>NC_092512.1:32939275-33574692 GCF_047511675.1 Marmota flaviventris
GGTCAGGCATTTCAGAGGGTTTAAGGACTTGGGTTTTGAGCCCTCCTTCCTTGTGTTTTTATCTTCTCCCATAGTGTTGTTTGTTTGGGGCTTTTTGTTTGTATTGGTACTAGGGATTGAAGCTAGGATGCTTTATCACTAAGCTGCATCCACAGTCCTTTCTATTTTTTTATATTGAGACAGGGTCTTTCTAAGTTATTAACACTGGCAACTTTCAATCCTCCTGTCTCACCCTCCTGAGTTGCTAGGATTATAGAAATGCACTACCATGCCTGACTTCTCACATAGTTTAACATGAATTGTCTATAAATGTCTTCACAGTGCTGTAGAGAACAGTAAAATGAAGTTTATGACAAATGATCAGAAATGTTTTATTTTGTGTAATTTACATGTTTAATATACTAGATTAAGATACTAAAGGGGCCAGGTGAAGTGGCACTCACCTTAATCCCGGTGGCTGGGGAGGCTGAGGCACGAGGATCAAGAGTTCAGATCCAGCCTCAGCAAAAGCGAGGCACTAAGCAACTCAGTGAGACCCTATCTAAACAAAAATACAAAATAAGACTGGGTATGTGGCTCAGTGGTCGAGTGCCCCTGAGTTCAATCCTAGGTATCCGCCACCCAAAAAAAAGATACTAAAGGGAATGAAACAATGCATATTAAATAAAACCTGATCGTAGGACATCTATGTGTTTTAGGATTCATTTGCCATTTGCACAAATCTAAAATATAGAGCATTTTGTATGCCATGTAAATAGTATATTGGAGTATGTTCACAATAGTTTCAGAGTTCTTTTTTTCACTTATTATATTGCTTGTGATCAAAGATTTCAAATATTTGTGTGAAGGTAGATAGAATAATGAACCCCCTTATGCACCCCAATCATATGCCCTTACAACCATTAACTCAGAGCTAATCTCCTGTCCCATTCATTACCCTATGACATTCTTCCTCCCTCATACTTTTTGAAGAAAACATCAGACATTGTTTTCACCTATTAGTATTTTAGAGTGCATCTCTAAAAAACAAGGATGCTCTTTTTTATAATGTTTGATGTGATTTTCTCAGAGAATATTGTTTTTCTTCATTTCAAAAAAAATCTAGTTAAATTCAAATTTACAGTCTTCTCATAAATGTCATAAATATTTGTTTATGAATTAGAATCCAAGTAATGTCCACACTTTGTAATTATTTGATATTTCCTTTAAGCCTTTTTCAAATTGTGACTTTCTTCACAACCTTTAAAAAAAATTTTGTTGAAGAAAGTTTTCTTTAGAATTTTTCAGTCTGGCACTTGTTGATTGTATCTCCATATAGTATGATTTGTTGTTACTAGAGCTAATATTAATTATACAAAATAATGAGCCTCTGTGTGACATTTTCATAATGTATTTTGATCATATTCACCCTTCTAGTTATCCTTTCTTATTCCTTCTCCCTCTAATCCGCTTCCTCTTCTCTTTAATTCCCCTTCTACTTATATGTCATATTTTTTTTTTTCTCTTAGATACCACCTATGAGAGAAAACATGCAATACCTGTCTGTCTAACAAGTCTGACTTAGTTCACTTGGCATGATGATCTGTCTTCCTGTGAATGACATGATTTCCTCTTTCTTTATGTCTGATCAATACTACATCGTGAATGTATACAACCACAGTTCCTTTATCCATAAGCCATTGATGGGCAGCAAGGTTGATTATATAACTTGGCTGTTGTGAGTAGTGCTCACAACATTTTCAGTTTCAAAATGTAGGTTTGCAGATATCTCCGTTGTATGCTAACTTTGACTTCTCAAGTTATATACCCATTGGTGGTATAGTTGTATCTCATGGTAGCTATTTTAGTTTTTTGAGGAACCTCCATGATGCTTTTCATAAGTATTATACTAATTTACATCCCTGCATCCTCATGAGCATTTGTTCTTTTTTGTTTTTTTGCTAACAGCCATTCTGACTGGGTGAGATGGAATTTATAAGTAGTTTTGATTCTCAGTTCCCTAATGACTAAAGATGTTGACCATTTTTTCATATATTTATTGGCCATTCATTCTTCTTTTAAGAAGTGTCTGTTAAGCTCATTGGCACATGTTTTGATTGGATTCCTTATTCTTTTGGTATTAACTTTTTTGATTCTTTATATATTCTGGAGATTAATAGTTCATCTGATGAATAGCTGGCAAAGATTTATCTCCCATTCTGTAGGCTGTCTTCACTGTTGTTTCCTTTGTTATGCAGAAGCTTTTTAAATTTGATATAATATTGCCCATTTGTCAGTTTTTGCTAATAGTTAATGAGCTATTGGAGTCCTGTTCAGTAAACTGTTGCCTATACTGATATCTTGAAGTATTTCCCCTGGTTTCCTCTGTCAGTTTCAATTTCAAGCCTTACATTAAGATCTCTGATCTATTTCAGGTTGATTTTATACAGAGTGAGAGGGATCAGTTTTCATCTTCTACATAATATCATATGGTCTTCCTAGCTTCATTTGTTGAAGAGACTGCTTGTTTATTCCTGGGTCCTGTATCTTATTCCATATTTCAATAAGCTTATTGTTATGCCAGTATTACCCTGGCTCTTAATATATTTTGAAATCACGTATCATGATGCCTTCAGCATTGTTTTGTTTTTGCTCGGGATTGCTTTGGGTATTTGGGACCTTTTGTGCTTCCATATGAATTTTAGGATTGTATATTCTAGTTATGTAAAGAATGTCATTGGTATTTTGATGGAGATTGCATTGAACTATAGATTGCTTTTGTTGCTATGGCTATTATAACTATATTAATTTTCCCAATCCATGAACATGGTATGTCTTTTCAAATTCTAGTGTCATCTTCAGTTTCTTTCTTCATTATTTTATAATTTTCATTGGAGAGGTCTTTTGCCTCTTTGGTTAGTTTTATTCCTAGATGATTTAAGTATTTTTGAGGCTATTCTAAATGGGATTGTTTTCCTGATTTCTTTCTCAGCAAGCTCATTTTTGGTATATAGGAAAGTACTGAGTTGCAAATTGATTTTGCATTCTGCTACTTTGCTGAATTGGTTTATCTATTCTTTTGGTGGACTATAGGGTTTTATAAATATAGAACCATCATCAGCAAACAGGGATAATTGAACTTACTTCCATTTTGTATCCCTTTTATTTCCTTCTCTTGCCTTATTCTGGCTAAAGTTTCCAGTACTAAGTTGATTAAGCTAATGGTAAGAGTGGGCATCCTTGACTCACTCCTCTTTTGGAGTAAATGCTTTCTGGTTTTCCCTATTCAGTATGATATTGCCTCTAAGTTTGTCAGTTATGGCCTTTATTATGTTGAGCTATGATCCTTTTATACCTAGTTTATACAGTGTTTTCATTTTAAAAATGTGTTGAATTTTATCAAACTTTTTCTGGGTCTGTTGAGATGATCATGATTTTTATCCTTGATTCTACTTATGTAGTGAATTACATTTATTGATTTGTATATGTTGAACTAACCTTGCATCCCTGGAATGAAACCAACTTAATCATGCTGTATGATCTTTTCTTAATGTGAGGTTGAAATCAGTTAGCAAGAACTTTGTTGAGGATTTTTGCATCTATGTTCATTCAGGATATTGGTCTACGATGTTCTTTTCTGTGGGGTCCTTATCAGGTTTTGGTAACAGAGTAATAATACTGGCTTCATAGAATGAGTTTGGAAGGATTCCTTCCCTTTTGTTTTATGGAATATTTTGAGGAGAATTGGTGTTGGCTTTTCAAAACTGGTAAAACTCAGCAATGAATCCATCTAATCCTGGATTTTTCTTTGTTGGAACTGCATTACTACTTCTGTCACATTGCTTGATATTCATCTACTTAAGAGTTTTATGGCTTCTTGGTTCAAATTTTGGCAAGTCAGAAATGTTTTTAGAATTTTGTCCATTTCTGGATTTTCCAATTTATGGGCACATACTTTTTCAAAATATTCACTAACTTCTCTGGATTTCAGTGGTATCTGTTTTAATGTGCCCCTTTTCATCTCTTTTCTCCCTCTGTCTTTTGGTTAGTTTACTGAAGATTTTTCAATTTTTTTTTCAAAAAACCAACTGTTTCATTGGTCCTTTGTATTCTTTTTTATATATACTTCATTTATTTCTGCTCTGATCTTTGTTATTTCTTCTACTGATTTTGCGTTTGGCTTGTTCTTTTCTCTTTTTTTTAATATATATTTTTTAGTTTTAGGTGGACACAATATCTTTATTTTTATGTGGTATTGAGGATCGAACCCAGTGCCCCACACATGCCAGCTGAGCGCGCTACCGCTTGAGCTACATCCCCAGCCCTTCTTTTCTTTTTATCTTCCCCTAAGGCCTTGAACTGTATCATTAGGTTATTTATTTGAGATTTTTGTTTTTCTATTATACTCACTTATATCTATGAACTGTTCTTTCTGCCCTCTAATTTCTTGTAGGTTGTGTTTTCATTTCCACTTGATTGTAAAATTTTTTAAAAAGTTCCTCCAATTTCGGCTCATTCAGAAGTGTATCATTTATGTGTTTGTATATTTTCTGCAGTTTTGCTTGTTGATGATTTCTAGTTTCATTCTGTTATGGTCTGATAAGGTATAAGAAATTATGATTATGATTATTTTGTTATTTGTAAAGAAATGCTTTATGGACTGAATGCTTTATGGACTAACACAATGCAGAAAGCCATGTGTTTTGATGAAAAGAATGTGTATTCTGCAGATATTCATTGTTCATTTGGTCTATAATGTAATTGAACTCTGATGTTTCATTGTTGGGTTTTTTTCCTGGAAGATCCTCCTATCGCTGAGAATGGTATATTGAAGGTACCACTTTGTCACATGGTGCCTGTCTCTCCCTTTACATCATATTGTTTCTGTTTTATGAAGTTGGGTGGTCTGATATTCAATGTATATATATATATATATATATATATATATATATATATATATATATATATATATACACAGTTGTACATTGAATTGTTCTCTTTTCAATATGTTAGGGACCTTTGTTTCTTTTGATTTTGGCTTGAAGTCTGTTTTGTTGAACACAAGTATGGTTACTCCTACTTGCTTCCAGATTCCATTGATTGAAATATTCTCCATCTCACTTTTAGTGTGTGTATGTTTTGCTAATGAAATGAGTTTCTTGCAGGTAACTAACAGTTAGTCTTGCTTCCTAATTTATCAGCGGATTGTGTGTTTTACTTGGAAAATTCAGACCATTTAACTTCACCCTCAGGGTTATTGTTGACAGATAGGAACTACTACTTGTCATTCTGTTGTTTTCTTTTGGTTGTTTTTGAATGATCTGTGTTCATTTTTTTCTCATTTATCTTAGAAGTTCGATAGTTTACTGAACTAATCATGCATGTACCAAGATGTACATATCCTTTACCTGGATGTACATATCTTTTTCAAGATCTGGGAAATTTTATGCTATCATTTCACATAATAGGTTTTCTTTGTCCTTAGCCTGTAGCTCTACTCCCTCCTCTAATCCTGGGTGAGTCATAATCTTGGTCTTTTAAAGTTGTTCCAGAGCTCTTTTATATCCTGATAGTAGTTGCTCCCTTTTTTCTTTATTACTGTCTGAATGTGCAAGTTTGTCTGCAAGCCCTGATAATCTTTTGCTTGATTTGGTTGTTGGTGAGGCTTTCATCTGAGTTTGTTTGTGGGTTGTTTTTTTTTTTTGGGGGGGGGGGTGTCTTATTGTACTTTTTATTTCCAGAATTTCTGTCTCTTTATTGAATTCCTCTTTCATATTCTGCATTATTGTCCTCAATTCATTTAGCTCTTTATTTGTATCTCTGAATTTGTTGATCATTTTAATAACCAACCTTTTGAATTCTTTAGCATTTCAACTACTTTGATATCTTTGGAATCAGTTTCTAGAGTTATTTTTTGCTTTGAGAGGAAACGTGTTGTTTTTTTCATTTTTCTTGGGTTTCGGTGTTAAGATTTTTGCATCTTTGGGATGGATATCTCTTCCACTTTTATGTGATTGCCTTAGTGAGCAGCTAGCTGTCTTTTGAGGGCTTGGTCCCCAATACTTCTCAGAAGAAAACAAACAGTAACACAAAGACACACTGGATATGGAAACACAGTAAAAACACTTAAAACCAACAATTATACTACCAATAAGAAGGAAAAGGGTGAAAATAATAAACTGAAAACTCAGAAATTAGGGTGGAAGTAATAATAAAATGAGAATAAAAGGGGGATAGGAAAGGGAAAAAAGAAGGAAGCAGCAATACTTAAAAAGGAGAAGAATGATAAAGAGGAGAGAAAATGGAAAAGGGGAAAATAAATCTAATTAAAGACTAAAATTTGTTTTTAAAAGGAGGCAGATTTTTTTTAATATTTATTTTACAGTTTTCGGTGGACATAACATCTTTATTTTATTTTATGTGGTGCTGAGGATCGAACCCAGAGCCCCGCGCTTGCAAGGCGAGCGCGCTACCGCTTGAGCCACATCCCTAACCCAAGACTAAAAATTAAGTTAATTAAAATTTTATAACAGTAAGGGGGAAAAAAGAAAAGATGGGCAGAGGAGAGATAAGTCCAAATCATTTCTCCTAGTCCCAGTGCTTATATTGGAGAAGTTTCTTTCTAGGTGCTCTAATAATGGAGTCCATGGGTTAGAGGAGGTGTGCAGATCGTTAGAGCTGGAACTTGTTGAAATTCCTCTCTGGTCCCACTAAACAGGTTGGTGCTGTATAACTGAGGTTTGCCCTGAATTTCCTACCAGACTTTTTTTTTTTTTTTTTTTTTTTTTTGGTGCTTCCAGAATCTTTGCTGACTTCAACTAGCTTTGCTATATGTGGGACCAATAAGTGCTCACTTACTTCCAAGGCCCTTCAGTCTGTGCACTTCAGGGACGTGCAAGCCAAGGCATATCCCCAAATGCTTCTGAGAGTGAGGGAAGCCAAATAAACTCTCAGTTGTGCACTGGAGTGGGCAGCTGTGAGAATTAAGCAACCTCCTGACCTCAATTTTGGTGCACTAAGACTTGCATCCTAGGTAAACTGCATGAAATGGGTTTCACTGCTCACTTCAGATAGTGATGCCACTGACACCATGCCCTTCACAACCTGAGCTCCCCACTGCTTAAACTTATCAGTGGGTCTGTGACTGATCCCTCTCTTCTCTTGGGAGAAGGGTTGGATTGTCTCCTCGTCGTCTGTTGTGGGTTAGATGTGAGTGTCCCCCAAAAGCTCATGTGTGAGACAATGCGAGAAGGTTTAGAGGGGCATTGATTATGAGCCTTAACCCAATCTGTGAATGAATCCCCTGATTGGGATTAACTGAATGGTAACCAGAAGTAGGTAGGGTGTGACTGGAGGAGGTGGGTTATTGGAGGCATAACTTTGAGTGTTATATTTTGTCTTGGTCAGGAAAGCTGTCTCCGCTTCTTGGTGCAATGCCCTAAGCTACTTTCCTCACCTTCACCCTTCCGCCATGATGTCCTACCTCACCTTGGGCCTCAAGGAATGGAGTCAGTGGAGACCTCTGAAACCGTGATCCTCAAATAAACTTCCTCTTAATTGTTCCTGTTAGGTCCTTTGGTCACAGCATCAGAAAAGCTAAAACATCATCTCTTATCCAGTCATGGTGTTCTGTCATGAGCTCATCCTGGCATGGTGTCCTCAGCAACTCTGAATTGTGACTGTTTCATGCTTTCTGATGCACAAAGTAGCTCAGTCCCAAATAGCCCCCCCCTCCACATACACACAACATGGCTCTTGGTTATAGCCCTTAAAGAAATGATGGGTGCTACAGTGGTTTTCTCCCTTAAAGCTAGCCTGCCAAGCAATCTATATTCTCATGCTGAATTTAAAGCTTGCAAGAATCGTGGGTTTCTCCTGCAGTTAGGACTGCTGGTTCTCTGTTTATCCTTGGGGTTGTCTGCATTCTCTTGCTTTACCTTCTGCTTGTAATGTAGAGTCCTTCCACCACCATCTGGAGTTTGAATTGCATACCCTTCATACTTTTCTCTGAGTTGCCTTTCTATTTCTCTGTGTTCTTTAGCTTTCCTGCCACCTCTTTTTCTTCATTCCCAGAGCTCTTCCTCCCTTTATTTCTTCGCAGTGGCAGTGTTGTTTCTTTTCACATGCAGAGTCATTCCAAGGAAACCTGTATTCCGCCATCTATTCCACCTCTGTTCCACCCAGAAGTCCCATAGTTGATTGAAAATGCTCCTGCCTTTCCTATACATTGGTAATTGGACTTAGAGTTATAAGTCTAATAGGAATCCACTATCCATATAAGCTATTTTAATCTTAAAGTTGAATTATTAAAATTAAATAAAATTAACTCATTTGCGGAGGTATACTAGCCTCATTTCAAGTGATCAATAGCCACATATGGCTAATGGCTGTCATATTGGTGCATCTGTAGTGCATTTTCATTATTACAGTAAATTCTGTTGAACAGAGCTGCCTTAGGTAAAGATTGATCAAATACAATTTTATTTTCTCTGTGTGTTTATCCATTTGAAGGCACACAATGTCTCATGGTCTTTTTTCTTTCTGATTTTAGTAGCTGTTGATGATCAATGCCTGGGTCTATTCGTTCATTAAAAGGATGCAAAATGCTGACCATAGGAGTTTTAAATAGTCACTTCTCAGTGGTGTGATTCCCAGAAGCTTCACAGCTGAGTTAACATTTAATTGAGCCTTGACTTTCTCTAAAAATTTGAGAAGAGATGTTGTTGTTGTTGTTATTGTCTTAATCAGAAGGTGGAAGAAGAATGTTTTTGCTATCAAAGGAATAGAACATGTTAAAATTGAAAGGGATGTTTGGTGCCTAAACTGTAGATCCTGAATACAAGGATAAGGAGTTGGACTTCATTTGGAAGGAAAAATGCTATCATCCAATTAATTTTCCTTTTCTTTTTTTAACAACATCTCACTCCTAGTCATTGTTGAGTCTTATTAAATTTTTATTTCCTTGACAAAGATGGGCATGTGACCTTAGTTGTTTCAAATGGAATGAACATGAAGGCTTTTGGATGCAAATGATGATCCCAAATATTCTCTTCCTGTTGATTCAGCTAGAACACCTGCATCCATTTTGTTAGGTTGATAAAAGAAGCCAGCATATAGCCAACAGAATCAGAGAGAAAGGAAAGTAGATCTCGGAATCAAATCATGTGTGAATATCACTTGTCTACCTCTTGATTTAATTTTTTAAAATTAGCTTTATTGAGATATAGCATTCATACAATAAAATGCACCCATTTTGAGGTGACATTTTGGTGAATTTTGACAAACTTCTACAACCATATAACATAACCCAATCAAAATACAGAACATTTTGACCATAGATTAGTGTTTTCCTGTTCTAGAACTTTCTGTGATGGAATCATGCAGTGTGAAATCTTTTGTGTTTGGTTTCTTTTGGTCTTTATGTATTTAGGATTCCTTTTATCTTTTTTCATATGTTTTTGTTTCTTCTTCCTAGGTGTGGAATTGTTAGGTGATACAAACATGTTCATCTTGACAAAAAAACTATTTCTGGGCCTGGCACAGTGGTGCACATCTGTAATCCTAGCAACTCAGCAGACTGAGGCTGGAGGATTTCAAGTTTGATACCACCCTCAGTAACTTAGTGAGGCCCTAAGCAACCTACTGAGACTCTGTCTCAAAGTAAAAAATAAAAAGGTCTGAGAATGTAGTCCAGTGTTAAAGCACCTCTGGGTTCAATCCCCAGTACCCCAAAACAAAACAAACAAACAGACAAAACCCTATTTACCTATTTTCTAAACTTCTTGCACTCTTTTATACTCCCATCAGCAAGTTATTTATTGTGTGTTCTAGATGAAACTTGTTTTAAAGCATTGTTAGGGCAAGTTATGGAGTAGCATTTAGTCTAGAGCTAACTTAGCACTACCCATAAGGGAACCACACTAATCTGCTAGTAATGCCCAGGTATTCATCAGGGGCTCTTCACTTGAGCATTCTTTCACTCCTTCTGGTCAGAACTTCAACATCTTCCAATTTAGTGAGATGGAAGAGTGTACGCTTCCAGATTCCAGTAGTTTGTGTTCATGAAATCTCACCTTACATATGTGTAGCTTAGCATGCAGCCTAAGACTAGGACTGTGATGCATAGTTTTGAAGTTCTGTCTCTGCCCCTCAAGGTTCTCTTCTCCCTAGTACTCTGAACATTTCAGCTGCTTTAGCCTCTGTCAACTCAAATCTCTGTCTCTTCAGTTTAGCCTGATCTCCATCCTTTGCTTGGGTTTTCCCCTCAATGTGCCAGGTTCTGGGATAATTCCAGGAAGAAAGGGAGTGTAATAATAGAGGTCATCTTGATTTGTTCTCCTTTTCTCAGGAATCATAATCTTATATAACCTGTTGTCCTGTATCTGAATTTTATTCATGTATTTTTCCAAGCTTTTTAAGTTCACAGTAGATTTGCTGGTCTATTACCAATTACTCTGATATGAGCAGCAGCAAGAGTCCTAAATCTGAGTTCTATTTTTAATCTTTTGTTGCTACCAAAATAGGGTCTTTATTTCTGTTTGGTTTGTGTATGCTTATTCCATATCCTGTTACTTTATTATTGTTTATAATTCTTCTGTTATTGAATGTTTTTCATCTTCCAAATAGATATATTGTTGTATCATCTGCAAATAAACACTTTTATGTTGTTGTGCTTTTTTGTTGTTGTTTTGTTTTTGCAATTCATATGCCCATAGTTGTTTTCACATCTATTAGCATTGGCTAATACTGAAACTGTAGTGGGCATCCCTATCTTCCATTTCTATTTTAGTAGAAAAGTCTCTAAGTTTGTTAATTTTATTTCGTTTTGTATTCATTATTTATAATTCATGTATTTTCATTTATTTTCTCAGCAGATTGTCAACTGTTTGGGATCAGGGGCTATGTATACCTCTTACTTACATATCAACTTAATCATTAATTTATTTGAGTTGATACAGACTAAGTGTACTTATCATGTATAACTTTCTGTATTTGTCACTAGGGCTGCAAAACAACAAAATGCAATTGTATCCCTGTCCCACTCCTTCTTCCTTTCCCTGTCCCTCCAAAATAGAACCTCTAATAGAGAATTACAGGTATTTCATAGATTACACAGATGTGATAAATTTTCAGAAAGTGATAGTAGTAGATGCCTTAGTAGCCTACCAGAATGACCTCACCCAGTGTGTCAGCTTTGCATCACTGTGATCAGTGTACATGACAAGAACAACTTAGAGGTGGAAACAGTATTTTGGCCAGTTGTTTCAGAGGTTTGGCCCATGGTCAGCTGACGTTATTGCTCTGGGTCTAACGTGAGGCAGAACATCATGGTGGAAGGGCATGGCAGATGAAAGCAGCTCAAACTATAGCAACTAGTAAGCAGAGAGAGCTTGAATGCAAGGAGCTAGGTATAATATAATCCCCAAGGACATATCCCCAGTGATTACTTCTTCCAGTCATGTCCTTTCTACCTACAGTTAACCACCTGTTAATCCATTCAAACTAACATGGCAAATGAATCAATCTACTGATTAGCTCACAACTCTCTTAATCTAAGCATTTCATTTCTGAGAATTCCTGCATTGTGTCAAATATAAGCTTTCAGGGGATGCATCATATCCAAACCATAACATTCCACTTCTGGTCCCCAAAAGCTCATATCCATCTCACAATGCAAAATACATTTAGTCCGTTTCCAAGACTTCCTGTAGTCTTAACAGTTTTTTCATTGCCCAAAAGTTCCAAGTTCAAAATCATATCGAGACTCAAGGCAAACTTTTGGCTGTGAGCCCCTATAAAGGTTAAAAGCAAGTCGCATACATTCAGTATATAATGGCACAAAGAAACTATTTCCATCCAAAAAAGAGAAATAGGGGCATATAAATAAAGGATAGGACCAAAGCAAGAATAAAATCCAACTGGGAAAACCAGTTCTGTAGCTCCACATTCAGCCTCTGAGGCACATGGCCTTGTGATCTTCTCTCCAAAGGGCTTATGTAGTTCTGCCCCTATGGCCTTTCTGGCTGCCTCTGGCTGCCCCTGGCTGCAGCTCACATGGCCTCTCTCCTCTTGTTTCTGCGGCTTTCCTCAGAAGTGTCGTTACTGTTACTGGCGTCTCTTAGTCTTGGTGATCTCCACTGCAGCTTTGACTTCCTTCTCATATCTTTACTTATCACCCTCTTGGGCTATGTGTATGGATTTTGACCTTGTGCACTTTGCCTGGTCTCCAAGTCTTCCTTTGAAATCATGGGGGAGGCTTCCATGAATCCCTGACTCCTTCATCCTGTTTTCCTGCAGAACTAGCACCATGTAGACAACTCTAAGATCTGCCTCCATCTCAAACAGGCTTCCTGGGGTGACAACTGCAGCAGCTTCTATGGACCTGTGAGGCTGAACACAGTGAAACAACTTCCTAGGCTTCCCTGTACAAGCAAGGTTTCCCCATGATCTCTTATCAAAGAAATTTTTACTTTTACACTCTGATCCTAAAATGGATGTGGTCTTGTCAATTCCTGAAATTCTCTCAAGACATCTTTCCTGTTGTCTCTGTATAAACTATGTAGCATCTCTGTAGTGACTATAATCTCTTCATCAACCCACACCTTTCTTGGACCATTTTACATCCTCTTTTTTGACCAGATTACAAGTTTTAGATCTTCTGTGCTTTCTGCTTCCAGTTATCTCAGTAAACTTAGCTAATAGCCACCAGAAATATCTATATCACTGCCTGAATGCTATATTGCCTTGAAATTCCTCTTCCATAGGTGATGGATTATTTAGTCCATCACCTTAAAATTCAGCCTCACAGAAATTCTCAGGGCATGGGCAAAATGTAGACAATTTCTTTGCCAGAATATAACATGAATGACCTCTGGTCCAATTTCCAATAGAGTCCTCCTCCTCATCATCCCATTCTTTAGTCTACAGTCTTACTGACATTCTGATCTTCTCAGCTCCCACTAGAATTGCCCATTTAGATCTGCTTTTCTAAGGCTTTTCCAGTCTGCATCTCCAGACTTTTGAAAACTCCTCCCACAAACCAGTTCTGAATGCTTCTGAACCATATGGTCAGGTTAGTCACAACAACATCCCCACTTCAGGTACCAATTTCTATGTTAGTTGGCTTTGCATTTTTGTGGCTAATATAAGCAATAAGAACAAATTAGAGGATAAAAAGTTTATTATGAGTCATGGTTTCAAAGGTTCAGTCCATGATCAGCTGACTCCATTGCTCTGGGCCCAAAGTGAGGCAGAACATCATGGCAGAAGGTTGTGGTAGAGGAACATAGCAATCAGCAAGCAAAGAGATTGAGGTCAAGGAGCCAGGGATAATATAATCCCCAAGATTATATTATTACACTCCCAGTGACCTGCTTTCTCCAACCATGCCCTGCCTGCCTACAGGTACCATTCATTAATCCATTCAAATTATTAATCTATCAAAAGGATTACTCCACTGATTAGTTTATAGCTCTCATAATTGTTTCACTTCTGAACATCTTGTATTGTCTCATATATAAGTTTTGGGGGATACCTCATATCCAAACCATAATACCTGCAATGGAGGAGTCAAGAGATGACTCCCCAAAGAAATGATATTAAAGTTCAAAGGCAAGAGAGAAGGCTTACATTTTTCCAAAGGAAAGTTATTATTATTGTAAACAGGAGATAGAATGGAAAAGTATACAATGAGAGAGAGAGTTTTAGAAATGGTTAAAAGAACCAGACTCTGGAGAATTTGGCAAATCCTATTAGGATTTTAGACTTTTTCCTTGGATACAATAAAATAGGAAGAATTGTTGCTTTTTTGGTTTATGTGTATATGCTTTTATGTGTGACTGTGCCCATTGCATAGTGGAGAAGAAATTGTATAATGCTGAACAAGTTCATTAGTTATAGCTATCATTTAACTTTTTAACTAATTTTTACTTCCAAATTTAAATAGTTGTGGCAGGTGGGTTTTAGTGCTGATAGCTAAGCACTATTTCTTTTACAAACAAGAACTACGATTATGTCCAAATATTTTTTTTTAAAGTAAAAAACACAGATTTCTTAATGCTGTGGAAATCGGTATAGAATTATTCTTAAGAAGAAGCACAAACTTTTCATTTGATTACTAGCACTTTGAAAAAATAACCAAACTATGAGAATCTTCAGTTTTCTCATCTGTAAAATGGAACATTATTTAAAGGATTGGCTGAGGGAATTCTTGTATAGGTAAGTATCTATCAAATCTTAGGTGTATTTATTAGCTATTTCTTCGGAATTTTAGGCCATAAATAAAAAAGGAACAAATAAATAAAACAAAGAAAAATACAACAAGAATGCAAAGACTATAAATTTATGCAGTCTTTCATGTTGACATCCCCATTATACAAGTGAGTTTATCAGATCTTAGGAAAAGTTGTTTGTTTTTTGGTAGCGGGGATTGAACTCAGAGGTACTCAGCCACTGTGCCACATCCCCAGCCCTATTTTGTATTTTATTTAGAGACAGGGTCTCATTGAGTGCTTAGTGCCTCGCCATTGCTGAGGCTGGCTTTGAACTTGCAATTCTCCTGCCTCAGCCTCCTGAGCAGCTGGGATTACAGGCCTGTACCACCATGTCTGGCAGAAAAGTTGTTTAAGTAAGGTTTGTGAGTAAACATAGTAGAGCTGGGGTTTGATTACAATGAGTCCAGTGTGCATACTCTGTCACTGCTCTATGGCTTACTTAACTCCTAAAGAATCATCTCTTTGAATCGATTCTCTCTCATATTACACTCAAACTCCAGAGGAATAATAATTGAGAAGTTGATCATCTCTTTGTATGTAGTTAGTGGGACTAGAATAAAAAAGAATTATGTTTAATTATGTTTTATATGATTTAGATAGTGAATGAAAGTTTTTCTTACTTGAAAAACTGGATTTTAGAAGTTTTCTATTTAATCACCTGATTTATAAGTCAGCTGTTAATGTATACTTATAGTAGTAATGTTTTATTAGACTATATATTTTCCTAGCACTTGCTGCCTTTAAGGTGACTTTTCTAAGACTATCTTGAGAGTACATGTGAACTTTGTAGTTGTAGTAAGATGGGTGAGGTGTGTTCATAGTCATATATCTGAAGTGTTATTTTCCTGGGATTTAGAAGAGGGGCATTAGGGAGAATTTTTGTTTTTTAGCATCACAGCAGTTTTCTTTGGGCTATTTGCTGATAAAATGGAAATAATCATATTATGTAACTGACATAATTTCTACAAACACTTTTTTAGAATAGGCGTATTGCTAAATTACATATAGCCCACTTCCAAGTTATGTTCAGAATCAGAAACATTTAATGAAACAGCAAAAAAAATTTGATATTAATAGAAGTTTTTTTTTTAAACTTCTGAATAGGACTGTGTTTAAGTTATAGTAAATATATGGGAAATTAATAGTAAATAGTACCATTTTTATATATTAAGGTGTTACCAGTTTTTAAAATTATTAAGACTTTTCTGATATTATAATATTTAGCACAGTATTTATCAGATTTTTGTTTATCTAGAATTATCTGGTCACATTTTTTTTCTTTTTTTAATAATACTAAGAAAAAATTTAAAGATGTCTGTGCCTTTGTAACAAAATTCAGTCTTAAAGTATATAAGTCTTTTTAATTCTTGTTACAGAAAGTTTTCTCCACGGTTTATATATGCCTTTACATTCATCCATGTTTAAGTAAATACATATATGTATGTGTGTGTGTATACGTATATATGACTCACATATACAGATAACATGTATCATAAACATACATACATTGTTTTGGAGTTAAATTTAGATTATATTCTAACTCTGCTCTGTAACATTTTTTATTTGTATATCTACCCATAAGCACATAGAGATTATTTTATTCAATGAAATATTTTATAAGGCTGTACTGTGTACTTATTTGCATGTCAATGTAGGTTTAGATGAATTCTTTTTTATATTGCAAAGAATTTCACTAGCCCTATAAGATGGAAATGAAATTGAGGAACAGAAAGGTAAGGTAGCTTGACCTAAATTGCAGACAAAGTATTTGAGGTGGAATTAGAATTCTATCAATCTAGTTCAGAATTCACAATCTTAAATACTACATTATGTTACCTTTATTCTGTTTATTGAATTGGGAAAAAGATTTAATATATAAATTTAATATATAAAATGCACCTAATATTAAAACTAATAGTTTTATATGTACTTAATCTCCCAAGAATCCCAGAGCTGTTGTACTTATGAGTGGCAAGTATTTATACTGATCTTCAAACAACTTTGATAGGTGTTTCGTTGAATTTGTGTTGTATTTTGTTTCTGCTACCTATTTTTATAACTGGTATATAATAAAGAATTGGATGTGCTCTTTCTAGTAGTTTCAGTTCTATACATGTAGCATTTAACATTGCTGGGAAAATGACATTGTGCCTCATGTGGTATTAAAACACAGTACTTAAGTAACGGTAATCAGTATACTTAATCTAGTATACACACCTCTTTTACCTGTTGTACTATATTATTCTTCTTTTCATTGAATTATATAGTTATAGTTGACTTAAAATGTGGTTTTGTTACTGTTATCTTTTCTTTAGTAATGGTAATTTACTTTACACAGTTAATAAAAATGAATACCTGTTCAGTGCTGTTTGCCAAATACTGTATTTAGTGCTTAATGGGTATGATTTCATTTTAATTGTCATGATTATCATGACATCCTCATTTATACATCCATCAACTATTTGAGCATCCTTTCTGTTCTGGAGCTGTGCATTCAGTGGTGTGCCAAATAAACACAGACTCTGTTCTCCTGCAGATTAGTGCAGTGGAGCATGCTCTGCAATAATCAAGCAATCATAATCAAGCAAGTGTGGTAGTTGTGAAAGAAAAGTTGTTAGTTAACAATATTTGCTACTTTTTTCACTTTATACCAGGAAAGAGAATTCTGCTTTTGCCATCTAAGCTTATCCCAGCTAGCTTTCTCCCCGACCCCACTCCAAGAAAAATTATTTTTATGTGTTGTGTTCCTGAACTGTTGGGATGACAGGTGCAGCTAATAGGTAGGGAGAGGCAAAACTTTAGAAATGATGAGGAATTTGTACCCCCCCCCCCCCCCAAAAAAAAAAGTAGATAAAAATACTTTGTTTTGTTTTGGTTTGGTTTTGGATGAGCCATATCCACGCCCCCTGCCTTTTTTTTTTTTTTTTTTTTTTTTTTGAAACAGGATCTCACTAAGTTGCTTAGGGCCTCACTAAGTTGCTTAGGGCCTGGCTAAGTTGCTTAGGGCCTGGCTAAGTTGCTAAGGCTAGCCTTGAACTTGTATTCTCCTGCCTCAGCCTCCAGAGTCACTGGGAATATAGGTGTGCACCACCACACCCAATTGAAAATGTTGTTTAATAAAATTAAAATTTTTTAAAAAATAAATACCTGAAGGGATACTCTTCACATTACTTTGAGAGAGGAAATATTCTCTGTACATTAAATGGGAGTCTTTTAAAGCCATGCTTTAATTGTATTAGGTAGCATACGGTGAGTTATTTGAATGCTTCTATTTGTCCCACTCTGAAATGCGATTTAGAAAATCAGGGGCTTCCAAAGTAAGATACAGTTCTTACTCTGCTCTTAAGACTACTAAAATTATTGGTAAGGAAAGGTTGAAAGATTTCTAAGGCAATTCAATATATAGAACATAAAAAGAAGTTACCAACATATATGGCCCTACCAGTCATCACATGGTAACCTGTGGCTAATTAGACACTCTTGAGAGGAAGGCTGTTTTTAAAAAGTGATGTTTTCCTCTTTCCTACTAGTACCCTTTTGATTATTAGTTGATAGAAAATTATTTCTGGTGATAATCATATTTACATATTTGACTTTTATTATTACACTATACTGTTGTAATTTCCAAAATATTTTATTTTCCCTACTATTATGACATGAGGCTTGTTAGTATTGTTCTGAAGATTACTTTAAAAAAATTTAATTTCTGAATATAAGAACAGCTCTGTGTAGTTGTTTCTGCTGTAAAGAGGATCTGAAATTTTTTATAAATTTTATCTTGGAAATTAGTTTATTTATTATGTTTAATTTTAGGAAATGGTGCTCTTGCAGAACATTCTGAAAATGTGCATATTTCAGGAGTGTCAACTGGTAAGTCATTTTTTGTAATGTTTAAATTTCATGCATGACTTATATAGTAAATATTGAAAGGTACCTGGTATCTTACAAAGTGATATTTGGCTATAAAAATTATTACTGCTTTTTGCAGCATGTAATAAGGAATGAAGTAACTGGAACATGGAGAAATTCTCATAAGATAAAAATGATACTTGCATGTCCTGGATTGATTATACTTTTCCAAACAGAGTACATAATTATTTTTTCATATAAACATTAAACCAGAGAAAAGTTAGCTCAATTTGAATTAGTATTTTCTTTCTATGAAAGTTATGTGAAATGAAATTTATTAAAATGTAATTTTGAATGTTATTTCTAAGATTTAGAGTCTTAGAAATTAAGCATTTTGCTTCATTTTTATGTTAGAGTACTATTCCACATAAAATTATTGTACTTGAATACACAATTTATTTTCTGTTAAAAGCAAACCACCAACATAATGTGTGTCCATGAAATTCAGAAACTTACTGATATACCTTTTTTCATTCATCTAAGCTTTTATAACTTAATTATGTAAAATTTCTTCCTATCAAAATTTTCATTTTTTTAGGTGACTTCCACAACTTTGTTACCATTTGTGCTACATCAACTCCACTTATGAATGGGAACAGAAATATTTACCTTTGCATACACTAAAATAGGTTTTCTTACTGTTAATAACTATTACCAATTTATTATCCCCCTATACTCTTGATAAGTTTACATGATTAAAAAAATTGTACATAGTTGCCAGGCACAGTGGCACATACCTGTAATTCCAGTGGCTTAGGAGGCTGAGGCAGAAGGATCATAAGTTCAAAGTCAGCCTCAGCAACTTAGCAAGGCCCTGTCTTTAAATACAAAAATGTAAAAAAAAAAAAAAAAAATGGGTTGGGGGCGGTGCTGGGGATGTGGCTCAATGGTTATGTGTACTTGGGTTCAATCTCTAGTACAAAAAAAAAAATTGTACTTAGTGTATTTATTGATTCAGTTACAAATCCTGTAATTTCTTTGGTTATTTTTCCTCACTCGAAACAAAAACTTAAGGTTTGATGTTTTGCTTTGTATATGACTTTGTATCTATATAAAGTTAATAGACTCATCACCTACTCAGGATTAGTTTGCACTCATCAAACACATCAACAAGCCAGCTTTCCTGAAATGAAAAGTGAGTGCCTCAGTAGCCAGCATTAATTCTTTCACATGTTGTTTCACTTTTTTCTTATGCTTTTAAATGATGTAATTACATTACATACTTCAAGTAAAAATAACATAATTTTAAAGATGACTTTGTTTTCCTTTTTCTTTCTATTTTGAATAACTGAAAATTATGATTACTTTTCTGGGTTATAACTATGAAATAATATTATTTACAAGCATTTTAGTTTATACAACCAGTGTTTATTGACTAATTTATTGGTTGTCAAAACTTTTGGTCTCAGGACTACTTGTAAAGAAAAAAAAATAGGACTGTTAATTCGTTCAGCTGCTATAATAATATTACTGGATGGTTTAAATAGCATATAATAATTTTCTCATAGTTCTGGAGGCTGGAAGTCCAAGATCAGGGTGCTGGCAGGGTTGGTTCCTGGGAAGGCCTCTCTTCCTGACTTTCAGATGGCTACTTTCTCACTGTCGCTTCACTGACCTCTCTTCTGTGAGTGCTCAGTGAAAGAAAAGAGGTCTTTACTGTTCCTTTTCCTAGAAGAACACCAGTCCTATTGGATTGAAGCCCACTGTCATTTAACCTCAGTTACCACCTTAAAGACTACATCTCCACATACAGTCACGTTGGGAGTTAGGTAGTCAACAAATTTGTTTTGAGAGGGGCTGAATTCAGTTCATGATAAGGACTTTGAAGATTTTTTATTTATGTAAGCAGTCACTACCAATATTTACTATATTAGAAATTAAAACTGAGGAAACATAAATTCAGTTTAAAATTAACAGTAATGAACCTGCTGTAGGTTTATATCAGTAACTTAACTTTTTGAAAGATACATCTTTTAAAATGAAAATATCAATAAGAATAGCATTGTTTTGTAATTTTGTAAAATTTCCTGTCTTTCTGCATTCAGTCTTTTGCAACATGATGTTGTTTGACACATGTGAAGACAATTCAGCTGATGTGTAACTGGAAAAGAAAGGCTTGTTTTAATAATCTTGCAGATAATTGTGAATATTCTGATATTCCACCAAAATTCAACAAGTAGTAGTTTCTTAAAGGTTAGTTACAATATAGAATCTGAAGCCATATCAGTAAACTTTTTGTTCTATTAAAAGCCATTAGGCGTTTATAAACCCTCTGAGTGAATTTTTTTCTTTACCACCTGTGATTTTACAGTATGCATTAGTGATTTGCAAAATATTGATTTGTTGAGTCATGCAGATTAATAAAGAGTGTGAGGAACTAGAAATTTGGACAGATCTAGTATCAACTCTTAAAGATTCGATTATACCTTTTCTTTTTATCTGTTTGTTTGAGATCAGATTATTCCTAGGTTTTTGTTGAGCACAGATACTGCTCTTAAATTCCTTTTGAAAATTTCAGCAGAAACTCAGCACTTCAAACTGTGTTAAAGATGTTTTTATATATTTTAATCTTATTTTCTATTTGTGGTTTTTCAGGCATGTATTTAGAAATATGTATTACCTTACTAGGGCTGCGGGTGTATTTATACATCAATAAAATGTACCGTTTCAGGGTTGCAGATTACGTATGATTCAGTGGTAGAGCTACTGCATAATTGTGAGGAAGCGGGCAGTTTTGATCCCTGGTACCAACAAAAACAAAAACAAACAAAAAAAAAAACCTTCAAAGGTTGGCAAAACCTTATTTAATGAGGTTTTTTTCTGATTTTATAAAATCATTTTTCTGTGGCATGAGATGAAACAGCATATGAAATCTGCTCCAGATATACCATTAAACAAAAAATGGACGCTGTTTCAAAGGTGCTTTGGGGTACACAGATTCACTGCATTTTTTTTCTTTGGCCAGTGTGGAGCTATAGATGTAATGTTTAATGTAGTATTTTACATTGATTATCCCTTTTCCGAAATGCTTGGGACCAGAAGTCTTTCAGATTTTGAATGTTTATGGAATATTTATGTAGAATTTTCTGAGTGAGCATTTCTAATTGAAAAATTTAAAATCCAAAATGCTTCAAAATCTGAAAGTTTTTGAATGCTGACATGATTCTTAATAAATTTTGTGTTTGGAGCATTTTTAATTTTTGGATGAGGGGAGCTCAACCTGAATAAGCTTTCTGAAATTTTTGCACTTCCAGTAAAATGTAGGGCCCCTTCAATACAATTTTAAATGGAGAACTAGCCTTTGAAGAATCTCAGAATGTAGGAAATGCTTTCTCTTGAGACTAGTAGCAACAAAAATGGTGAGCTCCCTTATTAGTCCTTGGTGCTGCCTATTTCTGCTGATTACCTGCTCTTTCACCTCTGCTACTCTGTTTGCTGGTGCTCAGTGACCTATTCCAGTCGTTTGTACTTTGGAAAGTCTGCTGACAATTTTAGAATTTTATCTGCAGTTAGTATAGTCATCAAGTAATTTATTGTCTACATCAGGATACTTTGAAATTGAGGGTTTGCTACTTTTTAATTATACTGTCACCACTGACAAAACCAGTACTCTTCTAGACTATACTCTCCTGGGTGTACAGTCTACTTGTCTGTAATTAATTAATTTTATTCTGCATACAAGAAAGCACATGATGTGGACCTTTTGCCAAGAAGGGTGGGATTAAGCAATGAGTAAAATTCTTGTCTTGATTTCTTTCGTCTGTCTAACTGCTCTGGCCAGTGTTTCGAGGCATAAAAATAGGAAAGGAAGAACTTAAATTATCACTATTTGCAGATGACATGATTCTATACCTAGAAGACCCAAAAGGGTCTACAAAAAAACTACTAGAACTAATAAATGAATTCAGCAAAGTGGCAGGATATAAAATCAACACGCATAAATCAAAGGCATTTCTGTATATCAGCGACAAAACTTCTGAAACGGAAATGAGGAAAAACACTCCATTCACAATATCCTCAAAAAAAAATAAAATACTTGGGAATCAACCTAACAAAAGAGGTGAAAGATTTATATAATGAAAACTACAAAACCCTAAAAAGAGAAGTAGAAGAAGATCTTAGAAGATGGTAAAATATACCCTGTTCATGGATAGGCAGAACTAACATCATCAAAATGGCGATATTACCAAAAGTTCTCTATAGTTTTAATGCAATGCCAATCAAAATCCCAACGGCATTTCTTGTAGAAATGGATAAAGCAATCATGAAATTCATATGGAAGAATAAAAGACCCAGAATAGCAAAAGCAATTCTAAGTAGGAAGTGCGAATCAGGCGGTATAGCGATACCAGACTTAAAACTATATTACAGAGCAATAGTAACAAAAACAGCATGGTACTGGTACCAAAACAGGAGGGTGGACCAATGGTACAGAATAGAGGACACAGAGACTAATCCACAAAGCTACAACTATCTTATATTTGATAAAGGAGCTAAAAGCATGCAATGGAGGGAGGATAGCATCTTCAACAAATGGTGCTGGGAAAACTGGAAATCCATATGCAACAAAATGAAACTGAATCCCCTCCTCTCGCCATGCACAAAAGTTAACTCAAAGTGGATCAAGGAGCTAGATATCAAATCAGAGACTCTGCGTCTGATAGAAGAAAAAGTTGGCTCCGATCTACATATTGTAGGGTCGGGCTCCAAATTCCTTAATAGGACACCCATAGCACAAAAGTTGATAACAAAAATCAACAAATGGGACTTACTTAAACTGAAAAGTTTTCTCTCAGCAAGAGAAACAATAAAAGAGGTAAATAGGGAGCCTACATCATGGGAACAAATTTTTACTCCTCACACTTCAGATAGAGCCCTAATATCCAGAGTATACAAAGAACTCAAAAAATTAAACAATAAGAAAACAAATAACCCAATCAACAAATGGGCCAAAGACCTGAACAGACCCTTCTCAGAGGAGGACATACAATCAATCAACAAGTACATGAAAAAATGCTCACCATCTCTAGCAGTCAGAGAAATGCAAATCAAAACCACCCTAAGATACCATCTCACTCCAGTAAGATTGGCAGCCACTATGAAGTCAAACAACAACAAGTGCTGGAGAGGATGTGGGGAAAAGGGTACTCTTGTACATTGCTGGTGGGACTGCAAACTGGTGCGGCCAATCTGGAAAGCAGTATGGAGATTCCTGGGAAAGCTGGGAATGGAACCACCATTTGACCCAGCTATTGCCCTTCTTGGACTTTTCCCTGAAGACCTTAAAAGAGCGTACTACAGGGATACTGCTACATCGATGTTCATAGCAGCACAATTCACAATTGCTAGACTGTGGAACCAACCCAGATGCCCTTCAATAGATGAATGGATAAAAAAAATGTGGCATTTATACACCATGGAGTATTACGCAGCACTAAAAAATGACAAAATCATAAAATTTGCAGGGAAATGGATGGCACTAGAGCAGATTATGCTTAGTGAAGCTAGCCAATCCCTAAAAAACAAATACCAAATGTCTTCATTGATATAATGAGAGCAACTAAGAACAGAGCAGGGAGGAAGAGCAGGAAGAAAAGATTAACATTAAACAGATAGATGAGGTGGGATGGAAAGGGAGAGAAAAGGGAAATTGCATGGTAATGGAGGGAGACCCTCATTGTTATACAAAATTACATATAAGAGGTTGTGAGGGGAATGGGAAAATAAACAAGGAGAGATATGAATTACAGTGGATGGGGTAGAGAGAGAAGATGGGAGGGGAGGGAGGGGGGATGGTAGAGGATAGGAAAGGTAGCAGAATACAACAGTTACTAATAGGGCATTATGTAAAAATGTGGATGTGTAACCGATGTGATTCTGCAATCTGTATTTGGGGTAAAATTGGGAGTTCATAACCAACTTGAATCTAATGTATGAAATATGACATGTCAAGAGCTTTATAATGTTTTTAACAACCAATAAAAAAAATTAAAAAAAAAAAAATTCTTGTCTTGAGGATTTTTTTTTTTCATCAGTGATTGAACCCAGGGGTGCTTAACCCCAGAGCCACATCTCCAGCCCCTCTTTATATTTTATTTAGAGAAAGGATCTCACTGAGTTGCTTAGGGCCTTGGTAAATTGCTGGAGCTGGTTTTGAACTCAATATCCTCCTGCTTCATCCTCCTACCACTGGGATTACAGGCATGAACCACCATGCCCAGTTTCAGGAACCTTTTTAAGGAAGGAAGTAAACATGTGCAAAATGGCTTTAGTATGGTAAATCCTATGGCAAATAATGGTCATATTAAACTAGATAATGATTTATAAATGTCCTTGTATAATGTCTGGTGAAAAGTAAATGACTTAATATCAACAGTTTTTTAATAATTAAGAATAGTACCATGTGCTTAGTTTTGTGTATTTATGCAATTTGGGGGGGAATTGATTTTTGATAATTTATTTTTGGTTCCCATACTTGAAACATTTTGTTTGTATTTCTAATATTCTGTTCGTTTCTGTCTTTTTCCTCCTAAAATCCTTGCCAAGAAAGAGAAGTCTTTGTCCTCTTACTGGTTCTATAGGTTGCCATAAGATAACTTAGTTAGATTATCAAAAATACATATCTAGTGATCATGTAATGGGAAAGAATTACTAAAAAAAAAACGTGCTTTTATGCTTTTTTCCCCCTTTTAACTAAGAACTTTTCATGGGCCAGAATCTTACATCTTTCTTCAGATATAAAATAGAGAAAGGAGAAAAAGACAATATTTTTATGCCTAATAATATGTGAAAATCATGATATGATATCATAGAAACTACCAAATAATTTAAATGTAGATAGAGGAGAGAACTGTTTTAATGTTGTTTTAAACAAAGATGCCTAAATTATATCTCATGTTCTTTTTCAAATGTGTAATTTTTTGAATATCTATATTAATTTTTTCTAAAATGTATACATTTTATAAACCCAAGCTTTTTTACAATATACACAAAAAGAAAATTCAGGCATTGCAGTAGATATAAAGTTAAGAGTAAATAATAAATAAGTTATTAGACAAGTATAACCAAGTAAATTGGAAGGCTAATAAGATTGGTATTTCTGCATTAAACCCATCATTAATTATATTAAATAACTACATATTGCTTATCTGCTACATAGAATGAGATTTATTTTAGGTCAGGTTGATTTATAGCAAGTCCTTTTGTATACATTAAACAAATATATTTTATTTTTAAGTTATCTACTTCAAATTGTATTTTGCTCTATAATTTGAGATAATGACTTGAATCCAATAGTATTTGATTGTGCTCTTCCTACTCTTGATTACTTCTAAATCAAGTTTGTTTTTACAAATTCTGTTTATTTATTATAGGTTTCATTAAAACATTTAGAAAAAAAATTAAAGCAAAAATTAAGACTACTACCCACTAAACCTACCCTTCTTTCTGTGTGCATCTTGAAAATAATTGCATAGGCATTGAATTATGACTAATTTATCTCCTGCCCTTTCTCTTTAACAGTTATAGAATATGATTTATTTTTGTATTAGTGTTTATACCCATTATTTTAATAAATATATAAAATTTCCTCACATGGCTACATTGTAATTATTTTTATAAACATATCAACGGGTTCTTTCAAATAAGTCTTTCCTCATTTGGATTGTGCCAAGGCATACAGTGATAAAACCTATACTTTATATTTCTAAGAATATATCCTTAGTATAAATTTCTAGAAATAGAATTACTGTACCAAAAGTCATAAATACCTTAATGACTCTAGAAACCTTTTGACAGATTGCTTCCAGAACAGGTTGAACTGATTTAGACAGCTATTTACTGTGTATGGGGGGCGTTTACATTGGGTATGATCATGTTTTTCTCATTTAACTGTTTTCCTTCCAGCCTTTTATTTCCACCACTCTGTTAAAAAAGAAAAAGTAACTATTTAGTTCTATTTTTGATTTGTGGCCTGAAGTTGGGAGATTGCAAAGAAAAAGAATGTGATCGTCTTTCCTTGTTATGAACAAACTAGCCTGAAATTTAAAGTGTGTGTATGTGTATTTGGATTGTTAATAGGAATTGGTATCGGGGCTTACTACTTTTTCAGGTAGAAGGTTTTTTGTTTTTTGTTTTAACATATAAGGATTAACATGTTATTCCCAATTCACCAGTTACATAGCTTCTAAATGTTCCTACCTTTTAACATCACTAGTTGAAAACTCTGAATTTAGCTTATTCTTGAGTCTACTGTACAGTTGACTTGGAATCTTTTGTCTTTCTGAGAGGAGGGGGGAAAATTATATATATGTATTAGAGAGAAAGCTAGCACGCACATAAGAATTTCTTTAATTCTTGTTCATATTAATAGAATTATCAGAGTATATAAAATGGACTTCAGGTAGTTTCAAAACATTGTTCTTTGTTCAAATTTTATTCTATTGAAATTATCATTCTTTCTTGTATTTATGTATTTGATTTTATAGTTCCTATTCCAGTACTGAAAAGCCTAATGCACTGCTGAACCTTATAAGCCTTTCACAACTATAATTTAGTTGTGGCTTTTTTTTACATTGGGACATGTTATTTTCTAAACTGTAATTGATTTGTTTTCAGATTACATTGTTTCGTAGTAGTGTAGAGCACTGTAGTAAAATATAAATATTACAATATTTAAACTTTAAGTTTAAATATTGTAATATTTATATGGGAAGTTTTCTTGGAAGAATATCTAGTCTGATAAAATCTTTAATATTATAGAATTCTTAAGATCTTCTAAATAAAGAATCTGAAAGGAAATAAAGCTTAACCTGTAATTACTTGGTAGCAGTTTATAGTTATGTTTTAAATATAGAAAAGTTACCTGAGTAAGCAGCAGGTCAAATGCTCTGTTGCACCTTTCCAATGGAATTTTAATATTATTTTCCAATTCAATCAGGGATCTAGACCCCTTCCTAGAGTTACTAAGAAGAATTTTGTTGATTGTTTTGACCAGTGTTACATAGTGTCTTTTACCCATGTTCAAATGAAGAAAGGAAAGAGAGCTTTATTTAAGGTGATAATCCATTAAGGTTTTTAGGATTTCAGAATACAAAGGTAGAACTTAGTGTGAACCCAAGAAACTCTCCTTCACTTTAGGAAGTGGGGAATACAAGACAGTTCATTTAACACATACACACACATTTAGTATAGGATGCAATTAATTTTTTAAGTTGTGACCTACCTTCAGAGAGTTTATTCGTGAAACACTTTAGCTTTTGGCTCCCCTCAAGTTTTAGAAAGGAAGTCAGTAGTGGTATTATAATTTTCATATTATATACTATATAGTTTAATCTTACAATCTTTTACTATACAATAATATATTTTATGGGAAACATTTTTATTCCATAATCAATGTTTATTATGTTAGCAAGTATTTATTGAACAATTATATTTTTAACAAACTATATGTACTTTTATGTTATTAAAATGACAGTAAATAGACTCAGTATTAGAAGGGTACATATGAGTACCTGGACTATAGACAAAGCAGGTTGTATTCTGACAGCTTGTGTGATGCTACATGGTGAAAGTTAAATTGTTCTTGATGTGTGCATTCATTCCACTGAGTGGGCCAGACACAGTAAAGGCTTAAACTTAAGTTGTTTAATATTTTCCTTTCTACTCTACCACTTTAAACACAATTCTTCAAAGTGTGTTATATATTAGCTATATGTAATTTTGCTAAGGCATGAATTTGAGTTGGAAGTATTGTGCATCTGTTGTACAAAAAAATAGTCACTTAACAGCTACTATAGTTTAGATAAAAGTGCCTCAAAGGTCCGTGTGTTAAAGACTTGGTCCTCAGGATAGTGCAGTTAGGAAGTGGTGTAGCCTTCAAGAGATGAGGGCTGGTGGGAGTTCTTTGGGTCATTGGAGGCATACCCTCAAGGGAGATTATTGGATTCCAGTTCCTTTCTCTTTCTCTCTTTGCACCATGGCTCCTGTTAAGGTGAGCATTTTTACTATATCACAGCCTCCTACCATGATGTGCTGCCTGGCCATAATCCCAAAACAAGGGGCCAATAGATCATAGACTGAAATCTCCAGAACTATGAGAAATTAAAATAAACCTTTTTCTCTTTATAAGTTAATTATTTTGTTATAGTAGCAGAAAATGGACTAAATCAGCTGGTGAGCAAACTGAACTTTGGATTTCAGGTAACTACTAATGCCCCAATATAATTAAGCCAGTTTGATCATGAACTTTAGTAATAGAAATATAGTATTCAGAACAAAGCAGATGGTGATTTTCCTTTTTCCTCACGTAAACACACTCTCTGTACTATATTTATTTCTGGGTATAGTCCTTGACAAAGAATGCAATGGCTGGAACACTCCTAGAAGATGTGAATATACTAAAACCTATGTCATAGCCAACAGAGATGGCTTAGAAAGTCATGAGTTCCAAGACCAGTTTGTTTGCTCACATATTGATATTTGCTTTGCCTCTTTTGTGCTTCTAGCAAGAGTCACAGTAAACTTCAAAAATTAGTAGTTTTTCCCCATTCAGAAAATAAAAGCAGTTGCATGCTTAGCATTTTAGTCTTCTGGGATGAATAAATTATAAAATTCAGAACTATATCAATAGTTTGTATGCCCTTGTGGGGGAGGCCCTCTTATGCCTATAAAAAAGGATCATAAAAGGATGAATCCTTCCTGTTTATCACTTAGCTTATGCTTCGCTAGCAAAATTCAAAATTATCTTTACTACTTAGGAATTTTGGCGTGAATGGTTAGATAGTTTCTTTTTAGGGTAGATATATTCACTTTCTTTGCTCTCATTAGATTGTGCTGTGGTACTGTTTTATTTATTTTTTCCTCCTCGTCTCTTTATATTTTGTGCCTCCTCTGACTTTATGTTTTGTTTCATTGCCATTTGACCTTTTAGTTTTGTGTGTTGGGCACATAATGACCTTTGGAAAAAAAAAAAAAAAAAGAATTACCTGCCTTCATTGAAGCTAAAGGCCAAGTAAAATATTTTGGTCCTTAAAAATAGTCATTTAGAATAATAGGAATGATTATATTGTTGCATTCATCCTTAAGTGTCTGTACTAATACAGAGGATATGCATGTATATTATAAACATCTGAATGTAGGATTTCCTACTTGCTATAGGAATGTGTGATTTCTAGTAATTGGTTTGAGAGAACAAGAGTCCTGAGTGGGAATAATAGATTAATATCTTTTTTGTTGTATTATTACTTTATATATTTTTGTTGTATTAATTTTTACTATATAACAGATAATTAAAAATTAAAAGTTTTTCCATCTCAGACTAGTAAATATTGCTATTACAATGCTAGTGATGATTTCCATAAAGGGTAGAGTTCAGGTTTTTGTGGTTTTGTTTTTGTTTTTGCTTATGGTGCTGGAAATCTCCTGGATGCTAGGCAGAGGTTCTACCACTTGGCTATACCTACAGCCCTCTGACTTCTTAAAAAGAATAAAAAGAATGAATAGGAAATACTACTCATTTCCAATCTCTGTCCCTTCAAACTCTTTTCTGTTCTCCGTGTGTTGATGATGTAGCACTTCTGTTATGACAGAGCTCTGCTCAGGTGCCACATGGTCAGAAAAATCATTTAAGGAATATAGAATAACAAATGGTCAGATAAATCAAGACACTAATATGGACAACAAACTCAGTCAAGTTGAAAGAAGAGGATTTTCAAACTGAAGTTATTTAGGGTTGGAGATGTAGTTCAGTCATGGAACTCTTGCTTACCTTGTACAAGGCCCTGGATTCAATCCCCAGTGCTGGAAGAAGGGAGGAAGGGATGGAGGGAGAGTTCAAACAAACAAACTGAAGTCTTTTCTTCCTAGCTTTAACTTTTTATGTTTCCTGTTCAGTTTACAAGGCTTACTTGTCTTACAACGACGTTCTGACAAAAGGCTGCAATAATACTTAGTTCATCTTTTTAGATACCAGTACTCAGTTGGTCAATTCTCTGTGTTTTCAGTAGGCTATAGTCTACATCCAACATGCTTGCTTTTCAAACTGTTCATCTCATATTAATATATTTGAGAATGCTACCAGCTTTCCCCTTATCTGCTTTCCCCTACTTTATTCATTTCTCTTTGAAAAAAGAAATCTTTCTTAGCCACCCCTTAGTCCCCTTTATTGCTATTCTAGTTTGAACTATGAGCATCTTGCTCATAATTAGTTACATGTACATTCTATCATTGAATGTAGGTTCTAGGATGCTGTGTTCGCTTTCCATTGATCCAAAAAAAAAAAAAAATGAGTTAATCAACTGATGAAGAAAGATTTATTTGGGCTCATGGCTTCAGTCTGTTGTCACTTGACTCTGTTGCTTTGAGACTGAAGTGAGGCAGTAAGTGAATCACGGCAAAAGCTAACAGTGGAGAAAATGACTTTCCTCATAGTGTCTGGGAAACATAATGAAAGAGAGGGAAGGGCTAGGGTCCCAATATCCCCTTCAAGGGCACATCCCTAATAACCTAATTTTCTTCTACTAGGCCCCACCTCCTAAAGGTTCCACTACCTTCCAGTAGTGCCACAGGCTAGTGACCAGGCTTTTAAAAACACATGAACCTTTGGGGAATATTCAAGAGTCAAATTGTAACAGATGCTGTTCATAAAGTCTTTTTTCAGTCCCAAAAGCATAGGAAGCACTTTAGTAATGCCTACCGTCCCTAAGTAGATTTTTATCGAATAGGAGACAATCTTTGGAAGCTGCTATGTATACCCTTTTTCTTTTTTAATTATAGATTCTATATATCACTTCTCTTCATGTTAATATAGGACCAATAGATTTTTTTTCAATATAGATCACTTTTATTTTTATTGAAATTCTTTAGAGCAGCTCTGCTCCATGCCCCTCACTGCACATAATAATTCCATGCATCGTAGGGAGCTCCTTAGTGGTTAGGCATGTGCCTCACTTGTTAAGGGCGTAGTTTTTGCAGCCTTGTGCCCAGATTCCCAGCTATGACACTAGCTTTTTTGTGACCTTAGAAAAATTACTTATTTCTCTGTTCCTCCAATTTTTCCATCTGTTAAATAGAGATGATAATGATAAGAAGAAATGAGAAAAGACAAGAGCAAGGAAGTACTTGACAAGAAAGAAAGAACTCAGAAATGTTAGCTCATTTTTAACATTATCATCAGTCATGTAATCTACAGCCTTAACCACTCTCACTTTGATGATATTCACAAGTCTTGAACTTATGAACCATAAACTTTTAACTTGCAACAGAAATCTCATCCTCAGCACTTTCTGCCATACCTGTTAAGTTTTCAAACTGCTAATGTAATTAATTCTCAGTTAACAGTGGGTCAGTAGGTATCTGATTTTCATTCTGATCATTCAAATACATTATGATTTTTCCATGTTTTAGTGCTTTGTGTTGTTCTCATGGGCACAGTACTTTCCATTCATTGTGTGATTCACCTTACTCTCAACCCGTGTGACCATTCGGTAGTTACCATTTGCCTACGAATTTTTTCAGAGGTGATATTTTTTTCCCTTCTTACTAATATTTAAAACAACTGGGATTACTTGTGTATTCATTAGCAATTATGAAGGTAATAATATTGATAATATTCTAAACTCTGAAAAATTAAGATGGCCAAATGAAAATGACCACCATAACCTGTCAGTGCTGTTCTTTGCTTATGAGCAGAGTGAGCATTTTTTTTTTTTTTACTCCATGGTAAAATTTTTGTAAAGTAAAATTCTTTAAAAACAGGAGCTTCTATATTTTCTTTTTAGCTAATCTCTGCCTCACGAGTTTCTCTTCCCACAGGTTATAACACTGCAAAGTAATCCTTATAAATTTATTTGGATCACATCTCTGCTTTTCGTAGTTAAGTCCTCCTTGGTTTCACTAGTTTCTGTGGAATTGGGTCATTAAATTTTTCTAACTAGTCTGGAATGTGCCTCTTTACTCTAGCTACATCTACTTCTGTTCTATAAAAGAAATCCTTTGTTCATAGTCAAGAATAACCCTCCCTATTCTGTACTTACGTAATTAAATTTTTTTGGTAAGCTTTTTTTTTTTCTGTTTGATAATACCACATGTTTAACTTTACATGTGACATTTTATTTAAAATTGCTTACTGCGTTTTATCATTTAGTACTATACTATGTTGTCTTGTGTGCTCTTATACTATTAAGTATTTTTTGGATTCAATTAATAATCATGCATCATTGTAATAAAACTGATTTTTCAGGAAAATATGCATTTTGTTTACTGCTTTTCTGCCCTTCACATTTGCCTTATGAAGTTAGGTGGTCAGTGAGCAAAGCTGATTTTTACTTGTATTTCAGCTTTGTGATTTATTAAAACCAAAGGCACACAGATTTCATGTCACTTTTAGTCTCTACTTTTCATCATAAAGTGTCAACCCTTGTCAGTTTTGAAAAGAAACCCAGTTTTTCATCTTTTGAACAGGAAATTATACTTTTTCTTTACAAGTACTTCAGCTGTAATCATAGATTTCTTTGCCTACTTATTTATTTTTTTCTGGGGGAGCCTTTAAAAACTATGAAATCTCAAATTGAAGGGTAGTTTATTTGACAGTATTTTGAAGTGATCCTCTCCTCTCTCTCATGTTTGCACTTAATAGGTCATTTGCACACTTCCAGTTTTTTTAATGATTGCTGTGAAAAATAGGCATGATATATTAATCTAGTTTTAAAACCATAGTTCCATACTTTACTGTGGAATTATTGAACTTTTATAAACATGTATAAGTCTTGAATATTTCTTGATCCATTCATTTTACACTGTTTTCTAAATATTTTATGAGACCTTTGTATTTTAAACCCAGAAACTATTATCAAAATCTTACTAAGAAATCCATCAAAGAACCTCTACCTATTTTATTCTTCAGTAAATTCAGTCTTCTTTAATTTACACTGTACATGATAAATAAAAACAGCATATATTTAGAATAGTCTTTAGTGTAATTTAGCCACTAACATTGTAATAATGTCACTGTCTCCTAGTTTGGATCCCAGAGGTCCTACACACTAGATTCACTATCAATTAAATAAAAAAGCTTTTGGGAGCCATTAATCAGATAATGTAATCACTATGCCTACAAAGAAGATTCTGTCCAAGTTGAAGGTTGCTGTCATTTTAATGAACATTTACAACCTCTTATTTGGAGGGTTTCTTTCTGAAGCTAATAGGAAACTTATATAAAAAGTTTAGCTGTATATCATCATCTAAAATGCTTAAATTTTTGTTTATATCTGAAAATACTGACCAAAATCAATTAAATAGACTTTTTTGAGATGTGTCTGTTCCAAGAACACATACTTGGTACTGGTAAATAAGAGATGTATTAAGGAAGCAAAATGAACACAGACTAAAAACAGTCATTTCTGACATGACATCGTTTATGTGTTCCTGGAAGCCTCATGTTTTGCAAAATCACCATTAAGATGACAGGGCTTTTGAGAAAAGTAGTGTTAACACAGATCATTTAAACAGCTCTTAACTTTCCAAACACAGCAGTAACAAAATAAGATTCACAGACATTTATACCTAGAATTAATCCATTCTGCAGTTGTATGTGCTCTGGTTCATGCTTCCTTTTAAATACGTTTACTTTTAACAGAGACTCATACAATCAACTCAAAACAAAAAACATAATTCAGACATTCTATATCAGTAAGGTGTTTTGTTTTGTTTTCATATGGAATAAAGTCTTCATGTCTCCATCTGTGCTTACAGCTGCCCATATAGAAGAAAGACAAGCAATTCCTTAAGCCAATAAAGTAGCCACTTCTTGCAATGAGGCAGGCACTTAGGTAGGGTTTTTGTATTTTTTCTTAACTATGAAAACTCCTAGCTCTGGCTATTTCAAATCATTAGCATGCTGGGAATAAAAACCTATATAATTTTGGTTTATACTGACAAGATTCCTCTATTTGCCAATTACATATAAACTAATTCTTGTTGAAGAATTAACCAGACCATAGCTAAAATAATTATGTATTAGCAGTAGAGAAGACATGGATAGAATGAATGTAGGTAAAAGAAGGTCCGGTTCAGAGTAACATAAATTGGAAGCTATTGTCAAAATCTAGAAAGGTTTGAAATTCAACCCAGCAAAGCCATATAAACATTTTGATTTAAAACAAAAAAAGAGATTATTCCTCAAGTTTTGTGATTATGTGTCCTAACCCATCTTTAGATGAGTCAATCATAGCATATTTTTTTATTCTTTCTAGAGCATAATGGTGACCAACATGTATGAAATAATCACTTCCCTCTTTCCCGTGGATCCCAAACCCAGCCTTAGTGACTAGCTACCAATCTCTTTTGGCAGATCATTTGATATTATTTATTGACATTTTGCTGTAATCCAAATAGTGTATTATAGTCCTTTACAAAAATAATTTTAATCTTTCAGTATCCTCTGTGCTGGTAGTGTTTTAATCCCTATTTATAAGTGAGGAAATGGAGGCTTTAGTTTTCTCAAATTGATCACAGTAAGCCACTTCAATTTTTTTAAAAAATAGATGAACTAAAAAAGAGATGGGTGTATCCCGTTAGGAACTAAACAGCCCACCTTTATCCTATTTTGGTGAAGAACATTCTATGGAAGGCCTTTGATGTTTCCCAATATAAATAAAGCAGGCACAGGCTCCTTCTTTGTCCAGAAGCTCCATCTATCTGATCAGCCTGCCCGTCCTGCCCCCGCTTTTGAAAAAAAAAAAAAAAAGATAAAATGATTAACAAATGTATAAACATAATAAACTAAGAAAAATGAAATTATAACTGAAGTTAGGTGCTGGAGCAAAAGTATGATGATGAGTTGGGATTAGGTGGTCAGCTATAATGCACTGAAATAATGAAAAAAAAAATAGAGGACTGGGGTCCTTGAGTCTCTTTAAGAGGTGGGGAAAATCAAACTCGGTTTCTGACTTTGAAATCTCCAGATTTTGTTATTTTGAGGTTTTATTTCCTGTCCTTAAATTGTGGAGATTGCCTGTGGTATTCTTAAAGTAAATTTCCTTCTTTCTTTTTTTCTTTTTACTTAACTGCCTATTTTCTCAGCTAAATGATGCATAAGACAGTGAAGATTCAGAATACAGAATGAAAGAAGGTTTTAGGAAATACACAGTTCTCATCATGCTGAATTTGAGGTTGGAATGAATGTCTAGTGGTCATTGACTTTTGCAGTCTCTGGGTTAGAGATTTTAAGCCCGTTACCTGTAGATTACAGTTGAAATTGTAGGTGTCAACAAGGTCTTCTATTGGAAATGAAAAGAGGAGAGGGCTTGGGAACAAACCGTGATTACCACCGTGTCAGGAGTTGGCTGAGAGGAGGATGTAGTGTTAGAGTAGCATAGAGCAGTCAGGAGTAGGACCAGGTGACATGACATGTTGTCAGCCCAGGTAGTATCCAGTATCAACAGAAAGTCAATGTCGAATGCCATAGAAAGATCAAATACCTTAGCGACTGAGGGCCCTTTGGATTTGGTGATGAGGTTAGGGTGGCCTTTGCTGCTATCTGGTTTCTTTGGAAATAGGGTAAGAATTGGTAGTTGATTTCAGTGGGTCAGACACAAAATGCAAAATGAGGAAATGAGAAGTGTATTGGTGCCTCCTGATGAGCTTTTGGAAATAAAGTGAAAATACATAATGATGAGGAGGGAAAGAGGTACATGATTGGGGGCTATATTAAAATCGTAACTCCTTATTTTTAACATTGAAGAAACTAAGATCCAATAAGTTTTGGTAGTTTACACTGTGGTAAAGCCACTAAGTAGCAGATGAAACAGACAGCATTTAGCTCTTGTGATTCTACATCTACCAGTATATACAGGCAAACTCTTAACCCAAAAGGGAGAGTAAAAACTTTTTTAATGTTTTCTTTTAGCGATTGAACTTACTCTTTCTTAGATACAGAAGAGAATAAGTTATGGTTGTGCTAGAGCATATTTATATGCATACCTCTATATTGTACTTGCAGAAATGTGTTGATTTAAAAGCCACTGGTTTACTATAAAGAAATGAAAAATATTTGAGAACATGGTTATGTTTAACTTGATTTAAACATTTTGCAGTATATACATATATCAAAACATTACATGGTGTCCTATTAATATGTAAAAAAAAGTTTTTATGTATCAAAAAATACCTTTTTAAAAAGTCACTGAACAAAATGCCAAATTCAGTCATGTTACAAATGTGCAAAACTAAGGCAATGTGTGTATTCATAACAAATTCAGGGAAAAGCTGACTTTTTTTATCAGGGAAATTATTAATATTTTAAAATAGTTTTAATAAAAGAACACATGGAACTAGGAATATAAAGTAGTGGATCTTAACCATTATTTATGATGGTATATCCTATTCTTGTGCAGTTGTGTGAAAGTAAAATATTTACCTGTACTTTTGAGTAATTAGTTTTTGGTGTAAGAGCACCACCTATGGGTTTCTCATGTATTTAGAAATTTTTTCTTAAAACAAAACCTAATAGAACAAAAGCTAACAAAATTCTTTCTAGTTTTTCCCTGTAATTAGTATATATTTCTTAAGAAGGTTAGCAGTTTTCTGCTTTGTCACAAAATACTCCCACCTAGTTTTGGCTATATGTAAATGTTAAATCAGCTAATAAGAATGTGAGTACTTTTATGCCAGTGTGGTATTATAATTCTAAGTTAAATGTAACTTAACTCAGAATTGTATTATTCACTTTAATGTAAGTTAATCTGTTAATGAAAATGAATAATTGCCCATACCTAGGGAAATAATTATCCATACTTTTTTTTGCCTGTTTATTTGTTTTTGTTTGTTTCCAGTACTAAGGATTGTACCCACAGTCTTGATCTTGCTAGGCAAGTTCTCTTTCACTGAGCTATATCCCCAGCCCTTTGCCTGTTTATTTGTATATTTATTCGTATCTTCATAAACTTAAGAATTAATTTAGTATACTAATGCAGAATGCTTTGTAAGAGATCATGAAAAAGAAGGTCTTATATTTGACTTTAAGTATTTTTATTAAATTATGGTGGTGATAACTCAGAGCAAAGTGGAAGCAAAACTGGCACTTTGTTATTAATAAGCTTATGACATAAAATTACATTCGGAGAAATTTAGTCATTTTTTAAAACAGTATTCATTAAAATTAAAAGTGTTCTTCTAAGGGAAATTTACTCTTACTGAAACAATAGAAGTAACAACAACAAAACTCTGGAAACTTTGTGCCTGGGTAATGAGTGCTAATAGATTGTATATTCTGTGCCATGAGTCTCCATGTTCTGAAAATGATTCAAAATGGGATCTTTTTTTAACTTTTTTTTTTAGTTTTTGATAGACCTTTATTTTTATTTATTTATAAGCGGTGCTGAGAATTGAACCCAGTGCCTCACACATGCCAGGCAAGTGCGTTACCACTAAGCCCCAGCCCCAGCCCCAAAATGGGATCTTTTTGATAATATATCCTAATTCCTGAGTAGACCCCTTTTCAGCCTGAACATTTTTTCCTGCAGTATAATACACTTTTAAAGCCTTGATTGCCTGTTTTCTTCAGAGGACTACTTATTCTACTGGAATAAAGATTGACTGATAATCAATAGAGCTTACTTTGTTTCAGTCATTATGGATAAAGTTTTTTTAAATTACATAGTATGTTTCCTAGCATTCTTCTCCTTAATTGAATAGACTATATAACACTATTACAAAAAAAAAAAAAACATTTTCTTCAGTTTACAGTTGTGATAAGGATATTTGGCTATCTATAAATTGGATTACTTAACTCTCAATGTAACAGCAGGACTCAAAAAGTATAAGTTCAGGTACTTGGCTTTGATTCATTTACACAGAATCAGAAACTCTTATAGGCATGAATATGAATTAATTAACTAATTTTCTGAAATAACAGCTTTCTCTTACCATTTGGAAGATAGGCAGGTATGTTCATATTTTGAGTACAGTATGATTTCTAAGTTCAATATACAGTTTTGATTATTTTTCTGAAATTATCCCAGCACTTCTGATAACTCTGTATGTACCCCTGTCAGCTACTCTTTCCCATTTCTCATTTGCTGCTGTTATAACTGCTGTTACTTCAAAAATCAGATAGTCTAATTTGTTGAAACTGTATTAAGTAAGAGGTTGCAGGATTTGAGATTCTGCTGAAGATTTCAACATAGATCTGTGTTATTTTTGTTTTTAGCTTAGTGACTATTTTTAGTTGAGAGAATAAGTTGTCAGATTATCAGCTAAATTCTATATAGGTAAAATGTTAACTGTATAATGTGACTTCAAGACAATGCAACGAGAGTGACCTGAGAAAATATTGCCATTACTTTAATTATTTTACACACATGTTTTTTTCTATGATATTCAGATATCAAATCACATTGTGATATTTTAAAGCATTATTTCAAAATTGTGTTCTTCTAATCATTTAGGAATCATTCATGATCCTGCAATAAAGTTTGGGGGTATTAATGGAATAAATCAAAGAACTACTTTGCAGTAATTTTAAATGCTTTGCTGTCTTTATCCGATCATCTACTAACAAAAAATCCAGAATATGATTATGTTTATTTAAATTGCCCTAAGAGCAACAAAATGGTCCTAAGGATCTAAACATAGTATTTCAGTAAATTGAACTTTAGGTAATTATAATAAAGAAAACAAAAATATATTTGAAAGAAGATAGATGACTGGATCAATTGATCTGTATGACTAAATACAGTAATCCTGACTTTTGAATGATAGAACTTAAAAACTTCTTAATCTACCCAAAACATGTACTTAATTAGGATAAGGTTCTTTTCTTTAAAAAAGGAAGAAATTAAAATACCACACTGAAATAATAAACAGTTGATAATACCACATCTTACTGTGTGTGATTTGATATCTGAAGTGTTGTTTTTTAAAAATAAATGCTAATTTACTTAATGGTGTGTTCTAAAGTATAATAATTAGCTAAGATTGCTTTGGGTATCTTCCAGCTTGTGGAGAGACTCCAGAACAAATTCGAGCACCAAGTGGTATAATCACAAGTCCGGGCTGGCCTTCTGAGTATCCTGCCAAAATCAACTGTAGCTGGCTCATAAGGGCAAATCCAGGGGAAATTATTACTATAAGGTAATTCTGACACCTTTTTGTATGATTATAATATTTAACTACAAAATATAAATTTGATTTCCAAGTATCATTGCCTAACATGCAGTAATAGTAAAAGATTTTTCAGAAGATATAAGTTGTAGCCATCAGAATCATCTTAAGGTAATGACCCATCCAATTGTGTTATGAATATTTTCTAATATTGGCAATGTATTTACAGTGAGTTATCTATATTCTTTAAAGCTACTTTTTAACAAAAGATACACATTCGCTAAACAGCTTATTTCAAGAGTAATCTTTGGCAATGGGACAAACAAACAAATCTACTTTGAGTTCTGGCCTATAACCTTGGTCTCATTAGTTGAGTCTTCTACCTAAAGGAGTTAAAGCCTGATGTGAGGTAAGTAGGGGTTTGTGTGTGTAAAACTTGAAATATGCTGATAATGAATAAATACATCTGTAAAAATCTTTCTCTTTTTTTATAACTTTAAAACGAAAGTACATTTAAGAATATACAGTGAAAGGTATTCTTAGGTAAAATGATAAGTTTAAGATTCTAACAGTAAATAAATATATAAATAAGAAAGGTTTTGATTAATTTCTAAAACATTTAGTTAATTACAGAGAGAAACAGTGTGGGAATAAGATATTAAGCAGTGAATATTCAATAGACTGTGTGTTGCTTGCTTAAGGAAATTATAGCAAAGCTATTAGGTTAAAAAAAATACTGGCCCAAAACAGGTGGGGGGTGGGGGAGGGAAGCAGTGTGCCTAAACAAAGAACTGCATTGGAGCTGAGACACTAACAAGAATGACAGTCCCATCACAGAGACAGTGTCCTGCTACAGCCCAAAGACATCTTTGACATCATTTCATGTATTAAATTTTTACAGGTAGAAATTTTGGTATATTAGATTTAGAAGGGACTTTGCAGACATAGACTCAAGCTCCTTCATATTACATTTTTTAAAAATAAATTTGGCCTACTTTTCATCTTTTTCTATCTTCTCTTTTTATATTCTTGAGTAAGAGAACCAGTCTCCCTTAAAAAAGTAACTATTTCCTATCTCCATTTCTCTGTGGAAGCTATAAATGAGCCCCATAGTTTGTAGTTTGTTTTCCTTTTACTCTCCTCCACTCCATGCTACGTATTCTGGCACACTACATCTTCTTTTGTGGAAAGTGAGATTCTCTTGCCTGAATGATCAGTAGGATGCACCATTGAGGTACTTTCTGTGTCAGTACTAGTACTGGAATCTGAACAATGTGCCTATTTTCAGTTACTTGTTGATATGACTAAATATAAATGTGCTTATAAAATAATACCTTTGCCAAATATTGTACTTTTTAACATAAAACTGGAATTTATTATAGAAATTTTAATCTTTTCACCTAAAAACTAAGCTTGCAGTTTACCCAACTGAGTTATATAAAACTTGGAAATTTCTTGCCAGCACAGAATTACATGGATATGCCATCTGGTTTCGATCATATGTTAGACCCTTGAAATTTCACAAAGTAAGATACACTGAAAATCAAGTGTAATACTGAAATGTAGAACAAAATTGGTGGTGAACCTATATCTAGAGGGATATTCCTAAATACTTGAAGGAGCTAAGGATTTTGAATTTACACAGATAAAAAAGCAATTTTTAGACATAAATTTATTATTATGTAATACCAAGACTTTTTAAAAATGACACATATAATGTACACAAAGACAAATTTCTCATGTTATTATTGGTATAAAATCTTAAATATTTAGAAGACTCTTATGCCATAATCCAGTGCAGCTCATGAAGACATGCAAATGAGTTAGTGTTTGAAAATTTTAAATTGATTTACTTTCTTAATAAGACAAAAGAAAAAGTATATTATTTAGAATAGATAGATGCTTTATGATATTTTGATTAAACCTGGATTTAGAATTAAAATCCTTAGTAAAATGGAATTAGAAACATGGTTTTTAAAACAGTTTGGATAAGCCCGGGTGCAGTGGTACACACCTGTAATCCTAGTGGCTCAGGAGGCCAAGGCAGGAGGATTGGGAGTTCAAAGCCAACCTCTGCATTTTAGCAAGGCCTTAAGCAACTCAGCGAGACCCTCTCTCGAAATAAGATATAAAAAAATCTGGGGAGGTGGCTCAGTGGTTCAGTGCACCTAGATTCCATCCCCAGTACCAATAAATAAATAGATAGATAGATAGATAAAATTTAAAAATTCAGACAGAAGAGGAAAACAGAATTTACAAAGTACCAACCTACAATCCTGAGACCTCTAAAACTGGGTGAAGATGATGATTAAGGCATTTTTACTTTACTCCTCTTCCTCGAAACCCACCCAAATCAACAAAGCCAGCTTAGCCATAGGAGATAACGAGTGTTTGAAATCTAGCATCCTTCTTGAAGCCAAGGACTAGGGTCAAGCTGTTTTGCTCAAGAAAACAGTTTTTAAGACTTCCACTAATCACTGCCTGAACTTACATGGGGTTGAGGGCTTAGTGTGAGGACAGACCCTGACAAATATGAGGGACTTTGCTACCTACAGTTCCATGGCAGGATCTAGACTACTATAAACCACTATTTAAGACTAGGTGTGGCATGGAGACCCAGGTGGGGGAGCATGCAGGGAGAGAGGGTTTAAAAAAGAGAGAACCAAAACCCTTCCCCAGAATAAGCCCACAATCTGAAAATTCCTGAATGTATGAGAAAATTTAATGCTAAGAAAAATAGCCAAAAAAAAAAAAAAAATCAAACTGGAATACAAATTTACCCCAGACATTAATGTTGTAAGACTTCAGGGATTCTTTCATCACCTTTTTTTTTTGTGCTAAAGATGCTTGGTAATATAATAAAATCCATGAATTCTTCCCCAGAATAATTCACAAAACACGTAGTGTTACAAGATGCAATTATATTAAAATAACAGCTATCAGGTATTTTCAATAGTAATATATTCTTATTAACACATTGACCAAAGCAAGTGACAGTTCTAATAACTACTGTAATTTCAAAGTAATTTTGTGCATAAATAGTATTTTTAGATGTCTATAAAAATGGAATTGTAATATAAAAACATCTGTTTAGTAGTGATTAAATGATAGGTACTATAAATATTATCATGATTTGTTTATAAGTGAAGGGAAATGTTAATATATTTCAGTTAAAGGTTAGTGGAAATAAAAGTTACTTATTATTTCTACCAAATTTGTGGATTTGGAGGGAGAATCAAAATAGTGAATACTCTTACTTGGCCTTTATTAGGGGCAAACATGTGTTTTAGAATTTGAATTAAAATATCTGAAGATAACTATTGAAAAAAATTGGAATGACACTTTTGAATATTCATTAGAGGAAGAGAAAAGTTTAAGAGATTTTATTAATGAAAAAAAAAGAAGGAAATTGAGAACTTTCCCTCAAATTATTAAATAAACACAAATGTATTAACTCAAACCTTTAAAAGACAGATAATATTGGTTAGTTGTTTTGTATGATCCTGCTATAGAGAGCTTGCTTGTAAGAACATACCTAAAACAAAACTAATACAGAAAATTTAAAAAGAGGAGGTACATTAGCTTTATTAGAGATACTAACCATGAGAAAGCTAGAAAAAGAAGAATAGCATGAGATATAATGTCACTTAAGGCACAAATATTAGTGACAAATGTTATGGTCCACCAGGAAGATACAATAGTAGTAAATTTTATGTACCTAAAAACACATCCTAAAGCAAAGCAAAATGTAGAGAATTAGAAAGCAAATTTGACTAGTCCACAGTTGCAATAGAAGATTTTAAACACACCTTTAATGCTTATGCCTCTTTCAACAGAAAATACATACCTTTTTGCAGGCATGTAAAATATTTGTTTTTAAAATGATTATGTATTGAGGGTTAGGGTTGTAGCTCAGTGGTAGAACACTTGCCTAGCTATGTGTGAGGCCCTGGGTTTGATCCTCAGCACCACATAAAAATAAATAAAGATATTATGTACATCTACAACTAAATTTTTTAAAACTTATTATGTATCGAATAACAAAGGAATTCTTAATGCATTTCCACAGTGGATTTAAAATAAAGGGAAAAAAAAGATTCATATGTTTGGAAACATGTTCCTAATAAATAGCTCCCGAATTAAAGAAAAAAATCATAGTAGGACTAAATAATTTAAAAATAATCTTAGTGATAATGTTACATGTTAAAACTGTTGGAACAAAACTGACTCGGAAAAGCTGATTAAATTTAAAAAGTATGAAAAAATTAAGACTTGCAACCCTAAAACTATATTCTAAAGAGTTACAAGACACAGATATGTCCAGCAGTGCTTCATTAGGTAAGATATTATAAAGCATGAAGAAAGCTGAAAATTAATCCACATATGAATACATTTTAAAAATTCTAAATGAATTATTAGCAATCTAAATCCAATAGAGTATACATAAACAGATATTTATTATTTCTCATTCTGGACAATGTTCCTGCTTTAATGCATCTTAATTAGGTATTCCCTAGTTTGAATTGGTCTAGCCCTCCCTTATACAATAGTTACCAATTCTGGGTAAAATTACGAAACAAAAACCAAAAATTGAAGTCAGTGAAGAGTAATTAAACAACTGACAGAAACTGGAGAGGATTTCACCTTTGAAAGAAGAAACTGCACTAGGCAAGAGAGGCTTTTTTTCCACCAGCTCCCTGAAGATTCTTGATAGTCTGTGCAGTTTAGAGTAACCAGAACTCTAGCAGATTGCCATGGTCTTGTCATTTGGGCACCAAAAGATAGAGTTGGAACTGCTGAAATGGCTGAAAACTAAAGGCAAATCCCTGGAAAGGAGAGAGTTGAAAAGCAGGAGGCCATTATATATGCATATAAATTCTCCTGAAGTCCTTGGCTGATCCATGAACCTTGCTTAAAGCAAACTCAAAGGAATGCTGTGGAAGCTAAGAGGTGAAGGCTGAAAAGACTGTGCAAGGATTTTTGGCATGCGTGTGCACAGCTGAGGAGAAGTTCGAAGTTTGAATCCTGTCCATTGTAGGGGATACAGAGTTTAGAGTTTGAAAGTTGCTTCCTATTAGTCACCTTAGTATCGCTCTGCTATGACCAGAATACCTGACAAGAATGACTTAGAGGAGGAAAAGTTTATTTTGGCTCAGTGGTTTCAGAGATTTTGTCAGTGGTCGGCCTATTCCATCACTTTGAGCCCAAGGTGGGGCAGAACATCATGGCAGAAGGGCAGTGGCATTGGAGGAAAACTGTTCAGTTTATGAAAGCCAGTAAACAAACTGGAGGAAGGGGCCTCAGGTAGGGTGTGCCCTTCCAGGGTATACCCCCAGTAACCAACCTCCTCCAACTATACCCTGCCTGCCTACAGTTAGGATGGACTATTTAGGTTACACCTCTCATAATCCAATCATTTTGCCTCTGAACATGCAGGAAAGGAGCTTTTGGGGGGCACCCCATATCCAAACCATAACAGACTTTATAAAATACCTTGGAATTTTTATCAAAACTCTGGAAGTACTATACGTTTTCAAGTAAAGACAATGTCTTAAAACTAAGAATTTACTGAAGATTGAAGATTGAAGCAAGAACTAACCTACTCAAACACAATGTAAAACTGAATTCCATAAGTTGAGGATGATCAGATAGTAATTTAACTGTGATAAAACAAAAACTTGTACTGTATATTCTGTGTTCTACATAAATATAAGAGTAATGGAAAGAATCTCAACCCCTACTTGAGGACACACAGAAGTTAATTCAAGATAAGCCATAGCTTTAAATATAAAAGCTACAATTCTAAAATGTAAAAGAAAAACATTGTGAGTACCTTTGAGACCTTGGGGTAAGCAAAAGTATCTTAAAGGGAAGACACTAAAAGCACTAAATACAGAGGAAAAAATAATGAATTAGACTTTGTCAAAAACAAAATTGAAAACTTCTGCATATTAAATGATTTCATTAAGAAAATGAAAAAGCAAACCATAGACTAGAGGAGTATTAGTAATATACATATCTAACAGAGAACTTTAATCCAGAATATCAAAAGAATTTTTATAAGTAAAAACAAAACTAAATTTTTTAAATGGCTAAAAGACTTGGACAGAAGTGTCTTAGAAGAAATATGAAAGGCCAATAAACCCATGAAAAGATGTTCAGTGTAGTTAGTCTTAAGGAAAGTGCACAATAGAACCATAACGAGGGATGCCATCACACCGGCTATTGGAAAGAATATGAATGTGGGTGAATGAACACGTCTCATACATGTATCTTACAGTTGAACATGTTTATAATGTGTAAAGAATTCTTAAATAAGAAAAAATTTCATAGATGAAGGCATATAGCAAGTCAGTACATAGGAAAAGATAGAAATTGCCAATAAACATAGGGAAAAGTATTTCTTAGTAAACGGCTTTCTCTGTGTGTACTTCTATTCATCAGATTACAGAGTAGCACTTCTGGTTCAAACTTAGAACAATTTAGAAAATCCTGAATTAGATGTTAGTTTTTCCAAATATGCACACAGAAGGGGGATAAAAGCTACAAGCTATCATCTGTTCTTTAGCATTGTTTGGGGATTTTGTATTATTTATGAAGAAGTGCTATTCTGGAGTCTGGGGAAAAGATATAAATATTAAGAACATAGAAGCAGTATTTCTTGCTGTTGATTTGGTTATCTACCTGGAATCAGTGAATATATAGAGGTTTATAATAAAGTTTTCAGTTACTTTGTATTATGAAACTTTTCTGACCTTTTTTTTTTTTTTTTTTTTTTTTGTAGTTTTCAGGATTTTGATATTCAAGGGTCCAGGAGATGCAGTTTGGACTGGTTGACAATAGAAACATACAAAAATATTGAAAGTTACAGAGCTTGTGGTTCCACAATTCCACCTCCATATATCTCTTCACAAGACCATGTCTGGATAAGGTTCCATTCAGATGACAGTGTCTCTAGAAAAGGTTTCAGACTGTCATATTTTTCAGGTGTGTTTTTAAAAACAAGAAAGATATCAAACCAAATTCTGAGTATTATCTGCTCAGTGACTTTCAAGGCTAATCTTCTGAATAATGTTCATTTAATTATGAGTAGATCCTCAAGGTAGCCAAGGTTGAAGATAAGAAGCTAAAATACCTTAGAACTAGGCCTCCAAAAGGTGTTTTGTATCTTAATAATGAAATGAGCATTTTATAAACTGAAGTCCATTTTCTTTTTAAAGGTCTTAAATGTATTTATTTTAAAAATATCTTATTAAGTACCTTCCCATGTTTTGCAAAAGTTACTTCAGAATATTTTTGTGTCTATGTGAATTACCAGTTTTTTTACACTTTCAAGAAAAGAGGACTGGTTTCACAATTGTAGTTGTCTTTAAAGAAAAGTCTTTTGCTTTTTTTTTAAACTGGATTCAAAAATAGTGACCAGGTATCATAGAAATGTGAAAAATTCATAGCATTAGAGTTAAGTGTATTTTTTGCTGCAGATTATTTTATATATTTGAAATTATTTTACATGCTTTTTATAAAGTTAGTCTTTTAATATTCATTTAGCTTTTGAAGCACATTTTCTGTCACCCATGTGCCAGTGAATAAGTTGTGAGTTGGACAAATACATATTAGCCCAAAATTGTCACTTTGGGGACTATGGAAATCTGCTGTCGTTAAATACCTTAGGATGATATATTAAGATAACTAGAATTTTATAGGCACCTCAAATTTTTTTTGTTCCCATTTTATTTTGATAAATAAATTTGTATCTTTGGCTTAAATATGTGCAGAATTTTGCAGTTTAAAAAATTTAAATTATTGTTATGATTACATTGAGCATTTTATAAACAGTTTCAGATTAATCTTGCAATAATCATAGCAAAACTTTGAGTCTCTAATGAATCTGCAAGATATGCTATAATGTACGTGGTAAAATATTTGTGTATAAAGATAAGAACTAGAGAAGAATATGAAAAAAATATTTGAAAAGGTGATTATTTTAGATTAATTTTTTTATTTAAAAATTTTGTCACAGTTTTAATGTTTATATAATGTTGCTTAAAATTCTTAGGCAGTGTATCCTATTGGCTCGTGTATCTTACATCATTTTACTAAGTTCTATAATAAAATAGCTGTCTGCAAAATAGAATTGATCCCTTCTCTCTTTAGATCAAGATACAAAGAGCTTTATGGACAAATAATAGGCAGTTAGTAAATTGAATTATTGAATAATCAGTGCCTGTACTAATTTGTCATTATAACTTAACCTGTTTTTATAAGATTTTTTAAAAACCCTTATAACTTAGGATTAATCAAAATTTGTTATAAAAAATACTTACTATATACCTTTTGACAAATATGTTTTTTTCTTTCCCCCTATTCATTTCCCACTACCTATATCCTACCAGGAAAATCTGAGGAGCCAAACTGTGCTTGTGATCAGTTTCGTTGTGGTAATGGAAAGTGTATACCAGAAGCCTGGAAATGTAATAACATGGATGAATGTGGAGATAGTTCCGATGAAGAGATCTGTGCCAAAGAAGCTAATCCTCCAACAGCTGCTTCCTTTCAACCCTGTGCTTACAACCAATTCCAGTGTCTGTCCCGTTTTACCAAAGTTTACACTTGCCTCCCTGAGTCTTTAAAATGTGATGGGAACATTGACTGCCTTGACCTAGGAGATGAGATCGACTGTGATGTGCCAACCTGTGGGCAATGGTTGAAGTATTTTTATGGCACTTTTAATTCTCCCAATTATCCAGACTTTTATCCTCCTGGAAGCAATTGCACTTGGTTAATAGACACTGGTGATCATCGTAAAGTCATTTTACGATTTACTGACTTTAAACTTGATGGTACTGGTTATGGTGATTATGTCAAAATATATGATGGATTAGAGGAGAATCCACACAAACTTTTACGTGTATTAACTGCTTTTGATTCTCACGCACCTCTTACAGTTGTTTCTTCTTCTGGACAGATAAGGGTACATTTTTGTGCTGATAAAGTAAATGCCGCCAGGGGATTTAATGCTACTTACCAAGTAGATGGCTTCTGTTTGCCATGGGAAATACCCTGTGGAGGTAACTGGGGGTGTTACACTGAGCAGCAACGATGTGATGGGTATTGGCATTGTCCAAATGGAAGGGATGAGATCAATTGTACCATGTGCCAGAAGGAAGAATTTCCATGTTCCCGAAATGGTGTTTGTTATCCTCGTTCTGATCGCTGCAACTACCAAAACCATTGCCCAAATGGTTCAGATGAAAAAAACTGCTTTTTTTGCCAGCCAGGAAATTTTCATTGTAAAAACAATCGCTGTGTATTTGAAAGCTGGGTGTGTGATTCTCAAGATGACTGTGGTGATGGCAGTGATGAAGAGAATTGCCCTGTAATTGTGCCTACCAGAGTCATAACTGCAGCCGTTATAGGGAGCCTTATCTGTGGCCTGTTACTCGTCATTGCGTTGGGATGTACTTGTAAGCTTTATTCTTTGAGAATGTTTGAACGAAGGTCAGTATCAAGACAGAACTATAGTGATTATGCTCTGTGCAGTAAAAACATTGATCAAATGTATGCCACAAGTCCTTGAATAGGATTAACAATACATTTTTGTTTTATGTTAGTTTAGGGATGTATAACTATTATAACTTATAAAATCCATGTGAAAAACCTAAGACTGAAGGCACAAACTACTAAATACTTAAGTTATGAGATGAGGAAAGCCAATCTATATTTACCAGTTCCTGTTTTCAAATGCAATCAGAAATTTTGCAAGCTCTAACTCTCAGATATAATTTTAACCTGTTTTTTATGTATTAATTCAATAATTCCACATATTTGAGAACCTACTACATTCACTCTACAAGTGAAAAGAAAACAAATAAGGCATAATCTCAAGCAGTTTATAGTTAAGAAGACATTGGTGTATGGAATAAGACAGCGAAAACAGAAGTGCTGTAAGAGCTGTGAAACCGTGGTATCAAAGTCGGAAAAATGTAGTCTGATAGGGAGATGTGGAAGCTTTCCACATGACACATTTAGGTGCCATTTTAAATGTGTAAGTAGAATGTAGATGGAGAAGGGTGCTGGGGCTCAACAAAAGCCTGAGGAAGTATATAGAGTAGGAGAATGCCCAGCACTGCTTGGAGAATGAGCATATGATCGGAGCATAGATACATATGCAGTAGGTAAGAATGGGACAGACACAAGGATGTTCATTGAGAGCTTCAGAGTTCTCAGTTCAGTGAGAAATGGTTAAGCATTAAAGGGCGACCCTCCAGGGGGAGTAGTTTTCGTTGTGTTGCAGGATAAATTGAACCTCAGAAGTTAATGGCAGAGAGGTCCTCTATGAGGTTATTGTGTAAACAATGATCTTCAGACCCAGGAGAATTACAAATAATAGATTTAACAAAGAGCATACCAGACAGCCAAGTTAACAGATGTCACACTGATGCATAGTGTCATAATAGCCACTACTGCAACTTCTCTTTGGTTAAGTATAAATGACCAGAAAACTCCTTATCACTTTGTAACAAAAGAGCATAGTGAAGAGTCAGGTTTTCAGTTCAAGATCCAGCTATTCCAGATAGTGTGTTGACTCATTTCACTCTTATCTGAAAAGAAATGTAAAAATGTAAAAACTTAATAAGTGTTCCCTGAGACCTCTCAAATAACGTTACCTTGTGTCTAGAACTACCTGCTTGCTTTAGGTTTTAAAAATCTAGTATTTTTATTTCTCCTTTTATGTTTTATAGGCTTTTCAATGTATTAAAACATGGGGATCCCAGCTTCTACTAGTATAAAACCCCCTGTGGACACATTGCCCACTACATCTTTGTATTCCCAGTGTAGGGATTATATGTATTATATGTATTATATGTATGACTAAGCTTTACAAATAATCAAATATGCTAATATTCAGATTGTTTTAATTACTGACAATAGAAATTTTCTGCTTTGACCTGCCTTTTTATAAACACTTTTTATCCCTGTCTTCTTTCAAAGATCATTTGAAACCCAGTTGTCAAGAGTGGAAGCAGAATTGTTAAGAAGAGAAGCTCCTCCCTCTTATGGACAGTTGATTGCTCAGGGGTTAATTCCACCAGTGGAAGATTTTCCTGTTTGTTCACCTAATCAGGTATATTGTACTTTCTGGTTTCTATTTCAGTGTCTCTTGAAATAAAATCCATACCTGTATATATAGTAAAGCAAGCTCCCTTGACTATTAGGATTTTGTAATAAAGTCAAGGATTAAATATATGGAAAATTAAATTTTAACATTTTTTTCATTATATTTAAAAAATACTACAAAATTCAAAAGTATAATTTTTACTATTTTGATTTGGTTGTATGTTTTTAAGGCATTTTACTGTTTAGGATAATTTAGTGCACTGAAATTTCAGGGTAACTTTAGCAAATTATTTTCTACTTGAACATTTCAGAGATTTAAGAATCAGTATTAAAATTAATATACTAGTAATATTACATGCTAGATTAACCAACTATAAGTAACAGTAATTGAAATGATGTCACCATTTTCATCTCACTTGAGGGAAAACTTTTAAACTAGATTTTATACTGTTTAATAAGAGTTTAACCCATTTCCTTTATATAGTAACTCATTCTTTATTAATCTTTCTTAATTTTTAAAATTTCTCATCAGATTTTTAAGTTTTTCTTTTCCAATGCTTAAAAATGTACCTGAGTTCATTTTAAGCATAAGAGTTTACGTTTATTTAAACTGTAAATTTATCCAGTGTATAAATGTATAAATTATATGAATACAAATTATCCTCAAAATTTAAAAAAAATGTTAAATATTATTTGAGATAATTTAATTTTGTTCAAAATGGAAAAGAATCCCACTTTCCATGCATGAAATTTCTGATTAGTCTCTCATCTTACTTGAGTCCTCTAGGAAGTTCTTGGTGAGAATTTGTGCTTTTCAAATGTTTCTCCAGAGATAATTTGTAATTCACAAGTTCCACTGTTTGAAATTCTGTAGGCAAAATAGAAAAAAAAAATCTAGGTTGTGGTTTCTTTATATTATTGGTCCTACCATGGGGAAGATTTCTTTATAGGTAAGAATCCACCCCGTTCACCATCAAAAATGCTGCCCCTGAACCCTGGGGAGTTACAGGGATCACAACCAATAAAAGGCTGCCCTCATTCCTGATACCAATTACAAGCTCAGAGGGTTCCCCAAACCACCCTCATGTTTTATAATTCACTAGAGAGACTCAACTCACCAGAAGCTTACTCATGATTGCAAGTTATTACTAGGAAAAAGATACAAATTAAAATCTGCTGAGGGAAGAGATGCATAAGACAGAGTTCAGAAGGGCACTAAACTTGGACCTCCCAGTTTTCTTTTCACCACATGAGACAGAAGAGTGTTGTTCTGTTGACAAAGATGTGTGACTCTGTTGACAGCTGTGTGACAATATGCAGGGAATATTACCAGCCTGGGAAGGCTCACCTAATTAAAACCCCTTCTAACCAAAGACCCCACCGTACATCACATCGTTGGTATGATTCAGCCACAACCCTAAGCCACAGTGTTGCTCTCTGGCTGGGCCAAGGCCTTCAGGAAAGAACACTTTTACCAGGCATAGCATTCCATGGGTTTAGAGATCACAGACACCAAGGACAAATGACTTTGGGTAAAATTACATTACTTAACTTCATACTATCCTATCCTCTAGGCTGTGATTTACCCTTGTGAGAGAATTCTACTCCAACAGCACTTTACTTTCATTAATGATCAAGTAGATTTTATTCATATAATGAGATTAAACTTGTTAGAAATTTTTTTATACAGTTATCAGATTTCCATGGCAGCTTTTTTTTAAATTCAGAACTTAATTTTTTTATTGATTTAAAAAAATAAATGACAGCGGAATGCATTACAATTCTTATTACATGTATACAGCATAATTTTTCATATCTCTGGTTGTATATAAAATATGTTGACACCAATTGGTGTCTTCATACATGTACTTTTTTTTGTAGTTGTAGGTGAACAGAATGCCTTTATTTTATTTGTTTATCTGTATATGGTGCTGAGGATCGAACCCAGTGCCTCACGCATGCTAGGCAAGTGCTGTGCCACTGAGCTACAGCCCCAGCCCTCCGTAGCAGCTTTTAAAAAGAAAAACAACCAAGGGAAAGAAATATGGAATGAACTTAACCATCTCTCGTGTGTATGTGTATTTGTGTGTGTGTGTGTGTGTGTGTGTATCAAAAAGAATTTCACCTGTATGTATATACAGAAAATACCATCCAAAGATAAATTAATAAAGGAAATCAGTGGAGGAGAGGAGGGAAAGGAAGAGAAGGGAGGAGCAGGAAGGAGGAAGGAAGGAAAGGGGAAATGGGGATTAAAAACCAATTTCTTGCATGTTTTATTTTGTCAGAATGAATATAATACATAATACATATAATTATAGTGCTCTCATAAAAATATAACGTTGTAATTTACTATCTCATTTAAAATGAAATACTTTCTGAGGGATGTTTGCTGCTTCTAAGCTAAAATAGCATAGGAAATTAGAATGTCCATGAGATCCCCTTAAAGAATCTGCTGTTAGATTGGCAATCTTTTAATTAAACAGACTTTTAACTAAAGGGAGAATTTCACCTAATGTTGAAGTCATTATTAAAGTATGCTGATGACATTGTTGATCTTAATGGGTGACAGCTGAGAACACAAGAGGCTAGAACTGAAAAAACTTTTGTTTCTTCCTGAATATCTTAACCTTTTATACAGACAGCACTCAACTTGAATGCTGGATGTTGAGGATGCTACATCTATGGAGAAATACATTATGGATGTGAATCACTATTTTTATTTAAATTAACATTTATATCACCTCAATTGGTGAAAAAAAATCTGACCCATTTGTACTGTAAGTCCATGTATGTTGATATTCACATTTCTTAATGACAGTCTGTGCTTTACTAAAACTAGACCATGAAATGTTCCTATGACGGTAGTTTCTTTGCTTTCCATGAATTATGTTCTCAGTACTATGGAATGACCTATGTAGAAATGACAAATAAATTCAATGCCTATCACAAAGACAAATAGAGAACATAAGTTATCACATCTTCCTTCTTTGCTTTCTTTCTTTCTCTATTAGAGGAGAGGCAACAGATAGTTTTGACAGGGAAGCAGATTCTCATTTGAAGAAGAAGTATATTAACTCACCATTATTTCCTAGAAATACTATATTGTAAATGCTACATGCCAGCTTGATAAAGCTGTTTGTTCTGTTTGAATACTCTTTTTATAACCACTAGGTGGAGCTTAAAGACTATTTAAATGTTGTGCATTTAAAAAATAATCTAGCTATTTATCTAGAAAAAAGAATAGATTTTCTTTCCGTTGAACAATGTACCCACTTTCCACATATACTAATTAAAAATTACCAGTTTTTCAAAGTATAATATGATTTAAGCTTAATACTAAACTGTAGAAAGTAAAACTTAATCCTTAAAGATTGAGAAAGAATCCAGATGTCTAGATATCTTTGTGGAATTCTATAAACAAGTTAATTTCTTTATCTTATTGTTTTTGTTGTTTTCTGTGTTTTAATATAAGTATATTAATTCCTTTACTTGTGACAATATAATTAAATCCTTATTATTCATTCATTCAACAAATTGTTGAGAACCAGCTCTGTGAATAGAGTAATTCTCACCATGTTTAGGAAAAGTTTCAGCCATGTAAATCAAGTCTAACTTATACTTTATTTCAAAAAACCAAAAAGCACATAGGGCACAGTAGGTCACTTATTGAAATATGGTAGAAATTCATTTATGTTGCTAGTTGTAGAAGTATCAGTTTTATTTTCTACTTTTGGTATACTTTTAGGAATTGACTACTATATGAGGTTAAGCAAAATAACTTATTTAAGCAAAATAACTTATCAATTGACATTAAATATCACTGTAAATAAAGTTGATTGTATAAAATTAAGTATCAAGGAAGTTTTTTATACAGTAAGCAATGATTCAAGTTATAGATTAGATTTCCTAGAGGGGTGAATGAATAAGAATGAGGTAATTTAATTCATCCTCCTTAGACTCTAGTAACAATGGGTAGTAGGATTTTAGCCACAATAGTTTCTGAAGACTGTTTTTCATTTCAATACTTTATTGTTAGCTGTCTTAAAATCTTTCTTATTTTTGTAGGCTTCTGTTTTGGAAAACCTGAGGCTAGCTGTACGATCTCAGCTTGGATTTACTTCAATCAGGCTTCCTATGGCAGGCAGATCCAGCAACATTTGGAATCGTATTTTTAATTTTGCAAGATCACGTCATTCAGGGTCCTTGGCTTTGGTTTCAGCAGATGGAGATGAGGTTGTCCCTAGTCAGAGTAACAGTAGAGAACCTGAAAGAAACCATACTCACAGAAGTTTGTTTTCCGTGGAGTCTGATGACACAGACACAGAAAATGAGAGAAGAGATACAGCAGGAGCATCTGGTGGAGTTGCAGCTCCTTTGCCCCAAAAAGTTCCTCCCACAACAGCAGTAGAAGCCACAGTGGGAGCAAGTGGAAGTTCTTCAACTCAGAACACCCGAGCTGGTCATACAGATAATGGAAGGGATGTGACAAGTGTGGAACCCCCAAGTGTAAGTCCAGCACGTCACCAGCTTACAAGTGCATTAAGTCGTATGACTCAGGGGCTACGTTGGGTACGTTTTACATTAGGGCGTTCAAGTTCCGTAAATCAGAACCAAAGTCCTTTGAGACAACTTGATAATGGGGTAAATGGAAGAGAAGAAGATGATGATGTTGAAATGCTAATTCCAATTTCTGATGGAGCTTCAGACATTGATGTCAATGACTGCTCAAGACCACTTCTTGATCTTTCCTCAGATCAAGGACAAGGGTTTAGACAACCTTACAGTGCAACAAACCCTGGAGTGAGGCCAAGTAATCGAGATGGCCCCTGTGAGCGCTGTGGTATTGTCCACACTGCCCAGATACCGGACACTTGCTTAGAAGCAACACTGAAGAATGAAACAAGCGATGATGAGGCTTTGTTACTTTGTTAGGTACAAATCACATAAGGGAGATTGTATACAAGTTGGAGCAATATCCATTCATTGTTTTCTAACTTTAAAATTAAACTAATTTTAGTTTAAAAAGAGAAAAAACAAGATGCAGGGTGATTTCTTATTATTATATGTTAGCCTGCATGGTTAAATTAAACAACTTGCAACTCTATGAACTTAGAGTTTACTAATTTAGCAGCTAAAATTGCATTATGTATTCATATTGTTCAGTAATGTTGTTCCATTTGTTTCTAATTGTTTTTATCCTGGTACTGTAGTTCATAGTAGAAATATGGCTGCTTAAACTCATTTGACTGTCATTTTATCTATCCTACGTTAAGAGGTTTGTACAAAATAATACCTTCTTTTAATTGAATCTTTTATGCTGTTGCCAATACATCTTGTAACTTAATATACTAAATGTGAAGGTTGTTAATGTACAAAAAGAAAACAAATCCTCACACTCTTTTGTTTGTATAACATTTGTCTGTTATTGGAGTTCATCACAATATCAATTTGTCAAAGGGAAAAAAATCTTCCTCAAAATTTTTCTCTTACGTTTAACATACAGTGATGTGGAATTGGTAGAATTAGATAAATTAATTGCAAAAACAAAACTCTTTTATAGATTTTCTATTGTTGATTTTAATACTCTAATATGGTACAAACCAAATGATAAAATCCCAAGTCATTTCTGTTTTCATCTCTATTTAGGAACAGAATTAAGCGGATGAAGATATTCTACTATGCATTAAATCTTGAACTTTATAAAATATGTACAAAAATTGTACATGATAAGTTCCAACTGATAATGTCTTTCCCTAATATAGGGTTATGCTCGTGTTGGACCCTAGGGATTTGCACTAAAATCGTTTCAAGGTCTCAGATGAGTTCAGTGCACAAGCACTATCACTTTAAATACTATTATTTGCTACCACAGTGACTATATATTTCCATAGCTTTTGGGGGTTGGGGGAACATTTTTATTACAACTTGATATTGCTTTGCAAGTTTCATATTTATTTGTTGTATTTAAAAACTGCATTATTGTACGAGTGATTTTTTTTTCAATATATTTTATTCTCTGGGGGGGGTCGTGTTATAATCTTGAAGAAAAGCAAATTAAGAAATCACTCGGATTGTGCCCCCCTTTTTAAAGTAGAGTGAATTGCAAAACTCCATTTATTTTTTTTTTTATTGTCAGTTCCTGTTTATTTATTCTTTAGCCATCTGTTTTAGTAGCTTAATGATTGAGTATGAAAAATGTATTTGTGTGTGATTATTGCTATTTATTAAATTTTTAAATACTTTGCTGAATGTCATTTTAAAGCATGTTTGAGGTCTTGTGTATTTGTCGTGTTATGCTGTCAGGAAGAACTGACTAAAATGTTTTAATATGTATCAGAAATTAAAATGATTTTTTTTATTGCCTTGAGGTACTTTTTAAATCAAATTTGCTATTTATTTTTGTTGAATTTTGGTGCATATACAGATTCAGGCCATAAAATATGTAATACATCTGGGGAGAAAAATGAAAGGAAGTATATTCTGTTTCACCACTTTGTAGTAAAGTAGTAGCTTACACCCATACCGAACGTAAAATTCCCTAAGGACCTGAATATCACTGCCTTTAAGAAAACTGCTTCCTAATTGTTTTATCTTGTATAATTACTCAATCCATTCTCTCTTCATATTATTTTCGTATATATTTCAGACTCCTATAGAATAATGGCAGAATTTGGGTTAGCACATTCTAACCCAAATTAATCTTCTAGATTCTACCAACTGTCAACTCTCAGGTTTTTGGTTTTCTGTCGTATGTTTTAACTTATTTTTTTAATTGACTAATACATCTTCCTGGTTCAGAGAATTAACTACTGCTGACACCTGTCTTTTAGTTCCCTTTCATAGAGATACTTACCAACACCAGATTCTTATATATTCCTCCAGAAATATCATAATGTATAAATGTATTCATATGCATATGAATACCATATATCATAATGCAAATTATGCTGCACATTTTTCTACAACTTTTCTCAAGGGGAGATTTTTATGTTTTTGTTGTTTTGTTTTGTTTTGTTTTTGTTGTTTCTGGGGATTGAACCCAGGGCTTCATACATGCTAGGCAGGTACTCTTCCACTGAGCCCATCCATAGCCCTTATTTTTAATTAGTGATCACTCCTCAATTTAGGCCACTATTTTGTTTTGTTTTTTTCCTGGGAGTCCAATTAGTTTTCCCAAAACTACTTATTAAATAATAAATCTTCTTTACTAATTTAAAATAGAAATTTATATAGTAAATTTCCACAGTATTAATAATGTTCATAGACAATTCTATTCTCTTCAGTTGATCTGCCTCTTTTTTGTACCAATAATACATTGTTTTAATAACCATCATTTAAAAATGTTTCATCTATTCTTGCTTATTTTTACATATAAACTTTAGAATCAACTGCCTGAATTCCAAAAAACTTATTATTTTTGTGGGGAGGAACCAGTTTTAATTTTACAAGTTAACTTAGAGAATTTGACAATACTTATCATGTTAAAACTTTTTATCTAAATCATGGTGCCCTCCTTACAAATGACACCTATTTATTTAATGCTTTTTTGTTGTTGTTATTTCTTTCACTTGTATTTTACTTTACATAGAGATCTTATATGTTTTTAAGAGTTTATTCTTATAGATTTCATCATTTTATTACCATTATTAATGTGATCCTTTCCATTTATAATTTAGACTAATTTTGGTATATGTAAAGGCTGAGGACTTACTGTGTTAATTTTCTACCTAGCCACCAGATACCTTTTTTTAGTCTGTAATAGTATTTCAATTAACTTTTTTGAGTTTTTTCAGCTACACAATCATGTCATCTGCAACCATTGATAAGTAACCTTTGTTCCAGTGTGCATACTTTGTGTCTTGTTTGGATTGTCTCATACTTCTAGACTAATGTTAAATAACAATGGCTATAATGAAATGGGTTAAAATACATACATTTAATCATATTAAGGACTATCCATTGATCCCAATTTTAAACAGGTTTTAAAGCTGCATGTTGAATTTTATCACGTCTTTTCAGCAGCTGTGGGGGTACTCATCATTCTCCTCCTCCAGTCCTAATATGATGAATTTTGTTAATATAGTTTGTAATATTAAACCATCCTCATCCTTGCATTCCTGAGATAAACTCTACTTGGCCATGTGTATTTTTTAATTTGTGGCAAGATTATGTTTACCATTTTATTTGAGATATTTGTATTTGTCAGTGAAATAAGTTTATAGATGTGTGTCTGTGTGTGCACATGTTATATTTGAGAAAATTGGTATTAATGTTATCTAGTGGCATAAAATTCTCCTGCTTTGCTATGATTCAGAACATTTTAAACAGCTTTGGCATTTTCTGGTTCTTAAAATTTCAGTGAAATTATCTAGTTTTGATAGATAGTTGGCAAATAGCTCTTCACCAAATCCTTGTTATTTCCTGTGGTAATTGGTCTATGTAGTTTTTGTATCTTATCAGGAACCACCCTTTTCATCATTTTCACCCATTTCATATTTATTTGGCTATTGTTGAGCAAAGTTATCCTCTGTATATGACTCTTTCCTCCTCATGTATTATGATTTCTCCTCCATTGCTTGGCTAAGATAACTAAGTTAGCCAGGTGTGGTGACACATACCATTAGTTCCATTTACTTAGGAGACAGGTGAAGATTGCTTGAGCCCAAGGCCTGGGCAACATAGCAAGACCCTATCTCGAACAACTAACAAGGGACACAAGAGACGTGTGTATGTGTGTGTACATGGTGTGTTGTTTCCGTTAAGCATCCATTTCTTGTATGTCACTATTTTTTTTTCTTTTTAATTAGTTGATTTCCACTTCAATAAATTTCCTACTTTTTTGCTTTTGTTAGCCTATTTTGATGCTTTTTTCCTAACTCTTTTCAATTAGCAATTCATTTATTTCTTTTTACTTATTAATATGAAATTTAAAGCATGGACTTAATTCTGAGTACTGCATAAGCTAAACCATTTAGATACATTAGTGTTGTCATTTTGATTATTAATAAAATAATTAGCTATTATTTTCTAGATGTTTTTTAATTTCAGGATTTGTTGTTTCTCAGTTCTGGGGATTAAACCCAGGGTCTTGTGTGTTCTAAGCAAGCCTCTACCACAGGGCTATATTCTAAGCCCTTAGGTTTCAATTTTTATTTATTCTTTAACCCAAAAGTTTTTTGTTGTTGTTGTTGTTCTTTTTGTTTTTTTAAATCCCCCCTCATTTTTTCCCCAAATAATGGGATTATTTTGATGTGGCTGATAGTTTTGTTTTCTGATTCTTTTATTTTTATGGCATCAAAAACAATATGAATATAAAATATGCTTTTAGAAGTATATTGTCTTGAATTTTTAAAATATTCCAAGATTCCAAGATAACTTTTTAAAAGTGCATTCTCTTTTTACAGGATATACATGTTAGTAGATGTTACCTAAATTTGTTGTTCAGGTCTTCTGTGCAGTAACTTGGTCTTCCAATCTTCTGTCAGTCAGTCACTAGTGTTAGTGAGAAGGAAGAAGAAAGAAGCAAAAGAGCTGTTTCGGAGGTGTGCTGTAGGCCAGTGGCTCATGCCCTATCTCTATAAGCTGTTGAGGATTTGGTTACTACTGCTTCCTCTCATCCACTGTAAGCTGGAAATAAATAGGTAAGACAGGTTAAAGGATAAAGGAAGAATGCATGCATTCAATTTATGAGGTATATATTGAGTACCTTCTGCAGACCCAGTAATGTTTACAGCTGTTTAGCTCTTTGCTGCCTTCTATCCAATATACCTCATCCTTCTCCTCAGTCCCTTTCCTCTGAATTCAAAGTGAGATGACAGCAACTTGATGGGACCTGTTTTACTCAGGCAGAACCCATTTTCAAAAACTGGTAGAAGCAGGCAGTGAGGGGAATGTCTTTACTCAGTGCACTTGAGCTATTGTTCAGGAATAGCATATATATTATAAATTGAATATGGACAGTGCATCAGTTGAAAATTGACTGTGATTGTGTTTTTTCCCTAAGGTACTCAACATTCAAGGTGGTAGAAGAAGGCAAAGTGAAATTTACAAAGTTTTGGGGTTGAAATCTTTTAAAATGAGGAAGTAACAAAGCTGATTATTGAGAAACTTTCTAGACTTTCTGTAAATCTGTTATATACCCATGTTACATATACACACTTGTAAATACAAGGGGGTATATGCACACATGTTTACCATCGTGTAATGCAGGATTTTCTTCCTTAGAATTATTTTTGACTTTTTTTTTTGAAATATTACCTGCCCCTAAATGTGAGTATATATTCTATGTTGTAAGTGTATATTCCATTCTCAAAGACAATTTCTAAGAGCCTTTTACCACTATCTGCTCTGTACTTGTGGGAAAGAATTTTCCAGGCAGATAATATTTACTCATTTTTGAGTCCCTGTCTTCATCACAGTCCTTTATACGTCTTTGGAATCTTCACAACCCTATGAAACAAACTTGCTTCTATTTATCCAAGAACAGAACTAAGATTTAATGTCAGTCATGTCTCCCTCAACAGCTGTCTTGTGAGTAGCACGGATCATAAAATGAAGTGAAATTTATCAATCAGGAGAAATACCCATTGACATTGGAGCTGATGTACCTGGATTATCATGCAAGCTCACTGAGACTCAGGTTCTTCTCTGAAGTATGGTAGCTACTGATGTAAGACAGATGAGGCTGGAATTTTCAGGAAGCAGATTTATTTTTAGCTGCAGTGGTCCCTAGGGGCTAACCCCTAAAAATCTCTGGACCTCAAGTCTGAAAATTCTTTTCGATTTATACTCAGTGGAATGTTACTCCGTGTCCCATATTCTTAAGCTAGATAGAGGTTTCATGTTTTGTCTGCAAACCTGGCATTTATAGGAAAGGAGAAACTTCAAACCAGAATGCTCTCTGCAGAATTTTTTGCCAATACCTGTTGACACCCTTTGTAAAAATCTTTCTGACAAGAAGAAAAGCTAAATTATGGCAAGCGTCTTTTGGGTGGGGGTGCTTAGTCTGCTTCACCACTTCATAAGATTATTGTGAGAAATAAATTAAGAGAACATTGGTGAAGGCCTTAGCACAGTTCTGGCCATCTATTGCTGCATAACAAACTACCCCCAACTTTTATGTGTAAAGCAACTTTAGCCACTACAAAACAGTAATACAAGCAGAGCTTAGTGGAATTGGTTCATCCTGCTCTGCATCAGCTTGGTAGGAGGATATGTTCCTAAAAGAGCTGACCTACATGGCTGGCTGCTGCGACCTTAGACAGGAGCCTTGGCTTCTCCAGGTGGGCCTCTCCTGGCTGCTTGTGTTTCCTTAGAGCATAGAAGCTGTGATCCAGGAGTGTTTCATTACACCTCTGCAGAAACTGTAAAGCTTCTTATGACTGAGACTCAGAAGTTCTAGAATATTACTTCTACCATAATTGTCAGATCACTAAGGCCAATCCAGATTCAGTGGGGAAAGAAAGAGATTCCACTCTTGACAACAGCAACAGTTGCAAAGAACTTGTGACATCTTCCATCGCAGCACGGTACCTGATTCCTAAGAAATACTGAGTTGCCATAGTTAATATTTTAAGGATAAAAATTTACTGTATTCATTAGGAATTTATGTTAATATCAGCTTCTCAGTCATATGCCAACCGTGCTAATTATGTCATATTTGTTTATTACAAATATCAGGGTAAAACAATTTGCCTTAGCTTATTCAGTCAGAAGTCATAGCATTTAAATATACATTTCAGCAGGTAAGTATTTAGCAATTAGAAGTAATTTTTCAACTACATTTAAAATAGCTTCTGTTGCAGCATGATATGTTGTTATAACCTATAAAATATTTACTTTAAATTTTATTAGGGACAACAGTGTAGTGGGCAAAAGTGTGAAGCCAGATTACCTGAATTTAATTCTTTTCTTACTAGCATGTGACCTTCAGCAAGTAACTTAATCACTGTTGACTCAGTTCTTTTTGTCTCAGATGGAGATAATAATAGGACTATTGGAGAATTAAGTAATTAAAATATGGAATGCTCTTGGAACAGCACCTGGCTCATAGTGCTTTGTAACAGCTTGCTATTAGTATCACCATTGTTTAAATCTTATAAAGAAAACATCTCTGAAGTTTGAATATAGAAGATATATTGAATATAAAAGATATGTGGAAAGTCCTAAAATAACAGCAGTTTCTGAAGATAAATGGAAACATAAAAGTGCTTACTCCTGGAATCCTGGAAGGGAATTGCAACCCAGAACAGAAGTCAGAAAGAACAAGAAAGGGGAGAAGGGAATGTAACTGCCCATTTGTGATGAGTCCAGTGGAATTCCAAGGCTAAGGACACACAGGATCCTCTAGAGCCCAGGGCCAGAGGAAATTTCCTAGTGAGGGTGAACCTCAAGTGAGTTCTTTACAGGACTGTGGAACCTAGTAATTGTCAGATGACTTAGTTCCTTCATTGTAGCAAATATTGCTAGTTGCATACTCAATAGCTATGAGAAGAGCCTCATTTTAAGGGTGGAAGAAAAGGATGAAAAAAAGCCTGATATTGCTGAGCAGCTACATCAGTGTTGGTCTGGCTACCTTTGCACTGTTAATTGCATTAAAAATAATAATATACTCCTAAATATTTATGCAGTTATGATAGATTCTCAATTACAGAGGAACATCCTCAACTGATCTACTGATTCTCAATATAGGATCTTAATAGTAGTTTAGAGGAGTTAATGACACTGTCCATAAGGCAGAGCAGTGATGGGTAAATACACATGTAAATGCTCAATAAACAAGGCTATGGTTAGAGTGGGAATGTTGGTAAACTGCTCGACCTTAATTTTTTCTAACAGTGATTATATTTGTATCTTGGACTCCCCCCTGTGATTTTTTTAAAATTTTTTTTATTAGCTACACTTGACATTACAATGATCTTGGCTTCCCCCTATGATTTTATTTGAACAAAGGGTCTTGAGGATTAATAAAATTTGGAAACCAGTTCTAGCACATTATGGATACAGTCACCCCATGTTAATGTAGGACACAAGATGTATTAATAATGATATACCCTTCAAAAAGAATTTGATAAGATTGTTTTTAAGTAAAGATGCTAATACATCAGTTAGGGTGGTTTCCCCGTGTGTTGGAAGGAAACTGAAGCTTAAAGAAGGTTAATATCCTCCTAAAAGCTTTATTTTAGGAGAAATAATATAGCACAGTGAGATCGAAAAGTAGGGGCTTTGGAGTCAGGCACGTGGCAGTTTGAATTCTGGTTCCACTACAAAGAGTCAAATCTTATTGTCTCATCTGAAAAATGGATAACACCTATCCTTTAAGGGTTCCCAAAACGATCAAAGGACAGAAAAACAGAGCTGTGCAGATGTCTTTCTACATTTTAATTGTCAATATTACAAATTAATTTTCCAAATGCAAATGTACTCTTCAGAGCTATCTCCATCTGTACTGTGCTTGTGTGTCACCTGAGCTCCCTGAAGAGTGGTTTTCTTCTGTAGTCACTATCCTGCTCTCTTGATTACGAGGCAACTTATGACTGTTTCTCAATGAAAAAATAAGTTTATTAAGTAAAAGTGGATCTTGGCACAGACCTTTTTACTATGAAGAAGTCAAATGCAGGACTTCCATGGAGCCTCAGAACAGGAAAGACGTGACTACCTCCTATGGACGTCACATGTTGGGCTAGTATAAATAAGAAATTACGGAAGTTATTTCCATTCAAAAATATGATTTAAAAGCAGCCTGTAAACAATACTCAATACTGTTCTTGATTTCAATACAATGGAATCAACTTTTACAATAATATTTACATGTTTCTATCTTATCTGCTGAGCCTATTTCAGGTAAACAGAAATTGCTTACCTAATTTAGTTTATAGATTTAGTTTTCTACTTCAATGTAAATTTTACATGTTATGTTCCATTTTGTGAATTTTAACTGCATTCAATTCCTATTTCCTTTGTTCCAACTTAGCACTTTTGCCATATTTACTTGATATTTTTACTACCCAACATAATTTCCATTTCCCTATCCCTATTTCTTTGGTTTAGAGTGAAAGCAAACATTTATTTGTACCAACCACAACACAACATGGCTTAAGTACTTCACTTCTAATCCTCAGAACAAGTATGCGACAGCTGTTATTATCCATTCAGACCTCACATAGCATTAATAAGTGACTATGCCATTGGGATTGAAAGCAATGTAACTTTTGGAACTTTAATTACCATATTTTCATTCATGCAATTGTAGAGGGATTTTATTTTCTATTTAAAATTTTAAATAGAAAATAAAAAAAGGTTTCTTTGTTTTATTTTATAACAATATATGTTTTCTACAACACATAAAAATTCAAAAATTATGACTTCACAATCACTAGGATGGCTCTAGTCAAATAGCCAGTAAGTGTTGGCAGGGATGTATATGAATTGGAGGTCTCATACATCATGATGTAAAACAAGCCAGCCACTTTGTAAAAACAGTCTGGCAGTGCCTCAAAAGTTAAATATAGAGTTATCAAATGACCCAGAATTCTACTCCTAGAGATATACACAAGAGAAATGAGAATATGCTCAGACAAAAACTTATACACACAAATGTTCAAAGCAATTTTATTCCTAACAGGCAAGAAGTGGGAAAATGCCAAATGTTCATCACCTGTAAATGGATGATCAGCAACAACAACAAAAAACACAAATTGTATGATCCCATTTATATGCAAGTCACAGATTTCTGGCACATCTGTAGAGACATAAAATAGAGTAGTGGTTGTTTAGGGTTGAAGAAAGGGGAAAGGAATTTGAGAGGAGGTGGATGTCAAAGAAAAGTTGCGCTAGACAGAGGTGAATAGGCAAGGAAGACCAAGATTGTTGCAACAGAGGAGAGCCAACTGGAGACTACTGAAATAAAAGATAGGGGGCCTTTTCAGGCTGGGCAAGCTAGCAGAGAGGTACTGGAGGACAGGAGAGGGAGGCCACTTAGTGTGATTAGGTCATCTGCATTTGCCAAATTGTCTTCTTATTTGAGGTTAAGCTCCTATCCTTCCACAGAGGCAGGAGCTGATGACACCATCTTCCTTAATGATTACTTTACGTCCTTGAAAAAGCATTTCTAGATTATAAAGCTGGCAAGACATCAGGAGAAATTGCACCTGCTTTCCGAAGGGGCAAAGAAATAATTTGCAATTAAAGAGGTTTTCTGAATTAAATGCTCTTAAGAAAAGGCTGGTGGGGAGCTTTAGTTAGGAAGTCATCCTATGAAGTTTAGTGAAGTTGGGGAACATTAAGACTGTCTTGGTCAATGACATAAGACTTTTTTGGAGGATGGTGAGAATTTTGTAAGGTTAGACTGAAAGTTGCAAAACTACTAAAAACCACTGAATTGCATACTTCAAGTGGGTCAACTATTGTAGGTAAATTATCTCAATAAAGCTGTTTCTAAAAGATCAGAGAACAAAATTATAAATAGCATTCTTTTTTTTTTTTTTTTACAGTTTGCTTTTAGAATTAAATCATACTTATTCCTCTGTACATAACCTTGCTTATTCTGCAGGAGAAAAGTAGTTGTTTTGCCAAGTTAAAAACAGATAATACTGTTCATTTTCATTTGTTTAGTCAACCATGTAGAGGGTACAATTGGCCTAAAATTCCGATCAAAGTAACTATATTACTTTGCTGTTAACCCGTCTGTGCCATAGTTTGTACATCTGTAAAATGGATGCAATGTTTCCTACCCCATTGAGTTCTTGTAGAAATGAGATAATACATGTGAGGGCTTAAATCCAATGCCTTGCCTATTCAAACTTACCAACTATTCCATAAATATTTATGGAGGGACTATTACAGGTCAAGTTTTGTTCTAACTAGTTCTACCCTTGACCTGACACCCTGAACCCTGCCTTAGAAGATCCCTTCCTAGTTCTCCTTAACATGTCCCTAAGGGGCAAGGAATCCACGGGGTCAGGGAAACATGAGTAGCCCCGACCTGCTTCTAGACCACATTTTTAATACTCAGAATCCCAGAATTTCCTGTCCAAATGGCCTAAGTCCACATGTAGGGTCTGCCTGGCTCTTCTCTGGATCTGTCTTCCCAGGGGTTGGGTGGAGCTGCCACAGCTGGGGTGCCCACGTGCATGGAAGACCACAAGGCCTCTCACAGGACGGGATGGAGTTGAGGTGGGAGGAAAAGGAGTGAGAGTTCTGTTCATACCCTCGCCCTGGGCACTACAAATGTTGGAGCAGGGCTCATCCTGACAGACATGAAACGGTGTCCAAAACAAATTTGAATCCTATTAAGAACATTGAATTATTTCTACTAATTCAAAGACTAATTATAATCCATTTAACTTTTTTCTCCTTTTATAACCCATTTAGCTCAAAGTACACTGCTGTAACTCTGAAAGTTCATCTTTCCTGTTGAATACTGGTTTGTTTAAATTACAATAAATGAAAGATTATTGCCTTTAGTACTTGTGTATATTCATTTTATTTCTAGTATTTTTTATTGTTCCCTTGAAAGACTCGTTGTAAAGAAAACCCAGGGGTTTTTATTATAAACAATAAAAATGTCTTATATTTTAAGTCATCTTTGTAGATTTCCAATGTATAATATGCAATATGCAATAATCTTTTCCAGGTAAAAAGGTAAATAGGAATAAATTAATTCAAAAAAAATAAACACATGGGATGGAAGAATGAGAGAATAATTTTAGAGGTGTTTCAAAATTAGAGACTTATGGAATAACTTTCTCCGCTTCTGCCCCGGCCTTTAAACAAATGTGGTTTCTTGTTACTTTGTTGTATGTGGCATTAACATTTTGAGATTTCCCCAAGTGTTCAAGTACACATTAAGTATACTTGATATATTTAAGTACAGCTAAGGTGAAAGTTAAATACTTGACTATGGGGTTATGTAAGTCAAATGTATGTGGACTACATAATATTGAAAAGCAAGACAGAGCTTATTACATAAAGAACTCCCATAACAAATCTTGTTAAGTGAATAATCATGCTCGAATATGGGTTCTTTAAGTGATAACTTGAAAACTTTGCTTAATGTGAAGAATACATTGATTGTATAAATCCAGAAAGTTGTAATCCTATATTATCAAACTGGACTTGTAACTTATAGATGTCCATAAAAGGATGTGTTAAGTCATATTTAAGGCAACAAAGAAACGGGTCATATTCCTTTTTTATTTTGAAGACAGAACAACAACTATGTATCATTACACTTATCAGTTCCCCAGGAATGACACCATTGTTTTGTTTTTTCTCATGATAATCTTTTTTTTAATTTGTTCTAATTAGTTACACATGATAGTAGAATGCATTTTGACACATCATACATAAGAGGAGTGTAACTTCTCATTCTTCTGCTTATATGTGATGTAGAATCACACTGCTCGTGTAATCATATATGTACATAGGGTAATAATATCTGATTCATTCTACTATCTTTCCTACCCCTATACCCCCTACCCTCCTTCAATCCCCTCTGCCTAATCCAAAGTACCTATATTTTTTCCTAGCTGCCCCCCACATTGTGAATTAGCATCCTCATATCACAGAAAACATTCAGCTTTGGTTTTTTGGGATTGGCTTATTTTGCTTAGCATGATATTCTCCAGCTCCATCCATTCACTGGCAAATGCCATAATTTCGTTTTTATTTACAGCTGAGTAATATTACATTGTGTTTATATACCACATTTTCTTTATCTATTCGTCTGTTGAAGGTCATCTAAGTTGATTCCATAGTCTGGCTAATTGAGCTGCTATAAAGGTTGATGTGGGTATGTCACTGTAGTATTGCTGGTTTGGAGTCCTTTGGGTATAAACTGAGTGGGATAACTGGGACAAATGGTAGAATGAGGAATCTCCAGGCTGATTTCCATAATGGTTGCACCAATTTGCAGTCCCACCAGCAATGTAAGACTATGCCTTTTTCTCCAGATCTTCACCAACATTTGTTGTAGCATATATTCTTGATACTTGCACTTCTGACCTGAGCGAGATGAAATCTTAAGAGTAGTTTTGATTTGCATTTCTCTAATTGCTAGAGGTGTTGAACATTTTTTTCATATATTTGTTGATTGATTGTATTTCTTCTGTGAAGTTTCTGTTCAGTACCCTACCTTATTTATTGATTGGATTATTTTGGTTTTTTTGGTATTGCATTTTTTTCAGTTTTTTATATACCTCCAGTGGAGATTAATGCTCTATCTGAGGTGCATGATTTTCACCCATTCTGTAGGCTCTCTCTTCATGTTATTGAGCATTTCCTTTGCTAAGAAGAAGCTTTTTAGTTTGAATCCATCCCATTTATTGACTCTTGATTTCACTTCTTGCACTTTAGGAGTCTTGTTAAAGAAGTCAGTTCTTAAGCCAACATGGTGAAGATCTGGGCATACTTTTTCTTCTATTAGGTGGAGGGTCTCTATTCTAGTGCCTAAGTCTTTGATACACCTTGAGTTCATTTTTGTTCAGGGTGAGAGAGAGGGGTTTTATTTCATCTTATTACATATGGATTTCCAGTTTTCCCAGCACCATTTGTTAAAGAGGCTATCTTTTCTCCAATAAATGTTTTGATGCCTTTGTCCACTATGAAATATCTGTATTCATGTGGGTTTGTCTCTGTGTCTTCTATTCTGTACCATTGGTCTACATGTCTGTTTTGGTGCTAATATCATGCTGTTTTTGTTATTAGGGCTCTGTAGTATGTTTGTGCCAATTTGCAGTCCCACCAACAATGTAAGACTATACCTTTTTGGTAGTGTGATGCCTCCTGCTTCACTTTTCTTGCTAAAGCTTGCTTTGGCTATTCTGGGTCTCTTATTTTTCCAAATGAATTTCATGATTTTTTTTCTATTTATATGAAGAATGTTATTGGGGGTTTAATAGGAATTGCATTAAATCTGTATAATGCTTTTGATTGTATGGCCATTTTGACAATATTAATTCTGCCTACCCCAGAGCATGGGAGATCTTTCCATATTCTAAGGTCTTCTTCAGTTTCTTTCTTTAGTGTTCTTTAGTTTTCATTATGGAGGTCTTTCACCTCTTTTGTTAGACTGATTCCCCAATTTTTTTTTTGAGGCTATTATGAATGGAGTAGTTTTCCTAATTTCTCTTTCAGTGGATTCATCACTGATGTATAGGAACATGTTTGATTGATGGTTGTTGATTTTATATCCTGCTACTTTGCTGAATTCATTTATTAGTTTTAGAAATTTTCTGGTGGAATTTTTTGGATCTTCTAAATATAGATCATGTCGTTGGCAAATAGTGACAGTTTGAGTTCTTCTTTTCCTGTTTGTATCCCTTTAGTTTCTTTCATCCATCTAATTGCTTTGGCTAGAGTTTCCAGGGCAATGTTGAATAGAAGTGGTGAAAGAAAGCATCCTTGTCTTGTTCCAGTTTTTAGAGGGGGTGCTTTCAATTTTTCTCCATTTAGAATGCATTGGCCTTGAGTTTAGCATAGATAGCTTTTACAATGTTGAAGTATGTTCTTACTATCCCTAGTTTTTCTAGTGTTTTTAACATAAAGGGGTTCTGTATTTTGTCAAATGCTTTATCTGCATCTATTGAGATGGTCATATGATTCTTGTCTTTAAGTCTATTGAAGCAATGAATTAATGTTTATTGATTTCTGTATGTTGAACCAATCCCGCATCCCTGGAATGAACCCCACTTGGTCATGGTGCACTATCTTTTTAATATGTTTTGGGGTGCAATTTGCCAGTATTTTAGTGAGAATTTTTGCATCTATGTTCATCAGGGATATTGGTTTTTTTCTTTCCTTAATGTAACTTTGTCTTGTTTTTGTGTCAGGGTGATACTAGCCTCATAGAATAAGTTTGGAAGGGTTCCCTCCTTTTCCCTCCTTTTCTATTTTGTGGAATAATTTGATGAGTATTGGTGTTAATTCTTCTTTGAAGATCTTGTAGAACTCGACTGAGAATCCTTCTGGTCCCGGGCTTTTTTTGATTGGTAGGCTTTTGATGGCATCTTCTATTTCATTGCTTGAAATTGATCTGTTTAAATTTATATGTCTTCCTGATTCACTTTGGATATGTCATATTTGTCAATGGCTTCTAGATTTCCTATTTTATTTAAAAATAAATTTTCAAAGTAGTTTCTAATTATCTTCTGTATTTCAGTAGTGTCCATTGTGATATTTCCTTTTTCATAAAAAATTTTAGTAATCTGAGTTTTCTATTTCTCCTCATTAGCATGGCTAAGGATTTATCAATTTTATTTCTTTTCTTCAAAGAACTGACTTTTTGTCAATTTTTTTCAATTGTTTCTTTTGTTTCAATTTTAGATTTGAGTTCTGATTTTAATTATTTCCTATCTTTTGCTTTTGGTATTGATTTGTTGTTCTTTTTCTAGGGCTTTGGGGTGTAATGTTAGGTCATTTATTCGTTGACTTTCTATTCTTTTAATGAATGAGCTCAATGCAATGAACTTTCCTCTTAGCACTGCCTTCATAGTGTCCAAGGGATTTTGATATGTTGTATCAGATCTCATTTACCTCTAAGAATTTTTTTTATCTCATCCCTGATTTCTTTTGCTATCCATTCATCATTCAGTAGTATATTGTTTAGCTTCCAGGTGTTAAAGTAGCTTCTATTTTTTTATTGCTGATTTCTAATTTTATTCCATTATGATCTGATAGAATGGGGGTAGTATCTCTATTTTTTTTATTTGCTAAGAGTTTCTTTGTGGCATAACATATGGTCTCTTTTAGAGAAGGATCCATGTGCTGCTGAGAAGAAAATGTATTCTCTGCTTCATGGATAAAATATTCTATATATGTTCATTAAGTCTAAATTATTGATTGTATTATTTAGTTGTATAGTTTCTTTGTTCAGTTTTTGCTTGAAAGATCTATCCAGTAGTGAGAGAGGTGTATTAAAGTCACACAATATTATTGTGTTGTGGACTATTTGATTCTTGAAATTGAGAAGAGTTTGATGTACATAGATGCTTCATTTGGGGGGGGACATAAATATTTATGATTATTATGTCTTGTTGATGTGTAATTCCCTTAAGCAGTAAGAAATGTCCTTCTTGGTCCCTTCTGACTAACTTTGGCTTGAAGTCCACTTTCTCTGATATGAGGATGGACATTCCTGCTTGTTTACACAATCCATGTGAGTGGTATGTTTTTTTCCCATCCTTTCATCTTCAGTGTGTGGATGCCTTTGCCTGTGAGGTGAGTCTCTTGTAGGCAGCATATTGTTGGGTCTTGTTTTTTAATCCAATCTGCCAGTTTATGTCTTTTGATGGATGAGTTTAGGTCATTAACATTCAGGGTTATTATTGAAATACGATTTATATTCCCAATTATTTTGGTTTATTTCTGGTTCTTAATTTGACTTAGTTTCTCCTTTTATTGTCTTTTCCTTTAGTGTAGTTTCTCCCTTTTCTAGTTTTCACTTTTTATTTTTTCATTTCCTCCTCATGTAATATTTTGCTGACAGCATTCTGTAGTGCAGACTTTCTAGTTGTGAATTCTTTTAACTTTTGCTTATCATGAAAGGTTTTTATTCCATCTTCAAATCTGAAGCTTAATTTTGCTAGATATAAATTTCTTTATTGGCGCATCCCTTTTCTTTCAGAGCTTGGTATATGTTGTTCTAGGACCTCCTAGCTTTGAGGGTTTGGGTTGAGAAATCAGCTGAGATCCGAATTGGTTTTCCCCCTGTATATAATCTGATACTTTTCTCTTTTGTCCTTTAAAATTCTGTCCTTATTTTATGTGCTAGGCATTTTCATTACAAGTGTCTTGGTGTGGGTCTGTTATAATTTCATATATTTGAGGTCCTTTAAGCCTCTGGTATTTGATTTTCCATTTCATTCTTCAGATTTGGGAAATTTTCTGTTATTATTTCATTGAAAACATTGTACATTCCTTTGGTTTGTATCCTCATACCTTCTTCTATCCCGAAAAATCTTAAATTTGGTCTTTTCATGTTATCCCATAATTCTTGGAAGTTCTATTCATGGTTTCTTACTATATTCTCTGTGTTGTCAACTTTATTTTCAAGATTATATATTTTGTCTTCATTGCCTGAGGTTCTGTCTTTCAAGTGGTCTAGTCTGTTGGTGATACTTTCCACTGAATTTTTAATTTGGTTTATTAATTCCTTCATTTTGAGGATTTTTGCTTGATTTCTTTTCAGAATATCTATCTCTTTATTGAAGTGATCTTTAACCTCCTGAAATTTATCTCTAATTTCACTCCTTACATCATCCTTTATATCGAGTATCAGTATATGTACATTCTGAACTCCTTCTCTGACACTTCTACTGTGTTGTCAATGGATTCTATTATTGGAGCATCTTGGTTTGGGGGGGATGCTTTGTTCCCTTGTTTTTCATGTTGTCTGTGTGTCTTCCCATCTAGCAGTGTGGATCTGAGGCAGTACAGTTTCTATACTGTAGACTTATAGTGTCCCTAAAGGTTTCCATTACCATACGTTTTAGGGGGAGATCAATATTAACACCAATGCAAAAAATACAAAGCCTTAAAGCAAATAGTTCCTATTAAAACATCAAGTGCTTCTCTCACTGGCAGGCCCAGGGGCTGAGTGCCAGGACTTGTGCACCTGTCTTATAAAGCTATCCTGTATGGGGCAGATCAGGACCAGGCACTGAGGCTGGTCACATAGCTGTGCAGGCTGGGCTGGATTCGTGGCTAGGGAGGGGTTGGGAAACAGGAGACCAGGGAGCTGGAGGGCCCTGCTGAGTGCCGTTCTGATGCTGGACCTGGCGGGACAAGGAGATTAGTAGATTCCACTGGGGAGAGAGTCAGGGACTGGTCTGGTGCTGGGGCCCAGCATATGCTGGCTGGAGTGGGCCCCAGGAACCCAGTGGAGTGCTGGACCACCTGGTTGGGCGAACTGAGAGCAAGATGCCCTCATACCCTCCTCCAACCCTCCAACCCGCTGTGGCTCGCACCTCAGGACTTGTGGAGCTGGGGAGAGTCTGGCTCTCTCCCACCTCTGCATCAAGATGGTGGCTATTAGCACACCCAGCAGGAGGACCCTAGGTTCAACCAAAGCTACAGGCACCTAGACAATGGACCTCCAGGACCTGGCCAGTGTCCCCAAATGGAGGAGGCCACATTTGGAGATGGGGCAGTGGGTGGGTGGCACAGCAGTGCAGCAGCCCCATGGTTAGTTTTTTGTTCTGTTGTGTTTTCCATGGCAAATTGCCTGGCAAGCCAAAGGAATAGTTGGTCTTTTCAAGAAGCCATCTAGTGGTTTATTTCAGCATTACAATTATTTTTCTCCCAACACAATTAGTTCAATAACTTGTTTTTCTTAACATTCAAATTAATTACCTTGAAGCCAAAAGTCGAATTAAAAAGAAATGATGCTAAAGGTGAGTTTGGAGATCCAAAGAAGTTTTCAAGAGATTCTTAACTATAGTCTTTATTAATACAGACCAAACACTGAAGTCTCACCAGAGTAAAGACAAGCTGGACAAGGTGAAATTGAGGTTAGTGAGCTCTTCTTACATACCACTGAGCTCTGAAGTAGGTCTTGGAATCCAAAACTATATCTGATACAGATTTTGTTTTCCAGAACTTCACAGACTGGTTCCTTAAGTACACGGTTATGTAAGATTGGATAGCCAGGTGTTATTCTTGATCTACAACAAAATCACCTTACTTACCATGTCTGGTTCTAAATGAGTACCTCCTGCAACAAAAGAGAAATTTTACCCTAGAAATATTTGTTTAATGAGAACAACATTTTTAGTGACAAAGATACACAACTCCATCACCTTCAATTTATATCAGAGAAAAACAAAAATAGTAAAATTAGATGGCACAGACAGTGCAGAGAGAGAAGGGGTCTGACCTCAGAGGAAGTGGGAGGAAGTGCAGGTGAAAGGAACCACACCTCACTGCCCTCACTGTACCCTGTGGTCTGGCTTCTTTACATTGAGGTTGTCTGCGTCCTAACAACATCATGTCTACAATCTCTAATAAAGTGTTGAGGGCTCTCCTGCTCCAGCCAGAGACTCCCAGGATTCCTGGAAAGGTGGTAGTAAATCCCAGAAAGTTCTATCTTTGGCCTTGGACCTTGACATCATGGAATTTTGTTATATTTGCAGGGATAGGAACAGCACTTCCAAGTTACAAATGGCTTTTAAAACAAAAAGTAAATACTGGTAAGCATTTGGCTTTGGAGTGTGGTATTACTTAAGGCATAAATTACAGGTTCCAGAATGAAAGGCTTGCCTCCAACTTTGCTGCTGTGTGACCTCAAGTAAATCATTTGATCTCAAAAGGGTTATCTGTTAAAGGGAGAAGTAGTACCTAGCTCAAAGAGTTGATGTAAGGATTAAGTAAAATAATAACAGGTAAATATTTTGGCCCAATACTGTCAATGTGAGTGCTCAGTAAATCTTAGCAATTAGCTGAGCACTGTAGCACACACCTATAACAACTAGGGAGGCTGAGATAGGAGGATCACAAATTCCAACCCAGCCTCAATAACCTTTTGAGATTCTGTCTCAAAAAAAAAAAAAATATATATATATATATATATGATTGACTTGGGATGTATCTCAGTGGTAAAGCACCCCAGGTATAATCCACAGAACCAACCAAACAACAACAACAAAAAAACAACTAAGCTATTGCTGTATTGTTTTTCAGGACAACCATTTTCTCCTGCCCAGGTGCAGTGCTTAAGGGATGATTGCACTCTGGAGTTGCACATTGGACCAGCTCTCTCAACAGATCTACAGAATCAGCGTCACCATTCCTGCCTATCTTTTCATATATCACTGAGCAGTGATAAAAATGTCCCTATTCATTTTTACAACTTTAAAGCCGGCCCTGTTGTGTTAGTCCTGTGCTGCTGTAACAAAATACCCGAGACTGAGTAATTTACAAGCAACAGAAATTTACTTTTCGCAGTTCTGGGGGCTGGGAAACCCAAGATCAAGAGGCTGGAAGGTTCTGGTGAGGGCTGCTTCCAATATGGAATCTTGTTGCTACATCTTCTGGAGGGGACAAACATTGTGTCTTCTCATGGTGGAAGGGAGTAAGGGCAAAGAGCCAAATACCATATTAAACCTCCTATGTTAAGGGCTTGATCCCATTCACAAGGGAGGAGCCCTCATGACCTAATCAGTCACCAAAGGGCCCACTTCTTTATACCATGGCTCACTTCTAGTTACTCACTTAAGTTACTGTGAGAATTATGGAGGGGCATGAGCATTCAAACCACAGCACCCACCAAGCATCACCCCTTGGTGACTGTGGGTTTTATACCCTGCACACAGCTCCATTTCCAAGTGATCCCTCTGACCCAGAAACTTGGTCTTCCATTCACTCATCAGGACTCAAGAAGGTTTAATTCTAGAAATACACCAGAAATGCACTCCCTCTTCACAGAAACTCAAAACTCTGAGAGTGCAAAGGGTAAAACATAAACTCTTATCAACCCAGATATCATTTTTCTAGGTGGGGAGACCAAGGCCCCAAGAATAAGTGACTTGCCCATGTGTCACACCAGAAGTTGACATGAAGCCAGGATGAAATTCCTCATCCAATTTTCTTCCAACCCTCTGTGCTCTCTACCTTTCTCCACCCCTGGTCCCAACACTGATCCAGATGTAACTCATCACCCTACCAGGAAACTGTCACAGAGTGGGCCGTAGAATTAGAGTTTCCACAGATCCTAGCTTAGATGTGCCATTGAGATACCCACATCTTCTTTCTCAGTCTTGCTCACACACACCCTCACACTGCCCCATCTTCTGCCCCACTGAGAGCTCTTCTGTTAGGTAGAATTGATGGCCTGAAAAGCTTCTCATGGCCTTCAGGAGCCTGTGGGAGGAGTGTGGGTGATGGAGCAGGAGATAGCAAAAGCAAACTGGGCACCTCCTGATAGCTGAGGACGGCAGGGCCTGGTGGGCTTCCAAAACACCAGCACCATTCCGTGAAGGAAGACCTGCTTGCACTTCTGGATGTCCTGTCCCTGTGGCAGCTCTGGGAAGCTCTTCCTGCAGATTGCTGTCACCTTTACTTCAAAGCAGATGTGTGTCTCTTAAGCCTCAACAATCTTTCTAATCCTTCTTTCAAATTACTCCTCTGAGGAGCAAAGTGTTCTCAGACATGCCTGGATAATTAAGTCAATCAAACTGATTACTTCCCCAGCAAGAATGTAAGACAACAGGGGTCCTGCTTCTTGCCTTCCTCCCAGTGCCAACATCATATCCCCATAATACTTGATCACTGTCCTCTGAGGGTCCTGAGGGTCCAGGTGTAGGGCAAGAAAACAGAAGTTCCAAGGACAGGCTTCCTCTGCTGAGCTGTTTGTCCCGTTCAGCCTTCTGCCCTGCAGACATTGCTCAGGAATGATGGCTAGAAAGGGAAAAAACCCTTTCTGCTCTTCCAGCCAGCATTTCTCTCTGGAATGTTCTCTCTCTTCTATTACAGCTGGTGAATCTCAATGAATAATCCCTCCCCCTACTTTGGTGACTACTGTCTTTCTGGTCACTGATGTTGCTCGGCTACCTCAGTCGCAGTGGGTGGAGATGTGGAATCAACACACAGACTCCGGGAGCTGGAGAGAGAACTGGCAGGAGATAATCCTCAAGTCGTAGTCCAGTAGCTCAGTTTATTTTTGGAATGCATACAATTGTTATAGGGTTCGAGTGGGGCGTGCCCATCAATCATACAAAAGCAAGATAGTATCCATAAGCCAATCATCTTCTGCCAATGTAACCGCACTATGAGGATGCTCTAAGTATTGCTATCATCAGGAAGGGTCTTTGTCCCTAGGGGAGGGGTTTTCTAAGAAGTTTTAATGCCTGAAGCTCCTGGCTATCAGTTTCCTTGCCTGGCAGTTTGGCAACGCTAACCACAAGTGCTAAGGATGTGGTTTCACTAACGGCTTGCTAGAGCAGAGCACCCTATCCTGCAGGCATTCCTATCAGGCCTGAACAAGTGTAGATTCTTCAAGCACTCCGAGCTGCACATAGCTGCTAGCTGCTAGCTGGAAACTGAAAATTATTCCAACAGGTGACATTCCAAGAGCCCCTTTTCTGACAAACATTGAAGTGAATTAAAGGTGGGAAGTTCGTTCTGTGTTGTGTTGCTGGGCATTTCATGATATAAAATGTCCAAGATAAAGAAACCTTTTGAAATCGTTCATCTGAACCGTTTCAGAAAGGATGTCGCCACTGACATCCAATCTTGCTTTCTCTGGGTGGTGCTGATTTGAGCAGTGTGTAGGAGTTTCATTATGTGCATAATTACCCCCTTTCACCTTCATACAAAGGTCCCTTGACAATACTTTGTGTAACTTTCTTGGGCTTTTGTTCCTGGCTTGACAGCCCAATCTATTGGAGCTTTTATATTATTGATGCTTTCTAATTTTTAATTATCTGGAGGTTTGGATAATCTGGGCTTGAGGAAATTTAGCAATAATAATACTTTGCATTCTACTATTGCAAATACTATCTCTGGGTCACGTGTGACATCGAATCTTTAAACTCCAACCTTCTCCCTAGTCTCTGTCAGTTGACTCTCACAAGCAACAGGAGAAGCAAACCAGCTCATGCAAAAGGTTGGAAGTGTAGGGAAGGGGTAGGGTTGGTTTTCAGAGCTCAGTGTCATGAGAAACCAGAGTATCTCTCTCCCTCCTTCCTGCTGTTCATGTTTACTCTGTTCACTGAGGGCTGTTCCCCTGTATTGTTTAGATGGCTCCCACAAGTCTCTTGTTCACACATGCCTCCTGGCTTCAAGTTCAGCAGGAAAGAATAAGCCTCTTGTCTGCTCCATCTAACAGAAGTTTTGGGATCTGCTCTCCCTGGTCATAATTAGTCTTTTTGGGGCTCGTGCCCACCCCTGAACTCATGCAATTACAATGACTACTATTATTATCACTTAGCCCTCTACCCAACCCCACCCACCATAATCAGTCTTTGCAAAGCTAGTATTTGTTGCAAGAATGTCCTGTTGGGATAGGCAGAGCTGGGTGAGCAGCTCAGTCCCAAGGCCAGCAGTCCCCTTGTTCCACAAAGCCAAGTGTCCTGAGAAAGCAGGAGAGGGACTTCCCACCAATGCAACTACAGTGACTGCTATTAGAATAAGGATGAGAGCATATGCTGAGTCAGCAGATGTCCACCACCCCCAACAACCCTTCTGTGGGATGTCATTCTGCCACTTTCTTGAACTCTGCATCACACTGTGCTCTTGGTCTCCTCTGCCAGCTCCTTCGGTCTTCTTCCCCCACGCCCTGTAAGTAAAGGAGTGGTCCCTGTTCAGTTTAGCCCTCTTCCTCCTAGCTTACCCACGTGGAGTGCAAACTCCCAAACTTGCCATCCCCTCTTCCCCTCCTCTGTGCCTTTACCCACTTGTCCCCTCTACCCAGAGCACCATTTCCTCTTCACACATACCCCTCTACATACCCATATCCTTTATATCCGGGTTCAAATGCCTCTGTATGATTCTTCCATAACTACTTTTCTTGAGGCCATAAATAAACTGCCTATTATTCTAAACTCTTGTCTCCATCCTCTCTCAAAGATAGAAATTTCTGTTTTGTATATTGAAACATGTATGTCACCATTGGCTCTGAGCACCCTGAGGATACTATTATTATCACTTAGCCCTCTACCCAACCTCACCCACCATAAATAGTCCTTGCAAAGCTAGTATTTGTTAGGTAAATTTGAAAATTTGCCACTGGAAGAGTGTCTGCAGAGGACCCCCAGAAAAGGGAAATGGACCTCACCTCAGCCCTGGCAAGTTCTTGACTTATGCCACAGAAAGGAATTCAGGATGCATCAAATGGGGCACAAAGATTTATTTAAGAAGGCAAAAAGATTTATCTAGGAAAGCAAGCTGTAGTGTAGGATATGCACTCAAAGGGAGATAAAAGCTTTGAGGTGATAAAAGCTTTGGGGGTCTTGGGCTCTTCTTTTTATAGTTTCTCGCAGGAAACTATAAATAGTGAATATGAGAAGTGGGGGGTGGGTACCCTCAGCTTGGTGGGCTCAGTTCTTTTAATCATGGAGCACAGGGTAGGTCACAGTGGTCTGATTCTCTCAGGATCGCTGATGTCATCCAGTGGATACATAATGTTTGGAATATACCCATATCATAAATCTCTAATAATATTTTTCATTGGCTTTATTTAGTCTTTATTTAGTCTGTCTAAAATATGCTGCATAAACTAGAAACAAATGCAGACATTAATCATTTGGACTCACAATACTCTTAAGATTCAAGGGCTTTTTAAGAATTTAGGCCTGGAGGAAAAGTGGGTTAGAGAATAATGGTGTTTGAGGGGCTTCTTAAAGTTAGGATCCTTTCCCTTCCCTGTGGGTCTCCTTTCTACCTGTCCTTATTTCTTCTATCCCACTTCAGTATGACACTTCCTGATTAAGGTGCCTTCATGTCCACCCTCAAATTTGCTTTTCAAAGCAAATCTGGAAAGCAAGAACATGTTTATAAGTGAGAAAATGGGGGAAACAAAAGAATAAAAGATTTATTTGAAGACCTCCAAGCTAGTTTTCTGGAAGAGCCAGGATTATAAACCTAGATCTTTAGAGTTACAGTACCCGTTATTGACCAAGAAAAAAAATGCTGGTATGTGTTGTATCAATAAAACCCAGAGAACAGTTAGACAAGTCACTCTGGTTTCAAGTATTTCACTCTGAACTGAAAAAAATCTCTGAGATTGTGCGAAATTTGCTTCTCCCTGTAGTTAAAGGAGAGATGAAAGGAAACCCAGACCTAGGGGCTCTGTTCTGACGTGCGTCTATTTGGGTGCTCTGGTCGCTGCTGCAGGGTCCCTGGATGTCTCCTGTCCCCTTCTGTTAGTCTTTCGGTACAGGCTCCTGAAGGACAAGAACCCCAAGATCTTTCTTTCCTCAAAGCGCCTTTTCTTATGAAGGAACATATAATTTCCCTCACTTTTAAAACTCCAAGATCTCTTCCTTCTAATGGCTCAGAAACCCTGGTGGACTTCCAGCCCCAGGAGGGCCTGTTGGACCGGTTCTGCCCCCGGCCTTTGTCTCGGGTCCAGCCCTCGCGGGGGTGGAGCCCGGCAAAACTTGGACCTCTCCATACCCCGCCCCAGGCTCGGGATTGGCTGTCTCTGGCGGAGCCTCAGCGGGAGCTTGGGGACTTCTCGTGGGGAACTTCCTGGAGGGCCACCCTCGGTCGCCGAGGCCACCCCTCCTGCAGCTCTGGGCCGATAGGACCTCGCGGGCCCCTTGCCATGTCGCGGCTCCTGATCCGCGGGGGTCGCGTGGTCAACGATGACCTCTCGCAGGTGACAGACGTGCTGGTGGAGGACGGCGTGGTGCGGGCGCTCGGCCGCGACCTGCTGCCCCCGGAGGGAGCGCCCGCGGGGCTGCGGGTCATCGACGCGGCGGGCAAGCTCGTCCTGCCCGGCGGCATCGACACGCACACGCACTTGCAGTTCCCCTTCATGGGCTCGCGCTCGGTCGACGACTTCCACCAGGGCACCAAGGTACCCGCCCCGCGCAGCCCGCGGGCCTCCCGCGCTGTCCCAGGGCAGCGGACGGCCCGGACCCGGTGGCAGGAACGAACCGCAGGGACCCGAAGGTGTGCCGAGCTGGCGTCCAGATGCCCAATGCGGAGCCTGTTCCCGCAGGCGCCCGGTTTCAGGGGCATCAGACCAGCCTTGGCCACCTAGGCGCCTGCCCCTGCTCCCTTTGGGTAATTTGACAAGTTTAAGGCAGTCTCGGTGGTCTCGCCCTCATTTCTCTAAGCCCCATCCTCTCAAATCCTCCGCCCTTGGTGTTCTGTGGAAGTCCACGAAGTTTCTGTACTACCTATAGAATCTTTTTAAAGTGGGCCCTCCCAGCCATTGTCCCCTCCCTTCATCCCAGCCAAAACCAAATGCAAAATCCATTCACTTAGGAGGCCTGCCTTGTCTCAGAGTTAGTGTGTGGCGGGTGCTGTCTGCTAAGGTAGGAAGCACGCCCCTTCCAGGCCTCACTCCCACTAGGAATCCTCCAGCCCGACCAGAGTTTGAAAGAGAAAAGATCCAGGAATGATCTCCCAGCACACACCAAGACACCTCGCCCCGTCCCTTCTCCCACTCTGGGGGCATCTAGTGTGGTTCTGATTCTTGCTGCCTGAGTTACTGATGATGTAGGAGGGCAGTGAGGGAGGTTTGGGTTCCTCTAGAAGAAAGACTAGAAACTAGGCACAGTGAAAGGAGCCTTAAACATTTCCTCATCATAGCTTCTGGAAACAAAACAGGAAGTTAACAGGGTAGGCTTTACCGGACAGTGAAGTTAAAATTCCACTCTTTGGCTACCGCCAAACCACACATTCTGGAGTCTTAAGTTTGGGACTGCCTGAGAGAAATAGTTCTTTCCAGACTGAATGTGTACTTATTTCTTTAAGGCCAAAGCTCTTCACTTGAGAATGTGTGTGAGGTTTCCCCCAGGATCATGCAGGCCTGGAGGTGTATGCCAAATCAGGATTGTTTGGTCCAACTTTAAAGTTGACAGTCTTTCAGATCAGTTTAAATGATCAGTGTTTAGTTTACTGTCCTCGTTTTCAACTATTTTAATCTCTTTGCACCTCCCCCACCCTCCAAGTTCTCCAATCCTTTATGATTGACCACTGTGTTTAACAGAAAGAAGAAAGGGAGGTAATTCGACCCAGAGAGAAGGATCTGGGGCAGGCTGCCCAAATCAACACTTAGAAAGCTTCTTCCTAGTTACTTATTATTGACCTTTATCATATCGTCAATAAAGTGTTTTTGCAGGACAAACCATTATCTGCATTGAAAACTAGCAAATTTCGTTTTTACATATTCCTTTTCCCTTTTTGCTAAAAAAGTAATAGGTGTTGAATTTTGATTAACTCATTTTTATACTTTTTAAAGAATTTGTTCAGTTAGATTATAGAAAATTAGTCAAAATGATAGAAAAGTACAAAGAATAAAAATATTACTAATGGAGAATTTGCCTTCAACAACCACTAGTGTTTTGGTGTATTGCCTTTTGCTTTTTAATGTGCTATATTTTACATAATTGAGATCATATTGTGTATATGTATATGATGAGTATATGTGTGTGTAAAAGTGTAAATTTTTGTAATCTACTGTTTTCAATTATAGTGCATACATTTCCTATTATCACTAAGACTCACACTAACAAAATGCTATATCAGGTTATTCCATTGAACACGCTCTTTTGCAAGGTGGGGAGCTGCTGTTACCGACCATTAGTTGCCAGGCCCATTAGCAGTATTCTCCTTACACTGAGAAGTAGCTTTCATTTCTCTCTCCCCTCAAGGGTTGCACATGAAGTAGCAAAAACAAGGAGGAAGGGACATTTCTTCCCTTTCTCAAGATTGTCTATATGTGCATGGAGGTCCTGGAGGGTGGTTCTTAGTCTTTTATCTGTTCTTTTTGGACATCCTGGGATTTTTGTCGCATAGAGAGATTTGCAATTCCTACCTGAGAAGGCGGGTCCTTGTGGCATATTGTAGTCTGTTGCCAACATATGAAAGGACTTACCCACCAGTTGATTTTCTAGGGTACTTTTGTTCTTAAAAGACTATCGAAACAATAAATAAAAACACATTCGTGAGTTTAAGATCATAAGCCCAAAATGATAAGATTAGAGAGATGAAGGTCAAAGACTTAGCAAGTACAAAATTCCTGTTGAATATTAAACAGTACCCGTAAAGCTAAGTTACAAAGTCTGCTTCAGAATTGGTTGGTTGGATCCAAGGAGAGAACAGTTTCCAGCCCCAGAAACCAGTTCCCTCTATACAGGGTACCTGCTGGATAAATGTGGATCACACAAGCACTAAAGTGCTGCCTGAGTTCTGGAGTGAGCGAACCCTGGAGTTCTTTTGTCTCTTTCTTAGTCTTCACAATAATTTCCAAGGCAATGTTGGTTAGTTTCTGGTTTGAGAAATCAGGGACAAAGAAGTCTTTTGTAAATACTGGTTGTATTATATATGAAACTTGAAAAATGTCTTCTTCTTAGTGCTGTTAAGTAACATTTATCAAGCACTTGTTACATACCAGGCCCTGTGCAGTTATTTTCCAACAACCTTGGTTGCCATTATCAATTTTTCACAACTAAGAAAATTGAAGCAAGTTACCTGGCTAAGGTCTTGTCATACACCTAGTAAATGTCCAAGTGGCTCTTCAAATTCCATTACTGCCTGACTCTATCACTAGAGCTCTTACCTTTTAGACTCTATGCCTTTGAACAAACGTCTAATACTCAGATCTGTCAGAGTGGGAAGTGATGGATGAGTAAGCTGTGTAGGGAGCATGCTAATAGGAGATGGATTTTCTCAAAAATAAAGCAGAGTCATCCTCAGGAAATGTAGTAGTCCTTCACTTTCTCAAAGATGGAGGCAGTTTAGGTCATCAAAATAAGTGCGTATCACAGGTATTATCTTTGTAAGGCGTTTGTACATACATTTATAGCCATACCATCTCAAAGAGTACAAAAATGGGTACCTGAAGTACAGAAAGCCATAAAGGAAAAATTATATATCATGCCTTCAGGAGATGGGCCCCAAAAGGTTAGACAGACAATTATTTGCTTTCTGTGTCCACCAGCCTGTCCATTCATAATATCCGACATGTATGAGGGAGGCTGTTTGTGGTATTCTATTTATTGATCCCTCATTGTGATGGGACCTAATTTTAAAAAAGAAATATAGGTCAACTAAAGGTTATATATTTTGTAAATTTAATTCATGTCAAAGATTGGTTTAAAGCCTGCAATTGACTGACTTAATTACAGGTAAAAGCTTTCTATCTGATGTAACTAATGGAAATAATGTTCTGCTTTATGGAAATCATATTTCATTTTGTTGTTCTATACTGGATGTACAGTGGTCTTCTAATAATTCAATATCCATGAGGAAGGACAATAGGATTTTTTAATTCAATGAATATTCAATAAAGGTGAAGGAATTACGATTTTGTTTTTATTATGTCCCATGATAAGAGGGTCAATTAAAAGACTTCAGCAAGTTTTCAAGTGTTTATGTTTGTACATTCATGCAGGTCGGAGTGAATGGAGTCCCTTTAAAAACCTGGTAGAGGGGCTGGGATTGTGGCTCAGAGGTAGAGCGCTCTTCTAGCATGTATGAGGCACTGGGTATGATCCTCAGCATCACATAAAATAAAATATTATGTCTGCCTATAACTAAAACAAACAAACAAAAACACAAACAAACAAAAACCTGGTAGAATCAGTAGCTAGAAGTATAGAATTAGGATCCTCTTTTTTAAGAACTGGAAAAACATTCATCATACTTTTTTTTTTTTCTTGTCTTTTTGGTGAAGGGCAAAAATTTCTCAAAGTTATTGAAAAAGGAATCCATGCTTTGCTTTGGAACTTTTTGGTAAAATGCCATCGAGGTGATTACTTAGGAGGCATGTGATTAAGCACACATTTATGGTTGTCTTTATAGAGCTTTCTCACCTTGTGGAAGAGCTGTGCTTCAGAAACCCTGAACTTCCATTTTCTGTCGTTTGCCAGAGCTGGGCTTCAGTGAAGAGCTGGGTGGACTGACCCGATGACCTCGGGCAAGTCACTCCCTCTCTCGGGGTTGTCACCCTTTCCTTATCTGTGAAATGAGGCATTGGTAAGACAAACAACAGTTTTGTTGTTAAAAGGCATAAAATATATGTATGCTTCACCTCCAGCCCTCAATAAGATTCTGGTACATTATAGTCACTCAATATACACTGAATGAATAAACTGCTTTTTTTAAAAAAGGAAAATACAGAAGAGAATGAAGAAAAATAACATCCCAATCACTTATAACTTCACCATTTTGCTTCCTGTTTTATATGTTTCTTTTTCTTCTTGCTATTTGTTTCAGAGTTTTTAGCTGGGGAAGAACATATGAACGTTTTTTTATTCTACTAAATGGTTTGTAGTCAGCCTTGTGCATTAAACATTTCCCCATATTAAATTTTATAATTAGAGAACATGATTTTTTGGTGCCATTATTCTCTCTGAGGCCAAGTCTTAGATTCTTCTCTCTAGCCTCAGTGTCTCTTGAGCATCAGGCCGGAGTTGCCACCTGTTTTCAGATATCACAACCTGGATGCTCCAGAGCCCCTCAAACTTAGCCTTTTGCAAACCAAATGTATCCTCTCTTCCAAGTGCTTGGCCTGTTTTTCTTCCTGTTTCTCAGACTGTTAATGGCTATGCTTATCTCTATGATGGGTACTTTGGACCTTCCAGGGTTTTTTATTTTGTTTTTTGTTTGGTGTATTTTGGACCTTAACTGGCAGGTAATACCAAATAACCCAAGATAGAGGATTATTCAAGATGATCGCTAGGTTCCATTAACTCAGCCAACACATATTTATTGCAAATCCATCAAATGCCAGGCATTGTGGTTGACACAGGGGTGATAGAGATGAAAACCATGGTCTTTGTTCTCAGCAGCAGATAGACCACAGGTATATGAGCCTCTAACTTGGGCCTAAGTAATAAATTGCAGGCAGTAGGATTTGGGCCTTGTAGGCTTAGCTCTGATGGTTGTAACTAGTTTTGAGTAAATATTTGAGGTCCGTGACAGCTGGCACTTGCCCTTTCACAAAGTCACCATCATACTGGTCTATCCCCAGACTGTGTTTCTGAGCAGGTTAGGTGGCTGATAAGTGAGACAAGGCATCTACTCCTCAACACCTCTGTGAGCTTTATTCTCACATGTCCAGTAACAAATGGAGGGGGGACACTTCAAATATTCAGTTGAGTTTCATTTCATCCAACAGGGAAATTACCTGTTATGGTGGCAATCATGAATTCCTGAGGCTTAAGAGTTGTTTACACATAAAAGCAAAAACCTAAAATATTAGCTTAAAATAGAACAAAATGCAATCTGTTTACATCAAGAAATCCTTTGAGGCATGTCAATGGAAATAGACAATAATTTTGTTTGCATTCCGAGTGAGCACTGATTAGGGGGTGGGCTTTGGACAAAACTGAGCATTCAGCCTTCAGATGAGCTCACAGTCTGCATTTCATATTAACATTGTTATTTGAGGATCTAGGAAACTACATGGCCGGGGCCAGTGATGTTTTGGGGACATGATATTTTATATTAATCTGCAAATCTTTCACAGCTTTTCTAGTTTACTGTCAGAAAAGTCAACCATCATTATTTCATTGCATCACTCTTGGGAGGAATTGGCGTCTTCCTTCCTTTCTCTTTTAAACATTTAGAGAATATCTGTGTGGCAGACACTATAATGGACACAGGGCATGCAGAGATGAAACAACATCAATTTCACTGAGGGATAGAGTAAAAATTCCCCAGTCGATTTTAGTGTGTAGCCAGGGTTAAGAATCGACCCCTAGACTAGGTAGAGAAGGGAGCAGGGGAGGCAGGAGCATAAGTGACATCTCTGAGGTTAAAAGGGACTGAAAGGTCTCTTCAGAGAGGAAGGACGGTGTTGCTAAAGTGGAGTGAGTGAGTTGGGAGGGGGCAACTTATTACAAAGCCGAGGAGACAGCTCAAGTTGAGAACATGCAGGGAATTCTGGGCTGTGTGACAATTGTGTTTTCTTCATCTTAAGAGCATCAGAAAGTCAAGGAAGCCTCAGAAATGGGCAGTGTCTCTGGTCAGGGTGCCTCTTGCCTTGTGGTTTAGTTCATATTGTCTCTGGAGGACTTGGGGGGACTGCTCCCCAGCTGCTCACAGCGGTTACCTGCTCAATAACACACCCTCTCTCTGGTCTTCTTTCTCTGCTTTTTCCTTCCCTTTCTATTTCTTCACTCCTCTGTGCAAGTCCAGCCAGGAGGAGATGAAGGAGAGATTCCTGGAGTAGGTAGGAGGTGGCCCAGAGGGCCTTTGGGAATTGACTGGCCTTGAGAATTCAGGGAAGAAGAGAAGTGAGGTTCCAGGGGGATTCTTCAGTATCTAGTTTGCACAGTCGGGTGGATAATAGTGTGATCAATATTTCAAATTTTGGGAATCCAGAAGCTGAGGGTAAACAGAAACGTGCAGGAAGGGCATCATGACAAAGTTGAGTGCACTCTGTATTGGGGACATAAATCGAGATTCTAAAGTTTGTTTTCGTAAATCATAATGACTACAAGAAGGCTGAAAAGAGCTTTTCTCCCTAAGGCTCAGCTGGACTATTGGGTTGGTTTTTTTTTTTTTCTTTTGCTTGGGCGGATCAGATCCTGTGACTCATTTTGCTGAAACAAAGTCAGTTGTTTTTGGATGAGCTGAAAAATGACAATTTGGCAGCCCCAAGAAAAGGAAGAGAAGGTTTTGGGAGATTTTCCATAATGATTTACAAACCTAAGGCATTCTTAAATAAAATCTTGTGTTATGTAACATTATGGCTCACTCTTGGTCAGAGTTGATCTTCATTCAAGTTCCATTGCGTTTGTTCTGGAGACATCATAGGCTTCCCTGCCACCCCCCCTCCCCCAGCCTCCCAAAGAGGATTTGAGATAAAGTGGAAGCTTTTCAAGGGAGAACAGCCAAAGTAATTAGGAGCTGAGAGAATTGATTTATGAGCCAAGATTAGAAAAGGTAAATGCATTTTGTTTGGCTAACAGACAAATAAAAGTGGAGAGAAGTCAATCAGAAGTACAAACAAAGAGAACCATTAGTTTTCCTCTAGTGACAGCAAAGACCTTCAGACCCACTGTCTCTCTCCCACTCCCCAGTGTCTCTAAATTCATCCCAATCTGGAATGAAGAAGGGAGGAAGGGTGAGAAGGAGAAACAGAACAAGAAGGAACAAACAAAAGATAAGTGATGCTCCTCTCCTTTCTCCTAGTTAATTAGGGAAGTGGAGCATTTGTGATCAATCCTTCCTATTCAAGAGCTTTGGAACTGTGGCTCAAGGAAGCCCTTTGACCAAAACGTCTTCAGTCTAGTAAGAAGACCATCAATAGTTGTGTCTTAACTTACAGACCAAGTATAGGTATATATGTCTGTGTCATCTGTGTAAAATATTTTTCTTACAAAAGTTTTGCTTTTACTATAATCCCAGAGGTTTGGTAGGCTGAGACAGGAGGATGGCTAGTCCAAAGCCAGCCTCAGCAAAAGCAAGGCACTAAGCAACTCAGGGAGACCCTCATACTCAGGATGTTCCATAGTTAACCTGTGCTCTTTTTAAATGGTGGGTGGTGCTTCCCCTCTGTCCGCTCAGCTTCCCTCTTCTCAGTCATCCCCATCAACTCTCACTGGACTCCCTTTGACCTTCCAAACAACCATTGCCCTGACTTCCTCCTGTGGGCACCGCCATTGTTTTATGGTCCCCATTTGCCTTAATTCGGCCCCATTCTGCTAAACTGCTGACTTCTGTTTTCCTGGGTCCCTTTCTCAGGGCCTGCCCTTGTGCATTCACTTTTCATGGAAGTACAGGCTTTGGAGCCTGGTGACCCTGATTTCAATCCTGCCTTTGTCTCTAGTTGTGAGACTGTGGCCAAGTTATTTAATGGTTCTCTGTTACTTTCCTTCACTCTAAAATGGGGTTAACAGCACTGCAGAGCTGTTGAGATGATTAAAATATGCCAAACTCAGAGTAGTTCCTGGCACATGACAAGCACTCACTATGGGTTAGATGTTCTAATTATTGGCAATTTCCATGTGTATGTCCTACTCTTTATTTAAATCTGACCTTCCTCTGATCTCTGAGTCAGTATTTTCCTCCTCTAAATTCCCTATTGTCTTTTCTCTGTTCCTCTTTTAGGGAGCTTAGTAACTTTTACTTCCCTTTAACCATTTCTATACTATTATTAATTATAAAACCAGATTTACTGTCTGTTAATGTAATTGAATTATTTTATTATAATTTGTCCTTATCTTTCTATTTTTCCCTCTGGACTACACACACCTTGAGGGCAAAATCTTTGATTATTTGTGTGTCTCTCCCCCTACTTCCTTCACTCCATGCAATATCTACACAGGGTAGACTTTGATTATAATAATCCTTTAAAATATGATTTATATGCAATAAAATTCATTCACTTAAAGTATACAGGCTCTTCATACATTCACATGATTGTGAGAAGAAGCAGTGGGGTCTGGGGACAAGATATAGCCCTCAAGGGTATACCCCTAAGGACCTGGTTCCTCCAAGTAAGCTCCATGTCCTAAGTTGACACCATTGTCTAAAAGCCCACCAAATTCTGAACCCATCAGTGGAGCAGTCTATTGATGATGTCATGGTCCTCCTGATCCAATCACCTTCCAACGGCTACCCCTCTGAGCACTGCTGCTTTGAGGACCAAGACTTCAACACATGAGAATTTGGGACATAATTAAGATCCAACCCATAACAGCAACTCTCACCATAATGAGTTTTAGGACTTTTTAACATCCCCTCCTCCACACACAAAACCCCACCTTCCCTTTAGCTATCACCCTCTACTCTTCTCCATCCCCTCCAACCCCAAGCAACCACAACTCTGCTTGCCATTTCTGTGGATTTGACCCTATTGGACATTTAATATAAATGGAATCATACAATGTGATCTTTTGTGGCTGGTTTCCTTCACTGAGCATCTTGTTCTCAAGTCTCATTCATGTTTTAGCCTGTATCAGTACTTTATCCTTTTGATTCCAAATACTGTTCCATTGTATGAATAAACCACATTTGGTTTATCCATTCATGAGCTGATGACTGTTGATCATATTCAAATACCAAAGTACCTGACATAAACAACTTAAAAGTAAAAAATTTATTTCAGGTGACAGTTTCTGAGGTTTTAGTCCGTGGTCAACTGGCCCCCTTGTTTAGGACCTGAACCAGGACAGAACATCATGACAGAAAAATGCTGCTCAGCTAATGGAAGCTGGGAAGTAGAGCAGAGAGGTCAGGGACAAGACACAGGTCCTAAGCGTACACTGGAGAGTGACCTACTTTCTCCAACTATGCCTTACCTATCTATAGTTTCCATCTCTTCCCAGCAGTTGATTCAAATTATTAATCCATAAAACAGATTAATCCACTGATGAGGTTAGAGCCCTCATAATTCAATCACTTCTCAAAAGCCCCACCTCTGGACACTGCTGCTCTGGGGACCAAGTCATCTACATATGAGCCTTTAGTGCACATTCCAGATCCAATCCATAAGAATGGATAGATGGATTGTTTCTGCTCTTCAACTATAATGGAAAATGTTGTCTTGAATATTTGTATATAGGCTTTTGTGGGGACATGTTTTCACTTCTCTTGTATGTATACCTAGGGGTGGGATGATTAGGTCACATGGTAACTATGTTTTTCAAGACTGTTTTCCAAAATGGCTGCATCATTTTAGATTCCCACCAGCAGCATACAGTTGGTCTTCTATAACGTGGGTTCTGCAACTGTGGATTTAACCAACCATGGATTGAAAAACATTTTTAAATTGCATCTTTATTGGACATGTTCAGGCTTTTTTTTTCTTGTCAGTATTTCCTAAATAATATAGTGTATAACAACTATTTACATAGCCTTTATACTGTATGGGTAGATAAGTAATCTAGAGATAACTTAAAATATACAGAAAAATGTGAATTGATTTCATACAAATACTATGCCATTTTTCTAAGAGACTTGAACATCCATAGATTTGGGTGTCCTGAGGGATTCTGGTACCAATTTCCATGGACACTAAGGGATGGCTATGTCTAGTTTCTCCATGTCTCATATGCAATAAACTTTTCAAAGGGAAAGAATAAGTTTTGTAAGATTGATTTCTAATTCAACTTATTATTCTAATTCAATAGACCTAGAAAAGTACTTTCTTCTAACAGTACGTTCTATTAGAAAAATCCTTCTCATTTTCAAGGGATGTTTGTGTTATATTGGGAAGACACTTTGAGAAGGAAGAAGGTGAGAAGATAAATCAGTATCCAAATAAAAACATGACCTAAGATTTTTTTTCTAGTATTGTCACTATAGGGATTTCTTAGGAAATGCAAATATGTATATTTTTTTGGCATGGATAAAGCCATGTGATATATAAAGGCAGAGATAAAGTATAGAATCCTGTACAACAAACGAGTTTTCTAAGAGCCAAAATAATTAAAGTAGAGCCAAGTGACTTAAAGAAACAAAAAAATCTATTGAAGTAAGCAAGAAAAAAGAGGTAAAATAGAGCTGGCAGTCCAGGTAGGACATGGGAACATTTGGTGCATCCAGAGGGCAGTGTGAGCAGGGTGACAAGGGTGTGATTGGAAGGCCTGGGAGAGAGGCTGGTGGCACTGCCTTCCTCCATTGCCGTACTACCATGTTTCTGGAGATGAGATGATGTAGGAAAAGTGGAGGAAGTCCTAATTCTGAGAGAAGGGTGCAAAACTCATGATACAGCATGCACTGAAGCTTACAAATCCCGTGCATGAGTCAAACTCTGTACTAAGCCCTTTATATACAAAATCCCACTTTAATCCTCCTAACAGGCCTATAGGTTGGGTGCAATTGTTGTCCTCACTTTGCAGATGAGGAATTGAAGGCACACAGAGGTTAAGAAATTGCTCAGTTAGTAAGTGTTGAATCTGAGCTTTGTGCTCTGGAGCCGGAGAGCCTCCTGGGGCCTTGTCCTAAATCACAGTGCTATCGTTCCTCCATGTCTGTGTTTGTTTTCTTCACCTGCATTGTTTGAGTACAACAATTAAAAGCACATTAACCACCCTGTGGTTGTAGTTTAAATGAAATCAATTTTAATAATTAGTCCAAGGCATTTGATTTAGTAACAGTTTTTAAATTAGTTGTAACATAATGTAATATAATAGGCCAGGAGGTATATGGAGAATTGAGATAGAATGCAGGGACTTACAGGACACATTAAGAAGATTCAACTTTATTCCATATGCAATGAAAAGCATCAAGTTTTTTTAAATTCTTGTGTTTTTTTTTAATTGACACAAAATAACTACATATTTATAGGGTGCGATGTGCTGTACGTATATCGGTTGTACAGATTAGGGTAACTACCATATTTATCACCTCAAACTTTCTGCTTGGTGAGAACATTCAAAGTCTTCCCTACAAGCTGTGTTGAAATCTACCCTACACTCTTGTTAACTGCGGTCACCTACCATGCAATAGAATGCCAGAACTTATTCCTCTTGTCTAGCTGTAATTTTGTCCAAGCTGACCAACCTCTGGCCAACCCTTGTCCCCTTTAACATTTGAAGTCCAGTGGCCACTGGCCAATTTGAACTTTGGAAATATCCCTCTGCAATAAGGGCTTGCATGAAGAAGGGAGCAGAACTGGAGAGATGAAGACCAGTCGAGACTGTTAACACAGTCGGGGTGAGAGAGGAAAGGGTTCTGAACTAACCAGAGGGGCCGCAATGGATAGATGGACAGTTGTAAACCAAAGAAAACCAAAGTCAGAGGGAAAGGCAGGAACCCTGTCAGTTTTCCAGAATCCTGGATGGATCCCAGGGCAGTTTATTAGGGTCCAACATGGATCCTAATAAAATGGAATTTTACTATAGTGAGTATAGTTTCTTGAGGAAAAAAAAAAGTTTGAACCTCCCACACTTTTCCATTTTGGCTTTTCTCTACAGTCCTCACTGTTTTCTTCCAGTCAAGGCCACTTTCACCTTATCAGATTTGTCATTCTTTTTGCAGAAGCAATGCCAGCAGTTTAAACACTTCAAACTTTAATTTATGGGCCGTCTACCCATGTCCCTCTGGGTCTTTTAAATAGGCAGCATCATTGTACAATTTTCTGGACCCATCAAGTTTCCCCAAGTGCTTGCAAATACACATTGCTCTAGGTGATAAGTGACTTGGCTAGAAATTGATGGCTAACTTGTCGAAACCCTCTTGTGATTCCAGGCTGCTCTGGCGGGAGGCACCACCATGATCATTGATTTTGCCATCCCTCAGAAGGGTGGCTCCCTCCTTGAGGCCTTTGAGACCTGGCGCAGCTGGGCTGACCCGAAAGTCTGCTGTGACTACAGCCTCCACGTGGCTGTGACATGGTGGAGTGACCAGGTGAGGCATCTGGGTTCCAATTTGTTCCACTTAGTCCCCTTCTCCTTGCTCTGCCCAAGAGCAAGAACCTGGTAATGTCAAAAGGTAAGACTCTAGTAGTGTCGGCTGCTTGGAGACTTGAGGGAGGACATTCCATTGCACACTCTTTTGTAGTATTTGAATTCTGAATTCTGTGAAGAATTATCAATTTAAAAAACTACAATAAAAAATACATAAAGCCACTAAGATAAATCCTTTATGCTCCTTCATGCAGCTTCTCCTAATATTTAATGCATGAATTTTAAATACTTTAAATGTAATTTTTAAAGTACTGATTTCTCTTTTTCTCAACTTCAACATTCCCAGAATCTTGTGATTCTCCCACTGATTAGGATTTCAATTAAAAGTGCTTAGGTTCTGGAAAAAAAATTAAGGAGATTTTATATCTAGAGTTCCTTCAAATTAGATGTCTCCTATCCCTCCCCTGACTCTTTGTTGAGAGAGGGGAAGCAGACTAGCACCATTTCCAAGTCCCCCTCCCTGCAGTCTCTGCCTCTGACCTGGACCTTCCTGTACAGCTCTGCTGATGCTACCCCGTGGCAACCATTCATAATAGAGTCTAACCTCTAACCAATCTTCCAGGTCCACTCATGACTTAGGCCACTGCAGAAAAGATAACAAGATTCAGACAACAAAGACTGTTTTAAGAGCTGATAAAATATGTTGATTTTGCCCTGTAAATTTGTGTGTGCTTTGGAAGAAACTTTTAACGGGGATTTAAATCCCAACTCATTTTTCCACATTGTATATCATTCAGATATCTTTTTGTCCAGAAGAGTTCACTATAGCAACATTATCTGAGTATCTCAGGCTCCCACCTCTTCCCCCAAATTGGGCTTTAGATATCAAGTTATTATAAAACGAGTAATCTATATTTAACAGATAGTTCAACAAATATATGATAGCAAAGTTTACAGTCATAGTTAAAGTTGATGTTGATTTTTCTCCAGAATTCCATTCTAAGTGATGCATCTTTTCTCTTTTATGCCTTGAAAGCACATCCTTCTCTCCTCCCTCCCTCCCTCCCTCCAGTTTTTATTTTATAAGACAGAGCAGAGATGATACTGTTTGCCCTTATCAGACTCCTCACACTTTAATATGCACAGGGATAACCTGGTGACTATGGTTAAAATGTAGGTTCTATTCAGTTGCTATAACCAAGCTTCACAAACAGAATGACTTAAACAACAGAAATGTATCATCTCCCCTTCCAAAGGCTGGAAGTCCAGGATCCAGCCGTCAGCTGGGTTGGTTCCTTTTGAGGATGCGAGGGAGTTCCAGGTCTCTGTCCTGGGCCTCATAGCTCGCTGTGATCTTTAGTGTTGCTCGTCTTGCAGAAGCTTCCCAGCAGTCTCTGCCTCTGTCTTCACATTGTGTTGTCCCTATGTGCAAGTCAGTGTCAGTTTCCTGATTTTTTAAGGCCACCAATCATATGGGATTAGTGTCCATGCTAATGACTTCATCTTAACTAACATCTGCAGTGACCCTCTTTCCATAGAAGGAGTTGGGATCCAACATATGAATTTTAGAGGCACAGAAGTCAACCCATAGCAATAGTGCAGAACCGGGTAGATCCTGAGACTCTGCATTTCTGGCAAGGCGATGCAGATGCTGTGGTTCAGGTACCACTTTTGGAGGAGTGAGGCTTAAGCCTCTGTGCCTGAGGATAGAAGAATGGGACTTTCCATGGATGTGGATGACAGGATGATTATTTTCTACTTCCATATACATCCACATTTTTTAGGCACATCTTCTCCTTCCTCCCTTTGGGAACTCTTCCTGTGGCTTTAGACTTGATGTCACTTAAGCTTCAAGTCCTTCTAGATCCATGATTGCTTCTATTGCAGCCACATGGCTTCCTTTTCATTTTCTAGAATAATTTCCTCAGACTGGGAGATGGATGCAGAGAAGTTTATACCAAATATAGAAATGAAGTACCTTGGGGAAAGCTATTAACTTTTTCATGATTTAAAACATCAGAGCAGCAGCAATTCATCAGATAAAATAGTGTGTATGGTGAGAGAAAGATTAAGAACTTTCCTGCATATTTCTGGAACTAAATTTTTTTCTCCTTATTTTACTGATTTCTTTTCTGAACGTAATTTTTTTGGAGAATGTTGAAACTATTCAAGAGTGATACATTGTTGTTGTTCTTGTTCCCATTTAGGTTAAAGAAGAAATGAAAATCCTTGCCAGAGATAAAGGTGTCAACTCTTTCAAGATGTTTATGGCCTATAGAGATCTGTACATGGTGGGAGATAAGGAGCTGTACGCAGCCTTCTCTCAGTGCAAGGAAATTGGTGCAATTGCTCAGGTACATGCAGAAAATGGAGACTTAATTGCAGAGGTAAGCATTTACATTCCAACCCTTCTACAGAAATAAAAGCAGCCATAACTTTGGTGAAGATGATTGACATAAGAAGTGAACTCATTCAGGGCAGTGAAGGACATAAGGACAAGACAGAAACTGATTTTCTGTGGCTCATAATTATTTGACTTGCTTACTTGAGCCCCTGCTCTAAGTTTTAGTCAACTGATATACACACTGGTGAGGATTTCCCTTTTTCAGAACAGCTACCTGTATTCGATTCTAACCATGTGCTATTATAAAAACACATGTAGCTTTCCCTGTGACCCTCAGCACTTGTTTTTTTGTTTGTTTTATTAGTAGTTTGGGCTGCTGGGTTCCAAATGCTAAAGCGTGGACAGCATCAGTGTAATCTGGTGACTTAAGCAGTATATTAGATAGCTTTTGAAAGGCTCTTCTCTTTTCAGAAACTGGGAATTAAAATGTACTCTGGAGGAATCTGGATGATATTTATTTCTCATGTTAGTTCCATTATTAATGCCCAAAGGGTGCACTATCTGCAAGATTTAAAGAGCTGTCTCTTACTCTTTATATTAGCAGATATTTTTTCTCCCCAGGCTCAGCTCCCATTACAGTGAGTGAGATTGAGGCTCAGTGGCCAGCAGGCAGTGGAAGTAATGAGAAGAGGGCATGAGCTATAAAATCAAACAGAACAGGTTTAAATTTGACTCTTCCATTCCCTGGCTGCATGACATGAGTGAGTCATTTTACCACTCTGATTCTTGACTTTCTGCCTTTGTGTGTGTGTGTGAGGAAGAAATAAAATTTTGGAGCAGAGAAATAACTGACCCAGCATTATTTACTGGCTTGGGTTGGTGAGACAGCGATGACTACCATTAGGTTAAAAAAAAAAATTAAGCTAATCACATAATATATTATAATGAGTCACTTCAACAAAGATCTGTATCTAGTATTTGGTTTTGTTTGTCTGAAACAATATTCTGTTCTTAAATATGGACATTGCTTTTCAAAGAGTGTAATTAGAATGAGCCTCGTATCTTTTTTTTTAAACTTTTCAATCAAAAGAATTTGGTGGTGAAAATATGCATATGAAAAATTAACATATGGTATGGGTATACTGAAGTTATTTTTACCAACTATGCACACTGTATACACACATGTGCGCGCACACACACACACACACTTACATACACATCACACATACATACCCCTATACTTAGCACCTCTAAAAAATTCTAAGTACCTTTAATTTTTGATGAAGTAACAATAAACAATATTTGTTGTTGGCAAACCTTCTTGCTGTCTTTTTACATTCTTGCTATCTTTTTAGGAGGCAAAGAAGATGCTGGCACTGGGGATAACAGGCCCCGAGGGCCACGAGCTGTGCCGACCAGAAGCCGTGGAGGCAGAGGCCACGCTGAGAGCCATCACCATAGCCAGCGCTGTGAACTGCCCTCTCTATGTGGTGCACGTGATGAGTAAATCTGCAGCCAAGGTGATCGCAGATGCAAGGAGAGATGGTAATTCCTGAGTAAAACCACCCTTACAAGTCAATCCTAGCTGAAGAGGGGGATAAGATACCTGAAGCCTCTGTCTTTGCTGATGAGAGAGTTGCATGTAAATGCTCACAACTTTTCTTCCCCCCTTTTAATTTCATCCTGTCCTTCTTGTTTCATGCTTACACGTATCTATTTTTTTTTTCTTCCTTTACTCATCTTCATGGCTGCCCATCTTCCTCCAGGTTATTTCTTCCTTATCTTTGGGACCTCAAACCGTTTCTTTCAGTTCATGGCCTTACCTGCCACCTCATGAGCAGCCACATTTTAATCCGATGGCCAAATGCAAAGTTCACCAGTTAATTTGAAAGAGGCTTCCTCACCTCTTAGGCATCCCCACTCCCTCCCAGCATCTGAATCAGGCCAGTGCAGGGCACATGGTGCATGCTCAAAAATTTCCTTTGAATTAAATAGATTTGTCTGAGAGCAACTTGGTGTTGGATTAATTAAAGTAATTATGTATTACAAACAGTATTTCAAATGATGATTATTTGAACACTTTAAAACCAAAGTTATTTAGGGCTAAGGCTGTGGCTCAGCGGTAGAGCACTCGTCTAGCATGTGTAAGGCACTGGGTTGGATACTCAGCACCACATAAAAATAATAAATAAAATAAAGGTATAAAAAAATCACATCAATCTTTAAAAAAAAAAACAAAGTTATTTTTATCCCAAATTACCTATTTGCCTGTTTTCTAGTTCATCATGGCATGTAGACATCTTAAATCGAAAATCTCCTATTCATGATAAGAGTTGGGCCAAGAAATAATTTCATTCAGTTGCAACTACTGATAAAGGAAGGAGGAAAAATAAAGTGGTGCATTTTATTCAATGACTTTGGGCCTTGCTGTGTTGTGCTATAGCTTCTATCACCTCACCTTTAGAAACTGAGGAAGTTTTGTAAATCATTCTGTTGGCTTCCCCCACCCCGAAGCTGGCTACATAGTTTATGTGCATTATAGAAACCATGAAAATGGATTTGGTGTGTATATAATTGGTACTAAAAAAAGTTTATTAAAATTGCTTCTTGTAAGGAGATCCAGTAAGGATTTTGTGAGCCATATGCACTTTTTAAAATGCAATCAATCAACATTTGTGTTAAGGGTGAGCTTAATTTCACATAGGTGTCACAAAGGTCTTGGTCCCAACTGTTTCAGATTGCTTGTCTCCCACATCTCACATATGATAAATTGCAGTATAAAAGCAGCCCTTCAAGAAAATACTGCATTTGTAGTTTTAGGTTATTCCCACCAGATGGCGCTGTTGCCAACTCTATGGAATTGGTAAGGTTTCCAGTGTGAGTGGAGCAAAGTTCAGAAAATGATTTAGGGAACAGTAAAGCCAGCAGAAATGGTCACTCCTAATCTACCAGTATGATTTTGACAGTTCTGTCAGGAAGCAGTTTCTTGTCCTTGGGTACTTATTTGATACTGGGATACAATTCCATTAGGATCAGAGTAAAGATTTTAAGGCTATAGATGGTAAATAAGTGAGAACATTTTAATGTTGTTTTAAATTTAGTTTTAATTTCAATTTTATTTCAAATATGCAAAACACTTACACGGTCCAAAAGTCAAAATTCTATATACAAAATGTTAAGGAACATCTTATTTTTTCTTCTCTAACTCCATCTTGTCATATCCCATAGAAATTTTTTAGTTAATTTATATTTACAGTTTCTCTTTTATAAAACAAAAAATATATGTATATTCTAATTACCCTATCTTTCCTATATAAAAGGGAGCATATTATACATAGCATTTTAAACTTTGCTTTTTTTCTCTCATTTGAAAATATGTCCCAAAGTTCAGCCTTTTTAGGTGCGGAGATTTTTCTAGTTCTCTTTCATGGGCACAGTGTACATCACTGTATTTATCCAACTAGTCACCTCTTGATAGAACACTCAAGTTGATTCCAGTTTTTAGCGATTATAAATAAAACCACAATATTGTCTTATGCATATGTTATTTCATGTGTGTGAACAGTGAATTACTTTCCGATCGCTATTATAATAAATGACCACAAATTTGGTGGATTGAAACGATAAAAATTTATGATCTTACCATTCCAGAGGTCATAAGTCTGAAATAGATCTCACTGGACTGATATCAGGGTGTCTGCAAGGCTGTGTTCCTTTCCAGAGACTCTAATTCTCCCTTTCCTTGCCCTTTGCAACATTCAGAGGCTGCTCACAGTCCTTGGCCCATGGCCCCTTCCTCCATCTTCAAAGCCAGCAGCAGTGGGTGGATCCCTTCTCACATCCTTTATTCTGACCTCCCATTCTGCCTCTCTCTTACACATTAAGGATCCTTAGTTTGCATTGAACCCACTCTATTAATTGGAGATTGTCTCCCCATCTCAAGGCTCTTATTTTAGTCACATCTATAAAATCTCTTCTGCCATATAAAGTAACATACTCATGTGCTACAAGAATTGCGATATGGACATCGTTAGGGATCCCTTATTCTGCCTAATGCAGAATGGTATCTTCATGGAAGATTCCTAGAGGTAGGGATAGTGAATACAGAATATTTAAATGTTGCCTCAAGTGTTATTGTCTAGTCAGATTTATTGTAATAGTATTTGTGAAAACCCCCTAATGTTCAGTTGTTGAAGAGGCAGTGGAGTCCAGAATAAAAGGCACGAGAGATTTCCCACCCCTTGCATGTGCCCTTGCAGTGAATGAGGCCTGTGACCAAGAGGAACCATAAGGGACAGCGAGTTGGAAATTAACAAGGTCAAGCTGTTCATGTGGTGACTGCATCAGCAATCCCAAGGACAGACTCCTGAGGAGTGTACAGGGACAAGAGATGGTGGACCACATGGGCTTTTGCTAAAGATTCAGCTACCCTATATACATTCATTTATAATCTAACACAATTTCTGAACACAAAAGAGTAATATAGACCTATTAATTGTTACCTTAAGTAAGAAATAACTCCTCCTTACAGGTTTATAATATGAAAGTTGCCCATTTGTAAATACCTTTGCCAGCCCATTCTATCTTCTAGGACTTTGACACTCACAGTGGGTCCCTAGAAAGCAGCATTGGCATGGCCTGGGAGCCTGTGCAGAATGTTGGCCCCTGTCTCAGGCCCATTGACTCAGTATGCACTTCTAACTGGAACCCCAGGTGACTCATATGCATATTAAAGTCACAATCCCTGTTCCAGGAGGCACACAGGATATTCAATTATTGATTGTCTCTATTGTAGTAGCCTAGAAATACAATGCTATTAAAGTTGATTTTACTGTTCAATCACCAACTCTACACTCAGAAGAGAGGGAACGTGATTTTAACAACCAACATTGTCGAGCACTTAATATGTACCTGGCACATAGTAGTATTTTAATATCTTTTATCTTACTTCAGGTTTTACTCTATATTATCTTATCAGCATACTTTCATGTGTATTATTATTTTTAATTGTCATAATAATGTTTCAAGCTCGATTTTATCACTGTTTGGTGACTAGTGAAGCTGAGGCTTAGGAAAGATGATTGGTAAATTTAGCTGAAGAGCACATTATCAGTAAGAACTCAAGCCCAAGACCATCAGCCCAAAGCCAAACTTTTTTGTTATTTTTCATCTTAATCTAGGAGAAGTTGGTCTCCAGTTGGGGAAATGTAGATATCTAGTTTATATTTTATTGACTTGGAATTTAAAGAGATCAAGTGGTTTTTGGTTTTGGGCATTACATTTTAAAATTTTACTGAAGGCATCATCACCATGTTGTTATTTTTATAAATATTAAAAGCATGGAAATGCCAAGAATGGAAACATCTGCCAAGAATGGAAAAGAACAAGTATTCAGTGGAAAGTAAACACCTCTTATCCCTCTCAGTTCACTCTTTGGAGCCAACGATTTTATCATCTCTCTCTTTAGTTTTGGTGGTTATCTCCAAAATTCTAAACTCTAAGTATGAAAGCACTGATTTGTAATTTCTTACAGTATCACCTGGCTTTCAGCTATGGAGAATGAGTAAATCTTGCCCCCTGAGAGGTCACTTCAAATGTGTACCTACATTTATGAGCTTTGGCCATTGCTTTTTGTGGTATCTTCCTTCTCCACCAAGACGAAGAAGGAGCTGAGAGGCCCTGAGTGAACCTCACTGCCTCCTGACCTCCACCCACTGCAGTTGGCTTTCCCAGGGACAGGGTGCTCAGCAGTTGGAGTTCTCTGTAACTGGAGTTGTATAACCAGGCTTTGCCTATAGGTTAAGTCTGGTAAAATTCTTTTCTATAGAAACAATTAGAAGAGACCTTGAAAGCAATTTTTATCACCAAGCCACTGCAACTTAGTGTTATTCAAATTAACTGGTGGAGAAGCAATTTCCAAGAGTCAGGGTCAAGTGGATTTTCTTCCTTTCAGTGAGGCTCAAAAGCATGACTCATTTTAGCTTGCTACCTCTTTAGACCACGATTGACTTATAAAGTTTCTTGTTTTACCTGGAATTTTTCAGTTAGCTCTTTCTAAAAATTGGTTAAGAAGCAAAGGCCTTGTTTACCACATCACCAAGAGTCTCCAGCATCTTTGTGCTTTCTACTGAGTGCCACGGGCTGGGCTCTGCTTCCAGAGATTGATTTTGGAAGAACAAAAGGAATTTTTTGAGAGTTGCCCCGTTTGATAGTTTTGTTCAAAGCCTGCTATAGAGATGCCATCCCGAGATACCCTAGGCTCAATACGTGGTTTCTAAGTTCTCAGATCACCCCTTTTCTTCAATTACCTTGAAGATTCTCAGGTCATTTTTTTTTTAAGGAAAAGTGTGTAGAAAGTAAATTTTCTTTCTTTCTTTTTTCCCCCCAAAGGTAATTTTTTCTGATTCGTTGTCCTTAAGTTTGTTTGATGATTTGAATGGGCGTAGAATTCCAATTTCAGAATGATTTCTTCTGAATTATCAAGACACAATTTCAATCTTTTCTGGCATCAAGTGGTTACTGATGCACAAGCAAATGCAAATGAAGTTCTTGTTCTTTTATCACTAACTTGCTTCACCATCTGGAAAATTATATTTTTTCTTCATCATACAAGTCTAGAAAATTCATTAAGAATAGCAGTGGGCCTTTTAAAAATTCACCTTTGCGTTCAAAGGCCTGCTTTAATTTGAAGACATCTTCGATTCTGAAAACTTTCCTTCTTTTATTTTCTCCACATTCATCTTCTCTGATTCCTTTTCCCAGAATTCCTCCATTGTCCTCCATGTCCTTTAACTGTTTTTACCTCTGGGGAAAGTACTTTTACTCTACAGTTTACGAAATGTTTTTGTTTATTTTCTCTGCCCTTCTAATGGACTTTTACCTTGGTAGTCTTATTTTTAAGTCCGAGAAAACTTTGTTGTTCCTTGATGGCTCTTTTTTTCCCATGGCTGCATCTTCTTTTTTGTTTGTATTTCTTAATACAAGCATTGTTTTCTTGACCTCCCTGAGGATACTAGTGGAAAAAAATTCTCTGTTTTCTGGATTATCTCTGCTTCCTTCTGAGTCATGTTTTCAGTTTAACAAATGTTTTGGTTCCTCCCTTTTTGTGCTGTTTGTGTCAGGTGACCCTTGGCTGTCCCTGTGTGGAACTGGACAGGCCAGGTGAGTAGTGTGGGGAGTGGACATGGGTTTCTCCCGGCACAGATAGGACTGTTTCCGGAATGAGCTGTGGGAGCTTGGTGGGAGCTTCACTGGGTGGCACTGACACCATCAGAGGCCTTGTCTCACACACTGTGGTGAGGGCCAGGGCTGACTGGTCCTCTCTTTGTCCGCCTCACTTCCCTGTCCTTCTCACCCCAGGAAGTGCCCTCATGACTTCCTGAGTCCCACCTGTGCCTTCTACATTTCCCTTATTAATTATGCCATCTCATCTGCTTTCCATCTTCCTGAAGTCAGTCAAAAGCTCTGGTCAGCATGGTCTCACTCCACTCACTCTTGATGCAGCTCTGGATTCCCTCCCTCTGTACCTCTTCCCCATGTGAGCTGGGAAGGAAGGAAGTTCAGACTCTCAACTTTAATGCAAGACCTGAGCTTTCCTTGTGCTCATACCTTGTTGTTTTTTTCTAGAATTCAGCAGCTGTGGTGAGTGAAAAGCAGGTTACAAGAAAAGGCATAAAACTTTCAAGTTCCAGCCATCCAAACCTGAGTCGCCTTTGACCATGGCTAGAAAAGTCTGTTTCATGCTTTTCTTTCTCAGTCTGAGTTGGGCAACTGGAACTCAACCCACTGGTACTTCCCTCCCACCTCTCTTACATGAAGTCACTTGTGCAAAAGTGAAGCTAGAACATCAAAAACATGCTCTTCTCTCCCAGGAGAGATCAAGTGTAAAGTAGTGTTGCATTTAGAAGTTCTGGTCTCTGCAGCCCAGACTGCATTTCTCTCCAGTCTAGTCATTGTCCAAGGACTAAGTGTGCCATTGTTGAGTCATCGCCTAGTGACACTTTTTATTTTGATCCGAGTAGCTCTGGTTATATGTACTCCTTTTCAGCCATAGTATTGCATGTAGCATTATTAATGATCTTATAGAAAATCCATTCTTCACATTTCCCCCAACCTCCCAATAGAACTTGTGTACACAGGGATTCACATTTTTGCTGGAGCTGTTTAGAGTGGTGGTGATTTCTCTCAGCAACTTAACTTGATGTTCTACTTGTATATACCTGTTATAGTTTGTTTTCCATTTACTATTGAGATTTTCAATGTATTTCCCACACATGCCCTGTTCAACTTGTCTTATTGAAGTCCAACTTTATTTTATATCCAAGATCCTATCTTCAGGGTAGAATATTTTTTTTTTCTTTATCTGATTTACAAAAAACAAATCACTGAGGCTGAGGTTGTAGCTCAGTGATAGAGCACCTTCCTAGCATGTGTGAGGCCCTGGGTTCAATGATTATGTTAGTTCTAAAGGAGTTCACAGTGAACTAAGCTACCTTGTAATTAGTTTGTTGTTTATTTATTTGATTGTTGGTTATTTGATTTGGTTGGGTTAAATATGATTTTGGGTTTCCTATAGTAAAAAGCTTTACTTACCAAGTCTATTGTTATAAAATATAAAGTTCTCTTACATAGAGGTTTTAGATTTCCTGTTTTCCATCTTATTTCAACTTTGACCTCCATAAAATCTTCTTATGTTTAAAAGATGGGGAGAAAGTTCCACACAATGGCCATACTCTCCTCAAGTGGTCATACTGACCATTGCTCCTTAGTGCTGAATGAGAACAAATTGAATCCTGTTTGCACACATACAACGTGCTGATATTCTATAACCAGGGCCACAGGAAGGATGATGTGTAGCAGGGTTGAGGTAGATTTGAATCTCATCCTTTGTTTCTCCTTTCTTCCTCTTAAACATCAAAACACCCAACTCTTTTTTATTTAGAACATTATTTACTTTATATTCAATTGTAAAGCAGTAGAAACTGACCATTTTAAAGTTTTTTGGAATTGTGTAAACAATAAGGAAAATAACATTTGTGGAGTGTACCAGTTTGCTACAGCTGCTGTAACAAAGAAACATAGATTAGGTGGCTTAAAGAACAGAAACTTATTTTCTCATAAGTCTGGAGTTTAGAAGTCTGAGATGAAGGTGTCAGTAGGGTCTATTTCTTCTGAGGGTTGTGGAAGAAGGATGTTTCCAGGCCACTGTCTTTGGCTTGTAAATGGCCATATCCTTCCTGTGTCTTCATGTTATCTTTTTTTGATATCAGATATTTAAATTTCCTCTTCCTATAAGGACCCCAGTCTTATTGGATTAAGGCCCACCCTAATTACCTCCATTACCTCTTATTTTCATACATTCTGAGAGCTTCAACATCTGAAAGTTGGCAGGGGACACAATTCAGCTTATAACATGAAGCAGCTCCAGGGGTTCAGGCACATGGTAGGTACTTTCATATGCATTAATTTATTTGACCTGCACAAAACTACCATACTAGAAGGGACATTGTGATCCCATTTCATAGGTACAAAGAACAGACTAAAGCATTGCCATCTTGCACAAAGCTAAAAAGTAGAAAATTAGGATTTGAACTTAATTCTGTCTGATCTGCTCTACCATGCTGCTTCTCTTCTCAATTATTTCCTTTCTTTGGAAAAGTAATATTTTTTAATTCAAAGCAGAGCCCAGGAAGGTTTCACCCTGTCATTTTAGCTAGGAAAATTTATTTTTGCAGGTGTGTTTGGCTTCCTAGTTGGTAGCCAATGTTCCTGTTCCTGGTACCTATGCTACTTCCCTGCATCCCTCTACACATCCTATGACTCAGTGAAGTGCTTCTCACATATCCACACAAGGCGTTCACATCTACTCTATCACCTTCATCTCATAATCATGTTGTCTGGTACACGGGAGTCTGGACAGGTTTGATGTGCTTCGTTATTTGGAAATCTTTAGAATCTCTCAGAGGGTGAAATAACTTTTAGTGGAAGATTGCTTCCTAAGTGCAGAGTCTTTTCCTCTTTGGTTTTGAGCCCAAGGATGGAGGAAGTAGGCGAACACGTCTGTAGACAGGGTGCAACCTACTGTGAGACTTGTGCAGGCAGTGGGAGGAGATTAATGATGAAGATGTCTCCATCTCCCAGGAGTTGTTGGAACCATCTGGTTGCAAATGTAATCAGAAGAGTACCAGAGTAAGGACCGACAGAGAGTTTTTCATTGCCAACCTGCTACGTAGTAAGTGAAAGCAGTAAGTGAAATTGGAAAATTGCTCAGCCACATCCACAAATAGCTTGTAGTTGACTTAAACATTTAAAAATGCATGCTCTTTACCAATGACACTTTTCTTAATAACGTGGTACCTATGATCTGATATCAGAAGAGGAGGATTTTGATTCTGACTGTATTACTAACTACCAGTGTGCTCTCAGGTAAATTAATTACTCTCACTGAGCATCAATTTCTTTATCTGTCACCCGCAAGAGGGTTGCTGCAAGGGTCAAATTAGATGGTGTGCGAGAGCTTTGCAGGCTATGGAGCACTATGTAGATGTTAGCTCTTTTTATTATTCTTTTATTTTTGGCCCAAATCTATTAGAACCCACAATTATGCTGAATTGTCTGGTTTGATTCTCTAATTTATGGATTTTACAGGCCCCCTGTTTTACTTCCCATTTTCACTTCTTACATGCTTGTTAGTTCTTTGAAAATGTTTTAGAATCATTGTGAAATAGGGTGAAGAGCAGTTAGGAATTTTTACTTTTTAATGTTTTCATATATATATTTATAAACACTTAATGGGGAGAAAACTGGGGGGGGGGGAGAACCCACCAGTTCATGAAGAGTTTGTATATACCCAAAAAGTGGCCTGTCACATTTTAAAGGAACTAAGCCCTTCCAAGGAAATTACCTGTCATTTGGTTTCAAAACAGTCCTGGCAGACTCCCGGTAGATGCTGACACTTTTAATTTTTCCTGAGAGCTATTAAAATGGTAGAAGTTTTGGAACCGTATTCCCATATCACCTTGATGTGCCAAGTGATTGAATAGAACGTGTGATAAGGATCTTTCCTCGATGATGAAGCACCACAGAAAATCCTGAGTTGGCAACTCCAAAGTGATTGCCAATCAAGTTTCAGAGTTCTCATTACCCAAGCATCTGTAAGAAGTTGTATCAGAATAAGAAGTTGTCTTTGAACTTGCAAATAAAAGGTTGTATCTGTCTTTCTCTCTCTAGTAGTAGTAGTACATTACTTCTTAATTCACTAGAAATGATCACTGCTTATTATACATACCAGAAAGAGATGCTAATGGCATTTCCCCTTTCTGGAAGAGGGCAGTCAGACCCAGAGCAGGTGGGATTCATCCAAGTGGGTGCATTTGGAAGCAAACCATCTCTGCTGTGGCTGTTCCTGGAGGATCACTTTAATTGACCACAACTTGATACTGGGTTACTTCAGTGAATTTCTTGGGTTTCAGCAAGTCTGGCTTCTATGGCTTTACAATTTCCTAGGCTGGCTAGAGTAAGATGGCTAGTTTGGGGGAGAAAGGATCTGTGAGATAATAGGGTGCTACATCCCCACTTAATGTGACTCAGGCAGCTGGTAGCCATCCACTGTCAGTACTCTCTAGGGAAATCAGTTAATTTCAGTTATACATCAGGATTGTAACTAAAATTTGGCATCTGATTAACCAGAGTGAACTAATTTGGTATGCCAGTGTCTCCTTACTGCACACTCCGTTTTTTGATTGCTTGCATATGATGAGGTTGATGTCAGTGAATCTATTATTCTGACAAATGCTAATCAGAGGTAGGATTCTGATTTTAAATTCAAATTCATTGTGCACTATTAAGTTTTCTAACATTGTGTGCTTTTGATGGACTCATTTGCATGATTTTTAAAATATGCATTTCAGGCTGTAATTTTATTATCTGAGGGTTCTTTTACTTAATATGAGTTTTTTGAGGAGCTTTTTTTAGGGTATGAAAAGGTTAACAATCTATTTGCAGCAGCAATATGCTCTGATTGAATTCCAGATGACCTATATTAATCATTATCTGTCCTCTGTCGAGTAGAGCATAAGTTAGGACCACTGGAATACTAATGACTGGGTTCAAATTCTACCTCCTCTGCTCCATCTATGTGCACTATATGTAAAGTGACTATGGAGAGGTACATAACCCCATAACTTTATCCTCATGTTTCATTGGAGATAATAATAGCATTTTTCTGATAGAATTTTGGAGATGGTTCCATTAGAAATGGCACATGTATAAGCCATATTTTGCTAGGTGTACTGCAGTAACAATGCATCTAAATTAGGAATGGCTGACAACTAGAGATTTGCTTCTCATTCATATTCATGTTCATTGTGGGTTGGCTTTGCCTCTGCTCCATTGTCTCTTTGTTCTGGGACACAAGAAACAGCCCCTATTGGTGTCATGACAGAGAAAAAAATGGGGATGGAAGAATCCCAAGACATTTTTGGTTTGTACTTGGAAGCAGCACATTTTACTTCCATTCATATCTATTTGGCCAAAGTAAGTCAGTTGGTCAAAACTGGTATCAGGTGAGTGGGTAGAATAATCTGCTGTACCATGTAAGTGGCTAGAACATAGTAAATGCCCAGTAAACATTAGCTGATACTTTTAAATTGGTTCACAAAAGTAAATTATAGTATGGGATTCTGCTAAGCTAGTGAAACTTTCCTCTGCTAGGACAGAGAAGACTAATATTTGTGTTTTTTGTCATATGGTTCTTTTAAAAACAAATTAAAGTGCAGAATGTTTCCTTTGAACTTTCCAGGGAAGGTGGTCTATGGAGAACCTATAGCAGCAGGTCTGGGCACTGATGGCACTCACTACTGGAATAAGGAATGGCACCATGCAGCCCACTACGTCATGGGTCCACCTCTGAGACCAGACCCTTCAACTCCTGGCTTTCTCATGAATCTGTTGGCTAAGTAATCATTGTGTAGATGACTATGAGGGTTTTGCCAAAATAACTTGTTTTACAAGTCTCGGGTTTGGGTGAAGGAGAGCTAGTCTTAATTCTGGAGCTTCCATGAAACTTCCAGTATTCTGTTGTTCCTGACCTGAGAGATCCAGGGCACTTCCTTACCTGGAGAACAAAAATACTGGCTTAGTTATATTATGATATGTTGTCAAAATCTCTCCTGGACATAGAGTAAGCTGATTATTTTTACTGAATTTTTACTTCTGTTTTTTTAATCTTTCTCTTGTTACCCAGAGCCCAGTCTCTTTAATATGCATCCCCCCCACCCTGCCCAGTGCTGGGGGATTGAACCCAGAGCATTCCACATGCTAGACAAGAGCTCTGCCATTGAGCTACACCCAAGCCCTATGCCTTGAATATCCTGAATTTTTTCTATGCTGAGGTAATGCAGGAACCAGATGGTTGTGTAGGTAATTCTGTCACTTTCTGGAAAGGGCTGATCATTGTTCTTGAGCATGACACATACATGGACATCCTGACATCCCCCATTCACAGATGCTCAGATTCAAGTTACCAAACAGATTTAGGAACTGACTGTATGAGAGTTCACTTGTCCCTTTCTTTCAGTGTCTTTCTTCTTTTACGTTTCTGTGTTCCCAAGATAATTCACAAGTCAAAGCAGGATTTCAGTCCCTGGTGACATCATCATCCTTGGTCAGTCTCACGGACAGTATCACAATGTGGTCATTTGCCCAGGGGTCGCCCTGGAGGACCTGCCCTTCATTCCCATTACCTGATACATGGTGACCCTGATGTTACTATTATCAAATACAACTGTTAAGTTTTACCTGAGACAAACTCATAAGCACAGAACCAGTAGGTGACACAGGTGAGCCTAGAACTCAGGCTCTCTAACCGTTGCTTTGCATCTAGGCTTCTTGTGTGTTCTCTGAAAGCACCTCTTATATAAAGACAGGAGAAGGGTGAAACACACACCTGAAAATGCTATCCATTCTCCATTGCGTTTTTCTGACTTTTGGTGAAGAGGGTCAGGAAGTTAGGAAATGTATGGTCCTTTCATCCTCACATGTTCTGTCTACTCACCTCATGTTTGTTTGCTTGTTTACAGTGATGACCTGACCACAACAGGGACTGACAACTGCACTTTCAACACGTGCCAGAAAGCTCTTGGGAAGGATGATTTTACTAAAATTCCCAATGGGGTGAATGGTGTTGAGGACCGGATGTCAGTCATATGGGAAAAAGGCGTGGTAGGTTTCATAGGGTCCAGTCTTGTTTTGCTTTCTTCTTCAGATAGGATCCTGACTGATTGAGAGCCAGAATGGCATAAACCTCCTTAGAGAAGCTTCCTGATTTTTTTTTTTCATTACAGTGGGAATCCAACACCATTGTCACCAATTCCATCCCATCCCACCCTGCAGCAGTATCAGCAAACAAATAATTGTCTTCTCTGCATGTTTCAGTTTAGAGGCTGCATTGGGAATGGACTTACATTGGGTACAAAGAAGGCCATTCTTGCTGGACATGGTGGCACATGCCTGTAATCCCAGCAGTTTGGGAGGCTGAGGCAGGAATATCATGAATTCAAAGCCAGCCTCAGCAACTAAGCAAAGCCCTAGAGACCCTGTCTCTAAATAAAAAATAAAACAGGCAGGGGATGTGGATGAGTGGTTAAGTGCCCAGGGTTCAATCCCTGGTATCAGACAAACAACAACAACAAAAAAAATCTAAAACAAACAAATGAGAATCCCATTCTTTAAATGTTACAGTTCTGCTTCGTTTCTCATGTTCTTGGATCCCAATTCCTCATGTGTCACTACTATGAATACTTGAAATGATGGAAAATACATGAAGACTACATATTATGTTCATGTTTGTACCTCCTTTTCATAAAATCTTTGTAGATGTCCCTTTTTAAAGAACCCTTGGATATCATATTTTTAAAACTGCTGTATGAAATCATATAAATAATAACTCAAAGTTTTTGAAGGGGAAGAAAAGTCCAATTTCTTTTTGATTTGTGTCATTATAGTAAATATCTTCATTAAAGCAGATTTTTATAATTTATTACAGTTCCAAGGTATATAAATATTTTATATAACACATGATACTATGATATTTTCTGAAACAAGATGGTTTACTTCTAGGATTATGTCTTTTAGGTCATGGGTTTTTTTAATCATTTTTTGAGATAGGAATAGTAAACTTTAATATCAATATACCTAGGAATAAACTCTTTTTCTATATTAAACACTTTTTCTATATTAAAGTATTTTGCAATAGACTTAGACTGTTCATGATTATTGTTTCATGTGAGTTTTAATTGCATGAAATTGAACCTCTTAAGTCAAGTTTGCATCTTTCTAAAAGTGTCACCTGATTTAAAAACGTCATAACCTGTCTTATTTAACTCCATAGTACCTTGCCTATGTCTACATGCTTATCTTGTCAATCTTGGGTCTATGATAAATTAGCCAGATCATAAATGTAATAGGTGGTGGTGGAAACCTTTAAATGGCAATTGAAAGTACCATTGCCAACATTTAGCTGTCATCTGTAGCAACCTGGTATGGTTCTGGGCAGGATGGGAGGAATTAGGGGGGTTGTTTTTTGACCTGATAGATTTTTGAAACATCATCCTATGTTACCCCATTGTCTTCTTCATTAGCTTTATGCTTGTTTAACACCGGCATCCACAGATGTGGCCAGCTCCTCAGTGTAAGAAATTCAATGCAGTTCTGGTTGGTTTAAGTGGTGCAAGTCTTGTATTTTTATTGATAGGAGGTTTTTTGTTGTTTTTTTTTTTTTTTTTGAGTATTTGATCATCAGAACAAATGCATTTTCTTTTTGGAATTGTTTTATAGCATAGTGGTAAAATGGACGAAAACCGATTTGTGGCAGTTACTAGCACAAATGCAGCCAAAATATTTAATCTTTACCCAAGAAAAGGAAGAATAGCTGTAGGATCAGATGCTGACATAGTGATTTGGGACCCAAAAGCCACAAGGTAAGTCAGACTTCTTGTATTCCTTGGCTTCATGATGAAGAAAAAGCACTAACTTGCAAAGAAATTTTGCTTTGGCCTTAATCAGCCATTTCTTATTAGGTGATATATTTAGCCATGCTCAGGAATTTTGAGACTGTGCACAGATAAAGGTTTTGATATACAAATATTTCTTTGTTTTTCTTGGCATAGAGGTTGCAAAACTTGTGTTGCATTCTCTGAAAATGGATATGTATAGAAAACCAATATGAATTTACCACTTCAGTGCCTGGCAAATGCCTGACTTCACAGGGAGGAAAGGTACAGCACAATGAAGAAAATACAAGGCTTAATTTGAAAAGGGCTGAATTGAAAACTCAAAATAATTACAGCCTTTTTAAAGCTTTCAGATAGAAAAATTCCAGCACAAAGGATGTCACTTTTTGTTAGCCAAATTTTCCAGTTGAGTTCATCTTGAGCCTATCATTCCCAGTAGACTCGAGCTTTTTGTTTCCAATTTCCATAATTCTATGTTAATATTGCAGGTCTGGCAAATTCCACCAACTCAGGAAAGCACTCAGTGGAGGAGGAAGCTCTGTGAATTTCTCCTTACAGGAGGAGAGCACAGACAATACCTGCATACTGATGTGTGTTTTCTGTAGACTTTGCCACTGTAATGGAGGGAAACCCACGACTTCAACATTTTGTGTGTGTGTATATATTCATGTGCAAACAGCAATACCATGAGCCGGTCTGCCTCACTGTACAGCCATTTATTAAAAGTGTATCACTTTTTTTTTTTAAATGTAGTAGGCAAAATGTGTAGCTTGTTGGAGGTGGTATCATCATAAAGACCCACTTCCAATGAAATGCTCCTGGGCCGCCCTCTGGGGAAAACTAATTTAACTGTGACTCTGAGCCTAAATCCAGCCCCAGGTAGTCTCTGGACCCTCGTGGTCCCTATCCAGGGATCAGTTCACATGGTTGGAAGACTATGATCATGCCAAGTAGCCATTTGCCAAACACTTTGCCCTAACACCTCTCTGCGGTTAATGATCCATGCAAAGCAGTAAATGGTGGTACAAGCATCTTACTTACCTGAATATCCTTAGAAACCAACTAAGCACAACTCTAAGTCTTTGTTATTATGTTAACAAGGAATTGCTGACCATTAAGGACTTAATACCCAGTAAAACCAATAAGGGCAGCTTCTCTACTAGGCTAGGGAAATTTTGCTTGGGAAGGCAATGGGAATAAAAAATTGCTTGGTTTTAGAATGATCTGCACATGAATTGCACATGCTACATTTAGAGAACCTGAGGTATTTTAAATACCACTCTGCAGTAGGCTGGTGTATGCCCAGCAGTCTCCTACCCAGGGTCACCTTTGCTGCAATTCAGAAAATTTTAGGCAGCTCCAAGGGCTGAGACAAGGTAGATTTTTGGAAATATCTTGTGACTTAGGGAGACCATCAGGTTTAATCAGAAAACCTATAAATTTTCAAAAGGGACAAAACTATCATGTGGAAGAAATATTTATGAAAAATTATGATTTTGAAGCATAACATCTGGGAGAGCAGAACAATGATAATAATTAGTAATATTTTGCACTTGCATGGCTCACGGTGGGTTAAACTTCAGTATCTAAAATGTGATTTATCAGGTAAGACAAATAAGATTGCTTCATGGTAATGAGAAAACTATAACTGCAAAACAGTATAAGTTTGATATGAGAACCCTGACCATGTGACTTTGACTTTGGACGCTTGTATGTTTTCTGTGAGATTCCATACCATGTTATCTCCTGATTTAAAGCACAGCACTTTATATTATACTTGCTTGTTCATGTTCTGTTTTTAATTCCAGTCAGGCGGGCCAGTAAATATAAAACCTTTTATGGATTTGATTCTTTTCTATGTTTTTCCTTATCAAAGGTGAGAGAAAGATGAAAATACTCTATTGAGTGATGTGACTCTCCAGTCTCATTCCCATTATTACCCAGAGTGCCTCGGGAGGCCATTCCGTGTGGTTCTTTTCAACCCTACACCTGGGTAACTCCAGCAGCGCCCAGCCTTAAGAGTCCTCCCTGGCTGGTTTAATTTCTGAGGACGACCCCAGCTCGAGTGTAAAGCATTGTCTTCCTTAGGCAACTGGACAAAGAGAAATGACCGGAACATAAGGTTGTGAATAATTCACTTGCTTTATTTACCACATATTGCTGCTTGGAGGATATTTATAGGCTGTGATTATGTATCCTTGAGTCATGTTTTTAGACTACACAAATTTAGATCACTTTCTCACAAGTTCCAGCTCCTGATTTCTATAACATTGTTTTGTCCTTCCTTTCCTATTCAGTTGTTTCAGAATAGTACATAATGATCCAGATAGGTAGTTACTTTTTAAGATCTATATATTACCTGCTTAATTTCCCTCATTTCTGGTCTAAGAATAACTAACTTAAGGTCAAACTAAAAGGTTTCTATGCTTGTAAGTTTCTTTCTGTCTCTTTCATCAGTTTTGAAATATTTCTTATATAACAGGGCAGTTATTATGATTTACTTTATATACTGATAGCATAAATTTCAAATTTTAAAATTTCATATATATGGCATTTTGGGTAAAGATAAATATAGATATATAGAGATATATGGGTATGTAATGTAGATACAGATTTGGCCTTTAATTATACATATATATTACATCTGACCTTTAATTATTAGCACTAAATCTTCTTTAGTAGTACAAGTACACTTTAGTAGTCTTAGGTATCCTTTCTTGCTTTTTGTCTTGGACTGCTTATCATGTGCACCTCAATGCTATTCATAATGAAGACCAGCTCAAGTCCAAGAGCCTGATATGCAGGTGCTGGCCTGAGCTCCACCCAAGGTCATTTAAAGTCTCTATAAGGCTTTTGGTGTAGCTGAGTGGCAGAGGACTTGCCTAGATTGCAGGCGGTCCCCAGGACCACAAAATAAGTAAATAAATAAATAAAACTAAATAAAGTTTCTGTACATCTACTTCTGCATATGCAAAGAGGGATTGCTAATAATAGTTATGCCTACCTCACAAGGTTTTTGTTAGAATCCCATGAAGTAATACTTGTAGACATGCTTTATAAAGTAAGAGAGTGTTACACAAAGACAAGACGTGTGTTATTATAGCTATTTTATATTTTTCTTGTTTGGCCAGTGTCATGCTTTTTGGAATATTTTCAGTTTTACATGTTCGCAGATCATTTGCCTGTGCTGACCAGGCAGACAGATAAACCACAGGGTTCTGTTTCTCTGATACTCAAATCTTTTTTTTTTTTTAAAAAAACTGGCAATCTTTTCATTTTTTCTTATTTTATAGTCTTTTTGAAAAAAATGGAGGAATCTTATCAGGGTATATTGAATTGATCTATCCCCCTTTGGATTTCTTTCACTTATTTGATTTCATAAATTTCTTAAGAGTCTTCTCTAAACCACCATCCAACTATTTGGCATTGTCATTACTCTTTTTTTTTTTTTTTTAATGTGAACACTACAGAATGTGGGGAAAGGAGAGGCAGGGCAGTTGAGGAGGAGTCTTCATGGAATAATGAATCTGGAAGAAAGTGTGTTAATGGTGGTTCACATCACAAGGGAGCGACTATTGCAGAAACTCTGCTGAGCCCTTCTCTGGGTGGATCACAGTCCCAGCTTCCTCTATTCTTGGCTTTGCTTGTTATGAGAAAGTTGCTTGTCTGGCCTGGCTGTTCCCAACCAAAATTTATGCTGTTGACCTCAACAGGGACCTTTCTGATGTGCCACATATTTTTAGCCTTCTTTAATTGTCCAGGCATCATCCAGAGCTTTCCGTGTCCCCACACACTACCTCCTGATCCTCAGTACCTTCCTCTTTCCACCTCATGTCCTGAGTCCTACGAATCCCACACACCCACTTATAATACTGTACTTCAGTTTTTATTCACTTCTCCCTCATTAATAATCTTGAAATCTAGTTCTAGTTCTTAAAATAAATGTTTTATTTCAGAATCATTGCAAAAGTTACTGAAAACTTGCAATGGAATTACAGAGAAGTTTGATGCACCCCACAGCTATTTTCCACTATTATTATCTTACATTAGTATGGAACATTTGTCACAACTAATGAACCAATGTTGGCATGTTACTTTAATTAGAATCCATACCTCATTCGGGTTTGCCTAGTTTTTACTTACTGTTCCTTTTCTGCTCCAGGATCTCATCAGGATCCCACATTGCATTAGTCATCCTGTGCTCTTAGGCTCCTCTGATCTATGACAATTTCTCCAATTTTCTTTTTGATGACCTTGTTAATTTTGAGGAATATTGGTCCAGTATTCTGTAGAATATCATGTGTTGTTGTTAAAGTTTGGATGGGGGTGTCCCCCAAAAGCTCACATGTGAGACAATACAAGAAGGATTGGAGGAGAAATGATTGGGTTATAGCCTTAACCTAATCAGAGAATCAATCCCTGATGGAATTAATTGAGTGATAACTGGAGGCAGTTGGGGTGTGGTTGGAGAAAGGGGTTGATTAGGAGCATGGCTGTGTGGTACCTAGCAAATGGAGACCTCTCTCTCTGCTCTCTGATCATCATGTGAGCTGCTTCCCTCTGCCACACTCTTTTGCCATGATGTCCTGACTCACCTCCAGCCTCGAGGAATTGAGCCTGCTGTCTATGGATTGAGACCTCTGAATCTGTGAGTCCCCAAACGAACTTTTCCTCCCCTAAAATTGTTCTGGTCAGATCTTTTAGTCATAGTGGTAAAATAGCTGACAAAACAGTTGTGATTTTATGTTTTTCTCATTTCTAGCACAGGTATGGGGGAAGGAAAATGGCAGATGTTACATCACAGGAAGGGTTCGTGACGTGGATGGGACTTGGTATTGTTGATGTTGACCTGGCTGAGGTAGCATGTACCACAGTATGGCCCCACCCCTCAAATTTCTATGCTATACTTTTGGGCAGGAAGTCACCATGTGCAGACCATACTTAAAGAGTGGGGAATTGTGCCCTAGTTTGATATTTTAATTGATTCTGTAGAACCTGGGCCTGACCCAGTTCAGCACAGAGCAGAAGCACAGGAAATGCTGTTGAACAGGAAGTGAGAAGGATACCACCGTCTACACTGCGTTCAAGATTGATACGATAAAGCAATGGCATCAGGAAAATTGGAAATATTGTATTCAGCAACAGCTGTGGGGAGGAGGAGAAGAGTCAGAATAACATTTCCCCATTTCATGCTTTAAACTTCATACACGTGACCAATTCATTGTTGGAAGAGTGAATGAATTCAGAAGAATATAAATAAAAAGGATTTTCTGAGGACAAGAGGAAGAAAAGTTTTGCTAGTCTTGCTTTTTTTAAGTGTCCCTTTGTTTCTGAGGTTGGGAGCGATTTGTTAAGCAGAGCTCTTCGGGAGAAGAAATGAAGCTATATGAGAACTGCTTTTGTGTGCTCCTTCTTTCAGGGAATTTGCTCTATACTGGAGCACTCCTGGGAACCAGGCCCTGAGAGTCAAGATTGTACAGACCCTAGTTCTGACTTTAGGAAACTGACAGTCTAGAGAGAAGAGATGAGACAAAAAGTCAAATATTCTCAGTCTAAGCAAGTATGTGTTAAGAATATCAGAAACAAGATGCTGTGAAAGTTCAAAGAAGAAGGATCTTTCTTATGTTAGGACAGTCATATGCATAAATTACACGAGAGAGAATAGTGAGTGAAGTATCTGCCCCCTGAGAGTCAGGACTAAAGCATGGTGAGGTAAACTGAGGCACCAATGGGGCGTTCTGGGAGGAAGCGGTTACAGCTGAGAATTAAGAGAGAACTGATTCAGCCAGCAGAAGAGGAAGGGGAGGTGAGGAGGTGATAGGCTGTTTCCAGTTTTAATTTTTTTATTATAAACAGAAGCATTTTTAAATAGATCTCACCTTGCACAAAAGCATTATTTGATCTATCAATAGATGAATATATCTATGGAAGTTTTTCTTTCTACAAGAATTTATTCCTTTTATTTCACCTACCTGATTGTTCTATTAACTGAAGGCTGGTAATCTGCAGGCTTTCTGTGTGACCACACCATTAGATGGTGGCCAAATTTTTTCTGCAAGATTTCCTTGCATGGTTTTACCAAAAACAATTGCTCAGTTGACTAGTTATCTCAAATGAGAGCAATACACATTGCACCCAGATCCTCAAGGGGGCGCCCGTGGCCCACACTGAGCTCAGTGGATCCAACCAGACCATTTGAGCTGCTGGTTATGCAAGAACAAGCCAGCCTCTGGAGAACAGATGCACTTGCTAATGATTTTTGGCTTCATGGTACATAGATGTTTTCATTTGTTTTTTATTCTCATTTCGTTATTAACGACATGTAGAAGTAAGTGTGCTTGCCACACAATCTGTAACCTTAAAAATGGACTGCATCAAAGTTACGGAGGGGAGATCAGTGGAAAGAAAAGCAAGGCAGCCATGCTTTTTTTTTTTCTTTTTTCCTTGTAAACGTGTAAAAAGCTGGATAATTCCAGGCGTTTGACATGTGGTGATGGATGGTGAGAGAGAATTGGGAGTGGATGCCTCCAAGAAAGGTTTGGATATACTGATGAAAGATTACTTAAGATGTTACTGGCTGGTAAAAGTTCCTGCAAAAAATGACCTGCAATAGCTCTTCTGTGTCATTGCACAATAAAAAACACTGCATTCAATGCAAAGGGAGCATACACCTTTTTTTTTTTTTTTTGAGCTAAGAGTCTGCCATATTCAGCTTGATGGCTCACTGAGCCACTGTCTATTGCTTGTGACAGAAGTATGTGTCCTAACGCTCCACTACTTCGGTCAAAGCTTTAAATTTAAGGACATATTCTCTAGCTAAATATTCAGTCCATTTCTGTAGAATATTTTGGTACTTGGAGTCAGGGGGAAGAAATCAGGAGTATTATTTTTATGAGGTATCAAGAATTTGTGGTGTCCTGTGGTTAAAACAGAAATCAGCCAGATTGACCAACTGGTTAAAAATCTTATTAGAGAGGATGGCATGTAAGTTAATTTGCAAGCCACAGCAGCAGCAGTAACTCATGTTCTGGCAATTTAAGGCTACCCCGTGAGCTTCAGTTCTTTGGTATTCATTAAATAGCACTTTGTTACTATAGCAACTGTCCCTTTTCAGTATTTATGAACTACAGGATATCTCACAGCATCTCAAGTACACAAACATGCAGCCAGCACACTGTGTGCACTGGAACATTTAATGAAGACTTCTAGCTGCACTGGATTCTGCCAAGCCGGCATATTTTAGATCACAGTGATTTTAATTTATTACTTTTTTAACTCAATTACAGCAGACTTTGACCTTGAATACACCATTCTTGTAGGCATTGTGCTGTCTTTCCTGCTTAATTTCCTTCACTTTCTCAATGAAGATAGAGATAAATGAATTTAAGTTTATATCCAGTGAAGAGTAATGACTTGCAGCTTATGAATATGCCCCTCTGGATTCTGGAAGGGGCCTTATGGATGAAATCAAACAGGGAAGAATGACTTTCATCCTTGAGTAGTGGGGATTGTAGCATGTGAGGAAAAGAAGAAATGAAGAGTAAGGTGCTCATTGGCAAAATGATGCTTATGGCTTACAAATTTGGCTTTATTATCAGTGGCTGTTTCATAGACGCTACCAGCCAATTTCCCCTTGAAATTGCACATTGCATATCTTCTCATTTCTATGCCATAATCCTCCTCCTCCAAAGAAGAAACATATGCACACATGCACACCTTCATAGCAGATAGAAACCTGCAGTTCTGCCTTAAAAGCTGGTCAACCTGAAGACTGCTTTTTATGCCTGATTCTAAGAGTATTTATAACTAACTCCTCCCCCCAGGCCCCAAACCTGAGCCATCCCAGTATGCACTGTGTGGGAGGAGGTGGGGGTTGCAGGCCTTGTCCAGGTGCATGAGTGGAAATGAGGATGATGTGCTCTGTGATTTTCACAGTGCTGCCTGTGTGAGTTCATGGAGGGACAGGGTGTAGGGTGGCTGCTTTAGTGGATCCAGGTTGTGCTTTGTGCAGCTGCAGGGTGGTCCTTCATGTAGTCATTGCCACAGATTTATATGGTAATTATGACAATTTTCTGGGAGATGATAGTGAAGTATCTTGAGGAATAAGTGTCTTTTGCTAATCTACCCAGAATCCAGCCTGCAGTACCACAGAGAAAGTACCAAAGAGAAAGGCTTTGGGGCTGAATTCTTCCTCTGCTGCTTACAAACTGGGTGGGTGACCTTGGGACTGTTGCTTGATTTTTTCAGAATTTTAATTTCTTGATTTGTTAAGCAGGCAGGATGATGGTGTGTATGTTATAGCATTGTTCTGTTTAAAATAGTGTACATAAAATGTTTGGTACAAAATTAGTGTTCAGTAATACTGGGAAAGTACTAGGTAACCAGTTAGAAGTAGGGGGTCCATTTGTGTAATTTGTGGAAGCTGCTGCTAGCTATCATTGTTATTCAGAAGTCATTGTGTACTGACTTAATTCAGACAGCACCAAAATATACTAAAATTATATTTCATATGAAAACTCCATCTCCCTTATTTCTTGTATCGACCTCCTATTTTCACCAAGATGACTGAAGTTGAGAAGCTTGGTTGGATTCTTTTGGCTGAGATAGTCTGATGAAATCAGAATTCTTCAATGTCCCCAAAGCTGACACCTTTTAGAAATTATTTATAGTGAAACCAGTCAAACAAATCACATAGTATTCATTTTGTGGCCTTCGGTAGACATCTGTTTAAAAAAAGAAAAAAGCTTGAACTCTGCATGAAAGAAAACTTGCTTTGCTGATTACAGATGGTGAAATTTTAACCACTATTTATTCCAAGTTGTTTATTTAAACATGTTCTGATGCAACTGAACCTTTCAAGGAACTAGGAATCATTTCTGAAGACCTTACTAGTAATAGCTGCATGTTTTTTTCAATAAAAGAAAAGCAGCTTAGAAATGAATCACAGTAACCACTTCTATGGTTGACCATTTGCCTTTGCCAGAGTAAGCATGGTTTATTTTCAGTATTAAAATTGGGCAGAAAGAAAGCACCAAGGAGAAGTTGTATATAAGGCACCAGCTTTCCTATCTCAGCACCTGCTTTATTTTTCTTCCTACCTGATGTATAGTCTATGTTTCTCTGTTTTTGACATTTGCCTGCCTTCCAGGACACTTATGGGGAGATACAGGGGCTTAATACTTACTTGAGTGAATAAGTCAGACACCAATAGTCTTGGGACAGTGAACAAATGTGTGATTGAAATTTTTGTTCGAGACTTTGTTTACTTACTCTTGGAACTGATTTAAGATCTACATTTTACATTTTCCTACTTTGAATTGAAACAGAGACAGAGAGAGGGAGGGAGCGGGGGGGGGTAATAAATAAACTCTCAATATTTCTCTGTACTTTCCAAGGAAAGTGCTTGATAAAGATGCCCTTCAGAGTCAGTGACTAGTCAGCATCCCCAGGCCTGACCACCAGCATGGCCTATTCAGGCTTGAATGCTTTTGTGGACCGAACAACTCTGGTTTTGGTCTCAGGTTCACCCCTAATTTGGCTAATTACCTTAAAAACATAGACTCTTGGTTATGGGGGAAACAGAAGACAGGGTGAAAATGGATCCAAGAAAATTTAAGACCAGTACCTGGAAAAAAATTCCAGGATCTTATGGGGAAGAAGTGGAGGCACCTCGGGGAGTGGACCCCTCTCCCATCCTCTGAGGTGACACAGCTAAATATTCACTTTTAAACTTGAGCCTGTACCTATTTTGTTGTTCTAATTGCACATTGAGTCCTTGAAATACAGAACATTGGCACTTACCCAAGATACATGCACATAGGCATCTCACTGTTTCCTGTTAATCAGGGCCTCTGATTACAACCACACATATTTTACACAAACATACACATGGGCCCTTGAGCCCCTGACTCTCATCACATATAAGCAGAGACTTGTGAATCCAAGGTCAGTGCTTCCCCGCCATACTCCTGGGCAGCAATTGCATGTCTGTCCTTTGTCACAAGTGTGCTCTGTCTGGCAAGTGGCATGGATCCCAGCAAATCTGCCAGTGCTCCATCCCAAGTCCATCCTGCTGGCAGTGGAGAGTCTTTGGACACCAGAAGGCAGTTGACTTTTTAGCTGAAAAGATTTCATGTGCCTGCAAAACACCTACTCAGAGCCCTCCCACCAGAGTGGCCATGCACACCAGGAAGAGCCGGGGAAGGAGAGTCAGGGTACATTAGGTTTATTTTGCAGCTGCGACTGGAATCACATTAAACCTATTGTCTAATTTCCTTTGTCTAACTTGATTTCTCTTTGGCTGGGAGGCAAATGGATCAATATTGTTTTTTATGCCACGATTACATTGCCTGAAGGAAATTTTCCATCAGTTCACTGTGCTTGCCTTAGTCCTGTAATTGGGGCTGCGAGCTGTCCGGGCATTGAGGGGCCTCCCCAGACGTGTGTGCAAAGCCCGCCATCTGTGCAGAGCTCACTGAGTGCACCTTCTGGAAGGGTCAGACGGGCTGCCCCTCTCTGGACAAGGCTTGGCATTGGTGCCAGGGATTTTTGCACATGGTTCTCAGGCTGTCTTCTAATATAGATAGGTTTGGATATATATTTTTTTCTTTCCTGTGAAGTCCTTCCCCCCCCCCCCCGCCTTTTCTCTATCTTTTTCTATGTTTGCAGTGCTCTCTGCCTCTCCAAAATTTCTTATCAGTAGTTTTTTTACATTTCTGTCTTATTTTCTCCCCGTCAGCCCCATCCCACCATCCCATCCCATGATTCTGCCCTTTTCTTCCCACCAGGAAATGTTCCTATTTTGCTCTCAGTTTTATCCTCCTGCCAGGCATTTAAGGAAAGCTAAGATTCTGGAGGCAGAATAATGAGAAGGCAATTTAGCCATGTGAAAAAAAAAATTGGAGCATTTATTGGTGCAGAAGAGTTGCTGGATTTCTTCCATGGTGGTGGTGGTGGGGAGACAGTATTAATCAGTTACCTATAAACATATTTATTGCATGCTTAGTATATATAAGAAATTGCTGCATATGTGGGGGACATAAATATATGTCCTGCCATCAAAGAGGCTGTGTTTTGTTTGCACACATAAGATATAAACATGGGAAAGGATAAATAACTTTAGGGACAGAAGAACAAAACACTTCACTACAAAAGGAAGGTGGAGGATCTTGTGCTGGAATCCTTGATAAGTGGTGGTCCAAATAAGTATCGAGTTGAGGTTATCTGTGGCCTTAGGTTTGGGGAAAGGCATCAAACTAGCAGAATCCTTGAAGGTGGCTCTGGATAGGTGGACAAGGGGTGGAAAAGCCATCCAGATGGAGAAGTCAGGGTTAAAGAAGGAGAAGTTGGAAAGATATTTAAGGGGGAATTCAGATACCAGAGAGTGAAGGGTTTAGGAAGGCAAGGAGTTGGAAGATAAGATTAGTCTTGACCAGATTGCCAAGGGCTTTGAATGCTAGAATGCTAGATTAAGTTTAGAAGTACGCGCAAAGCCCGCAGCTTGAGCAATTGAATGCCTCTGAGTGACGCCTTGAGTGTGTCTAAACCTGCCCTTTCCAGTCTTTATATGGCACAAGCAGAAAATGATATTTTTAGAATACGTGAGGATGAAGAAAAAGGGATTTGGAGGTTGGGAAGACATAGGGCAACCAACTTGTCCTGTTTTGTCAAGGACTTTCCCAGTTTTATGACTGAAAAATTCCATGCCCCTGAAACTCCCTCAGTCTGACTTAACTGTGACTGTCACCCTAGGAGGATGCTTTCCATCAAAAGTGACTTGTCTAGGAGCTCTACCCACATCTGATCACCCTGGGGTCTGAGTGCTTCAGTCTGTGCCTGAGCTCATCCGTTGGGGATTCTAATTAAGTAGAATTTTAGGGCAATGAATGTGGGGGATGAATAGGAATCAGGGAGCCAAGTCAGAGGTTGCCGTTGGAGTCTGGCTTGAGAGGATAAGACCTCAGACAAGATGAAGGCATGGAAATGGGGGGGAAATAATTGATCTAATAGATTTTTTTCCCCAGGAGGGAAAATGCTCCCCAACAACATGGTAAAAGACTGAAAATGGAGTGAAGGAAAGGAGATAAGAGGGTCATCAAAACAATTATGGCTCTGGTCATTTGTGACCCAAGCATTTATTGAGTGGCAACTGAGTGCAATATATTGTTTTCAAAGATGAATGAAAAGTTCTTACTTTGAAGGAACTTGCCATCTAATTGAACAAGTAAGTAACCCAGTTAACTACTATAAGGCAAAAGATGAAGGTGTGCAGTCCCATGGTTAAGGGCATAGCAGGGTAGAACCAGGTAACTGGAGTCAAATCCCAATTGTGCCCACTAGCTCCCTGACTGTGGGCAGGATACTCCCCTCTCTAGAATAAAACGCAGATTTTCCTCTTCAGTAAAATGTAGATATGATAATAATGGTACCAACCCTTGGGGGATGTTGGTATACAGTAAAACTGGAAGAAACATTACAATCATTATCATATACAAAGTAGCAAGGAGGTATCAAATTGAATGACTTTTATAATGTGGGATCCTAGAGAAAATACAGCTTAGAAAAATCAACACTAGTCTCAGGATGCTAGTTTGTCTTGTCAATCATAGTTTCATCCCTGTTTATACACATCCTCTAGTACACATTTAGTTTGTAATTGACATGCCAGCAAGGTACAGTTTTAACTGCAATTTCAGTAGAATGCCTCTTGGAAGTAACACTGTGCAGGGCCAGTAAACATTTTTTGGATGATCCAAATGTGTTGTACAATCTTTTGATGTGCAGCTGCTCTTCCTGACAGCATGGAACAGTGGCCCCAGGGGAAGAGTATCTATATAAATTTCTCCATGCTAGGTCCCCCCCTCATCTAGGTTTCATAATAATGGGTAACTTCTGCAGCTTTTAATTTTTTTTCCATTTAAAACCAAATTCTGAGTATTTGCATTGGATGGCTTACTAAAAGCAGAATTATTGTATTGAAGGGAACAATTTTTTGACACAGCACAATCTTTTACTTTCTGTTGACTTTTCCTTTTCTATAGGTAAAAATTGTTACCTTTCAGCTGCAAATTACATATATTTAAGCATTAAGGAAGTTGAATACTTTTTCATTTATTAGTCATTGGTTTTTTTCTGATAAAGAAATATCTATTCACATTTATTGTTCACTTTTCTTTTGGGTAACATGATATTATTTGTCTTTTTATTTAAATGGTGTGTCACATTTCTTGTGAACTCCCCAAGGTTCTACTGAGAAATAAATGCTAAAGTTACATGAAAGTGTTTTGAACAAACTATAAAGCATCCTATGCATGTTACTAATATTAAAATGTTGACTTTGTTAGAATCATGTTTAAAGCCATGACTGGTGGTGCACATCAGTAATCTCAGTGGCTTGAGAGGCTGAGGCAGGAAGACTGCAAGTTCAAAACCAGCTTCAGCAACTTAGCAAGGCCCTAGGTAACTTAGGGAAATTCTGTTTCAAAATAAAAAATAAAAAGGATTGGGGATATGGCCCAGTGGTTAATCACCTCTGGATTAAAACCTGTGTAAAATAAATAAATAGACTTTATAACAAAGAGATCTTTGCAAATTCAGAAATAACCTAACTAGAGTGTCACCTTTATGGGAGCAGGGATTTTCATTGTTTGCTCACGGTTCATTTGTAGCATTTAGAACGGTGCTTGGCATGGAGTAGGTGATGAATAAGCACCTACTAAATGAACGAGTCAATGATACAGCCATAGATGGAAAGGAACCTTCTACATTCTTCTACCAAGATGATGTCTCCATTTTCTGTCTTTTTTTCCCCCTCAAGGCAGAAGTGAATAGGGTTATACAGAATTGGTAGATTAGAGCTGTGAAATAGTGATCTTAAAATTCTGGACTTAGGAAACCTATCTCTTAGAACCTCTTTCTTTATGTATGGTGACATTATAAGGCTAATTAGTAATTCTACCTCATTTATTACCTCAGAAAATCCAGAGACAAGAAAAAACTTTAATGATGCAAGAATGGCTTTCAGTTATATGATAAAAGACCCCAGTTGTTTTGTTTTTAATATATCAGTGTTTCTAATGCCAGAATATATGGCAGATCTACTAGTCTTCCCCTGCCTTGTTTATTGTATTTCTGGTACCTATGAGAAATAAATTTTGTGCAAGGCCTAAAAGAAAACATGACAATATGCCTTAAATTTGATTCATTCTTTGCTTGCCTGTTTGGGGGGAAGGTTTTGCATAGAAATGGGTGCTGATGAGTGTATTCTCCGGTGTAGACATAAATTCAGCTATGCACAGGTGCCTGGAACCCTCTTCTAAAGTTTTGCTGATCTGTTTTTATCCTTAATTATCCTATCATGCATTATGTTTCCCTTTTAAGATACTCTAGTATTTCTGGAAGAAGATGGAGCAGAATTTCATATAAATATGCATTGAACTCCAGACTTGCACTCTGCATGGATCACTTGCATTGGGAAGCAATATACAGTGCTAAGCACTTGGTATTGAAGTCACATAGACTCTTATTTATGACTAGAGGTGAGTTGCTCAGCTTCCCTGAGCCTCGGTCTCTTTATTTATAAAATAAGTATCAAAAATACTGCTTCTGAAGAGTTATAATTAGGATTTAAATAAAATAATATATGAAGAGCATCTAACACAGGAATTAATGCATAAATATGCAGTGAGGGGAAGATGAAGCTGGATATTTTTATTTATCATCATCATATTTATCAAAGGTGACCTTGACCATAGCTTCCAGCCACTGAGATGCTGTTAGTAAATATAAGAAAAGCAAATGAAAATGTCAAGGGCAAATGCTTTTGGATCCCAGAAGACAAAGAAAGAGAGATCCTGAGTCATGTGTGGTGGTGCACACCTGTAATCCCAGCTACTTGGGAGGCTGAGGTCAGGGCATCACTTGAACCCAGGAGTTCTAGGCCAGCCTGGGCAACATAGGGTGACCTTGACTCAAAAAAAAAATTAAAAAAGGAAGAAAGGAAGGAAGGAAGGTGAGGGAGGGACATGAATTCTGTGAGCAACTATCCCAGAGTAAACCATCCAGGATATGTTAGTAAGGGTTTAGAGAAGTAGAAATACTTGTGTGCTTGTGTGTGTATAAACATATGCAGGCATAGACATGGTTTTAGTCAGCTTTCTCACTGCTGGGACTAAAAGATCTGACCATAACAATTTTAGAGGAGGAAGAGTTTATTTGAGGGCTCACGGTTTCAGAGGTCTCAGTATATAGACAGTTGGCTGCATTCCTCAGGGCTCAAAGTTAGGCAGAACATCATGGTGGAAGAGTGTGGCTGAGGAAGCCACTCACATGATGATCAGATGGCAGAGAGACTAAGCTCAGCTCACTAAATATATACCCTGAAGACATGCCCCCCCCCCCCAGTGGTCACCTCCTCCAGCCACACCCTACCTGCCTTTAGCTCCCAGTTAATCCCATCATAGGATTGCAGTTCCTTGATTGGATTAAAGTTTCGTGGCCCGGTCATTTCTCCTCTAAACCTTACATTGTCTTGCACATGAGCTTTAGGGGGACACCTCACATCCAAACTATAACAGACATAGACATACACATATATATATGGCTTGGGACCCTCCACAATGGTGAGGGCTCGAGTCACCCCCAGGTGCTGCCTTTGCATCTGCTGCTGGAGCTTGAGGTTCAGAGGGCAGGTAGCCAGGAAGGAAGATGGGATGACATTAGCCATTAGCATCAGCTGGAGCCCCCAGAGACAGGTTTTTATTCCTCTGCCCTTGGTGGTGTGGTATGGGTGTCTGCCCTTGGCCATCAGGCCAAACACTCACCTGGCCCAAGAGGATGCAGAGGAGGGTGAGTGTGGCAGACCTGGACCCCTCCTTACACCAGGAGGTGTGTCAGCAGATAATATGTGCACTATAGAATGCTACTTCACTTCCACCTTCCACTCTCTGAGGTGTAGGTGCCATTTTCAATTTGGGCATGTGTTTTAAGGATGAAGGCACCGAGGTTCAGAAAGTTAAGTCATTTACCCCAGTTCACATGGCTGGAAAGGACAGAGCTGGGGTTCACAGCAGGGCTGTAGAGCTTATGGCTTCCCAAAAGGACAGGAGGGAGGGACTGCTGTAGCACAGGGGTTAAGGCTTGGTGTCTGGATCCAGTCCACCTGAGTTTGTAATCAACCCTCCACCTACTGCACTGTAACTCAGCTGAGCTACTCTGCCTTGGTTTGCTTTAATGTCCTCATCTGTGAAATGGGAATGATTATAATACCCAGATTCAAGGCTGCTCTGTGGAGTCAGGGACTTGAGATAAAGAAATTCTTTGCAACAGAGTCCTGAATTTTAAGCCTCCCATAAACTCGGCTGTTATTACCTGTCTGCTCAAGTTAGTGGCTCTCTGGATGTCTGATGGTGGCAGATAGTTTGTCAGACTCTCCAGGATGGCTCTCCCTTCCCGCCTCAGCCAGGAGTTTGCCCAGAGGCATCCTTGGTGGAGAAGCTGAGTCAGGTTCACAGTTTGCATTTCTGCACCTTTTCAGCATCACCACCTGGGACTCTGAGCCTTGCGCCTACTTGGGGTGACCACAGTGACCACATTAGCTCCGGTGTCCTGTGAACTGACACCTCATCCTGCTCCCTAAAAGCATATGTCTTTTGGGTTGGGCTCAGCTCAAGCCATACGACTTTATTTCTAATTGGTACTCTGAGGCTGTGCTCCTGTCTCTGACAGAGGCTCCAGAATGATGCTCTATTTTAGGAGGGTCGATGACATGCTGGAGTATGCCGCGGCTGTGGGAGATGATTAGCTGTCATCGGGTTCTCACCTGCGTGGAAAGCAGATAATTACCATAAAAATCCCAAGTGCTCTGGTGATCTTTGCAATAAGTGAAAACATAGCACTTTCATCCCTGAGAAGGGGTGCAGTGGCAAGGGAGAGGAAGGGCCAGCCTACTTGTATTTGATTTCTGTCCCTACCACTTACACACCAGGCGACTCCCAGAAAGTTGCTCAACCTCTATGGGCTCCATTTCCTCATTGATTAAATGGAAAGAGCAATATGTGTTGTTGTGGGGCTGGGATGTGGCTTAAGCGGTAGCGCGCTTGCCTGGCATGCGTGTGGCCCGGGTTCGATCCTCAGCACCACATACAAAGATGTTGTGTCCGCCGATAACTAAAAAAAAAATAAATATTAAAATTATTTAAAAAAATATGTGTTGTTGAGAGATTAAAAGAGGCAATGCACACGAATGTACTCAGAATACATCAGGTGCCTCTTCCTTGCCTTGAACTTGTTGGAACAGCCACCGGTGTGTCCTTCCCTGTTATGGTTTAGATGTTTATGCAAGGAAGTTCACAGGTGAAATTATCCAATTGAAGAGATTAACTGGGTGGTCACTACAGGCAGGTAGGATGTGGCTGGAGGAGGTGGGTCACTGGGGGTGTGCCTTTGGGTCTTATATTTCGTCCTTGATGAGCAGAGTTCTCTGTTTCCTGACTTTCTTGTCCTGAGCTGCTTTCTCCCTTCCGCTATGATGTTCTGCCTCACTTTGGGCCCAGAGCAGTGGAGTCAGCCATCTGTGGACTGAGACCTCTGGAACTGTGAGCACCAAATAAACTTTCCTCTTCTAAAAACTGTGCTTATCAGGTCTTTTGGTCCCAGCAACAAAAAAGCTGACCAAAACACAGCCCCACAACTTTTTGGTCACGTTGTATTTTTGCCTTCCTTTCTGCTTTTTTAATTTTTTATTTGCTTTTCTCTGTCCCCGCCCTTTTCTCTCTCCCTTTCTGTCCTTACCTGATGAGTTTTCTTCATTGTGGCTTTCTCACATGTCAGGTTTTAGGTCTTACAACTACTCCCCCAAGAGCCTTGTGTTGTTGTCTTGTTTTGTTCTGTCTTTGCCACTGGAGACACTTGGAGCAGAAGAAAAGCAAACTCTTTTTGCAAAGGGGTAGACAGTACATTTTTAGCCTTTGTGGCCCAAAGGATCTCTGTTGATGACTCCAGGCCAAAGTTCTAGTGCAAAGGCTGCCATGGACAATATGTAAGTGAACGAGGGTGACTGTGTGCCAGTAAAACTCTATATACAAAATCAGGTTGTGGGCTGGATTTGTATTGTGGACCGAGGGCTATAGTGCCAACCCCTGTTTTAGAGATTTGAAGATTGTAGATGTAATCTCATTAAACCTCCAAGGTCAGCTCCTCTGATGGACAGACATCCTGAGATCCAGCTCACACCAAGACAATGAGGAAGACTTCGGGCCTTGATAGTTCTTTGTCTGTGTTTTTCCATAGCACAGTTTTCAAGTTTAGAAGAGTCTAAAGGAATTCCATTTAGACATTTAGATCCTAAGTGGCTCTATCAATTTAAAACTGACTGATAGCTCTTTTCCCTCATCACCCCCCACTAGCACTGGGTATTTAACCCAGGAGCACTTTATCACTGAGTTATATCCCAGATGTTTAAAAATTTTATTTTGAGACAAGGACTTATTAAATTGCTCAAGCTAGCATCAAACTTGTGATCCTCCTGCCTCAGCCTCCCAAGTAGCTGGAATTACAGGCAGGCAACACCATGCCCAGCTTGACAGATGGCTTTTTAGCAGTCAGCATTAGGTGAGACTTCCTAGCCATGGCAGTAATATACAACCATAGTGCTGGTACAGACCCTGTATCGAGGTTAAAACAGCTCTTTTTTTTTTATCATTAAAGGGAAGTCTTCTTCACAGACCTAAGTTTAAGGTCTAGCTTTGCCATGTGCTGGTTATGTCCTACACAATTTAACCTCTTCCAGCCTTGGCTTTCTCATCCATAAAATAGGGATAATAATAATAATAATAATAATAATAATAAGTGCATACTAGAGGAATTAAATAAGATAATGCTTTAAATGCCTAGCACAGAGAACCCATAAATATTTTTACAGTTATTACAGGAAAATGCTTTTGGTGACTTTAAAGTTTCTGTGTGTCCCTTCACTTGTGACTTGGAAGTAGAGTCATGCAGGGTTCCACTTGCCTTTTCGCCTTCTCAGGAATGCTAGCGGCCAGTCTCAATTCTCAGGGCCCCAGGGCGAGAAGCTCTCTGACTCTTGCAGGGGCACAGCAGCCCATCTCTGGATGTCACACAGTCCTTCAGCTTCCTGGATTTCATGGTTGTCTGGCCTGGCCACATACTTTCCCTCTCCTTTCACTGTCATATCACACTCCCTGATTGTCAAGAAGTTATTTTCCAGTGTCAGACTACATCTCGTCTGCCAGCGATTATGCTTACCAACTCTCTTTATTTCAGTAGGGATGCAGGGAAAATAGGTCATCTTCTTCCTTTCAAAAAAATGTTTAAAAGAGCAAAGTTTAGAAGCCCTCAGACCTTTCTGCCATCCAGCTTCTCTTTCACATCCCTTTAGTTGAGAGCTGCCTCTCTTCTCTCCTCATATTCCATTACTCCTCTTCCTTCCTAAAACCTGGAGTTAGAACTGAACATAATAAAGTACCTGGAGCATTCAGTATTTTCAGAAAGGGCATTGGATAGATTTTACCCAACATATTCCTATGCAGAAAATCAACATCATTTTCTGCTTGACTAGTATCCATAGAGTCTATCAAGCAACATCATCTTATAATACATTTATAAGATTATATATAAATTTATAATAAAGTATAATACCAAGCCCACTCACCACCCCAGAAAGTTATGTTGAACTCTTACCCATATGCCAGGCCCATAGCTTAGCTTTCCAAAAGCCAATAATCATCCCTTACCTGTGATCACCTACCTTCTTAGTATTCACAGGACATACCTCCTAGTATCATCCTAGCTTAGCTGATTCACATTCAATTCCTGTTCATTCAAGACACTAAATTATTTTTAGTTCCCCACTTTCTGAAAACTCATGTATAGAACATGCAATATTTATGTTCAGTAATAATCCAGAAATTTGCTAATAAGCTATTTTCAGATGAACAAATATGTATATAAAATACCTTCTATTTGCCAGTCCTTTGTGAGGCACATGGATGAAGGACATGGCACCTACCCCAAGGTCACCTCTGGTGTCTAAATCCAGTTTATCTAACCATGACCTACACCACCATCCATGACCTACATCACACAGCTCCAAGGACAAAATAGCCAGGTTACATGATCACTTTATTCCTTTTAGTCAATGTTTGGGCAGCATTTTTATGAACCTACATTAAATGTTTTGTCATCCATTGAGCACCAATAGAGTTCCAAGTTATTGTTCAATTTAGATTTAATAACGTGGCTGAAGCAATTCCCATTTTCTCTTCCATAGGAGGCGAGTGTAGAAGTCTGAATAGAGGGAGGAAGATTGATGGGTGCAGTAAGCAGCAACTTTGCTTAATAATGACAGTGTACTTGAAGTAGCACCAGTTAGCATTTCCAGAGATGTGGCTGCTGTGCTCTGCATTTATATAACTTGTCACGTCCAAGAAATCGACAGAAGAGGTAGTTTGAAATAGACAGTTGGAACACACATCACAAAAAATATCTCCTAGTGAGATCAAATTGAGAATGACTGGTCAATTTCAGTTTAAGGAATTTTTTTTAATAGCATCTTCAATACTCTGCTGCAAAACAAAAAACTGACCAAGAAACACCAGGGAATAGAAAATCAAGTTGCCTCCTGTTTGTTTTCTGGGTATAAAGAATGTTTCATTAACTGGGTGCTCTTCCGGTGGCCCCCCGTTAAGCTTTAAAAAGACAGTATTGTCTAGTGGTAGTACCAAAGCAAAAGGCTCAGGTGGAATCATAACTCACATTCAGACCTCAGCATATACCATAAATGAGTTGTTAATCTTTTTGTATCTCATTATCCTCCTTGATCACATAGGAATAATAATCATGCCTACCTCATATAATGTTGAGATTTAAGAATGAACTATTGCTTTCCTGTTGAATGTGCAGGCATCCATAACCTAATATAGAGAAATGAGGTAAATAAAGATGCTACTAATAGCCCTGAGATGATTCTATTAACTTTTTTTCTTTTTTCATTTTGGTTCTCATGGCAACTGGAACAAAAAAAAAAAACTGAGTTGGAAAGAATACAACAAATACCTAGACAAGTCATTTCTCTGGGGTCAGGAAGACCCACATTGCTCGAAGAAATTCTCCTCCCCTCCACAGCCCTCTCTCTGAATGCACATGGAAGGTGTTGCAGTCTCCTTCTGGCTGAGTTTCAGTGATTTTCTCATCTATAAGTGCACATGGCTCTTTGATAGAAAGCTATTTGCAAAGGGACAAAATGTTTTTCTGCAGTTCTGACGTGAGTGGTATCAAAGCTATTGACTAAGTTGGAAAATAGCTTAATGTTATCTTTGGGGCCTCTGCTTCCCTGTCAGCATCAGCGTTGGAGATGTGTGTATGCTATAATTGGGACTCAGTAAGACAACCGTGACACCCCTCTGCAGGGAGACGTGCCTGTGACGTGCCTGATACGGGCTCACAGTGAGCTTGACAAAGAGCAGCTTTTCCCTGGGGCAGAGTGACCATAGAGGATAGGCTTCCTGTGAATCTGCTAATGGGGAGTGGATGGTCCAGGGACCCCAGCTTCATTTACTGCACAGAATGGCTCTTACCACTCTGTGTTCTTCCTGTCACCACGGGGGGCAGGCCAGCATCCTAGCTATCCAGTCAGTGATTTCTCACGAATGCCTCTCTCCTCAACTGATTTGCATAGTGTTAGAACCAAAAAATATTTGATAATGAATCTTGCAGTTCTTCTTCATGTTTGCTTACAAATGGAATCAGAGCATCATTCCACATTTGCATCTATCCTGCTGGCAGATTTGTTGAAAAGATCCTCTGGCCTCTTTTACAATCACAGGCTTTTGGGACCCTACCCTGCCTCAGAGACTCCCATGGGCTCTTTTTCTTTTAATTAACACATGTTAATGGTACCTATTAATGGGGTTCAGTGTGATGTTTCCACTCATGTATATGGTGGGCACTGATAAAATCCAACCTCCCTTTTCCTACCCCACCTCACACCTCTCCCAATCTCTAGTCATCACTATTCTTCCTTCAGGTCAACAGATTGTAGCTTCCACATATGAGACAGAACGGGTGGGTACTTGTCTTTCTGTGTTTGGCTTGTTTCACTTGACACAATGTCCTCTAGCTCCACCATCCATTTTGCTTCAAATAACAATACTTCCTTCTTTTTTATGGCTAAATAATACTCCATTGGGGGTGTGTGTAACATTTTCTTTATCCATTCATCTGTTGATGGGCACCTGGGATGGCTCCCTATATTGGAATTTGTGAATAGGGCCACAATAAACATGGGTATACATGGGCTCTTCATTAAGGGAATTATTTTCCAAAGGACAAAGTCTCCATGAGCCCAAATTTTGACTGCAAATCATAATAACTAACTTGTACTCACCTAGGTAAAAACATAGTCTGGGGGAAGGCTCAGAGACCAAAGGCAATCACTGCTCTGCTTTGGAAGGCTGGAGCCCAAGAGAGCTCCAGGCAGCCTGCTCTGCATCCAGGGTTGCACCCTCCAGTTACTTTCAATCCTCTCTGTCACTCTGCTGAAGATTCTGATTCCTGGGAAGAGCACACAGTTGCCTATCTCTTTGTTAGGGAACAAGAGGACATGGAGTCCTCCTGTCAGATTATCTCCAAAGGAGGAAAGAAGTTTCTTAAAGGAAAATTGTGGTGCTGAGTCCAGAGGAAGGGAGAACGGGTGCCGAGGGTGCAGTGCCTGCTAACCTGCATGCCCTAGGATGGGAGGGTGCGTGTGGCCTGCTCAAGAGCTCCAACGTGCTACTCACATGACAGCTGCTCCAGTCATCCCCCAGTGCTACTGAACCTTGTGGCAAGGATGAGTCATCCCTTCAGCTCAGTCTCCCGTGTCTTCAGCATTCAAAGCACAGTCCACTCGTCACATGACATGACATGAGGCCCACCCACCAGCTCTGCAGAGGAGGTTATATATGCCTGACCTTGGCCTTCACACTTGAACCTGGGTTACATCAGAGAGAGCCCCTTTGAGAACTTCAAACACCTGGAAGATGTTTCTTTACAGTGAAATAAAGATACAGGGAAAGTTTGGAAAAGGATGTCTATTCCCATGCGCTGCAGACAGGATCAAGAGGCACTGGCCAGCACTCACCTCTGTGCAGAGCCTCTTCAGGGATGATGCCTGGAGGGTGGTCAGGCTCACACTCCATATTCAAGAAAGGCCTCAGATTTATCCTTTGAGATGATCATAAAAAGATATTGGTGTGAAAGTCAAGGGGAAAAGATGTATCAGGCAGGATTCTTAGTTGTAGTAGATAGAAATCCACTCTAGATGATTAAACAAAAAATCTAGATAATTATCAAAAGATACTCAGTGGCTCACAGAATCTCCAGGCAGGCCGGAGGACCTCGCTGAGAGGTCATGCAGCTAGGACCAATGACCCAGGATGAAAGGGGCAGCAGAGAACACTGCTGCTGCCACTGGACACCCATACCAGCAATGGCCTCACTGCTCAGGACCTAGATCTACTGCTAGAGCCTTGTCATAGCTGTCGCTCAACACAGGAGTTATCCCTCTCACCCTCACCAATGTGATTCCTGTGGCACCTGATTCTTGAGTCAGCAACTCACCACACAAATGGGCACCATTTTAGAAGCTCTGGTCTCATGCCTGGGAGTCTGTGAAGTCCTGTTCCTGGCTTCTGCCTTGGGGACAATTCCCCAGGGGAAGTATCATCAAAGGAATGACAGATGTCCTTACAAAGATGTGTGACTTTGAACTTGTGTGCTTTCCATTAATGGATCACCTCTCTCATATTGCATTATGAATGAATAGATTTTAAATTATGCTTTGCAATAATTTTATAAATCACATGATGGTATCCATCATATTTTATGTTGAAAACTATCTACCAATTAAATATTGAATGTATCACAAGTTTTTTTTTAAACCTTCTTACAACAAGATCACATATAGCAATATTCTTAAAACATTGAAAGTAGTTTTGACCTTTCAGAGATTCATTGGCTATTGAACTTGGGCAAGTTCTTAAACAGTTCCAGTCAGCATGATCATTGGTTAACTGGGGGAATAAAATCTAACTGTATACTTATTATGCTTATTATTATACATTTCCAAGTATTGCTAGGTATTGATGAACAAGTGTTTGTATAAATTGATAAGATACAACTAAGAATGATAATTATAAAATTTTACTAATTTCTTTATTACTAATTAACTTATACAGCCTCAGAAATGGTAGGTTCCCAATAGAGCTTATATCCTGGATACTTACTTCCCATTTAATTTAGTGTTCTTTTGTCCCAGAGGACAGTGGAGGAATGAAATCAACTTGACCAATAGAAGGACAATCACGGGATCCTTTTATTTGATCACTTCATATTTATAAAGCACTTACTATGTGCTGAGGATCAAACCACCTGGTTTCTCTTTTTATTTTTATTTATTTATTTTTAGCATTTATCAATTTTTTTATTTTTTATTTTTTTATACATGTATTTTGTATAAAGATGAGGGTCTCCTTCCACCATCCATGCTATTCCCTTTCTCCCTCCCTTTCTCTCCCACCCCTATTCCCTATCTAGAGGTAATCTTCCTCCCTTGCTCTCCCTCCCAACCCCATTTTGAGTCACCCCCCTTATATCAGAGAAGACATTCGGCATTTGTTTTTTTGGGATTGGCTAACTTCACTTAGCATAATCTTCTCTAATGCCATCCATTTCCCTGAAACATACCATGATCTTATTCTTTTTTATTGCTGAGTAATATTCCATTGTGTAATACATGCCACATTTTTTTTTTTATCCATTCGTCCACTGAAGGACATCTAGGTTGGCTCCACAATTTAGCTATTGTGAATTGTGCTGCTATACTGGTTTCTCTTTTAAGTGTGCACCAAATAAGAAAAATGAGCCTGTTCAAGAGATCATTATAATACACTTGGACTGGGGCAGGGGTGGAGCTCAGTGATAGAGCATTTGTATGGTGTGTGTGAGGTTCTGAGTTCCATTCCTAGCACCAAAACCCCCAAACCAACCAAACAACAAAATTCCCCCAAAAACAATAAAAATTCTTGGATAATGCTAAACTGCAAAGGAAGAAATGTTCAGTTTCACCATGGTTCATCAGGGTGGCTTCTGGGAACCAGGATTTTTTAAAATTATTCATTCATAATAATTACACATATTCACAGGGTACACTGTGATGTATTGATGTGTGTACACACTGTGTAATGATTAAGTCAGTGTCACTGGCATGCCCATCACCTTCACTGCTTTGTGATGAGGACATAGGTTCTGGAGCAGAGTTTTAGGGAAGGGAGAGGAGAAAAGTGATGAGGGCATCCAGGGTAAAGAACTGCACGTGCAAAGACTCAGCAGTGCGATGGTGCCTCAGAACAGGAGAAATACAGCTTTGGCTGGAAGGAAAAGTTGGGTGACAAATGACACCCTGTCAGACACCTTCCACTGTGAAAGTGGAGGCACATTCTTTTTGCTGCTGGTGATAATGCCTAGAATTTACATTTGGTGTTAATTTGACTTCATTTACATAATGCCTCAGTATAAAGAACCTCTAAGATGTTGTCTAATTGTTCTCTTCCTCTTGCTAACCCCAAGGCTGAGTTAGTCAAAGTAATGACCTTTATTTGGCGTGAGGCAGAGAAATCTAATTGGATATTTTGCTGCATCAACTTCATCCTAACATGGTAACTTAAGTCATAGAAACAGTAGAACAATAACTCTAAAGAGACTTTGATTCCTCCATCTTCATTTTTCCCAGTCCACAAAAGACTTTGTATATTTCCTTATACTTGTGGTATGCATGTTCTCTGTGGCCTGTTTTTACTATATGTTATTAGGAGGTTATTGGACATTTTTGCTTCTATAAAAGTATTCTTAAAACTAGTCTTTCACAAATGCCTAATATTCCCTTTATAGTAGTCACTGGAAATTTGTTATTCTTCAGTCTTCCAATAGTTTAGGCAATATTGTAATGGCAATCTTTGTGTATCCGGTTTTTTTCTTGTTAGATTATTTTTCTTAGTTTCAGAAACTCCGAACTTAAGGTTTTCCACCCTGTTATTATACTTCAAATAACCATTTCAGCATGAATTTTTAATTCATTTTACTTTCTTCATATAGCAGCCTTACTAATGCATTAGTCCACGAATTTCTATGTATCATTCTACGGTGCAAGCCTCAGAGTTCCTGCTTCTGTAACTATGAAGTGTAGGAGGGCAGAGAGATAGTGGTGGCCATAAAAAGTCACTTTAACTTGAAGGTCTGAATACCCTCTCTATTGTTTCCTCAATTTATTGATGCATTTGAGTTTGCATCTTTTCATCTTTTATCACCAACTCACAATTCATCATAACTCATTCTAAGTATCTCTAAACATTTTCATCACCCTACTTTGGTGACTTATATTTGAATGATAATACCCTTCCCTCCCACTCAGTATTCAAAGCTTTGATTGTATTTGTGCTGTCTGCCTTCCTACTGCTCAGTGGTCTTTTAAACTTTTCATTATATGGGTAAGTTAGTTCCAAAAGCCAGAAGCTCTTTGTTGCAGCCAGCCCTTAACATATGACCTGGAAAATTCACTCCTGGGTATTTACACCAGACAAGTCTTTACAGAAAGCACTTACCTGGATGTTTACAACAGCTCTATTCATATTTCCAGTTAAAATCTGGAAACAATCCAAGTGTCCTTTAGTGGGTGAATGATAACACAGTGCTGTGTGTCCATACAAAGCATACTACTCAACAACCAAAGAAAACACCATTGAAACACTCCGCAGTATGGATGAATCTCAGAGGAATTATGTGGAATGAAAGAAGTCAGTCTCAAAAGGTTGCATACTCTGTGGTTTTATTTATATGCAGTGATGGAGAACACATCACTGGTTGCAGGGAGCTAAAGGTTGGGGATGATGTGCTATAGAGGGATAGTAGGAATGTGTGTATACGAGTGTGTGTGTGGAGGGGGGTGTTGATGAAACTTTTATGTGTTCTAATGTGATTTAGCACAAGTCTATTGGTTATATGTCAACATTCATAGAACCATACACCAAAAAGTTATTTTATTACAAATTTAAAAATTTATTGGTGAAAATCCCAATTTCATCAAACTAGCCAAATGTCCTTGGATATTATCTAACCTCTAAATCTCAGCTTATATACCCACAAAATGTGGAAGCTACTCTGTACTTGAAGAGGTGTTATAAGGACAAAATAAGATGTTATGAGTTCCCTCCTTGACATACTAGAAGCGCCTCTTTTTCCTTTCTGTGGTAGATATTTCTCACTGGGAGCAGATTCTTTGTATTATTTTCATCCACACTTTCTAAAATAGTTATTTGGCTCTCAGGGGACAAATTGGAGCCATTGAGTGTTTCAAGCAGGAATGTGACATGATCTGACTTTCATTTTGAAAAGATTGTTGGAGCAGCTTTGTAGAGAAGGCAGAGGGGTAAAAGAGGAAACTAGGAGACCAGGAAGAGTGGCCAGAGAGACCCAAAGAGAAGCAGTGGTGACATGACATTATGCAGGCACAGTGGATTATTTGGGGAGATATAGGAACAACAAGCTTGATGATGGCTTGAGGGTCAAGAAAAGATAGATGGCGGTGTCATTGACTGAGTGAGAGACTCAAGGGAGGAGCACACTCACGTGAGTGGGTTGTGGAGGGCATTGTCACATTAAGGTTGGAAACCAAGCATGCAGTTGGACCAGGCCAGTATAGTCCTGTCCATTTCAAGGTGTGCAGCACATGTCAGCAAGGGGTTCTCAGCCCTCCCTGGTCAGGGTTGGGAGCACTGAGGGCTGCTCTTCCTCAGGCTCAGCCTTGAGGATTTTAACAGAGTAATTCTCTTTATTCTCAAGAGGGATTGTAGAAATTCTACCAGAATTCAGATTATGCTCATACTTTTCACTGTTGCCAGATTTTTCCCCCCTTTTCTATTTAATGAGATTTAAAGAAAGGAGGTATCCAGCATTTCCAAATACCCCAGCTTGGAAGTCATCAGTCATACTTTTAAGATTGAAAACTGTTCATAAGCTACTGAGACAAAGCAATCTCACCATGATCCATATCCAAGGAAATGAAATCAGCATATCCAAGAGACATCTGCACTCCCATGTGCATAGTGGAATACTATTCAGAAAAAAGCATTTCTATTATTTCTGGGAACCTGGAAGATAATACGTGAAGTGAAATAATCCAGGCACAGAAAGACAAATCGTACATGATCTTGCATATGGAATAAAAAAGTTGATCTCATAGAAGTAGAGAGTAGAATGGTGGTTATTAGGGGCCAGAGAAGTTGGGGAGGTATAAATTTCAGACAGAAAGAATAAATTCCAGTGCTCTATTTTACAACATGGTGACTATAATGTATAGTTGAAAAAGCAAGATAATGGACATAAAGCATTCTTACCACAACAATGATAACTACGTGAGGTTAACTCATTTGTTAATTAGCCAGACTAAGTAATTCCACAATGTTGACATACTTCAAAATATCATTTTGGCTACAGTAAATAATACAATTTTATCTGCCAATATAAAAAAATAAAATAAGATACTGAGAATGAAGATGAATATACAGACATGACACAGAATATGCTGGATTATATTCTAAAACGTGGTTGACCCTGTCATCCTCAAATTTCCAATTTTGCCACAAACAAGGGGAAAATCAGGGTATGTTTTTTCCTCTGGGAAGAGAGGGATATGAATGGGACTTATGGAGGGGGTGGAGGAACCTCAACTGCATCTGCAGACAGCAAGGTACTGATCAGGTCAGTGTGTTCATCAGGCTCATCTGTGTTTAGAATGTCCTAGAATTAAAAAATGAAGCCAGGTGTGCCTGTAAGCCCAGCAACTAAGGAGGCTAGGGCAGGAGGATCACAAGTTTAAAGCTAGCTTTAGCAACTCAGTGAGACCCTGTGTCTAAATAAAATATATATTTTTAAAGGGCTGGGAATATGGCTCACTGTAAAAGCACCACTGGGTTCAATCCCTAGTATGGAGAGAGGGAGAGGGAGAGGGAGAGGGAGAGGGAGAGAGAGAGAGAGAGAGAGAGAGAGAGAGAGAGAGAGAGAGAGAGAGAGAGAGATATTCTTTAACATATGAAAAATAATTTTTAAATCTATACATGAAAGACAAGGTTCTTTTCCCACCCACCCCATTTTCATGGATCAACTTAAAGAGCAATCTCTTAGGTTTTTCTCTCAGAAAATGTAATTACTTTGAAATGAAATGTTAATGCTATGTTCTATTCTTAAAGTCACTTGCTAACAGTGATGAAGCTATGGCTTAATGGAGTTGCTAAATTTTCTCCTAGGTCATTCTTCTTTCGTATTTTATATTCATCAAATGAGCTGGTGATGATCTGGAGTTTTTTTTTTTAAACAAACACAGGACTATCTCAGCTAAGACTCATCACCAGGCTGTTGACTTCAACATCTTCGAGGGCATGGTTTGCCACGGGGTCCCCCTGGTGACCATTTCAAGGGGCAAAGTGGTGTATGAAGCTGGAGTTCTCAATGTCACAGCAGGAGAAGGGAAGTTCATTCCACGCAAACCTTTCGCTGAGTATGTTTACCAACGAATCCAGCAACGAGACCAGGTGAGTCCTGCACAGTGGGCCAGGCCTGGGACGGACTGTTACCTGCTGTGGGTGTGGTTTGTGGTGATGGTGGCATTGTCACATCACACTGCTCTAATATATTCCTGGGGTGTTTGGGTTTATTTATATGAGAGATTACAGACAAATGCCAATTTTCAAAGGATCTTTGGATGGATGTGTTTTCCTTGGCAGACGAGTGTGTCGATTCAGGACTTTCTGATGGACAAGGTTGGATTTTTGTTTTTTTGGTTTTTTTCCAGGCAAGCTCAGTACATTTTGGGCAATTTAATCAGGATCCTCCAAGAAACAGACATTCAGATGGATAAAGGTGTGAGGGGGTTATTACAGGAAACACTTGGGAAAGAAAATGGGCAGGAACTGGAAAGACATGCCCCAGAATGTAACTCAGGTCTGACCCCAGACAGGAAAGAAGAAAAGAAAGCGAGTGGAAGCATCCAGACCACCACACCGTCTAGCAAGGGTTGAGAGGGGCCCCTGGCAGCCCTACCCCACTGTGATCAGTCATTGACTGGGACAGCCGTGGGAGGTGTGGTCACAGGGCAGACTCTGATGACATTCAGTGCTGAGCAGTGGCCCCTTAAGGAATTGCTATCCCTTTAGTTGAGGATTTGCGAGTCACATTCTCGTGACCATCAGAGTAATGGAGTAGGTAGATAGTATAAATATGAATTCCATCTTCCCTTTCCATTTCCTAGCTGTGAGGCCAAGAGCAAGTTTCCTTATCATCCTTGGGGTCAGATCCCTTATCTGGAAAATGAAAATAACATTTCTCCCTAACAAATTGTGACAATGGTGGAACCAGCGTGGATAAGATTAACCAGACTCGGATAAGATTTTTTTTTAAATGTAAGGTACATCCATTTAAGGCACATAGTAGGAGGTCAATAAATGCTAGTTCTGTTTCTTAATCTATAGCAAAGGCCCAAAGTTTATAATAATGCTGCATTATAAGAGATACTTGTTTTATTATTAATATTATTTATCTTGGCTTTTCACACATTTTTTTAGTGTGTACAGAGTCTTTAAAAATTTTAAGTTTTACTATACTAAATATTTGTAATGTATTTGAATATTTAAAATCAAAAATCCATTTCTGGGTTTGGAGGTGGGGGTGGAGCCACCCTGTACCCTTAATCTCATATGGCATAGGTTAGAGCTGAATGGCTGGGCCCTGAGAATGTTCTGGTTTTCTCCCAGAAGGCTTTGCTCATGTTCCTTGCCTGGCATATAGACTTTGTGACCTGTGGATTTATTCTAAAACTTATTTCTCTTCTTTCCAGTTTTCAAATGTAGGTTTTCTTTTCCAAAGTTCTCCATCTGTTCTTTGATTCACTTCACTTAGATCTTTTAGTCTCTTTGATTTCTCCTCTAATGTCTTGTGCAATTTTTTTTTTAACTTGTGGATTCTCAGAATCCGTTACCCAAGATTCCTGCATTAAAAAAAAAAAATGCTTCCTAAGGTAAACCATTGCTCTAGAATGCTTTAAATTCACAGGAATACCACAATTCTTTATATATATCGTATTTCAGTCAAAACAGATAGTTTAAGATTACAGTTCATTTTGCTGTGGGGTTAATTTATAAGTGTGTTGACACTGACAGGTGACAGGTGGGTGGTAACTGTAAGAGTCGCAGGTGTTTTTGAACATTTGTGTGGTAAAGAACAGCAGCACTAAAGCTTAATGGCTGCTTCCTGGATTCAAGGCATTCTTCTAAGGGCTCTGTTACTGTGAAAGCCCTGTGAAGGAATGAGATATTATTTCTCTCATTTTAAAAATTAGAAAACTGAAACTTCAAGAAATTAAGAAACTTGTTCATGTCACACATCAGGTACTTGACAGGGCAGGACATAAACCCTGGTTATTCACCTTTAGAAATTGCATACCTAAGCAATCAATTATATTGTAAAATATAAAAATTGAGTTCAATGAGGTACTGAGAGATAAATGGCTCAGTATTAATTTGCAAAAGAGTCTTAGTTGCAGCCATGATGGCAGCTAGTTTATTCATGGGTCTGTAGCAGTAACTCGGTAGAGGCATGGAAGGGTAGACTTTGGAAATCACAAGAAGGTAGAATCAATAGAACCAGGTGATAATATGACACTTGAAATGGATCTGAAGTAGGGCTGCTCCTGATGGTCAGTTCTGGTTGGTCACCAGCAGGGACACTAGACAAACAGGGACTCCCGGATAGACTGTATTTAAATGACTAACTTGAGACAAGTTCTTCCCGGGATAGCAAAAATGGTTTGGACAGAAGAGGTCACCAGATGACTGGTTTCAACTGTTCTCCTTTTCAAATTGCTTTCTGTTTTGTTGGCAGAATTAATGTCCACTTCATATTTTATGTATTGACTACCAATTGTATGAATTATTTTAATTTCTTAATATTTTCTTCTGATATCCATCTCTTAGGCATTAAGAGCATTGTTATTTTGAGAATAACAATAGATGATAATTTTCATTGTTATCACATGTTGTTCTGAGAACTTACTATCTACCAAGAACTGCATTAGGTGATTTGTAGTCATTATTTTACTTAATGTGGACATTCACGTGAAGGATATTATCATTCTCAGTTTACAGAACAGAAAACTGAGCCTCAGCAAAATTAAACAACTTCCCCTGGGTTAAGAAATAAGTCAACTTAAGAGCCAGGATTTGTGATATTTTCACTCTACCACAGGATCTCTGTAGAGACAAGAAAAGAGAAAAAATGATCATGAACCCCAAACCATGAGGGAATGCATGATTTAAAAAGATGTTGGGGGAAAAAATGCCAAAATGAGTAAAATAAAATTCAGTTTAGGAATTATGTGATGGCATTTCAGACCCCTTTCCAGTTTAGTGAAGATGATTATAGAGTAAAAATATTACACTAAAGTTAAGAAAACGATTTGTCACAAACGCTAGATTTTAAATTCGCATGAGGTTATCAGAGCTCTTTGTTTTGTGCAGCTCAGAGGTAGAATGTTTGCTTAGCATGCACAAAGCCCTGGTTTCAATCCCCAGTGTCTAGATAAATAACTTAAATAAATAAAATTAAAATACTCATATTTCTTTGTGAGTAAAGGTTAAGAATTTGAAGGCAAGCAGGAAGGGACCATAAGATTTCTCCTGCTTGCCTGTTACACCCCCTCACCCTCCACCCCACTCACAGCTTCTTATCCTTTCCATGCTGATGCTTGGTACAGAGTAGCTTTTGACAAATTAATAAACAAAACACTAAGAGGAACAAAGGCAATAGCTTCAGAAGGACATAGAAGGAACTTTAAATAAATTAACCCAGAGATTGCCTACTGCACCATCCCAACGAGTGGGGTTATCTGTAAGCTTGATTTTTTTCCACGATTGTATTTCTGAGTAAAACTTACCATCATTCCACTTTGCCACTTTCACTGTTTTTGAATGTTGTGAGGCATTTCAAAGGAAAGAAGAGACATTTTTCCTCAATTCATCAGCTTTGGGGAATTATTATTTATTTTAAAACTTAGCTAATCCATAAGGGAAAATTTTAAAATCAAAAGACAAGACATCAGACTTTATTTTATAAATATAACACAATAAAACATTTCAATATTATATAAAAAGTCACTTAAGGAGCAGCACTGTAGGGAAGAGAAAGAAAAGGGGGAAAAATAAGTAACAACAACTTAGATATTCCAAGAGATTTCCTGAAAGAACAAAATTATGTACTGTTGATTCTTTACCAAGAGCGTATAGCTCTTTCAATTCGATCATATATTTCTGAAAGCTTTGTGTATTTAGTGTTATAATTTTCATCAAAATTTGAAAAGATGGACTTTCTTTAAGTTATCGATTAAGTCATCTTTTTTCTCCTTTTCAGTAATAAGCAACTTTGTCCTTTTCTGTAAAATACAAGGCATGCTGCATTTTAGAGAGAAATAGGAGTAGCTTCTCAGAGTAATAGATGGTTTCAGAGTACTGCTGCCAAAGCTTTTAAACTGGGTTGTATCTTTGCAACGATAAGCATAATTTGCCTTTCTAGATAAGATAAAATTGAGTGGATGGCTGACTTGGTCCTTGAAATGGGTATTTTCCATTTCTGAAATAATAGTTTGTCAATGTCTTTCTCAAGGTAAGTAGCTCAGAGAAAGTAATTTAAGATATGTCATCAACTGCCGTATAGACCCAATTTTCTCAGATTGATAGATAATAATAATAAAAGGCAATACGTATGCTAGATCTGGCTCCTTTTGGCTCACAAAAGACACTTGAATTCACCTCTGCCCAAGCCCTCATTCAGGGATGTCACTGTGGTAGCTTGAAATCAAACATGGTAGGAGTATTTACACCACAGAAATAGGCAAGTGCTACAAATTAGGATTTTAAGGATGGTGATAAAAAGAAGAGTCTACTGATTGTTCATATTTACCAGCACACTACTGTATCATAGGACACTTTCTAAGTACATGTTGAGCATCCCTAATCTAAAAATCTAAAAAACTCAAATACTCCAAAATCTAAAACTTTTGAAAATTGACAAATGCATTGAAGTATCTCAGATTTTCAGACAAGGAGTACTCAACCACTAAAGTTTATGCAAACATTCCAAAGTCAAAAAACAAACAAACAAAAACCCCAAAACTCCAAACTCTAAACTACTTCTGGGCCCAAGCATTTTGATGTGGGACACTCAGCTTATAACTCTTTTCATGCTTTAATCTAATCATTAAACATTCTTTCTGTAAATATTTGTTGATCATCAGTCAAGTGTCAGTATAGGTTAATTTTCACAACCACCTGGGAATAGCAGTTGTTCTATTTTATAGATTAAGCTTTTGAGGCTCACAGAGGTCACTTAGCTGGGTTGGAGGCTCAGGTCTAAACCAGTCCCTTCAATGTCTAGCACTACAGCACATTAATCATGAAGTTTAATCCCTACTCAAATGAATAGCCACCCACCTCCCACCCTCAGCGTAAGGTCCCCCATTCTCCCCACTGCACGAAGGGATCATTTGCCCTTCAGCTGGAAAACTTAACAGAGCAACCAGCCCCGAAGTAAGAGGGCCTAGCTTTGTTGCATTGTCCTTGAGAAAGAGCTCCCAGGGTATTTTAAGGATTACATGGAGACATTCAGTGGATGCTAAAACATTAGCAAAATGCACACATTTCTATTGTTATAGATCATCTCTATGGAGCCTAAGGGCTACTCAAGTTCTACTGGTGCACAGAGCCTTAGATAGCTCAGTTCAGTGTATACCACAGTTCTCTAAATTCACCAGGTCATTCTCAGGGACTCAGTGTTCATTTGAGCTGTTTGATGTTGATCCAGTGTCTGCTGTTTGGTATTTGGAACTTCTTTTGTCTTTATGTATATTTTTGTATCTTAACCTCTCTGGGCAGCATCGCATCTGTAACTGTCTTGGGGCCTGAGAACTATTCTTTACTGATCTCTCTGGTTTCAGAAAATCTAACATCCCAGCACTCCATTCTTGGCAGACAATATAGTTAAAATCTTCATCAATTCAGAGCTTCCTCTTCCCCTGATCAGCTTAACCAAAAAGCATTTCTGCAATTATGCAAATATAATGATGATTGCAATTAATGTTTATACCGCATATGATGTAATTCTCATTTTTGTCTTTCTATTAACTTGTCACAGTGACAATTGTCATTAAATCTTATGAACTCAAATTGAACTCTCTGTTAAAGTGACTCATCAGCATCCTGTCCTGTGAGATGCATCTGTGCTCTGTATCACCCAGGATAGCCCCTCTCAGGGCTGTACCTTTGAGCCATTTTACTTGATTGTAAGACCATCAAGATGGAAACCATTGCTGCCACTGATCTAATCTTGACCAGCAAGTATTGGGGGAAAATGATGCAACTCAGATTATCCTCAAATATATGTTCTCAGGGCATTTTAGTGTCTTGAGATGCTCCTTGCACAAGTTGCCAAATAATTGTCAGTAATGTTACCTTCCAGTGATTCTGTTGTCCTGCAGTATATGAAAAATTCTGAGGAATCCTACATTCAAGCAGTCTCACTTCATTTAACAAACATTCATCCAGCACCAGGCACCATCTGGGGGCTAGTGATACCAGCATCAATCAGACAGCAGCCCCAATCCCAAAGGGTTTATCTTCTACTTGTTCCAGCTCTGGGTTCCTTGTGCTTAAATCCTAGTTCTGCTTGACACACTTTTATACTTCTTCACGGTAGTCAGTTGGCCACTTGAATAGAGGAATCTGAACATGAGGAGAGATCAAGGCTGGAGATAAATTTGGGAGTCATGGCACATAGATTTAAAACCACAAGTCTGGAGCCATCAGGGAGGCTTGCTAGATAGAGACAAAAGGAGGCTTAAGATAGAGATCTCGGTCCACCAACCTTCAGAGATTGAGGAGAAAAGAAATCAGAAAAGGAGCCTGAGATAGCTGCCCAGAGAGTCAGGAAGATCATCAGGAAAACAGGGAGACTCAGAAGGCAAGAGAAGAAACCTGCTTCCTTTGTTCAACCCATACCACTCAAATTCTTTGTTCTGATCTCTCTTGAGTATTTTATGCTGCATAAAAGTCCTCTAAGGATTAGCTGTGCTTTCAGCCTCTAATGGGGCTGCAGTATACATGACCACTCTACTCATCTGAGATACCAGGAAAAGAAACCCATTTTATTTTTAACCCTATCACTAGTACAGTTTCTGAGAATTGAACACTGGTTGCACCATAGACCAGGGTCCATATCAAGCCAGGTACTGCACACTTCAGATAGAGAGTTGCCACTTCAGTAGACAGAAGTTGCCATTGTCACTAGACAGAAGTATTAAGACTAGCTTTCCTAAGAGTGGTGGGTTAGGTCTACCTAGAAAACAAATGTGCAACTGAGCTTCTGAACAACGGTAGTGATGGTTTAAGATTCTGCAGAGTGACTGCCACCACTTTTCCATTTTGTCACAGTGGATATATATTGAGGTTCTAAAATATATAGAGAGTGCCATGCCTGAGGCAAGAGACGGTGCAGAGAGGAATAAGATGCATATCTAGTCAATACAGGGCCTATGCAGCCCACCCCTAAGGAGAAGAAAATAGTAAAAGGTTGAAATTGCTTGGAGCCATAAGAATGGAACCTAAATTGTCTTTTTTAATAGATAAAAAAATATCTATTAAAGTGAAATATTGTGTAATGTGGAACAACAAAAGACTACTGAGAGAAGATTGGTTTGTTTCTGAGGTGGCAGCAGGCACAGGCAGGCATGGTCACACCTTAAGGTCATTCTGGAAGGATGACTGTTCCCACCTGGAGCCTCAGAAGCAGATGAACAGTGAAACTATGCAGATAAGATCAATCAGGTCACAGACATATGATGATCAGTGTCACCTGGGGACCAGCCAGGCTGCATGCTGCTCGATGGCATTATCAGGACAGTGACTGGGCAGCCAAAAAGCAGTTCTTAGAAAACCAAGTGACCTGAGACCTTTCCACAAGGCTTTTCTGGCCAGCAAGAGAGTAAAGCCTAGAAAGCAGGTACACAGTGAAGCACAACAAAGGAGGGAGAGGGAAACTGAGCCAGCCCAGGCCAGGACTCCTCAGGCACAGAAGAAAGAAAGCTTAACTGAGCATTGAACACTGGTTCCACCATCGTCCCCTCCAAAAACCCTTCCACCCATATTTATTGGGGACATATTATGGAAGAATAGAGCAATACATTGGCCCCCTGCCTACTGGGGGAGACAGAAAGGTAAATAAATCATTATAGAAAATTATAGTATGCAAGCTAGTGGATGTGACAGAGAGGGCTTACTAGTCTGATGACTACCTGGGCTGAGGTATAAAAGCAAAGTCAGAGATACTTAGGTAACAAGGATAGTGGGCATCCCAGCCCGTGCCAAGCCCTGGCCCTGACACAAAGATTTAGGAAGGATTCTTATTTGCCTGGTTAGGGACGTGCACTATCCTGGGGCTTGCAGATTTAAGGTCAGGGGAAGCAATCCTCTAAGGGACTGACCAGATTATAGAACAGACCTGCCCCTAAATGAGGACAGGCCTACACTAGATGGCTCCACCTGAACCAATGGTGTCACAGTCCAATCCCAGTGAGCCCAAGACAGACAGAAAAGCAGCAACTGAAAACTTCAAGTAGGAGAGCTTCAGGAGCTGCTGTACAAAGAGGGAGACGGAGCCGGAGTTGAGGAGGGGCCCACAGCACAGAGTAGGTGGCACAAATATCTGCCCACTTATGTCAGTTTCCCCAGGGGTACACCATGCAGAAAGTCTGATGACTGAAGTGAAATAAACCATGGGTATCGAGTGTAAATACCAAGAGGAAGAGAGAAAGGCAAGACCCTCTAGGTGGTAGGCAAGAGGGTGAAAGAAATCTTGGTTTCCTGGCATGGTCCTGGATCATGCTTGTTAATGATGTTAGGTAGTCTTTCCACTCTCAGTCCTTCTTTGGATGATAAATTCTATGGTCACTCTAGGTTGAAGGGATATACCATGAAGTGTAGCTTAGGAAGTAAAGGCAGGAGAGAAAGAAGCACTAGGCAAAGAGAAAGAGAGTGGTGGGTTAGGGTTAGGTAAGTTTAAGGTTTCAGATGTGCCTTGGCTCTCGGTGACCTCAGTGTCCAGGACTAGGTGGCAGAAATGGGAAGCTGGCACTTTATTTCCAGGCACCTTGAGATACCAATAGGATTGAGGTGAAGCCAATGGTTGAGTGGATAATGAGCCAAAATGGAGGTCCAGCCAACATCGGGGCAGACACAGTAAGGGGACCAAGGCTTGACCTGGTGCTCAGTGTGTGCTGCAAGTTCCAGGGCTGTGGGAGCTCACTCCACCTTGCTCTTTGTAGTATTCTCTGTGGAAAAATAGGTGAGGCTGTGGGCGCTCAGTAATTGTCCGTTGAATGAAGGAAATGCTTGTATCTCAAGTATCTGAGGGATGAGTTTTATTTACCAAATTTTGTGAATGAGCGTGTAAATTCAGAGGCATTAAATGACTTGTGAGTTCCCTACAATGAATTAATAGCAAAGGGAGAATTCAAACTTAGATCTTACTCCAAAGCCCACATTGTTGATAACTTCAGTATATTGGTTTGGATGATCAAAATGAGACCCATAATGGCTTATTATGTGCTTGTGTTTGTGTACATTATTTATTAAGAGCTTTGTGTCAGTCAGCTTTCTGTCACTGAGACAAAATACATGAGAAAGACAACTTATAGAAGGGAAGACTCGTTTTGGCTCACAGTTTCAGAGCCATGGTCAGCTGGCTCCATTGTTTCTGGGCAGTTTCTGTGATGAGGCAGAACATCATGGTGGAAGGACATAGTGGAGCAAAGCTGCTCACCTTATGGAAGCCGGGAAGCAGAGAGACAGCAGGGGGGCAGGAGAACTGGGGACATGATATGTCCCTAAAGACCTACTGCCTTCACCTAGGTCCCAACTCCTATTGTTTGCACCACCGCCCAATAGTACATTCAAATTATGAATCTATCAATAGATTAAACTATTGATGAGGCCAAAACCCTCGTGGTCCAATCACTTTCTAAAAGCCCTACCTTTGAACATTGCTGCTTTGGGGACCAGGCCTTCAACACATGACCCTTGGGGGACATTCCGGATCCAAAGCTTATCTGTGTCAGGCATTATTCCAAATGTTTCTCTTATATTTAATCCTGTCAACATTTTAATCCTCACAACAACCCTATAATGCAGGTGCTGTTTTTAGTCCCAGTTCACAGCTACAGGAACTGGAGCACCCACCGTGCTGAGTAACTGCCCAGGCAATCTGGTTCCAGAGCCGGTGCCATTAATCACTGACATTCGCTGCCTCTTGACTTGTCAGAGAAGTTGCGCACATATTTACAAACAGCATGATTTAGTTACTTCTCCTGAATTCCTTTGTTTATAAAGTCCAGATTTTGAAACTGTGTTCAAGCACTAAATTAACTCCAGCTGAACCCAGCTGAGGGTTCCGCTGTGTCATTGGCCACCAAAGAGGTGAGATTCTGCAGAAAGCCTGTTACACACAGAGGCAGACAGGACCAGGAAACACACACCAGCAAGTTGCTGTGATTGATCAAAATGCTCAGCCCTAGGAGAGGGACAGATGGCTAGGACTGAAACTAGAAGAAAAGGTGGAATCTCGGGAAGGACTATAGGAGATGGGACTTGGACGAGGTGAAGCTGTGGCAGAAGCCCAGATGGCACATTCCCTGAGCCTTCCTCTGATACAGATTAACACTGACAAAGAAAGAACAATCCAGAGACCCAAGGGTCCTAGGAAACCCCAGGAGAGGGCAAGAGGCTGGTACCCGATAAGTTCACAAGATTCTGTTTTGCTCTCACAATTCACAAAGGAAGCATGTCTGTAACTTTGAAGTCAATAAACCAAAAGAGGGAAATGAAATATGTTCTCTTTCAGACTTGCACACCTGTGCCGGTGGAGCGAGAACCCTATAAGGGAGAGGTCAGCAAATTGAAACCCAGAGACTCCACAGTGGGGACCAGGAAGCAGGACCACCCCTGATTTGGTGCTGTGAGTAATGAAGAGTGGACGGAGAAAGTATTCCTGTGTGATAATCAGCATATAAATGTCAGCATGTGAAATTGGCCTGTCTCCCTTCACAAGCCTTTGAAGAGTCCAAGGTCAAAGGCTTCAAAGTGATGAAAAATGCAAGGACAGTTAAGCTAAGAAGAGACTGATAAGAGACCTGTTGGTGTAGAACAGTGAGATGAGCCTTCGGGATTAAAGAAGGTCTTGAGGGTAATGGCAAGGAACATTCCCCAGAGAATCTACCACAAGTAAGAAGCAGTGGGTCGGAAGCATACAGAGGGCCCTGTTACTGCACTACTTACAACAAGGAGTATCATTTCATGGTCAAAATTTATAAACCAATTAGAACTTTATATGGAACAATGAATCTTTGTATGGTAAATTCCACTGGGTTCTAGAATTTAGAATGCATGAAAAATGAATGTTGTTTTCAGGAATGTAATTTTCAGAAAAATTATTTGATAGTATTTGATGCACTTTTTTCCATGCTTAATTTTTGGAATATAGACACGATCATTTTTGAAAAGATGTTTGAGTGCTTCATCAGGTGCCCCTCATTCTTTTTGACACACATATGTTTCTGTCTTGGAGCACCTGTGATCACATCCTTGTCAATGTTTTTTCTCCTTAATTGTTTTCTAATCCTGTTCTGTCATATCCCTATTTAACAACAGTGGCCTTGTTATGATTTTAGTATCTCTCTACCATCACTTTTACTGACTTCATCAAATAAATGCATTTTTCCAGTTTTGTAATTTCACTAGGTTCTGAAACTTTTAAAAATTTATTTCATGATATGTTTTCAGATACTTCAACATGTACCAATCTGCAAGAGACTTTAACCTAGGGTTGACCTGATGGATAGGGCCAGAGGTTTGTGCTAATCAGGGGCTCTGCTTGACAAAGGTCTGGTTTTCTATGTGCTCAGGCATTGCACATAGTCATATTTTGGCAGCCTGTGTTTCCCTACAAAACCCCCATGGCTGCAGGGATGTGGATGATGAATCCTTGAATAACCAAGCCCTCTGTCCCACATGCTGTGCATGTTGTCAATCTTGAACTTTTTCTAGCCCCAAGTTTCAGTGTTTTTATTGTTTCTACATTACTGAAATTATTCTTCCAATTCAATAAGATCGTATTAAAAGATTCAGAAGAAGATTAGCAAGGGATGGAAATGCTACTGAAAACTATCACATGCTATGAACTGCATTTGTAGGAGCGGGCTTAGTGTTTACTTTGATTGGAGTGTTTCTTGGGGTTAGCTTGAATTCTGCCTCTCTTTGTGGAGGAGAATGCTACACTGAGTTGCTTTTATTCTCTTCAAAGGTAAAATCAGAGGAAAGGATGCTGTGCTCCCCTCACAGCCACACGTCCTCAGCCCGTGGAGACCCAGGCCTTATTTCAACTCCCCAAGATCCTTTAGGAAAAATAATCGCTCTGGGCCTCTTTGATTTTCTTTCAACAGCAATTGCTGTCTTCCTTACTATGCCATTGTTGTTGCCTAAGATTGAAGATATAAATGAATATTATTGTGTTGGAAAGTCTGTCTGAAAATTCATTGATGATGCTTTAAAATTTTTGTTTGCACTAGATTTCTTTGAATTTGAAAACATCACTTTCTTGTTTAACAGATTTTTTTTTTCATTTTAGTGGCTACATTTGTTTTGAAACTGCACTGCGATTTTACATTTTATTGGAATTAATAAACGTTGAGATCTTCATTTGATATTCTGTTATCTGAATTATGTGTGTCTCCTTCTAACTAGTGGAACAGGGACTGTGGGGGTGGTTTTGACTCAAGACTGTGATTTCCGGTGTGCCATCTGCTTCAGCGACTCCCAACAATCAGGCCCTTGACAGAGTGTATGTAATCACATCAGGTGCTCAACCTTAGGGTGAATCCAAGGCAATTATCCAATCACACTGATGACTTGAGGATTTGAAGGATTCAATGGAATCAGCAAGGCTGAGAGATGCTGGGTTGACACTTTTTTCCCATGTACTTCCGGTCTGTACTGTGATCCCTCTGTGTTTGCAGAGAATCAGAGCTGCTTCTCCTGGGTAACTAGGTCAAGAGGGATGTTTAAAACATGGAGTAAACTCAGGGTAATTAGGCAGTTCTTGTGGGTTCCCCTAACATACCCACTTAAATCAGGGGTGGGTATTTGCTCATGTGGGTTTAACCAAGGGTAGTGGGAAATTGTACTCACCTGCCATTTGTTTTGAGCGCATGATAAAAAAGGTTGAAGAGCTACACCTCAAGAGAAATCTTTAGGTTCAAACTACAGCTCTTTTTTTTCCTCAGGTTAAAATATACCTTAAAATATTGGTTATTTTTCTTCTCCACTTTGACTGGCAATGGAAATTCTACAATAGAATCACTGAATCTTCTGAAAGGAAATGATTAAATTGTTTTCTTACTCAGAAGCAAATTCTCACTCAGCCTTTAGCATTCAGACAAAATGTCACCCTCTCTGGGAGGCTTTCCAAGATCCGGTGACTGGGTTATGTGCCTTATTTATGCTCCTCCATAGCAGAGCCCAGTGTGGGCCCTGTCATAGTACCTTATCTGGTGCATCATACAATTAGCACTCTATATCCGTGGGTTCCACATAGACTCAACTAACTGTGGATCAAAAATATTTCTTAAAAAATTACATCTGTACTGAACACATACAGACTTTTTCTTGTCATTATTTGCTAAAAAAAGTGTAACAACTATTTACATAGTCTTTACATTATATTGAATATTGCAAGTAATCTAGAGATTATTTAAACCATAAGGGAGAGTCTGTGTAGGTTGTATGCATATACTCTGCCATTTTATATGGGAGGCTTGAACATCCTCAGATTTGAGGGATTTTGGGGACCCCAGAACCAATACCCCACATATGCTGAGGAACAACAGCAGTTACTGGGTTTACCGCTCTGTCTCCTTTAGGAAACTGAAAACTCATGCAGGCAAGGTCTGCCTGGCTCCCCAGCACCTAGCAGAGAACCCAGCAACCGATGGGCATTCAATGGATACCTATTCATTTTTGAATAAAGGAAAAAGTGTAAGAGTTTCTGCCAAGTTTTTAAATTGACACAGATGAAGTTAGTGAGAACTCACAACAAAATAGGAACAAACTTCATGGAGGGTTTTTGTGTAAGGGCATTCTGCATGTAGAGCTTGGGGTCATCATTGTCTCTTTGAAAACTATGTTTGGGAGAATGAAATCGCTATAGGATTCCATTGCAACAGCCAATCGAAATGAATGGGGGGCTCTCTTTGTTCCTTTTATTTGGTTTTGTTGCCAGTGCTTTTGTTGAGACCATAGTTCTAAATAATAATAGAAGGCAATGGGAAAACATGATTCAAGCTATCAATATTTAATGCCGTATTTTTCAAGACTGCTGCTGGTGCACAAAATAAGATCTCTGTCCCTGAACAATTGCATGTTTGAGGTCAGCACAAAGGATGGATGGAACAAGTAGAATTTCTTCTCCATGTTCACCTTCCACTGAACTTCCTCCAAGGAAGCGTGAGGAGATAAAAAGTGCAGGCTCTAAATGCTGTCCTCTGTTCACTACATGTGAGGCCTTGAGCAACTTTTAAAATTAAAATATGAGATTATCGAAACTTGCCAAAAGATAAAAAATTACCATAAATCACCCTTTTGAATTTTCCCAGTTAAGAATGGAGACTTTCTCCTCTTTTGTTCATTTCCCATTCCTTGCCCTGGGTACCCAGCAGCCCCCGTCTGCTGTTTCATTTCCACATACATCTTTTATACCTGAATATACATATACCTGACCCTAAGCATTGTTTTGAATGTGATTAAACCTTATTAAAACATTGCATAGTATATATTGTTTTTGTTTCTGCTTTTGTGTGTGTGTTATCAACATGCTTGGGAGTTATTTGTTTTGGTGGGTCTAATTCTAGTTATTGATTTTATTGCTGAAGAATATTCCACCTACAATCATACCACAAACTACTTACCCATTCCCTGGTTGGATGAACATTCAGATTGTTCAATGACATGGCTATCACAACACTGTTCTAAGAATCTCGGCATAGCTTTCTGTGGGTATGAATTTGAGTTTCTCTAGGGTCTATACATTCAGTACAAGGAGCAAAACTGATGGATCTTGCCTTACTTACACACTGATAAATGGTTCTCCAAGGATTTTGCCAATCTGATACCTGTCAAAAGGATCTCACTAGAGTTTGAATTTGCATTTTCTGGAGTGCTAATGAGGCTGAGCTCCTTCTCCTCATTGATCTTCCTAAACCTCAGTTTCTTCATTTATAAGAGAAGAATGGTAATGGTACAGAATATGTCCACAGGATGCTGTGAGGGTTAGAAAGCCCAGACTGAATGGTCAGCAATTGCTAGCTACATTACTCTGCTTACCATTAATGGCAGTATGATGAGTTAATAATGATGTGCTATCCAGAGACTGCCAAAGCCTTGGTTGTTCATCTCTTTCTATGGAGAAATTCGCCATGCTTGGCAATGCCAGCTCCTTGGGCAGAAACAGGGGTATGGAAGCCAAGAATGAGGGGTGGGGGTGGTAGAGCCAGCCCAGGCATGGGGTCAGAGCATAAGGGGGGCTCAATGAGGGCCAGTGGGCATGGTGGCCTGGGGGCAGGTCCCAGTAAGCAGTCCGAGCGGGGTCACACATAGGGGAGGTTGGAACCTGGCTTTCAAGTGGGGAGTGTAAGCAAATTTCCATGTCAGCAAGGAGGTGGTTACAGCTAAGGCCCTCTTCTGTTTCTCTCTGTATAGGAAGCAGTATTTGGGCTTATCACAAGCTTTAAGTCACAAACAGTACATTTGAACTAGCTGAGCAAGATACCTGAACTTCAGGAGCCTCAGTTTCTCTATTGCTCAATGGGAATATAGTAACCAATAATGCCTCCTGCAAGGGTAGTTGGAAGGATTAATTGAGGCTATGCATAAAGCCCCTGGCCCTCCATCAGTGGTAGGTCAGAGTGTCCCCTCCTTCCTCCCCTTCCTCCACAAGGGCTCACTCTCTTCTTGCTCATTTACCTAATATTGAGCCTCCTGAAGGAAAAAAAAAATACATGCGTTAGATTTATTTTTGTCAACTCCACTTTCTTCCTTGACTTCTTTTTGAAGAATATCTTTTTTTGTTATTTTTTTTAAGAGCAGTGGGTCCATTATTTATTAAACACCCACTGTTTCTAGATCACAGAACTAAACCCCTTAGAGTGGCTGCGACTGCCCCTTGGGTGCCTTGCAGAGTGGGCGGTACACCCTTGTTGAAGGAATGAAACAATCTTGGAAGGAGAAGATGATGGAGGAAGAGGAAGAAGAGGAAGAGGAGGAGGAGAAGGAGGAGGAGGAGGAGAAGGAGGGGGAAGGGTACTATTCATCAATAAAAAGTAACATCACAAAAAAACATTGTGTTTAAAGTCAGAGATGCATTTGCCTAAAGAGCTATCAGCAGCATTTGTAAAAATATAAACTGCACCGTGGACTGGCCCTTAGGACTCTGTGGGCCAAGGGCGTTTGCATAACAGGCAGGGGAGTGAGGAATTTTGGCAGGGCTTTTCAAACAGCGGTGTTCTGCCCTATAATAGGATACAGCCTCCCCAAGAGCACAGGCCCTTTGGCTTTTTCTTCAGTGAAACCTACAAATGTGCTTAATAGATTCTTCACAGCACTTACAGGCCCTTATTAGATACCAGACCAGTACTGAATCCTATTTAAACTCCATCATTTAATTCTCTCTTTGGCCTTTTGAGACAGATAGTATTACTGTTCTTATTTAGATGAGAAAACAAAGCATGAGGGAGGTTGGGTCATCCCCTGAAGACACTCAGCTGTTTATTGGGTAACTCAGGATGTAAACTCTGGTCCAACTGACTTCACAAGACCCCTCTAGCATGTTTCTCTTCATCTCTTTTTTGGTCCTGGGGATTGAATTTAGGGGCACTCAACCACTGAACCACATCCCCAGCCCTATTTTGTATTTTATTTAGAGACTGGGTCTCACTGAGTTGCTTAATGCCTCACTTTTTGCTGAGGCTGGCTTTGAACTTGTGATTTCCTGTCTCAGCCTTCTGAGCTGCTGGGATTACAGGTGTGCAACAACGTGCCTGACTATCATGTTTCTTAGTCAGAACTGAATAAAAGATCTATTCCTGAAGGATGTACCTGAACATCACTGGCACTCAGAAGAAAATAACAGCAGCATTCAGCCATTAAGAATTTATCTAAAAATACAATCTATTGCTTTAATACTTCCTAAATATCAGCTAACATGATCCTTATAACACCACCACAAGGTGGGAACTGCGATTATCTTCATTCCATATGTGGGGATACTGAGGCTTGGGGAGGAAGATGGACTGTAATTTCTCAGACCCCAGATATCATCAGAAGGATGACCTGGAAAGGATTTTCCAGACTGTATGAAGCCTTTTCAGTGAAGAGAGTTTCCCAGCCATCCAAGATAACACAGGTAAAGTTTTACCAACTTATCTCTCTGTGTGCTGGACACGTTCTCCAGTTATTTTTGCATAAAAGCTATTTATGCATTATTTTCTCCAATTATTTACGCAGACTTTTCTGAGATCAATGGCAGTTGTCATGGAATCCAACTTGATTTGTTATAGGAAATCTATTGGCTTTTCTTTCTTTTATGCATTCATTATATTTAAGATAGTTGGACCAAGATTTGATGTTTTCTCCCCTTAAACCCAAAGTCAAGAGCCCAGGTGGGAAATGGTGGGTGGGAGTGATTCATAGTATGAACCACCTCTGAGTGGGTGGCTGAGCAGGTGCCAAAGCAGCAGAAGTCTAGCCATGGCCTGTCCCTAGCCATTGGGAACTGAATCTGAAGCAGCATCACTCTGTCACTGCCACCCCTGAACACTCATGGGCTCAGTACCTCTTGCCATGAGGCACCTCCCTTGATGCACAGAGGGCTCAGCCTCAGTCACTCGTGTTGGCCCCAGCTCTGCACCATTTGCTTGTGTGGTGGTGCAGGGCACAGCTCTGCTCTGAACTTTCATTTTCATTTCCACAGGAGGAGGTGTGGCTGCCTGTGTAGCGAACGCTCAAGAGCACAGAATCTAAACTGACTGGGTCCCAGACTTCCCTCTGTCACTTACTGCCTGTGCCTCTTAGGCAAATCACTCAAACTTTCCCCACTTCATGTGTCTTATCTATAAAATGGGGAATAACCATATCTACTTTCTAGAGTTTGGGGAGAATTAAATGGAGCAAGTCATACCCTATCCTGAGCATAAAGTCAGTCCTGGACCAACATTTGCTTCTGTTATTTCTTGGCGCTTGATTGCTTTATTATTCTACCTCAAATCAGAATTACGCCATCTAATGTCACCTCAGGAACTCTTGGTTTCCTCTGAGTCACATTTGATAGCCACTGTTGCCCAATAGTTCAATTATACAACCGAACTTAAACCGAAACACAAAACAAACCCTTCTGCTAAAGAGGCTCCCTAGCGATTGACTATTATTTTCCTACCTGGGCCTCGGTAATTCATGCACCCGCTTGAGAAATAGACCTGGCTATTTTCTTTTCAAATTTTCTCAGGAGCCAATTAAACACAAGTATTTCCATCCCATAAAATATAGTCTTTGAATTCATTGTTGGTGAAAGTCAATAATTGAAATTAAAATATGTCTGCAATGAATTCTTCTAAAGTCTTAGGCGTTTTTGGAATTTATTCTTTATAACTCACATTAGAATAGAAAGAGAGGGAGAGAGAGAGAGAGGGCATGAGTTGTTTTCTGGGTGAAGTCTTCATTATATTTGAACATGGATTAGATTTAAAATTCGTTCAGATAAGAAATCAGAGCATGATAAAGATTTGGGGATAAAAATGGCTTTCAGGCTTCACAGCACGGAGATGAAGAAGCAGAGACTGTACGCATTTCACCCTGTAGGCAACTAAACCTTTACTGGGTGTGTATTATGTGCCAGGTATTGGCACAAGAGATAAGATTGTGAGAAAAAAGCAAACATTGTTCCTACCCTTCCAGGAAAAACAGACATTGATCAAATAAGTGCAAAACCTACATTTACAACTTTAGTGCTTCAAAGAAAGCTTCTACCTTGAAATGAGAAGAACAGTGATTATTTTGCAGGGTCTGGGAGTGTCTTCTCTATCCAATCTCCTCACTGCCTCTTGAGCCACATCTTTTGCTTTCTTATCCTCATCACAACCAGCATTGGCTGGAGTATATTCACAGCTGTTCCCAAATGTCTAACGCAGAAGCTGGCACATAGTAGGAAGTCAGGATATGCTTGTCAGATGTTTACTCCTGTTGACAATGAATCATTATAAAACAGGGTTAGTGTCATTAGAAACAACTCTTTCCTCTCTGGGCTTGTGCAGGTCTTTTATGTTTTGTTGTGTTTTTAGGATGGAAAGATAATAGATGGGGGCGGGAGAAGAGAAGATATGGTAACAAATCAATGGCAAGGGTTACCTTTTTGCATATTTTGGCAATTCTTGCCTTTCACAGTCATCCGTTCTCAACCATTATATAGTACATAGTTCTGATAACCATAAATTGTGGATTTTCTGGGAGAGTTTGGAATAGTTCAATTAAAGTTCCAATGTCAAATAGCATTGTTCCATCAGTTACACTCTTGTGTATCAATTGTCCGTGCCATATGCCAGTCTCCCCAATGGGGCTATGAATTCCCCCAGGCAGAGACTGCTGTACCCTAGTGCCTAGCTTAATGCCAGGCAAGGATAGAGAGGTACATGGTGGGGGGCAGTTGCATGACTCTTCCATAAGTGAAATAGAATTATCATCTGACCCAGCAGTCCCACTGCCTGGTATAGACCCCAAAGTGTTAAGAACAAGCATCTGAAAATCTATACATGAATATTTATAGCAGCAGCATCCATCATATCCAAAAGAAAGAAACAACCCAAATGTCCAACAACTGTTGAATGGGTAAATACATTGTGGTATAGCCATCCAAGAGAATAGTATTCAGCTGTATAAAAGCATGAAGTACTGATACATGCTACAACATGGACCAACCTTGCAAACAGCATGCTGTACAAAATAAGCCAGATATAATAGGTTGCATATTGCATCAATCCATTTAGATCAATTGTCCAAAATAGGCCAATCTATGCAGACAAAAGGCAGACGAGGGGGTGCTGGGGACTGAGGCAGGGAAGGAATGGGGAGTGACGGCTTAATGGATATGGCATTTCTTTAGAGGATGAAGAAAAGTTCTAAAATAGAGTGGGGATGTTGCATAACACTATGAATATACTAAAAGCCACTGAATTGTACTCTGCAAAATTGCCCATGGTTACAAGGGCAAATATTGTTATAAGTATTTTATTGCAATGAGAAAAACACTTTAAAAAATGGAAGAGGAACAATAACAATTTTAAAATAAACTGACTCATGTTAAGTGAGGGATTTGAGTGCTTCGGGTGGCTGGAAAATCCGAAGAAAAGATGCAGAAAGGAGGTGTAGAGTGGATGTCTTCATATGACAAGGACAGCTTAAGGAGCCCAGCTGTGAGCCCTCAGCTCTCTCCCCAGAGTGAAAACCAGGTCCTTCTGAGGGTCAGCGAGGGATTGTAATGTCAGCAATCAGGACTCAGCAATGGTCATGGTGCAAACACTGTTAGAACCAGAGCTGGTACAGAACCCAGCTGCGTGATACTGAAGTTGTCACAACTGATCCCCTTCCAGATCTCATTCATTAATTCAACAAGAATCATTGTATCGCACATGCTCCATCCTTCCTGCTTCTGAGGTCACCAACTTGTACTCTCTGCCCACTTTCCAGGCTGAAGCTGGTGGGAAGGGACCTCCAGGAAGGACTTTGTTCATGGTCATGAGATATGACCACAGAGTTACATTTGCCATGAATAAGCTCCTGAGATCAGTGACCAAGAGACTATCCTCTATGCCCATCTTTGCCCTTGTTCTGGCTGTGTGGCCTTGTACAAGTCACTCACCCTGTCTGAGCTCCCATTTCTTCAACTGGAGGTAATAATATACACCCAATCCTTCCTTACAAGCTTGTTTTGAAATAAAGTCCATGAAATGAATTGAGTTTGTTTGACATGATCAAGTGTCAGATACAGGTGGAGAGAGCACCTTTTTGTTGTTGTTGTTTTTTTGGTACCAGGTATTGAACTCAGTGGCACTTAACCACTGACTGAACCACATCCCCAGCCCTATTTTGTATTTTATTTAGAGACAGGTCTCACAGAGTTGTTTAGTGCCTCACTTTTTACTGAGGCTGGCTTTGAACTTGTGATCCTCCTGTCTCAGCCTCCCAAGCTGCTAGGATTACAGGCATGTGCTACTGTGCCCGGCTGAGAGAGCACCATTTTTATAGTGGTTAAGAGCATAGGTTTTGGGGAGCATCTGGGAGACCACAGCTGGCCAAGGCATCTAACTATTTAAAAATAGGAGCCGTAGAGCTGGGCACCGTGGCACACACCTGTAATCCCAGCAGCTCAGGAGAATGAGGCAGGAGGATCGCAAGTTCAAAGCCAGCCTCAGCAACAGTGAGGTTACTAAGCAATTCAGTGAGACCTTGTCTCTAAATAAAATACAAAATAGGGGATGTGACTCAGTGGTGGAGTGCCCCTGAGTTCAATCCCTTGTACCAAAAAAAAAAAAAGGGTGGGGGGAGAAGTAGATTGGTCTTTAGGTGTGTAGTGAGAAAAAGATGAGACCACACCCACAAGCCAGCCAGAGTGGGACAGAAGGGAGTGAGCAATTGGTGAATGACAGTGACTTGCCATTTCCTGGTTCACTGCAGGGTCCTGGAAAGGGCCTCCCCACATCTGCATCTGACCATTCATCACCCAGTGAGGATCATCCCACCCCCACCCCACCCCTGTGCTGGTCTGTCCCCAGCGGCCTTGCCTCTGGGAGTCCCTGAGACTGGGCTGCATGGTCCCCAGCCACAGCGCTGCTGCTTCAGTTCCACCAGGCTGGCCTGCAGCTCCACAGACAACGTCTTGGCAGTTATTCACTGTCCTCCTCCAGCTCCCCAAGTTCTGTTTTCGTTTCTTGAGTGGTTTACAATCATCCCTGCAGCTTTCTACCCTGGGCCCAATCTCACTGTCAATAATTCTCTTGTCTTGGGAATTCTTGTTACCAGGCTTCTCAAAAGGACACGTGCACCCTTGCCCATCAATATTTACTGCTCGGCACAGGTCTGTGGACAGGGAGAGAGGTTCGAAGCACATAAAGAAGATGTGGGCACAGCCCTCGGGAGCTCATGATAACAGTGTTCCAGGGAGAGGCGGCTGGAGGTAGCCAAGCCCCTGGAGGGAAGGTGGGCAGCCGGGCAGGCAGGGCCAGCATTGCCAGGCAGGTCCCAGGAGGAGGAAAGCCTCTGAGCATTTTCTTATTGTTTTGTCCGATTTTGTTTGTATGCTACAAAGGACAAATGGAACTTACTCAATCTCAGTTGTAGGATCCTAGAATATAAAGCAATGCCCCTGGTCTCATGGGAAATAGGGAAGGAAGGTTAATTGGTATTTCTTCCATTTAGTGAAATTCTTTTGGGGCTGCTGCTTAATACCCAGAGGAGAAGAGTCAGAATAAGAGTGGAGGACAGTGTGGGCAAGGCCTCACGCACCAAAGGACATGTGACACAGGCCAGGGGCCCACTGAAGACTTGGATTTCATTGCTTCACAGCATGAGGCCTGGGGAAGTCGCTTAAGCTCTCTCAACCTCAGTTTCTTGGGTCAGGGCTTGGAGACCATAATACCTGCACTGCTTACTGTACTCTATTGTTCCAAAGACCAAGAGATGACTTTGAAAGCAACAAAGCAATAGGGGTGTAACAAGTGTGATATGACAAACAAGAATGTCATGCTGGAAAAGCCAGTTGCTCTGGAAAGTTGGTTCGTATTGAAACAAGATGCAGTCCTGGGAAATTTAAAGATAAATTGGTGAGATCATAGGAACCCAACACAGACCTTTTGGGGAGGGAGGAGCCAAGGACTAGAGACATTACTGGGGCATGAACAGATTAGCAGGGGAGGCAGAGAAAGGGAAGGGTCGCCAGCCCTCTGCAGGAAGCTGGAAGGTTTTGTTCATTGATGTGCGGAGACCTGGGGCTGGGGTAACAGATAATGACGTGAGCGTCTTCCGTGGAGTACCATCCATATTGAGGGTCACAAGCAAACGCCAGGGCAGAGAACAAGCATGCCAAAGCCAAGGCCAGGACTGAACATGGCAACCGTGGAAAAGACCCTCTGGGCCTGGAGGACCTGGATAGTGGAATGAGCTGGGTGTCCCATGCACAGAGGAGGCTGACCTCGGGTGCAGGGTCCTGACACCACTTTGGGGAGAAGACAGGTTCTGAAGGAGCTGGAATCCTGGGCAGGGTGGCAAGGTGTCCCTGGGCTGAGAAGCACCCTGGACAGGAAAGGGCTTTGGGGCAAGGGGAGGCTGATTCCTAGGAATGAGATGACTTGTGTTTAGATCTTGGTTCCTCTAGAGAGCAGGTCAGGACAGTGACCTCCCTGGGCATCTCTGATACTCAGTGCCTTGCCCTGTGCCTGTCACACAGGGGGCACTAGTTTTTGGCCAGAGTGAACCAGTATATAAATGACATGTGGATGTGGTCAAATTAAAAATATCCAGTAAGCTCTGAATTTTATTCCCCCTTTCAGTGGCTTTTGGTAAACCTGTTTTTTTTCTAGAACCAGATAGCATATATGGAGATCACTCCCGCTACCCCTCCTGAGAACTCCTGTCTGTCCTGCAAGTCCCTTCTCTTCACATGGTGTATGCACTCAGGAGTGTCCCATGTAGGGGCTTGTTTCCATGGCAACTTGCTTCTGTACTCAGGCATTCTCATCTGCCCCTAGTCCCCAGGCAGGCAGGCATTGCTGCGCCTTATTCAAATTCCTGACTATGGTAGTTCCCAGCTGTGTTCACACCCTGTGCTCATACCGAGCTCTTACATTAGGGAACATTATCTTCTCAAAGATCAACTTTGAAAATGCACTTAAACACAATAAGGCATGATCTTAAAAAAAATGAAACTAGAAATATAGACTTAGTCACTGACTCTTCAAAACCGCTTATCTGTGTGTGTTGAATGATAGCTGTGAAAGGGGTCCCTAGGAGAAGCATCTGGCTCCAGAAATAATGTGTGGGACTTTCACCAGCATCTGTGGACTCTGTCTGGTCTTGGTCACTGTTGTGATCAGACCCATCTATACTAAGAAAGATCAGAACTCCATGTCCAGCTCACAGAGGAAGAAATGTCACAGTAAAAATTTCATTTCATCTTACTTTGTCTTTTTTACTAGAAGGGTCCATTTGTGTTGTCTAAGGCTCCTTTCAAAATTATTTATTTATTTATTCTAATTAAGTATATATACCAGCAGAATGCATTTCGATTTATTGTGCACAATCGTAGCACAACTTTTCATTTCTCTGGTTGTACATGATGTAGCATCACACCATAGGTGCAGTCAGTCATACAAGTACCTAGGGTAACGATGTCCATCTCATTCTACCATCTTTTCTGCCCCATGCCCCCTCCCTACCTCTCCTTTCCCTTTGCCCAAAGTTCCTCCATTTTTCCCATGGCCCCACCATTATGGATCAGCATTCACTTATCTTTGGTTTTGGGGAATTGCCTTACTTTGCTTAGCATGATATTCTCCAACTCCAGCCATTTACCTGCAAACGCCATAATTTTATTCTCTTTTAATGCTGAGTAATATTCCGTTGTGTATATATACCACAGTTTCTTTATCCATTCATCTATTGAAGGGCATCTAGGCTGGTTCTACAGTTTAGCTATTGTGAATTCTGCTGCTATAAACATTGATGTGGCTGTGTTACTATAGTATGCTGATTTTAAGTCCTTTGGGTATATGCCGGGGAGTGGGACAGCTGGGTCAAAGGGTGATTCCATTCCAAGTGTTCTAAGGAATCTGCACACTGATTTCCAGATTGGCTGCACCAATTTGCAATCCCACCAGCAGTGTATGAGTGTGCCTTTTCCCCACATCCTCGCCAACACTTACTGTTGCTTGTATTCTTGAAAACTGTAAGGCTCCTGACGTGGTTTTAAAACATCACTGTACTGAAACTGAGGATGGTTCTGCCGACCCATTCTTAGACTTCATCTGTCTCATTCCTACAGCACATTTTGAATATGGTCTCTCTTTCAGCTTTAAGACTTTTAAGAAACACTCAGTTGGGGCCCACGTCTGCAAACTGAGGAGACTTATCTTGTCTTTTCAAGGTGAGTTTCCAAATCCTCCTGCAAACCTGTCTGCTGCACGTCACCCTCTCACAGCCCCTGTGAATGGGCATGTCCTAGGTCCTGGGTTGATCATATTCCTTTCTCAAGGTCCTAAGTCACCCTTCCTAGTGGTACCATAAAGCACCATACTGATTCCCACATAGGTATCTCTTACTGATAAGGCCTCTACAGGCCCAGCTCGTGTATTGCTGAGGTCTGCTACCTGGCTTCAGGAGGAGGAGGAGGAGGAGGAGGAGGAGGAGGAGGAGGAGCTGACGTTACAGCTGACCTAGGAAAAGTCTTGCCCAGCAAGACTCCACACAGTAGACCATTTATTGTGGCCAAGGAAAGTTCCAAGTTCCTCAGCTCAGCTGGCCTCTGATGGCATCAGAAGCCCAGTGCTGATGTCTCCTGCCCTTTCCATGTCTGCATTTAGCGCCAAAGGGCACCAGAAATATGTGAAGTTTATTCTAACTGTGCCACTATGCTGTGACCTACATGGAAAGGCGTTTTTTAAAGGACTAATTCTGCACAGCCACAAGCTATGATGCTTGTAGGGGGACATCTTTGCTGGTTGTTCCCTGCACTGGATGGACTCTTATCCCACCAAAAGCTATGTTCAAGTCCTAATTCTCAGTCCCTTGCAAGTAGTCAGCCCTTCCCATCCATGGGTTCCATTTCTGCAGGTTTAAGCAAACTTGGATCAAAAATATTTTTAAGAACTTATGTTTGTCAGAACACATCGATTTTTTTTCTTGACATTATTCCCCAGAAAATACAACCAAACAATTACTTACAGAGCATCCCTGTGGTATTAAATAGTATAGATCTAGATGATTTAAAGTGTAAGAGAGCATATGGAAATTTTATATAAGGGACTTGAGCATCTGAGGATTTGAGTAATACACATGCTGCTGGAACCAACCCCCATGGATACTAAGAGATGACTCTATAACCTTATTTGGAAACAGGGTATTTGCAGATGTAATCAATTAAAATGAGCTTATGCTGGATTAAGGTGGGCACTAATCCAGTAACTGCCTTTTCTTATAAGAAAAGAGAATATTCAGTGCAGAAGGAAGGCTGTCATGTGAAAACAGTCAGAAATTGAAGTTACACTGCCATAAACCAATGAATGCCAAGGATTGCCAGCAACCAGCAGAAGGTAGAAGAGATAAGGAAAGATGCTTCCCTAGAGGTTCCGGAGGGTGCACAGCACTGCTGATGCTTTAAATAAGGCTTCTAGGTGCCAAGGCTGTGAAAGCATTGTGGATACGTTACAGCTGACCTAGGAAAAGGATACAAGCACCAACTAGACAGATAAAGGTGAGAGGGTTGAGTTTTCCAGAATCTTCTGCCTTCAAAGTTCAATTCCCCCAAGGATAAATGAGAATTTGCCAAGTTTGTTTCTTGGATGACAACACTATCTGTACTTTTGGATGTGAGAAAAGAAATGGTAGATCCTAGTGTCTCGGGATCCTGAGTCAGGAGCATCAGAAGTCAGACACTAGCCTCGGCAACTTAGCAAGACCCCCATCTCAAAATAAAATGGGCTAGGGACATAGGTAAGTGGTAGAATTCCCTGGGTTTGATCCCCAGTACCACAAAAGGAAGAGAAGGAGGAGGAGAAGGAGGAGGAGAAGGAAAAGGAGGAGGAGGAGGAAGAGGAGGAGGAGGAAGAGGAGGAAAGAAACCCTCGAGATTTCTTTCTCTCTTGACATTCAGTAACATTATGCTCATAAAACATTAGATCATATTTGAGATAATGACTAAATATTCAGTTTCTCCTGGGGTACAAATGCCTAACATCCTGATGTGGGGCTACTTGCGAGCCACCCCTAGTCATGCTGTAAACCTTTGACCCCTCTCCCCATGGCCAGCTAGTGACTTGAACATCTGCCTGAGTTGACTCATTAACCTACAAGGGGCAATTTGGGCATGGGCTGTGATAAGCAATGCGAATCATAAATGTTCCTTGTAAATTCTCCTCCAGGGAAAAACTCATAACAAAGGGCTTTTAAATTATTCTGTATTCTGTTTTGTTTTTCAAGAAGGGATCCCAGAGCTGAAGGATGATAGAGAGGCTGGAGCAAGGAAGGAAGCCAATGTAGTGGTTTGCAAAGGAAATGATGGTTGGCAGTCAGTGGTGGGTGGGGTGGAGATTTAAGGAGGGCTGCAGCCATTGGGTCAGGTGAGGATTAGATATGGGCAGAGCTATAAACAAAGCTGACCTCTAACTTGAGAAAATCAGAGAAATATTTGGATCACTAACTGCTGTGGGAAATTGAACTTGGAGCTCAGGAAGGGTAAGAAAGAGAGCACGAGGATGAGGTTCTGTCAGGCTCACAGACTGACAGAGTTTGGTAGAGTTCTCAAGGGCCTTATCTCAGGTTATGTCAACCCAAAGGCCCGTACCTGGCAAAGGACAAATAGGAATTCAGGACTCCTATCAAAATGCCATGCTCTTTCCAAATTTTAGAAGCCAAGAACTGGAAAAAGTGGGAAGGGTTAGACCAGTAAGAACTAGATTTTGTAGATTTCTTTGTTACAATAACAGCAACACAGAATCCCTTAAAGGGCAATGGGGCAAAATCGACAAATCAAATGCTCATAGTTTATCCTTTACTCTCTTTTTAAAAAATCAGTATCCAAATTTAGTTCTGTCCCTTAAAGATTAGGTGAATTCCCACAGCAATCTGGGCTTCTGGCTGCTCTGGGAAAAATCAGTTGATCTGGGGGAAACCGAGTCAGAGCCACCCCCTCAGGTGGGGTGTGCACAGTCTGGAATGCCCTCCTCCACCTGTTTGGTTTCACTGTTATATTGTCTACCTGAGCCATGAAGGCCCTGGAATTAGCAACCCCTGGGACAGGGGAAGAAAAATAGGGGACCTAGGCTGTCAGTGGGATTATACATCATAGGTGGGGGGGTCGAAGAAAGTGGGTAGAACAACTTGGAAGAAGGACAAGAGAGTCGAGGTCACAAAAGCAAAAGATCTTGTCCAAAAATCCAGGGACAGAGTTTTTATCTATTTTTAGATAAAGGAACAGGATGTGGGGACCAAAAAAAAAAAAGTGGTGAATTCTGTAATACCACACAATGGTGAGGACTTAGGCAAAGCATCTCTTTCCTATTTTTAACTAGATCACAGAAGATGCGTCAGAGGACTCTGCCGCTGACTGATCCTGGTGAGGTTTTTTTTCTGAATTGTATAAATGCCATCTACAGAGGCTAAAGAACATTTGAAGAAGAAGAAGGGGGGAGAAAAAACACCGTAAAGACTGCTACACACAGGGCATCTTATAAATAGGGTTCTGAGTGGGACCAGGGTGTTCTGGGCCACAGCTCTTTGGAAGTTGTCTAGGATTTCATGGTTGAGTGATGCAAACATTCAAAGAGAAATCATTCATTTGTTTAAGCTGAATTAATGTGGAATGAATTTTTTTTTTATACTCTAAAGTGCAGTGAGGGCTGTTTTTCAACATAGATAATATGGAGAATTCTGCTGATTTTTCAGCAAAACAATTTTCCAGTTGTATAGGTATCCCTGCACCAGGAATATGCATTTAATTGGAGGAAAAGGAACCAGGAATGAGAGCAAAGGGTTCTCAATGCATTATAGGCCAGAACCCCTCTTGCCAACCCCTCTGACTCTTAGAGTCAGCCCAGATCTGGATGATCTGGAAAGTATCATCTGTTAAGTGGAGGGCCCACTTAACAGATGGGAAATGCAGATGTCAAATACGCTGTGGGGGCCTGCTTCAGCCTGGATCCTTGGAAACTTCTGGCACTCCAGCTAACTTTCCACTGCCAGAGTCTGCTCTCTTTGCTTGGGGGCTTTATTTCACAGCCAGGGAAAGCCCTCAGGGCATCCCAGAATGCCAGGGGAGACACCATCCAGAGACACAGCTGCCCACAACCAGCCACTGGCAGGAGTTGCTGTGTAAATACCCTAGTCCCACTCCCACCCCGCCCCCTGCAGGTGGCTTGACCCCTAGGCACAGGGTCTATGAGCTGTTTAACACTTGGAGAGCAGGCTGTGGGCTCTGGCCAGTGAGGACTTAGAAGCTAACAATGTCATAATGTAGTTTTGTTTTCTGTATGTGTGTGTATGATATGTACATAGTTATATATGTTTATATAAAATGTACATGCGTCCAGTCCTGCATGAGTTCCATATGTGTGAATTCAACCAACTATAGATTGAAAACATTCATTAAAAAATTGCTGGACACATATAGACTTCAAGATTTCCTAAGAAAAATAGTACAATCACTGTTTACATGATATTTACATTATATGAGGTATTATACATAATTCAGGAAGTTGTGTGTAGGTTATATGCAAATAATGCACCACTTTATATAAGGGACATCCTCAGATTCTGGTAGCTACAGAAAGTCCTGAAATAATTCTAAGGGATAACTGTACTATGTATTTAATGTACATATGTACAACATGTATATATAATAAATAGTGTGTACATGATATGTATGTATTATTTGTATGTTTGAATTATCTATTATTTATAATACTTTATGGGAGGTGATATTCTTTTTCACTTCTGATGCTGTTTTAAAGCTTTCTTTTAAAATTGAACTTAAGTAAATATATGGAGTTAATTTTTAAAAAAATTCAAGAAAAGAGCAGAGCCTATATCAACATAATAAAAAAATGATGGAGGTTATGTATAAATGAATAAAGTTGGGGATGTGTGACACTAGAAGGAAACTTAAATTTATGAGCAACCTTGGGCCCAGAAATATCAGGAAGAACATTGGGCTTACTTCAAAGACAACTTAGGTTACAAATAAGCTGTTTCATGGCCTGAGTCTCTTGATGCCTTACATGGACTAGCCTTCGAGATGTTTCTGGCCTGGGTCATTCATCCAACACATATTTATGAAGAGTTTAATGGTATGTGTCTCTAGAAGGTGTTATGCTATGCATTTATTGAGGGACTGTGACCGTACTGATGGCTGAAGTAGATTAAAAAGTAGTGAAATATATAATCCCTGTTCATAAGAAGGTTAGAATCTAGCTGAAAACCAAGATAAAATAGCTACCCAGGAGTGATATGTCATAAAACCACACAGCCTATGAATGAACTATTACACTAAATTAGGTTAATTGAGAAGTTTTGATTCATTTGCTGTTAGAGATGGAAAGAACAAAACAAAACCTGGAATTCTACTCTAGTGTCTTCCTACTTTATTTTTCAGATGTGCCTCAGAAACTGCCAAGGTGAAGGGGAGGAGGAAAGGATGGTTTGGGGCCCCTACCTCTACTTCAGCAAGGGCTGCTCGTCTTGGCTGGGTTGGGAATTGGTACTCCAAAGAGTTAACAATAGAAATGGATCGTCTGCTTAAAAGAATAAAAGTTTACAAAGAAATTTGAAAACTTCAAATTGAATCAAAATCCGCTGATTTTCATATTAAAATATATATATATATATTGAGGTCCAGAGGTTAAATGACAGCTCCCAGTTCCCACACACAGTCTGTGACAGAGCCAGGACAAGCAGAGTCCACTCACATGACTCCCACTATGTTCCTCCCACTGAGCTGTGTCCTGAGTACCAGGACTTGGTAGGGCCGTGGAGGTCCAAAGGAAGTGGACTGGGAGGGAAGGTCAGGGAAGGTTTTGCAAATGAGAAAGTCCAGAGAGCAGAGTGTGTTAGGGAATGCAGGGGATTCCTGCAGGACAGGTACAGAGAGGTGTTTGACCAACGGGAGGGTTCAGGCAGGGCGAGTATGAGGAATAGGGTGGGGAGATAGGCTGGATCCAATTGGAGGGGAGCTTGAACGCCTGCCCAGGGAATGGTACCTCCGTGGGACTAGGATCTAGTTCTCAGAACTGGGAAAGTACCCATAAAGGCCATGCTACCCAAGAAGACATGGGAGAGCATCTCTGTGTTCAAATCTGGCTTCCAGAACACACTGTGGACAAGTTATTTGGCCTCTCTGTGCCTCAGTTTTCTCATCTACAAAACTGCAATAGCTTCAGGACTGCCCTCATGGGGTTTTTGTTAGAATTAAATGATAATACATTAAAAGGTGTCTGGCATGTAGTGAGAACAGCAAATAATAACTAATGTTTCTGTGAAGAACTGAATTGAGACAGGAGATGGAAATGCCTTGGCTAAACTACTTGTCACAGTACCTGAATTAAAAGCTTATGCCTGTAATCCCAGTGGCTCAGGAGGCTGAGTTAGGAGGATCATGAGTTCAAAGCCAGCCTCAGCAAAAGCCAGGTGCTAAGCAACTCAGTGAGGTCCTGTCTCTAAATAAAATACAAAATAGGGCTGGGGATGTGGCTCAGTGGCCGAGTGCCCCTGAGTTTAATCCATGGTAACCCCACCCTCCAAAAAAAAACCAATTCTTCCTGTTTTTAATTCAACATCCTTTCTTTCATTGCATTATGAGTTTAAAACAACATATTTTCTAGAACATATAGCATCTCAACTTGCAAAATACAGCACAGTTATTGTGCATGGAAACCATTTTGATTGGTTTCTTTCACCACATAATTAATATATCACATTTACAGAGACTGCTTTGTTTCCTTTGAAAAAGCCAAACTTTCAATTTTCAGGTCCTCAGCCACTGACATCGCAGTCTGACTTTAATCCAGAGACATTACCTATGACATTTAGAACTGAATCACTATTCTGATTGTTTCTTTGAGTCTGTGCAGAAAATAACATTTATTTTGCCCTAATATTATCTTTCCTCTTTTTCATCAAATAAATCATACAATGACCCGAGAGCTTCTGTTGTTCTTTATGATTCATTGATCAACTGTGAAAGAACAAACCAATCAAATGCTGAAACCTGTGTCACAGACCATTCGTGGTTCTCTCCAGGAGACTGCTGATGCCTCCCACAGAACCCTGGATTTCAACGGAGAGCACCTTCCACAGGGATTCTTCAGCTTAACTCTTTGATTTTTATAAATGAAAAAAATGAGCTCAGAGATGTGACTTGCAAAGATTCCAACCAGTGGGTAGCCAAGAAGGATTTTGAATTTCTTTTTCTGACTTTAAGAATCCCCATTGAGAATTGAGCTGCTACAAACATTGATGTGGCTGCTTCACTGTGGTATGCTGATTTTAAGTCCTTTAGGTATAAACTGAGGAGTGGGATATCTGGGTCAATGGTGGTTCCATCCCAAGTTTTCTGATTCTGAGGAATCTCCATACTGCTTTCTGGATTGGTTGCACCAATTTGTAGCCCCACTAAACCATGGAGCCAACCTAGATGGTCCTTCAATAGATGAATGGATAAAGAAAATGTGATATATATACACAATGGAATAATACACAGCTATAAAGAAGCATGAAATGATGGCATTTGCAAGTAAATGGATGGAGCTGGAGAATATCATACTAAGCAAAATAAGCCAATCTCCAAACCAAAGGTGGAATGTTTTCTCTGATATGCAGATGCTAACACAAAATAAGGTGGGGATGCTAGGGAAAAATAGAGGTACTTTGGATTAGACAGAATGGAGTGAAGGGAGGGGAAGGGATATGGGTTAGAAAAGATAGTAGAATGAATCAGACATTATTACCCTATGTGCATATATGACTTCATGACTGGTGTGATTCTACATCATGTACAACCAGGAGAATGAGAAATTTGTACTCCATTTATGTATGATGTGTCAAAATGCATTCTACTGACATGTATAATGAATTAGAACAAATAAAAAATAAATAAAATAAGATTGCTAGGTGCAGCTGCACATGTCAATAATCCCAGTGGCTTGAGAGGCTGAGGCAGGCAGATTGTGAGTTCAAAGCCAGGCTTAGCAAGTTAGTGAGGCCCTAAGCAACTCAGCAAGACCCTGTCTCTAAATAAAGTATTTAAAAAGGTGAGGGGGCTAGGGATGTGGCTCAGTGATTGAGCGCCTCTGGGTTTAATGCCTGGTACAAGAAGGAAGGAAGGAAGGAAGGAAGGAAGGAAGGAAGGAAGGAAGGAAGGGAGGGAGGGAGGGAGGGAGAGAGAAAGAAAAATACCCCATTGCAACATGTCTGGTATCAATGCATAGATTGTCTTCTTGGTTGTTTGGTGAACTACAGGCTGAATTCTGCTTGTGACTTTTTTTTTTTTTTGCAAAGAAAGCTTTATTGGAACACAACCACACATTTCCCTCTGGCCCGTGTCTGCTTTCTCACTACAATGGCAGAGTGCAGCCATTGCAACAGTGGCCATCTGACTACAAAGCCTAGAGTATTTGCTACCCAGCCCTTCAAGGAAGAAAATTTGCTAAGCCCTGTTGTGTATCAAGCGTGGTTGAGAGTCCTTCTTTTCTGTTCTTAATGCTTTTGGTAGTAGATCCTACTGTAAAAAGTAGAAAAAAGTGGGGTTGGATAGGGAACCATGGAAAAAAAGAAAAGAGTTTTCATTTCTTTGTCTAGTTCAGGATAGGAAGTATTCTAGAGAGTTTATAAATGTCATCTCATTAAATTCTCAAAAAGATGCTATGAGATGGGTATTTTAAGTCTTATGCTGTAAGCAACAAAAATGAGTCTCAGAGAGATAAGATCTAAGTTGATTAAGTTTATGTCAAGGGTTTAGAGCAAGGGTCTGCACCCAGCCTTCCCCATTCTAAAAGTCTCTGTTCTTTCTTCTACATTATGTGACTGTTATAGTCAAGATCACCTTCCAATTTAAAAAAAAATGTGATTACCTTCTCCTAAACTGAACTAACTCAGATTTTAAAAATAACATTTGGTACCAAATCATATTAAGCAAATAGTTGACTATAGGCAAAAATTGTCGCATTCTTGGTACCATCATGGTGTCCATTTGTACAAGTGGGTGAGTTGGATTACAGAAGAAGAAGATGATCTATTTCTTGTGGGTAACTAGCATTTTGCATTATTGGAAAAACTTAATGGCTCAGCAACAGGAAGATGGAAGTCCTGTGTGGATACTCACATAATTAATTGCACAGATACCATCTAGATGTGTTTAATCAACAATCCTCATCTCCAAGGGTTGCTAAAATTCCCTAAATCAGTAGTTAACAAAGTGGCCTAATCATCCGAATCACTCGTGATATTCTTTAGAATACAGGTTCCCAGGACCCTTCTCTGACTAGCTAAGTCAGTTATCTGGGCTTAGGTTTGGGAATCTGAAATTTTATTTTATTTTTTAACCTCCACAGGTAACTCTGATGATTAGCCAGCTTTGGAAACCATTTCAGAATGTATTGAGAAAATTACTACAATTTATTCTCAAATAGAAACTCAGCCAGAGCAAATAAGAAGTCAATGTGGACATCAGGATGGAACTTGAAAGACCCTAACCAACGACAGCCACCGGATTCAGATTCGTGAGATGAGAAATGGTGACTTAGACTATAATACAATATTCTTTCAAAAGCCATTAAAATTAGAGGTGAAAAAAGGAAGTTTCATGAAATTACCTCGGGCAGGATCTTTATGCCTCTACCAGATTAACAGAGCAAGCACAATTCACAGCAGACATCTCAAGAAATTTCACTAACCATTCATTTAAATCTTAAGTGGATAAGCTGCGATTAAATAAGCATTTTACATCCAAGCAAGATTCGCCCTAATGAGCAAGTCTAAATCCTGTTTTCAAGATCAAAATTGCCTTTTGGGACAAGGCCTCTTTTCCAGGGTGTCCTTCCAAGGGAGGAGCACTTCAGACCCAGGGCAAATGTGCCTAACAGATGAAGACAGCAAGTCCTGTGATCCGTTAAAAGTCACTGGAGAAAACAGAAATGGCTCTTTTAGAAAGGTAGATTTGATTTCAAGAAAATAAAGACCTTTGATCACCCAGTCCAGCGCTCATCCTACAGAGGGCAGCAGAGAGCCCAGCCTGAGTTTCCCAACACCATCCATTCTGCAGCTTTGGCACTTCCTTTTGCGTGTTTTTACTTATTGGCTAAGCACCTGTATGGCTCCCTGACCAGACTGGAAGCAAAGGCAGGTCCACCAAAGGCAGGAGCCAGGGGGAACTTCTGGCGTCACCAACTTCTCCTATGTAGTTCTGTTTGGATGCCTACACCAGACGTTGGTGATGTTGTTAGGTCATTAAGTCCACCAGTTAACTCAGAGAATGTAGAAGTTCAAAAGCAAGCAATCCTCTCCAAAAACTGAGCATTTGATTCTTTGCCTTAGTTAATGTGGGGTAGGTCCTTTTCTGTAGGAGGAATAAATACAAAAATCTATACACAGATTCGCACCTTGTATCAATTTATTAATACATACATTTATTTGTTTAGCAAACACAGCAAGGCTGAGATTGTAGCTCATTGGTAGAACACATTGCCTGCAGTGTGCAAGTCCTTGGATTTAATCCCCAGCAACACACACACACACACACACACACACACACACACATATACAACCACACATAAGAAAATCCAGTAAAGCATGAACTCATCAGAGTGTTTAAATAAGTCAAAATTACAAGTGCATCTTTCTCTTCTCAAATCCTTTCTTGGATGAAATGCATGCCAATTAAATAGGCATCTTTCAGAGCATGAGCTGTAGAACTGGCCCTACGTGATGTTAATAATTATTACAGATGAAATTGTTCCATAGTTTAATAATCTGGGGAAATTCTGGGTGAGACAGGTTAAAAAGATATTTCTTTATTATAGAGTTTCTCTAAGCTTTTTCATTATCCCAGTTTGCTTCATGAATCTTAAATGTAAAAAGATGGTCAGTAATTTATTACATAATGTTTTCCATCTCACTCTTCTTATGGAACAACCAAGGAGCTGACTTTGTGATCTGGAAACACACTTTGAGAATTATTGAATCAGACACTTTTCTAATAAAATCTCCTTCTGTTAAAGAAATTTAACCACTGAAGTCTTGTAATTCTTTAAGATCCCTCAGAATTGTGGTCCTCAATTCTAGCTGCACATTAGAATCACCAAGGTGCTTTAAACATGCCAGTGCCCAGATCCTACCCAAGACCAGTCAAGTCAGAGTCACTAAGGCTGAGGCTGAGGCGGAGGCTGAGGCTGAGGCGGAGGCTGAGGCTGAGGCTGAGGCTGGGTAATAGCAATCTTTAGAAACCCCCAACACCCTTAGGAATGATGATCTGTAAGCAGTTTAGGGACCCACTGGCCAAACAAGTTGATCTCTTTTACCTTGACTGACTTATGCCACATCAGTGAACTCCAAAGACTTTGCACTCAAAATCCCTTACATGCTAACAATATTAAACCTCTAGTGGCTTATCTGGCCAATCCACGCCTCATTTGTCTTAGACCACAATGCTCCATCTTGTCTGCTGCTAGCAGATGTGAGAGGAGGTTTTAGGGGTTGTGTAAGGAAGGAAGCCTCTAGATGGCTAAAAATTGGCTTGTTTGGGCTTTTTTTCCATTTCTGGTTCTGGGGATAGAACCCTGGGGTGCTTTACCACTGAGCCACATCCCAAACCCTTTTTATTTTTTATTTTGAGACAGGGTATTTCTAAGTTGCTTAAGGCCTCACTCAACTATTGAGGCTGGCCTCCAATTTGCAATTCTCCTGCCTCAGCCTCTGGGGCTGCTGGAATTACAGGTGTGTGCTGTTCCCCAGCACAACTTTCTGTAAATCTGAACATTTTCAAAATGGAAAATTAAAAAGTAAAAATAGCTAATTAAAAAATTTCCCCATTCTATCACGTTGGATTAGGCCCCGACTTCTTAACAAGACTCCTAAAGTGTAAGAAATAAAATCAAGAATTAAAAAACGGGATGGTCTCAAACTAAAAAGCTTATTTTCAGCAAAAGAAACAACCAATGAGGTGAACAGAGAGCCTACATTTTGGGAAATTTTTGCCACACACACATCAGATAGAGCACTAATCTCTACGATATATAAAGAATTCAAAAAACTTATTACCAAAAACAAAAAAAAACAATAAACAACACAATCAATACATGGGCTAAGGAGTTGAATAGACACTTCTCAGAAGATATATATTCAATCAATAAATACATGAAAAATTACTCAACATCTCTAGTAATTAGAAAAATGCAAATCAAAACTACTCTAAGATTTCATCTCACACCCATCAGAATGGCAGTTATCAAGGATACAGACAATAATAAATGTTGGCAAGAATGTGGGGAAAAGGCACACTCATACATTGCTGGTGGGACTGCAAATTGGTGCAACCAATCTGGAAAGCAGTATGGAGATTCCTTAGAAAACTTGGAATGGAACCTCCATTTGATCCAGCTATCCCACTCCTTGGTCTATACTCCAAATTAGCATACTACAGGGACACAGCCACATCAATGTTTTTAGCAACTTGATTCACAGTAGCTAAACTGTGGAACCAACCTAGATGCCCTTCAATAGATGAATGGATAAAGAAACTGTAGTGTATATACACAATGGAATATTACTCAGCATTAAAAGAGAATAAAATTATGGCATTTGCAGATAAATGGATGGAGTTAGAGAATATCATGCTTGGTGAAGTAAGCCATGATAAGTGGATGTTGTTCCAAAATGGGGAGGCTGGAGGCAGAAGAAAAATGGAGGAACTTTCATTGGGCAAAGGGGTGGGAGGGTGGGGAGGTTGCATGGGGGCAGGAAAGATGGTGGAATGAGATGGACATCATTACCCTAGATACTTGTAAGACTGCACATAGAGTGGGATGCTACATCATGTAAAGCCAGAGAAATGAAAAATTGCGCTGCAATTGAGTACAAAGAATCAAAATGCATTTTGCTGTCATATATACCTAATTGAAATTTTTTTTAAAAAATTTCCCCATTCTGATTCTTTAGAAATAATAGAATCGATATTCAAGGAATTTTGTCTCCCTTTTAGGTATTTTGAGATAGCTAGAGATGAAGAGGTGCATTTTAGTAAGTATATTATGTGATTTTGATCCACCCTGCCATTGTTCTCAGGCTGGAGGATTTGCTAGAAGGGATAACAAAAGATATGGAGGCAAGCAAGGTGCAGGAGAGAAGGTGTTGGTAAGAAGACAGTGGGAGCTGCTGGAAATGGGTTTTGGAAAGAGGGTTTGAATAGGAGCCTGGGGGAGAGAGACAATTGTGAGGTAGGGAATAGTGTGAAAGATATTTATAAGGGCAGAAAAGGCACAAGAGAGTTTAAGATATTTTGCAGACTTTATGCATATATGTTCTCCTTGGCATTTGCTAGTAAGACTGCAGTACAGATTTCCATTGTTTTATTTTCCATTCTTTTTCTTTGACTAGTACTGTACGCTGAAGCTCATCACCAATGGGCCTGGGTATAGTCCTGTGGTGACTCCGTCCAGATCATGTACATTGTATGGAAGACAGACTCAAAACCATTTGCCTGGTACCTCTTGACTTAAAGATAACAAGTCATTTGGAGGAATAACCAGGTGATCTAAGGTGGCCCTGCAAACCCAAACCTCTCTGTGGCCTTGTGGCATAGCCCTCCAGTAGTGGGCATAAACAGTGATCACCAACGGTAGACCTGAGAAGAACGATGCATGCACACGGCTCAAGAGCTATTGAGACTCTTGTGGATTGTCTTCGGCCTCAATGTCTGTGTGTTTCTTCCTAATCATTTTCAGGACTGGAAGCCAGAAATGAACCTGAAAAGCGGATAAATGAACACTGGACTCATTTCAAATGCCTCTTACATAAATTTTTCATCATGGTGTTAGTGGTATTGAAAGGGACATGAAATCTTATCCTTTTGGTATTTTTTTGGTCTTACATTGTCTATGAACTATTTCCCAAATCTTTAAGTTGTAGATGGCTGATAACAAGGATGTACAGGATTCATGACCATGACATGCACATGAACTTTGCCCTGCAAAGGACAATTGATTCTTCCAGTGTCCTCCCAGACAGAGGAGCCAGGCAACTATGAAGCAAATTTATTTTGGTATACTTGATAACCTGTATATGTGTCTGTGTGTTTTGAATTATTCTTTAAATGGTTTCTCCTCATTAATAAATATGTTAAATAAAATCTTTGACGTGTGTATATGGGAGCTATGGTGATACACACACACATATGTATGTATGTATGTACATATGTACATTATATAATAAAAACCATAGACAAATAGATGGATGGATGGATAGATAGATAACACTGTAGGATGAACAAATTCTTTGAAATTGACAAAGTTTTAGATATCCTTCCATGTTTTCTCTTTATTCTTGGCCCAGGAAAGTATTGGGTATTATTGGATATTGTTATTCAATATCCAATTCAGAGAAGACCTTCCCAAATAACCTCTCTACAATATGGCTTAACATACTTACTTGAAACCAATATTTTGAAGGATGTCTTGTAGACTTCTCTGGACCACCATTCAAATCACAATGCTGAGCCACAGCCAAGCAATTTTGTCACCCCGCCCCCACCTCAAAATCCTCTCTACTGTTGGGATATGAGCTCTGATATGAAGTCAAAGAGAGCTTTGAAATCCTCTTTCCATTTGCTTTTCAAACTTACCATTCACTTAATTAGAGGTTAACCCCCCCATCTTGGCCTCACCTTTTTAAAGTACAGACTCAGTTTCCTTTTGAACTCTTCTGGTGGCTGCTTTGATCTTTTTCTAAGTAGCTTTGCATGTAGGTACTGAATACGCTCCCTCTCCACGTTGGGGTAGAAGGATGTGGACACCAGGATCTTAAGTTGCATCAGAATGGAGGACAACAGTCCCAGCATCATTAATATCACAAGAATAATACTGAGAGGAACCCAAGTCCTAGACAGAAGGAGCTTAGGTTTAGGGATGCAGCTGGGTTCAAAGACAGATATATTAAAGGAAGAATCATGGATGAGGTCTTGAGTTCCTTGTTTCTAAAATGAAAGAATAAAATAATTAATATCCATGCCATTTTTCTACCCAGTCTTTATCTTTCTCAATATTTCCTGGCAGCACATAGCATTTATCTTCAATCTGCAGGGAGCTTTGGTTAAAAGAACTCTCACATCTTGTTTTTTTGTGCTGTGTTTGGAACAAAGGAGAAGGGATGAGTTGTCTGTAACTATGGAAGTGATTTCCAAAGCGGGTTTGCAGAAGCACTGGTTTTCTTGAGATAGGTGTATCAGAAAAGTATTCAATAGCTTCTTGGAGAGTCACTGTTGAAGGCTTTAAGAAGATGGAGAAATCTGTTTAATGTTACACTAACAAATCTGGCCACATCCACATTTTCATGGGATACATGTTTCTCCACTTTTGGCACATGAGCTAATGTGAGATGGGGGAGCTGGCTTAACTGGGGGAGAGGATCGCTTGAGGACACGCCCCTTATGACCCAGAGAACATCCTCCTAATCATGACAAATTCCACTTCAGCAGATAACAAGTTCACAAAGATGATGAGACACTAAATCATGCTCTAAATCAATCTTTTGAAGCTTTGGGGGATTCCTCTTATTCATTGTGTGATATCCTATTTTAGGTTGATGTGTTGACCCTCACTGAAGGAGACTAAAATCTTGTTGGAGGAGATCTTTCAAATAGGGCATTTTAGCATGTCTCCCAATTACTCAGGAGGGGTGCATTTCTTCATGTTTGAAGGCAAGAGAACAAAAAATTGCCCTCAGCAGACTGATACAGAGGGCAAAAGATGACATTGAACTACCCAGCCCAGCCACCAGCAGAAGTGTGTGCTGACTCAGCTCTTTCTTTCCCCTGACCTGAGAAAGTCATTTAATCTCTCAGTGGATTTGTTTTCTAATTGGCAAAGCAGGAATTAATGGACCAGATCCTGCCTATGAACAAACTACTCCCAGTGTAAATTAAACACCTTGGGGATGGAGCATTAACCTTACCGACTGGTGTACTTAGTAAGTTATTATCACCCTAGTGCCACAGAGTCCTGGGCCCAGGAAGAAGTAGATGAAGTCTCAAAAAAAAAAAATCCAGAAAATATCATGCACCTTGGATCCCAGGGCCTATAAAGAATCTGGAAATGCCAAACCTGGGACCTCTATACAAATTCAAACCTGCGCCTACGCAATGAAAAACATTTGTGTTGCTTCTCCTCTTATTAAAAAGACAGTCAGTCTACAATTAAATAGAGATTTCAGTCCCCAGAGCAAAGGCATGCAGTCTTTTTAATACTATTGAAGAAACAAACCCATCGACTGAGGCAGTGATGAGCAATCCCCGCAATGAGAAAGCAGCGGGGGTTCGGTCTGGGAAGAAGTTATTTAGTCTAGAAATCCAACTGGGGGTTTTGCAGTTGGGAGTCAGGGCTTCAAAACGATCGAGTCAACATTTTTGTATGGGGTTGGTTGAGGGTAACGTGGAAGACAAATTCAGTCTTTCCAAATGCCAAGCAACATACTAAATGGTACCCCAATGATTTAAAATGTGTTTCCTTCTCTTAGGTGAACAACCTGCTGGGACAGCATTGAGTCATGGGTGGAGGGCAGGCCCAGATGTCCCGCCATCTTGCAAGGTTAAGGCAGTAGAGCGCAAGTAGGGACTACAGCTATTTTTATTTACAATGCCCATCCATACAGCTCGATCAACTTGGATCATTTCCCAACTTCTTTATTTAAAACATTTATCTAAAATTGTATGAAAGTAGGGAGAAATGTGGGCAAAAACTTGAACCAATGTTTCTCTTCCAGCTTGACTTCTCTGTTGCAAACCTATAGCCACAGACAAGATGCACAGCCTCCAAGGGCATCTTGGGATAAGGCCAGTCATGCAGAAGCTGGTTGTGGCTATCTCCCAGGCACAGTGGGAGAGAGCTGGAGGGGCACTCCCAGGCAGCCTCCTTCCCAGATTGGTTCCAGTGCCCAGCACAGTGCTGCTGTTAGGTGTATACATGGCGGCCACCCCCATTGGGATACCACCCTCATAATGCGGCCATCACAGCCTGGACATGGTCACATCCCCAGTACCCAGCAGTGCCCAAGATGAATGTGTCAGCATATTGTCATTAGAAAGCTTCTGTGCTTTTGGGGGAAGTCAGAACTTGCCATTGTCCTCCTCTGTCTAAACCAGTGGGAATTAACAAAACAGGAATGTGTATTGGGTATTAGCAGAGAGAGAAATAAATGAAGGGGATCGAGAGACAGGGAGAATCAAGAAGGGAAGACAAGAAAGGATAATACAAAGGAGAATGGCAGGAAGAGAGGCCTTCTTATTGGCCACCCCCCACACCCAAGACCAAGGACTGTGGGATTCTTGTTTGGCTTTCATTTGAAACGCTACTTCCATTATCCACCCTGCTCCAAATATCTAGAGCAACAGGGTGCTTGGTAATTAACTGAATTCTTCAGGGAAAGCAGAGAGCTCAGAGTAATCAACTCTGAGAAGCAGCCCAGGATTAGGAGGGCAGGAACCAGGGGATCTGGATCTGCTGAACCAAGAGGGAAGGAGGAGGAAAAGTGTGGATGCAGCAGGAGGATCTGAGACCCTGGGAGAGAGAGAGAAGGGGAGGATGGGGTTTCAGAGGATGGTTTACCAGCAGCAGCCTGGCCGTCATTTCCTCCTCTGTGATTTTCCCAGCAGCTGGCACATGGTGACTGCTGCTGGTGAGTGCACAGCCCCGGAAGTGTACTTGACCCCAACACGCATCACGCCTGTGTGCACGCACCAACATGCCGTACCTGGTTCTGCGCCACAATTTCTGGGATTAAAAAACTAAATAAGGCAAATGTCTGACAATTCCCAGACCCTCTGAAATGTCAACATAATTACAAATTTCCACAGGGAAGATGGAAAAGATAAAAGATGAGATGCACAAAACCCTCAGTCTTCTCTGTTGGCACATGGTTGCTGGGAGGAGGGAGAAAGCCAGATTCCTTAAGATGCAGGGGGCACCAGCTCAGAAAAAGACATTGTCTTGCCTAATTATGGGTTTTCCTAGAACCACATGATGGCTATTAGAACTTAGATATCTGGCTCTGTTCTTCCGGGTGATGGGTTTAAAACAGCGGTTCTCAGTCTTGGAGACACATTAGACTTATTCCAGGAGGTTTTAAAAATTCTTACCCCAGTCCAAGTACAGGAGATTCCGTGGGGTTTCTGGAGAGGAGTTTTGGGTGTGTTCACTTGCTTGCTTATTCAGTTCCACAATGACACACCTGTGCTAAGGTCTAAGGTCAAGGATTCTTGTCTAAAAGGTTTTACATTTTAGCACCTAAGCCAGAGTTTCCCCAAATGTGGTCCAGGGCACTAGGTACCAGCCACGTTACTGGGTCATATAGAAGCCCTTTATCAGCAGTCATCTTTTTAAACATAGCACTGATGAACTGAGATCAGTGTTTGATAAGGACTCAGGATGCATAAGAAGTCAGGCCCTAAGAGTAAGAAGTCAGGCCCTAAATCCTGGACTCAGGTTTGTGCCAGATACAGCTTGAGAATCAACTCTAGGTTCAACATCAGAGATATCTATTCCCACGTTTCATTGTATATGGAGTATAGGAGGCTGAAAAATGGTTCCCTCATGTCCTCCATAAGATCCTAGTCCCTAGAACCTATGGCACTTCACTTGGCTTAAAGGGCTTTACTAGAGGAGATTAAGTTAAAGATCTTGAGATGTAAAAATTATCCTGTCATCCCAGTGAGCCCTCATGAGACCATATGCGTGACTTAAGAGAGCAGAGGAAGATTTTCTATAAGGTGATGTGAAGACAGAGACAGAGATGGGAGCTAGGCCATCACAAGTCAAGAAATGCCACCAGCCACCAGAAGCTAAAGAGGAAAAGAGTGAATTCTTTCCTAACACCTGAAAAGAACATGTCCCTTCCAACCACATCTCAATTTTATCCCAGGAAAACTGAATTCAGATTTCTCACTCCTATGGCTATAAAAAAATACATTTCTACTGTTTAAGTCACCTAGTTAGAAATCATTTGTTATAGCAGCCAGAGAACACTAATACAGAATCACATTCTAACATTAGTACTTCAATTTGACCTACACTTGTTGGGTTTCTTCTATGGGCCATGCACTGTGTTAGACACCAGTGATCCAAAGGTGAATAAAATATTTCCCTGTCTTGGGAGGTTCCGGATCTTTTGCAAGACTGACCCAGCAAGAAGCTGTGACACACCTGGGAGCCCCTACCTCTCTGTGCAGTTTCAAGTGAACTTCAAGTCTTGGCAAGCTTTGGAATTGTTTGCTCACGGAGAAAATGAGCCGATACAGCAGGTAATCTGCAGCTGTGAACAGCACCCAGATGGAGAGATGGGTAAGTATGGGGAGGAAAAACAGCCCCAGGTTTTTCCTCTCTTTAGGAGTCAGCCGGAAAGATGGGATGACAACATACTTCTTCCTCTCCCTCTTATTCAGTGGGAGGACACAGGGCCTCTGTCGATACCTCTCCTTTTCATCAAACTGAACAAATTGTCTGGTGATGTAGATGTTTTCAAACTTACAACCCCAGGGGCCCAAAAATCGCTTCATAAAGAGGCCAGTGCTGAGCAGAACAAGAAAAAGCCCAGCAAAGGCGAGCAGCTTCTGCCCCAGGGAGGAAAACACCTCCATCATGGTGGTCACAGGGTGTAAGACACTCAGGACTTCTCCTTTGGTGTTGTTTAGCTGTTCCTCCAGGACATGTCTGGGACTGAAAAGAGAGACCACCAGTGTCTGATTCCACGAAACGAGGTCATCAAATACATTCAGTGGAGTGGCAAGGCCATAAATCCACTGAATGGCTTCAATGTATTTTTTCAGAAGTGGAAAATGTACGGAAAAGCTCTTTGCCCTCAGGTTGCAAGTCATACTGTCCAGGAAACATTTAAAGTTGTGAAAAATATTTTCCACGTGGCCAAAGATCACTATGCCCGTGCCAGCTGCAATCAAAGCGTTCCTGCCTTCACGCAGGCCACACGAGAGAAAGACCAGAAGAATGAAACAGCGCGCGTGCCTGGAGCAGCCCAAGAGAACACACATGACCATCCAGGAGGTGGCGAAGGCCACCACTGATGGCAGAAACCAGTAGAAGGCCACAGAGAGGAGGCTCGCTGAAATGAAGGCCACAAAACAGCACACTCCCAAGTGCTGGAGAAAGTCCACCCATCCAGGACCTCTCGGAAACACGTACATCCTCCAAAGACTTAGGAAGACATCCATGCTCGAGGTCCACATGCCCATGATCCCTGTGTCCCTAGGAATGAAAAAGAAACCAAGATCAGAAGATGCTTAAGAGCCAGGAGGTGGATGGATGCATGACATGGTGGTGATTCTTCACCCCTCCCTCTTTCCACCCCTTGCAATGAGACCTCACAGCTTTTCCCACCGAGAGGTGAGAGAAAGAGAATCCATCAAGAAGTGGACTCTGTTACTCCATTCCTTGAATCTGAGCAGGACTTGTGACTGCTTTGGCCAGTAGAATGTGACAGCAGGGCGGTGTGCCAGTCCCTAGCCCATGGCCCGCTCCTGCATGCTCTCTTGGAGCTCTGCCATCGCCATGGTAACAAGGCCAGCTGTACTCATCTTCTGTAGCCACACAACAAATTACCATGAACTCGGTGTTTCAAAGAAACATCTACTTATCTTCTTACAACTCCAGAGGTCCACTGAACTGTGCTCCTACTGGAGGCTCTGGGAAGAATGTGTTTCCTTGCCTTTCTGGCTGCTAGAGTCTTCCAACATTCCCTGGCTCATAGATCCTTCTTCCATCTCAAAGCCAGCAAGGCTGCATCTTCCCTCCTCTGTGACCTCTGTTTCCATCCTCTGATCCTTCTGCTTCCCTCTTATAAAGACCCTTGTAACTACATGGGGACACCCAGATAATCCAGGATAATACCCCATCTCAAGATCATTGACTTAATCATATCTGTAGAGTCTCTGTTAGCATGTAAGGCAACATGTTCACAGGTTCTGGACATTCAGACATGAATATCTTTGGGAGGTCATGGTCCAGCTTTTCACAGCAGGTTAGACTTCTGGTCAACGAGCCTACTTGACTACTCAATGCCATCAACTTGGCCAGTGGTCACCCAGCTACCAGTCATGTGATAGAGGCCAGCCTAGATAGACTAGCCAGCACCCCCCCCCACACACACCAACCCCACCAACCCACCAGCTGGCCATGGACCCATGAAAAAGAATAAATGCTGTTTTATTTTAAACCACTGAAATCTGTTCTGGTCTGTTAGGCTGTAATTGTTAATTGATAAAGGCAACAGTACTGTATCATGGGCCTAATAGTTGAAACAAACAGTAGGCTGATGGATAGGCGGAAGTCTCACCGAACTGCATTATGTAAGAGTACTCTTTAATAGTCATCTATTTTCTTGTGCTGTAATTTTACAGACCAGAAAGCATACCAAGGGCATCCAAACTTCAGTGTGGAATTGGACTGAGGTCATTATACCTCTGCTCTGTAACCATTGCTTCTTCCTCCTCTGCCCCTACCTTCAGTGTACAGTTGTCTCCTGAGAGTCTTACAAGGAAAGGAAGGATATTTTTGTCTCTAGAATTAATCATCTTTTCCTTTTTCCAGACATAGGATAATTAAAATAAAGATGCTATAATGCTGCTACCACCCTGTTAGTCATGCATATTTAGGTCTATGATGTACTCAAAGAGGCTAAGATTCATATGGAGTATTATAAAATAAATTTGAGATTTGTCTTTCTTAATTGACATGAAAATATCTAACAAGCATGGTATCATATGCATAGGATTTTAATGAGGACACTGATCAATTTTAAACACTGTCAAATACATCCCTTCTCTCATAAATATAATGGAGCTGGATTTATGGAGTCGGTTAACTGCTAGAACCAGTGAGTTTCACTCATCATGTGAGATATGTGTGGGGTGCTGATAGAAGCATGAACTGGGCCACCAGAGGTGAAAAAAATATTGTCTTTCTGTGTTCAGGCTGAAGAGGGTTAATGAAAGGCAGAAGTAAGAGGAGGGGGAAAGGCATGTCAGGAATAAACATGGAAATTTCTCTAGCAAGAGAATAGAGGGCATGGATCTTTGGGCACAAATTCTGAATGCAAATGCTCAGAGCAGACAAGAGACATGGGGAGAATCTGAGTTTTGAAGAAGGGTCATTACCACCTAAGACTGGCCTTGGCAGAGATCAGAATTGTACACATGAGGATGTTCCTACTCCATCAGGAGGAAAGGAAATTAGAATAAAGATCAGGATGGGAAACTGCAAAAGACCATAGTTCTTTTCCCCTGCAAACTTGCTTTCTTTCTGAATCAGGTTGGATGGAGGGTTGGTCGTGGCTACATGCACAGTGGCCAGTGAAGACAGAGACAGCCATCATGGATGGGCCCTGAGCTCCTGAACCCAGCATTGCTAACCCTACCCAACTTCATTATGTGAATAGGAGGGCTTGGTGGATGAGTGGGCAGAGGGCAGAGGGCCCAGCAATAGAGCAAGTGAAGAGCTGCTACCTCTCCTCTGTCCCCATGCATTTTCGTTGCCATTACTTTGACTTTGACCCCAAACCATCATTTGACTAACCGATACACTCATAAGCATTCTTTGCCCTCTATGTTTTAGGCACTTTCTATAAAGCATCCACACTCCCTACTCCAACCCATGGATTAGGAAGCTCTTCCCGTTTTACACAGTGGAACCAAGACTCCATGTGCTTATTGAAATTTGCCAGCGATCATGCAGAGTAGATGGTACAGCAAGATTCACACCAGGATCTCCTGATTCCCTCCCTCCTGCAAACTGCCTGGATTCCAAGACTCTGACTTAGCTTACAGGACAATCAGCTTGCTGTGTCTGTGCCTACTGGAAACATGTCACACTTTCTGCCAGGGACTGTTTAAGGGCTGACCTGAATATCACAAACCCATCTCCACTATCTTCAGTGTTTTTTCCTCCTACATCTAAATAATCAACAATAATCTGTCTCCAGTTAACAGATTCTTCTCTAACCAAATCAGAAATCCCAGCTCTTTTGTTTATTTTTTTTTTCTAATTTCTTTTATGAGGCGCCCTTCTGCTTGCCTCCTGAAATATTAATAATGTATACTGTGGTTCTTTTTCCCCTTCTCTTGCCTTCATCCTCGTACAATGTGTTCTTAACACGGATATTTCCCTGAAAGTATGAAATGGATTTATGGACACATTAAAATTTTAACATTCTGCAATAAAATCTAGTATCAATTAAATAAGATCTATGACTGCAATTTTGTCCTGTAAGAGGCACATATTTGCTCAACAAGCTACAGATCTAAACTTATCCTCTTGTAATTGTGCTGAAAACAGCATGTCACCCAAAGACACCGAACCTTTCCACATTGAGAAGACCAGACACATTTGCTCCTATTTTACAGCTCAAGCCACAGAGCAGAGCTTTGGACCATGGGCCTGCCCTTCCGTTCCTGTCAGGGGTGGCTTAGATTTCTTCTCCATTCTCAGTTCCTCATTTTCCCCATTTGAATTTAAGACCTATGTGCTCCTTCCTGGTGAGGTTTAAGGAGGAAAATTTTAGCACCCTTAATACTCCTTGGGCATAAGGTGTCCCACGGATACAACCCCTTACTTCTTGCTATTTCTCTGCTGACACAGAAAATTGAGAACTCCCATTCTCTGCCCTTCAGGCAAAGATGGAATTCCCAAGTTGAAGGGAGGCTTAGATTCAGGGCAGGACTGTACCACCCTCCCAGCCCTGCAATGCTGCCCCTGGTGCCTTCAGAGGTGGGCTGCCTTCTTTCCTCTCATTCCTGTGGCAGTGAAGCTATTCTGCTTATCTTTTTGCAAATAACTTCAGTTCCTTTCTTTCCAACAAATCACTGAATCTAACTTTTGACAAGTTACTTGCTTGGTTCTTTCTCAAAGATTTTGTCAAGCATGGACACTGATTCTTACATTTTAATTGAGAGCTGGAGGGAATTGTATAGATCAGGGCTGCTCAGATGTGAGCTTGTCATCACTGGGGGAATCTTGTGAAAATGCAGGTCTTGATTCAGAAGGTCTAAGGTGCATCTGAAGTTTTGCAATCTAACAAGTTCCAGCTGACACTGACATGGCTCATCTGATGACCAGACCTCAGGTAGCAAATTCTAGAATCGGTGCTGAGAGAACTTTCTGTGATAATCGACATGTTGTATATCTGAACTGTCAACACAGGGACACTAGCTGCATGTGAGTACTAAGCACTTGGGATGGGGCTAGTGCCTAGGAATAGAATTTTGAATTGAATTGAAATTGAAATAAGTGATAAGTGAATATCTACATATTGGGTATCATGGTTCCAGGTGAATGATACCAAACCAGATGATTTTCACAGCAGAGGAAATGAAAATGTAGAGAGAAGAGGGACCCACCAAAGCTGTCCTGGCATTTGGCAAAGCCTGAAGCAAGAGCCCAGTTCACCACAAATCAACACTTTTCCCATCACATCAACATCTCTTCACATCAATAACTCATGAAAAGGACTTTTCACTATCCTTTCTAAAATCCTTACTAGGGTCCCTGAGTAATGGGATTGAATGTTCCCACATACCTATCAGTCTGCTAGATTAGCCATAAAAATACCTTAGGCTCTGTGGCTTAAAGAGAAGACAAATATATTTCTCACTGTTCTGAAGGCTGCAGATCCCATACCAAAGTCCTGTGGGGTCAGGTTCTGGTGAGGGCTCTCTTCCTGATTCACTGATGGCCTCCTTCTCTCTGTGACCTCACATGGCATAGAGAGGAGGGTGGGCTCTCTGGTACCTCTCCTTTTCCTCCTCCTCCTCCTCCTCCTCCTCCTCCTCCTCCTCCTCCTCCTCCTCCTCCTCCTCCTCTTCCTCTTCCATACCCTTCTTTCTTTCATACTGTATTATCCTTAAGTATACCGACCTTTCCAATATGTCATCCAGAGATCATTTCAGCCTCAGCTCTATTTGGCCACAAGTCTTTTCTTTTAAGCAATAACAGAGCAGTTATAAGGACACTAATCCTATTGGATAAGGGCTCCACCCATATGACCTCCTATAATCTTCATCGCTTCCTTGGAAACCCCATTTCCAAATGCAGCCACGCGGGTTAAGCCTTAAACATAGACTTGTGGTAGATGGGGAAACAAACATTCAGTCCATAACAATACCCGATTTGTCTCCAGGCACCAGAAGGTACCTAAAGAAGTGGAAAAACCATAACTTTGGTCTCTGTCTGAGACTTAGTAACTTAACAGAAACACTACTACTAATAGATAGCAGTTATGAGTTTGTTACCACAAATTGTTCTAGCATTTGATATACATGATTTCCATGAATCTTATATTTTTGTGTCTACATCTTTTTTAGATGGTAAACTGAGGCTCAGAGAGGTAAAATACTTGATTAAGGTCACAGAGCTAATCAGTGGAAGAACCAGGATTCTAATCCATGACACTGAGGGATCAAATGGCGAGCTCTCTGCCCTCTTCAACACGATCTTCGAAGGTCTTCTAACTTTAGGTGAAATATGTTCCCAGGTTCCCATCCACATGTGTGGGCTAAAATGCAGACAGGGTGTAGGAAGAGCTTGCCCTGCACTGTCAACACATCCGATGTCCTTCCCCCTCTTGCCAGCAGAGCCCTACTGGGCAGGCAGACACTCTGCTCAGCTGCATGAAGCCACTCATGAATTCCCATGTTTACTTAGAGATGGCAACAGCCAGCATTAGGCTCACCCTTGCCCAGCTCTTAAACAAGGGCTCCCTGGACTCAGGCCCATCCTGGTCTGAGGTCCTAGGTGAGAGGCCCTGCTCCCAACCAATCCTGGATAGGGGAAGAGAGGCGCATTGCGTCAAGGTCCCTCCTTCTCTATTAGCTGGGTCAGGGTGGGCCCTCTTCCTGACCTGGCAGACACAGGCAGGGCAGGCAGCACCAAGACTTCCTGAAGCCTGTCTGCAGGGTCAGACAGGCATGGTCAAGAGTGAAGAAAATAAGGAGACACAGATACTCTGGGGTGTGAAACAATGGGCAGTAGATATCTGAGGTGTCGAAGGGACCATGACCCCTACTTAAGTTGTAGGGGAAATAACCCCCAAACCAGGAGGCTTTTTTTCAAGATTATATATAAACTCTGTGTGGCCAGATTTTCTGATTATTTTCAAGTCAGAAATCTGATTTCTGAGCTGGGGTTATAGTTCAGTAGTAGAGTAAGCATATACTAGGCCCTGGTTTTGATCCCCAACCCTGGGGGGAAAAAAATCTAGATTTCTTTGGGTGATATCTCTTGAATAAAGAAAAAAGAAAGAAAAGAGTTTGGCTCAACTTGTTTGCAAGCACTCTGGCTGATTTTGACCATAGCTGTGAGTCTGCAGCCCGTGAGCTTCAGTGATAGTCACTTTGCTCCCTCTTCCTGTCTGCCCCCTTCTCACCTTAATCTCTCTCCCAACCATTTCCCAGAATTACCTTTCTACCCTCTTATCCTTTGTGATGTTTTCAAATCATGCTATAAGCCAATTTCTAGTCTCACATATAAAGGGCTTTCTCTATGACTTGGGCATGTTTATTTTTGCTCAAAGATCTCTAACTCCATTTTATTCCCCTGTCTGGTGCTTACTGGATTCCCCTCTCACCTTCTACATTGTTTCTTTCAGCAGCTTCTAAAAGGCTGCCTGATCCTTTTAACCTGTCATTTCTCTTTATTTTGCTTCCATTATCAATAATGTTTAGTGCCTGAATTCACAGCCTCGTCTCCCCAGCATAGAAAGCCTGCTCCTTGCTTTTACCAACAGCAATTTCCCAGTAGTAATTACCACTTCCTTGCTTTCATCCCTCACCTACAGTTTGCATCACATGGCAGGCAGAAAGGCCTTAGCTGGAGTCCACAGCAACGTGTCACTGGGGCCCCATCTCTCTTTTACAGGGTCAAAGCAATTTTCTGGTGATGGGGTGGGAGGAAACCAGAGAAGGACAGGGTTGTGGTAAGAAGCCCAGCCCAAGCCCAGAGCCCTGCAGAATAGTGCGGTCTTTGTATCCAACCTGAGCCCGTGTGCACCTGCTTTTATGCAGAGCTGAGCTGTTGCCATGGGAAACAGAAGCCACCAGGCTTCTCCGTCAGCCCTGCACAGGCTAGCTGGCAAACCCCACAGTAGTGCATGCACTGCCATGGTTTTGTCCAGGTGGAAATAAATGTCACTGGTAACATGAGGGCTGGCATGGAAAAGGGTCCATTCCTGACCCCCAAGGCCCCCACCTCGTTGGTGAATCAGGAAGACCTCCATTCCTGAGCAGTCTTTTTCTTTTTTGTTTTCTTTTTTTGTGCTGAGGATTGAACTCAGGGCCTCACACATGGAAGACCAGTGCCCTGCCACTGAGCTTCATCCCCAGCTCCTGAGCACAGTCTTTTGAGCACAGATTAACCCTCAAGATAGAGATGAATGTATCTTTGGTCCAAATACAAAGCCCAGTCAGTCAGTAGCCACAACAAATGGAGCCATGAAATAATAATGAGAGGCTCTCACTTTCTAGATGGGGGGATACTGCAGGTGCACATCATCAATGCAGCTTCAGAGCTGTCAAACAGAAACGGCAGGCTGTTGTGTGGCCCTCCTGCTGGGAAAGACCTGGAGCCCCAGGCTACAGGAGGTGCCCTCTTGCCCACTTATAAAACACCAGCCTCATCTGCAGTTTCCAGCTCATTGTGTCCCTGCTCCCACGCAGAAGACAAAGGCTTATGCTCACCAAGCCTGGTTACAGTCTCCAGACACCCTGGGGGGAAATAAACCCAGAAGGACAGTTCCTCTATCCCTCCTGAGTTCCTCTAAACGGCTCTGCAAATCCCTTAAAGGAGACTTTCAGCCCCTCAGCCTCCTCGTTTCCTCCATAACTTGATGGAAATCTCATTTTAAAGGAAATCCGAATAAAGGGCACAGTAAAATAGGAAGAAGACTGGGCAGGGAGACCAGAGGCCTATGGCCTAGACTCTCCACTCCAAACAGGTCACTTCACCTCTTGGGACCTCTGCCCAAGAGCTAACTGGGTTCTAAGGTCTCCACCAGCCCCGTCTTCTCTGAAATGAAAAGTGGATCAGAGCCACAGAGTGGGCTCTTGGCATAGATACTTTGCACCCACTTCTGAGACAGAATATCAAAGGCCAGCACCTGTAAGTGAGACAAAAAGAAAAAAAGGAGGGCTGCTTTTCCTTTCTTTCTTTCCTTTTTTTTTTTTTTTTTTTTTTTTTGTAAAGCTCTTGCTTTGGTTGGGAACATACTGTTCTCTCAGACGGCCAAAATAGCTGGAGCAGGAGCCGAGGCCTCTGTTTGAAGGGGACTGACTTCCTCATCTCTTTGTTTTAATCCTTCTTGCCTTGGGAACCTTAGCAAATGCCTTACTCTGTGAAAGCAACATTCACACAAGAAAGGAAAGACTGATGAGGGCTATGGGTAAACAGAAGAGCATCCATGGAGAGAGTCCGTCCCTCACTGCAGGCTGCCAAACCCTGGTGTGCCTGTTAGTGAGGCAGGGCCTCCTGTCCTACCTAGGACAGGGCACCAGCTCCTCCCTAGGCCAGAAGCCTCTGCTCCTAGGGTCGAGTCTGCAAAACCAGGAGATGGCACAGGGCTCCACACTGCCCTAGCAGGAGGGTGCAGTATTCCCAGAGATGAGAATACTCAGATACCAACATTAAAGACTGTCTTTCTGATATTTCTATTCACAGGCAGACTGTGGAGCAGAGGAGTGGTCATAATTGTTTATTCTAATTAACCAATACTTTTTTAAAAAGCAATTTTAGAAAAAAGATTAGTCTGAAAGGTTACTTACAGATTTCTCTCAGGTTCTTCTTTGAGTGCAAAAAAAAAAAAAAGCCCTTCCCAAGGGCTTGCAAGTCTTAATATAGGGCAGGAAAAAGGAACCAGAAATGAGAAGAGGGTAGTGTCATCATGAATCAATATCTTTATTTCCTCCATAAAGTGACTACGTCATTCAATATCAACAAGGGGTGAAACTGATGCAAAGGACTACATCGTGCATTCTGATATTTTTCACAGAATACAGGTTCCACAAACCAGCTCTGGAAAATAATGAAATAGTATATTTTCAAGCACAAGGGAAGGAGTTATAAAAACATGGACAGTCTCTCTTCCTCTTTCCTCTTTTCTCCTAATGTGTAATCCCTAACTCTACTCTAGAAAGGCAATTGATAAGCAAGTGCCCTCCCCTGCTCCCATCTACAGCTGAAGGGCAGTTTCACCAAGAAGCCACCTCTGCACCCATGACCAAGTCAGGGCTGATAATGGTGTCACGCCGTGCAACCACACGGAGACTTCCCATCTTAGAAATTTAACTTCCAAGTTGAAACGACTGTATTTTATACTTTTAGGGAATTAGCAAAGCCTCAAAACCTTTCTACAACATTATTATTTATCTTTTCATTGAGACCCATAATATGTCTACAAAAGCTTTTATCTCAAAATTCATGATTCCTAGTGAACTGCAAATATCCCTGGGAAGGAGGTTGTCTTAAATATCATTACTGCCAATTTGTGTCTGATGACTGAGTGAAGGCTAATGGATGCTTCAAAAAGCAAGAAATAGTTCCAAAATTTACAAGTTTGACAACTGTACATTGAGATAGTACATAGTCATAATTTACAATCAGTCTTCTGACAGAAGTCTTGACTTCCTCCCCCTCTCAAAACGTTTTTTGTTTATTTCAAACACATGATCCAATATCTTCAACCATACACACAGGTTCTAATCTGGAAAAACATTTTTCCCTCCTCCTCTGAAATTTTTCAATTATCATTCATTTGGATTCAATTCAATGAAATTCAATTGAACCACATACAGATTGATAGACGTTTATTGAAACTCTACTCAAGGCTTAGGCACTAGGGGATATAAAACCTAATAAAAATCTAACACCTGATTTTCAAAGGACTCATAATTTACTTGAGGATAAATGGTGAATATGAGACAGAGAGAGAGAGTAGTGTGGAACTGCTTGGGCAGGGAGAGAATATTCCTAACAGGAGTTTGGGGAATACTTTATGGAGAGGTGAAAACCTTGAAGACTGAACACAATTTAAACAGATCTAAGGAGCAGGAGAGAATTTCCAGCAGATGAGATGCTTGTGAAGGTCCAGAAGCAAGAAGCAGTGTATCCCATTCTGGAAGTTTTGGGCTCAACTAGATCTTCAGAGAGCTAGGAGGAGGAGGTAGGAGTCATACCAAAGGGGCCTGGAGTGTGGCCCTCCACCAAAGGTGCTTGGCCTTCCTCATTTGACCTGAGGTCCCCAAAGAGTAATAATCCTATCATGGCCCTGTCCACATTGGTTTTAGACATATATAGGTAAAAAAAAAATTTAAAAAGTGGATTTGTTTTTCAAGTAATTTTCATTTCATGGAATGTGCTTCTAGTTTTGTTGTTGTTTGTGCTATGGATGGAACCCAGGGCCTCCTGCACACTAAGCATGTGCTCTACCACTGAGCTATCCCCTGGCTCATGTTTTTTTACTTATACCAATAATAATGATTTTCTTTTACAATAATTTTTAAATTTAAAATGATGTTGATATTAAGAAAACTATAAGATAAATAATTGTACAGGTGAGACATTAAAATCTCTCACCAAACATCATGGTGAAGATACACAAATGTCAGATGTTTGGGAGACACAACTATAGAGCAATAGATAATGGGGAATTAGAGAATTTGGTGAACAAATTGGCATTGTAAAAAGTCAGTGAGCAGCACTGGAGAGGGCGGGAGGGGAATGAACAAAGGGGGCTGAGATAGGAGGTAAGACCAGTATATTATTAGTTAGGGTTCTCAAGACCAACAGAGGAAACAGGGTTGTGTGGGGGGAGACTATCAGGAGACATCCCAGTCAAAGCCCAGGGAGCATGGCTGCCTGCCATGGGTCACAGAGGCAAGCCTTGGCTCCCAGTGAAGAAGGAGGAGCAGCAGGCGAACACTCCAGGCAGGAAAGGGCCATGAAATTCAGGGTGCGAGTGAGGCATTGGAAAGTCCAGTTGGGCCTGTGGTGTAGGTACTAGGTGTGAAGGATGCAGGCTGCAGAGCTGCAGCCTCTCCTGCCCCTTCCTGTAGAACTGAAGGTAAATCAAGATGTTCTTATCTGAACAAGAAAGACCCAACTTCAGTGTCCATGCCTAACTGGGCAACAGCAGTGGTCACCAAGAGAGGAAGAGTGAGGAGTGGGGGAGGGGAGGCATGTGGGATATTGAGGACAGGAAGAAGAAGAAGGCTCAGGAAATGGCCCTGCCTTTTGGAAGAGCCATGTCGGTAGACAGCTGGAGGCTGCAGTGGGCTGGGAGTGAACCAGAGGCAAGCGGGGGAGGAACCATCCAGGGGTTAATTGGTAGTAGTGTTGGAGATGAAAACAGAGAGGAAGAAAGCAGTGATAGAGATGCAATAAGAGACTAGAGAAAATTCAGCCAATCAGACTCACAAAGGAGAATGAAGAGAGCAGGAGAGATGTTGGTAACTCTTTGAAAGCTGAGGATACTTCCAGATCTTCTGGGGAAGGAAGAGACAGAGCCTTCTGCTTGGAGAGCAGAGTAGACCAGAAGTTCCTGACTCATGCAGAGCAAATCTACAGCTGGTACAAGGAGAAAGCATTGGACAAAGGAAACCATGGCCCCTACACAAAAGGGACGCACAGTGGAGCCATTGACATGGCATTGAAAATCCCCAGCAGATCTCAAGTTTTTTTGAGGGAGACAAAATGGTCAGTTGAGTTTCAACCTTAGAGACCTATGTAGGGTTAAGGGGCTGGGATGTGGGCAGACGGATGGAATTCAGCTATTGCTGCAAATTTCCTTTCCTGAGCACTGAGTGAACTCAGAGAATGGAAAAGCTAGGCTCAGCTGGGAATTTTACCCTGGTCAGCTCAAATGTTCCTTAATGACTTTGAAAGTCTGCAATTAGTAAGTTGGACTCTTTGACAGTATCTGTCTACACTCCTCAAATGAATAGCCTCAGAACAGCCATAGTTGAAAGAGCCTGGTACACAGGAACCATCCAGATTCCAACACCAGGGCCTGGTGGCCACCAGCCAAGTAAAATCAGGCCTGAACTTCCAGGGTGTCTCTGGGATTCTGCCTCAGGTGGCCACTGAAATTACCATATGATCCTAAGCTCACATTCAGGATCATCTTTTGTTCTTTCTCCTGCCTCCAAGGAATCTCTGTCCTTCAGAGGTCATTTTGGATTCCATGAGTCATAGAACTATAGAGAATACCAGCCTTGTCTCTGACCCCTGCACCACCCAGCTCAGGAATCCTCTGGAAAACCAAGATAGGGAGAAGATGTTTTGTGAGATGGTATGGCCTGGCATAGATAGGGATTGTCACATTGTTTGTTTGGTAGCTTTAATCTGTTAAAATTGTTACAGTATTTCTAGAACAACTTATTTGAGGCCATGCATTTCTTACACTGAATGAAGAATGAGAAGGGCTGGGGATACAGCTCAGTGGTAGAGTCCTTACCTAGCATGCATGAGGCCCTGGGTTCTGTCCCCAGTACTGCAAAAGAAAATAATGATAATAATAATAATAATAATAATAAAAAGAGAGTGAGGATTCTGTCATGTGAATCCAAATCCAGCTGTGGCCATCTATGTCACCTCTGACCTAATATTTAGTCCCCTTCATTCAGAGCCCTCACTGCAGTGGGGCTTTTCTGTGAGTATCAATCATAACCTTCCCAATGACAGATCCTGACCTTTTCTGCTCTGCCGGTACTGCAGCTCCAGTGTTTGCACTCACTCTGTCCGGAAGCTGCTTCCCTGCCTTGACCTTTCTTCCTCCCAGGACATTCTTAGCATCATCTGCTTTTTTTCCCCTATTCAAGGGCACTCTTCAGGCATCGTTGTGCACCAGGCCTGTGGTGGGTTCCCCGGGGTCCCCTGATGAAAGAGGCCTGACTGCTGAAGCTCATGACGTCCACGTGTAAGGAAGTCCAGACAGGGAGTGTGTTAATCCGCCTTCCATTACTGTAACAAATACTAGTGATAAATCAACTGTGAAGAAAGAAAAGGTTCATTTTGGCCCATAGTTTGGAGGTTTCAATCCGTAGTTGGTTGGCCTGATACTTTTGGGCCTGTGGGAAGGCAGCACATGGTGGTGGGAGGAAACTGCTCGCCTCATAGTGGCTGGAAAGCAGAGAAAAAGAGGGAGAGACCAGAGTTCCACTATTCCCATGTCTAAGGACGTGACCCCAATAACCCAAAACCTTCCATGGGCCCCAAGTCTTAGAAGTTTCCACCACCTTCCAGTAGCAACACAGGCTGGGGACAAGGCCCTTAACTTATGGGCTTTTGTGGGACATTGAAGATCCAAACCATAGCAGAGGGACAGGAAGTGGTGGAGAAAAGCCTGAAAAAACAGTGGGGAGGATCTCTGAACTTCCTGGGGACAGAAGTTGGAGTAAGGGAAAGACAGGAGTGAGAGGATGAGGATGAGTTCGCTGGTTGGAGCAGGAACATAAGCAAAGGCAGAGAGCCCTGGGAGTGCCAGCATGGCCAGGCCAATTCTCACATGCAGCCTTTACCCAAGTATCCCTTGGGGTCAGAGCATGGATATGTGATTGGCTGTGGCCAATGGGACTTGAGGGGACTTCAATGAGGAGCTTATGGTAGAGCCTTCCTCTCTTAAAAGGCTGCGCATGGGAAGGAATAGGCTCTGCTTTGCAGGGAGTGCCCTTCTATGATGTCTGAACAGCTGGGACCACTGTTTTTAACACGAGAAGGATCAGAGTCAAAAGATGGGAACCAGCTGCATTCCCAGTGGCACTTGGCCACTGGACCAACCCTTGATCTCTTCTGCTCCCTGACCCCTGACATGAGACAGTAAATATCCTAACTGTACAGCCACTTTTAAAACACAGACTTGTTTTTGACATCAGTTTTGGGTTTTACAACAAAAGTGAGTAAAGATAGATTCCCCAGATGCTTCTCATCTGTAAACATGCATAGCCTCCCCGAGTATGAGCACCCTCTCCAGAGGGCACACTCTTACCACTGAGAACACCCACTGACATGTCATTATCAACCAAGTCTACGGTTTATGTTAGGGCCCACTCCTGGAGTTGTGCATTCTATGGATGTGGACAAATGTATAAATGACATGTATCTACTCTTACAGAATCACACCAAGTAAGTTCCTTGTCCTAAAAGTCCTCTAGCCATCATTAACTATTTTACTGTCATTTTGCCTTTTCCAGAATGTTATAATTGAAATCATACAGTATGTGGCTATCAGATTGCTGCTTTTTCTTAGTAATATTTAGGATTCCTCCATGTATTTTCATGGTCAAGCCACTTTTAAATGTCGTTCTATTAAGATATAATTGACATACAACAACCCACACATGTTTAATGTGTTTGATTTAATATGTTTTAACATGTGTGTATACCCATGAAACTGCCATCCTAATCAAGACCATGAACATAGAACATGTTCGCCACCCCCTGTAGCTCCCAGTGCACCCTTGTGATCCCCCAGACCTCAGCCCCTCCTCAGCCTACCACTCATCTGCTTTCTGTCACTGTAGATTAGTTTGCATTTTCTAGATGTTATAGATGGAACCATACACTCTATCTTCTGTTTTTCTTTTTGGCTTAGCTCTTTCCATGCACCATAACTGTTTTAAGATTTATCATGCAGTGCTTATATGAAGAGTTCATTTCTTTATATTGAATGTACCTCTATTTGTTTATCCATCAGTCTGTTGATGAATGTCTGAGTTGTTTCCACTTTGGGAGCTATTAAAAATAGAGCTGCTGTGAGCATTTGAATATAAAGCTTTGTAGAGACATAGGCATTCATTCCTTTTGGAAGTATCTAGCAGTGGACTAATGGATCATGTGGTCAGTATTATGGTTTAGATGTGAGGTGTCCCCCAAAAGCTCATGTGTGAGACAATGCAAGAAAATTTAAGGTGAGATGATTGGGTTATGAGCGTTTTAACCTAATCAATGCATCAATTCCCTGATAGGGATTAACTGGGTGGTGACTGTAGGCAGGTAGAGTGTGGCTGGCGGAAGTGTTGGCTGGGGGTGTGCCTTTGGGGTGTATATTTTATCTTTGTTGAACAGAGATCTCTCTTTCTGCTTCCTGGTGCCATGTTCCCAGATGCTTTCCTCTCTGCCACCCACTTCTGCCATGATGTTCTGCCTCACCTCAGGCCCCAGGGAATGGAGTCAGTAGATAGATTGAGTCCTCTGAAACAGTGAGCCTCAAATAAACTTTTTCCTCCTTAAAATTGTTCTCCTTAGGTCTTTTGGTCCCAGAAGTGAAAAAGCGTTAAATATTCCGTGTGCATTCAACTTTTTGTGTGTGGCAGTGCTGGGCATTGAACAGAGGGCCTCACACATTCTATTCAAGCACTCTGCCACTGAGCTACATCCCCAATCCCTCAAATTGCAATCCTCCTGCCTCAGCCTCCCAAGTAGCTGAGATTAGAGGTATGCACCACTATGCCAGCTTTCAACTTTTAAGAAATGGCCAATAATTTTTAAAGTGGTTGTACCTTTTTATATTTTCTCCAGAAAGCAACGTGGGGGTTCCAGGTGTTCTGTGTCCTCACAAAGAGTTGGTAGTTTTTTAGCCACTTTAATAAGAATATCATTATAATTTTAATTTGTGTCTTCTTGATTAATTAATAATGTAGAGCCTCTTATCTGCTTATTTGTCATATATATATGTATGTATATATATATATATATATATGTATATATATATGTATGTATATATATATATATATTGTTTTGGTTTTTTTTTGGTGACCTCAAGTTCAATTTTAATCCAACTGCCACAGTAACAGAATTCCATTCTGGTAAAATTAGTATCTTCTTTATAAAAATAATAAAGAAAATCATCATTAACTCTACTATTCAAAGTCAATTCACTGTTTATTTTATATATTTAAGATATTCTTCCAGTTGATAATTTACATTTAAGTTTAATTTATAGTTTTTTTAAAAAAATAGACAAATTTTTAAATGCTATCAATCTGTCTTTGAAACCATGCTTAAAAAATTCTACTCCCCACAAGTTTTGAATATTTGTTTGTTATTGGAGGGAGGCATTCATATTTAAAAATAGAATCCAATACTTAATAGATTATAAACTAAGAATAATTATAAGCTAAGGATAAACATAAACTAGGCATCTACATTAGCTTCCTGTTGCTGCTGTAATAAGTCATTATAAACAGGGACTTAAAACAGTCCAAATTTGTTGTTTTATAGTTTTGGAGGGGATGAGTTTGAAATGGGGTTTACAGGGCTGCAGGGAAGGTGTCCACGGGACGGTCTTAGGTTCTTGCCTCTTGCAGGGTCTAGAGGCCACACACATTCCTTGCTAGCGCCCCCTCCCAACTCCAAAGACTGCAATTGCATTATGACATCATCTGCTTCTGTAATTATATCTGCTGCTCTGGAAACGATTCTCCTGCCTCCTCTAGTAAGAACCTTCATGATTGCCTTGGGCCCTCCTGAATAAACTGGAATAATCTCCCATTCTCAAAATCCTGAATTTAATTATATATGTATGCCATTTAAAGTAACATATTTAGAATTTCCAGGGATTGGAATGAGGGGTTTTTGGTGGCCCTTTATTCTGTCCACCACAGAATCAAATATTGTTTTTTATCTAAATGGTTCAACATTCAGCCCAACATTATTTGTTAAATAAGTTCTCCAATGATTTGAGATATCAGCTTCATCTTGTAAGAATTTCATATGGGATGTATATTTATGTCAGAACTTGCTGTTCTGTAGCTCTGATCCACAGAATAAACTTTGACATGTGGCTCGTGATTGTGTGCCCAGCCAGACTGCGGCATTTGTGCCCAGCCAGACTGCGGCATTTGGCGGCCCGTGCGGGGAACTTCTGAAGCTTAGAGGTAAGTGAAATTTCTCACCCTTGAGGAAGAGAAAAAAAATGGGTGAACATTTCAAAAAACAATGTGTTATTGTTTTGATTTATTTTGTTTTTATTTCAAGTTGCCTGTTCCTAGAACTTTCTCAGGCAAACTGGGGAAAATGGTTGACTCAAGGTTTGAAGTTGTTCGCCTCTGAGCAAGAGAAATTGTTAGAGGAAGGAGGCACCCCAGTGAGACCAAGAACAATTTGGGCATATGTTGATACAATACAAAAATGTAGCCCATGGCTTTTTAAAGATGAGTTATTAAGTATATCAATGGGACCATCATGGTATCCTGTAGAAGGATTTTTCTTCAACAAGAAAGAGATGGCTAGTTCTGTTTACTACATTTGTCTAAGATCTTGGTTTTTACAGACATCTAATTAATTTACAAAGCTAAAGTGTTAAAATATCAACCACTAAATATAAAATCAAGTACTCTTTACTTATTAAGTTCCATATGATAATATATTTAAACATTATGTGTGTTTTCATAAATTGGTAAATGGAAAAAATGTTTAATATTGCTTTGTGTCTGTGTCTTTGCTAAAACAAGGTTACTAAGAGTTAAGATTCTATCATGTGTAATTTATATACAAAGAGTATAAGAAGTTTCAGTTGGGTTTCAATTATAGTATTATAGTATAAAAAACATGAAAGTCTTTCATCTTATTAAAGTGGAGTAATTTGTCTAAATCAGAAATTTTATAAGAGTTGTTTCAAAATGTGAATTCATAAAAAGGGTTAACGGTTAAAAAAGAGAAAAAGATTCAAGATGTGGAAATATATTAATATAAAAGGTTAAAGGAAAAAGAAATGTTTCTAGATGAGATAATCTCTGTGTGGTAAAGTAAAAAGTTGTAAAATGCCATTTAAAAAGATTTTGAGGAAACTAGACTTACTTTAAAAGCTTGAGAAAGGAAGAAAGAAGAAAAATGTATTTGTACATGGCAGATTGAGACAAAGCTTCTCAATGGAGTTAAAAAAAAAAAGCCTTTGGTTGAAGGGCATCCATGTAAACTAACATTAAAGAGATTTAAACAGAATCTAAGCCTCGTTTAAAAGAGTGAAGTTGTAGGTGGTGAAAAAGTACATTTAAAAGTACAGTATAGATGATAATTGGAAGGCTTTAAAAGGTTAAATTGAAGGTGGTTAAAATGCCTTCATGACGGAGGAAAGATTGCGTCATTCGAAGCCTAGTTAATCGTAAAGGCATTACTTAAAAAAAAATGGGAAGATAATAGGATAAAAGATATTTAGATAAAGAAGATTAAAAATTTAAAGTGAAAAACTTTAAAGACTGAAGTATAGAAAGTTAAAAAGAGAAAAGATAAAGAAGATGTAGAAAGATAAAAAAGATGTAGGGAGACAATAATTTTAAACCCACAAAATAGAAAACAACAACAACAACAAAAAAAAACTAGGAGGAAAATAAGCAACTAAGGGTAAATATACAAACCTTAGAAAAAAACTAGAAGATAGAAATAAGATAAAAAATGGTTGAAAATGTCAAGTAAGTTATTTCAGATAGAAAATGCAAAAATCTAAGACAACTATTAGATACAGACATATACTTATTAAAGCAAAAAGAGGGAATTGGAAAAGGGTATATATCCCCCATAGATAAACTTAAAATAACCCTTTTTACTCTAAACTTTTTAAATTTGGATTCATCAGGACTTAGTGCTGCGGAAAGACATATGTATCCAAAAAATGTACATAAGCCTAAGGTACTTTGGAAAGATATTCTAACAGGACAATGGAAAGGTCCTGACCCAGTGATTGTCTGGAGTCGGGGTTTTGTTTGTGTGTTTCCACAGGGAGAACAGCAGCCGATTTGGATTCCAGAGAGATTAACTAAAACAGTTTCTACAGATCGAAAAGAAGATGATTTGACTCAAATCCATAACAGCTGATATCCAGAACTCCAGCTTGGCCATTCTTACATCTGCGACAGTGATTAACCAGGATGCTTTTTTTCAATAGCTATTTTATTATTGCATTTTTCCACATCATAAGGTTCTATTTTTATTTTTTGAGCTCATACAAACCTAGGTTAATGTTTTTCTGATCAGTTTTATTTTTTGACTGTGGAGTTTTTAAACATTGCAATGGAGATTTCACCCAGGTAAAGCTACAAGGCCTTTACTATTTTCTTATGTGTTGTACGTTTGTGTACACTCTTGTGTTTTGTGTGTATGTCTGTATGTGCATATGTCCATATTTCTTATATGAGGAGCGCTCATGAAAAAATGGATCCGAATTATTATTATTTTTATTCACGTGATTTAAATGGTTTAATTTAAATTAGGTAAACAGCTGTTAAGGATTGTTTTTAAAGGAGGTTAACAGATCTGTTTGTTTACTAATTTAAATTAGGTAAACAGCTGTTAAGGATTGTTTTTAAAGTAGGTTAACAGATCTGTTTGTTTACTTTCACCTTTCCTTTTCATTATATTTAATAATTCTTTTCAGGATAATGTCTTTTTAGCATTATTGCCAGAATTCCCATCTCCATCCCAGTGCCGGTGAAGACAGCTTCTATGATAGCTATCACAGTAAGCTGTATAAACTGATGCATCAATGAATATAACTCAACAAGTAATGCTCAATCAAGGAGTCAACTTACTTTGGGAGGAAACGGATTTTGGGAGGAAATGGACATATTGATAGATTCCTCTTCTTTGAACTGCTTGCAGAACTTGCCTGGACTATGTAACTATCGTTTGGTGCAGCGAATTGTGGTAATGCTGGCATATCTTTGCTGATGGTGTCACTAGTGATGCAATTTTTATTTCCTTGCCAGCGCACCCCATGTTAATTGTGGTAGTGCTGGCATATCTTTGCTGATGGTGTCACCAGTGATGCAATTTTTCCCAAGGAGCCGTCAATTGGCTTGGTGTTGTGACATTTCTGTATTCTCCTCCCTTCTGCTAGTGATGGTCTAAAATTTGGGGGCCAATGGCTTATGCTGGACCGGTAGTCAGTGACAGGTATGATCCAATTGCAGTGGTATCAACCTAAGACAGGAGGCTGACGCCTAAAGGTCAGTTTTCCGATGACGGGTAAGAACCATATGTTGAATTGGACAACCTACCAGGCACGGTCCTTAAGCCACATTAACCTCACTCCCCCACTGGCACCAAGGCCAAATTTGGGGGCCAACAGAGGTGAGGCAAAGAACCTCACCCCCCCACTGGTGCATAGACCTATCCACAAGTATGGCTGTATGCTGGACCGGTAGTCAGTGACGGGTATGATTCAATTGCAGTGGTATCAACCTAAGACAGGAGGCTGACGCCTAAAGGTCAGTTTTCCGATGACGGGTAAGAACCATATGTTGAATTGGACAACCTACCAGGCACGGTCCTTAAGCCACATTGCTTGTTGTTTAATTAATCAGAAGGGGGGAGATGCTGGGAGCCATTAGCCAAGTAGGTATGACAATTTCCTTGCCAGCGTACCCCATGTTGCAGCGACATTGAATGTAGGTGACCTTGCTCAAGGACCAAGGCAGATTAGGGTGTTCCCGGTTTTAAGATAATCGTGTTTAGGGCGTTCCCAGTTTAGGTTCCAGGTTTAAGGTTTAAGATTATTCCTGCTGGGAATAGGGCGTATCCTGCTGCCTGAGTTCCCCTTGAGTTCTCACGGGATTCAGACAGTATATTTTGGAGATAGAAGCCCAGTGGAGGTGGATTTGGGCAGAGAACGTGGATTTGGGCAGAGAACGTGGATTTCCCCAGAACGTGTTTGTAGAGTGCCGGTGTGAGTTCGGGAATAAAGAGTTGCTGTTTGAATCTACAAGCTGTGTGGTGGCTCGTGATTGTGTGCCCAGCCAGACTGCGGCATTTGTGCCCAGCCAGACTGCGGCAGACATGTGCACCTGGTCCCCGTGGCTACAGGTTCTAGTACTCACTCCTTCCTAGGACTCTCAAAACACCCCCTCCCCATCCCCAACCATTTCCTGCTTCTGTTCTCAGCTTCAGTGCCACCATGCCTCATGGGCTCACTGCACCCTAGCTCAGACCAGAACAGTTTAGTGATGTGGCAACCTGTTTAACCCACACATAGCAGCACTGTGGATAGACACTGCCTTGTAAAGAGTCCTCCAAGTGAAAAACAAGATTGGTGAGATGTGCTATGATAGAATAGGATGCCGGCTCATACTCTGTGAAGAAAATTGATACCATTTTGGATATAGATAGATACTTAGAGGGAGAGAAACCAATATTTATTGATAATGCTCAGATTAATAAAGCTATTCCCTAGGGCTACAGAAGGAACAAGCCATCTCTGACTGTGTGTTCTGTCTGGTGGAGAACTCAGAGAGAGAATTCTGTTACAATTGAGCTTACCACTGGACTGGCATCCCTGTTAATCTTTATAAAGGTTTCCATTATGTTAGCATTCATGAAGAACCACCATGTGATTCATTTTGCCAAATAGCAGAATCTGTTCAACACCTACGATGTCCATACTAGCATTTGATGGTCTGTAATATTAATGTCCTAAGTAGTCCTTTGTAAAATTACCGTAAATATCCGTAGCTCACTTGAAGGGCTGCCTGGTATTTGCTTCCTTGTCCACATCGGCTTGCTGGTGGCATAATATCCAGCAACCAGGATAGGAATCATTTTTTTGGTTATTATAGAAATGTGTATTCTCAACAAGTGATTTAAAACTACTATTTCTGCTCTTTAATTGCACTGAGGCAGGGTAAAACCAGATGACCCCCAACGTCACTTCTGGCTTTCATTCTATACTACCACAGTCCCTATTACTGCAAAATTATCCAGTGTGTGACTCTAAATGACACTAAGAATTTTAGCATTTCCCAGTGTAACATGGAGTTAGGCAGTCGGGTTCTTTGTCTCATGAATTTAAGGAATGAAATCCATGGACACAGAATGAGAGCAAAGTAACAGGATTTCTTAGAGTAAAAGAAAGCAGAGCTCCTAAAGGGGACAGGCCCCAAGAAAGGGACACCCATGGGTATCTGGTATCTAGGGGTCTTTAAAGGCACCTCTGGTGGCCCAGTGCAGATGATTGGTGGGGTAAGGGATGCCAGCATGGACCAATCAAACTCTTCAAGCTCTGAGCTTAATAAGCCAATCAGAAGTACATAATTTTGATTATCATTAAGAGGACAGGTCTCACCTGGGGATTATTGATGCACTTAGAGGAACTAGGGGTCTGCTTCTTACAGTCAGCCATTGCTAGGGTAAGGGGAGGGTAACTAAGGAAGGGCTGCTAGGTTGAAGCTATGAAGAACAGAAACAGGTATACTAGCTCAGAAGTCATTGTGATGAATGCTGGCATGGAGTAGCATGTCACAGGATGTCTTTCAGACCCAATGTCCCTGCGGAGGTTGGCATAATGTCCCCTCCTCCTGTCCTTCTCCAAGGCCGTCATCCTGGCTGCCTATGGGAGATCTATCTTCCTGCCTCACCAGCATCCTCTTCTTAAACTCATGAGAAATGGGATCTTGAACCTCATTTGACTCCTGCAAACATGGACCCTGCCCATGGTTGGATAATTCCAGAAATTCTTCCTACTCACTGAAGGAGGCAGTGGTGGCCCCATTCCCATGGGATGCCCCCAGAGAAGCCATTCCTGTAGAAGCCTGGGACTCCAGGGTGTGGAGTCTGGGGGAAGAGCCACCAAACAACTGGTCACAAGAACTTGCTCCCCAGTCCTGACCCAGAAGATACTGGTTCCCAGTGGGAAGTTCAGCTAGATAAAGGATGGAATTTTTATAATAAGTGCATATAATAAAAAGGGAGTGGGGGAAATATTTGCCTCCTGAGATTAAAACAAAATTTAATATGGTGTCTTTATACCAAGGAGCCATAAATAAAAATGAGGCAGCTCTTTATGTACTGAAATGGAATGACCTGCAAGAAGTACTAAGTGGGAAAAAAAATACTAAGTGGGGGGGAATGACGAACAGAACGATGGGTATTTATACACACCATCTGTGCAAAGGGGTAAAAAAGAATATATAGGCTTATGTTTAGCTAAACTACTGTCTCTGAAAGGTGACACAAGGAACTAATAGCTGTGTTTGCCTCTGAGGACCTGGGTAGCTGAAGGACAAGGTTGAACACAGGGACTAGGTACTTGAATTTTTAATCCATGAACTATTACCTATTCAGAAAAAAAAATTACATAACAATAATAAATAGTAAGCTACACAGTTTTGCTAATATAAAATTGCAGCTATATAATTATGTTACTTCTATTAATATATTTATATAAGTATATACACTGATAATTTACCATAAGAGAAATATTGGAAAAGTAAATAATATAGTAGATGGGCCTGCATTTAAAGCCAGATGCTTGCTGGGTGGTGGTAGGCAAGTCACTCCCCTTCACTAGCCTCTGTTTTCCTCAGGGCTAAATGGTGTCTATTATTATTGCCAAGGTTACAGGAGAGGGCGTACTAGGGCCAGCACTGCTCCAAGGGGAATTGGTGGCTGCTACACACAACAGCTCTGGGAATCCACTCTGTGTGTGTGGGGGGGGGGGGGGGGGCCTGGGGGGGGGGGGCGAGGATGTCCAGGGATACAGGGAGGCTGGGCCAGAGGGCTTGGGGGCAGCATGGTCTTCCTGGGCATGAATTGCCCCTCTGGTCATTTTGTACCCCTGGAATCCTGAAGAAGTCATCCTATGCTTGGGCTTTCTGAAGTCCCTGGCCTCCTGTTGGCCTCTGTTCTTTTTGGCCACTGACAAGATAAACACTTTGAATTTACACAGCCCCAGACATCTTCCCAGGCCCAGTCCCTCGGGGCTCCTTGGCTGCTCTACAATTGGGAAGCCAGAGGACTCCCAATCCAGGCTGAAGAGCATCTCCTGTCCTTTCCCAAGAGGGGCAGCAGGGTGCTGCACCACGTGGTTAGCCAGGGTCACCCATCATTCCCACAGTTCTTCATTTCAGGGATGAGAAGGTTCCATGAATCAACTCCTGGGTCATGAAATAGGGAAGTGGTTTATTCTCTCCCACCCAACCCCCGGCCTTTGTTTTTCTCTCTCTGGTGGATAAAACAGTCCCTGGAGGCTGAGTGACACACACAGGCTCTGACAGCAGGACGGGAGGTCCCCTTCCGGGTACCTAGCCCTCCAGCACCAACAGGCAGCCTTGGCCTTTTCTCTTTCTTCCTCTGGCCTTGCTTTTAAAAACCAGGTTCTGTAAGGGAAAATGAATGATTGAAAAACAGATTTCAATATAAGATTGAAATAAAAGAACACTTGTTTTTCATCTGGTCTCTGTAGGTCCCCACCCCCTACCATGCACAGTTGTTCATTTGAAACCACAAAATTAGCTGGAAAAGGGAAATAATAGTAATGTCCTCATTTAACTGTTCCTTCTCTGTAGGCATCACCGGCTGGCTCAGCCTGGCCTCTCTTAGAACCGTCAAGAGGGCCAGATTTAGAAGAAATATTACTTCAGCTCTCAAGATGGAAAAACATCTCGCCAGGAGGCAGAGACTCTGGAAAATTGCTAATAAATTGTTACTGCCTGCTATTAAAAGGATCGATAAGATAAGGCCACAAATGATGGATGGGAGAGCCTTGTGCTTTGAGTACTAATGGAGGACGTGGCGCCCAACAGCTCAGAGCAGAATCTTGCTGGAGCAGCACATGCCCATTCACCTTCAGCAAAAATCTCAGCTCATTCATTGCCCTGCAGATCAGTAGTAATTGACAGTGGTTATGAATAATTAAATCAAAAGACATGTGAACCTCGGGGATCAGGAAAATTGCCTTATTTGTGTCTGTAACATTGATGATGCACCAACATTGCCTCTCCTATGATTTTATTTATGATATTCTCATGAGGTAAAATTGGGGTAGGGGTGTGACTTCCTTGGGCTGCCCCAGACAGGAAGAAGCAAAGACATCATTGGCTCAACTTCTGATGCAGCCCCACCCAACTGCCCTGCCCACCTGCCTGGCTGGTTCCCTTTCTTTCTGCATGTGGCCCTGAGGGAGGCAGCATGGCTCCACAGCCAGATGGACACTCAGTGGACAGGCTGTTCTGTGGGATCAGACTCTCTCCCAGCATCAGACCTTCCGAGATCCAAAAGTACCACTCATCCCCTGGTGATTTTTCACCATTTCTCTCCCTCTTTTCTTTACTCTTCAGTGTCAGCTATACCAGCAGAGAGGCCTGTGGTAGGATTTCAAGCCTCCCTAAAAGGCTTGTTAGCTCAAATTCTACTTGCCCCTTCCAGTTCTTCCATAAAATTCCGAGACTTTGAGCCCTCCAGAATGCCTTGGTAAACCTCAACTTTCTGTCTAACCATCCCCAAACACATAGAAGGACCTGTGTTAACATTCTCAGGGATCATCCCAGAGAATCAGCTGCTTCTGCAAAGAGCAAGGGCAGGATGCATGACCTGAGTGGCTAGAGTTGTGGGTTCAGGTGGGCAGAAAACTTTAGAATCTGAACATTGCTTGAGCACAGTACTGATGACAATATTGAGGACAGAATGACAACAGGCAAATCAGTTGGGCTCCCTGGCCATTCTAACTTTCTTTCCCAAATACCATTCAAGTATTTTTCTGCTCTGAGGAGTTCTGGATTTTGTTGCTATCTGTTCTAAGCTATGCCTGGGCTCAATTCAGCTACCTTTCCTTTCTCCCAGACCAAATGAACCAGCCTCCTTTCAGCAGGGCCTCCCCGCAGCCAGTGGCTAGGCTCTACAAGCAGCCTGAGTGTTAAGGGACTAACAGTAATAATTTGGCAAGTGGCTAAGGAGGTCTGAGGGTGTGCAGTGAATGTTTTCTGCAGATGGGTTCATGTGTTCTCTCTCTCCCTACCAGCATTCAGTTGAGCATCCAGAGGAGGGAAGGTAGCCCTTGCATAAGATAGTAATGACCCAAATCCAGGGCTGTGTCCTTAACACATTACCACTCACCTTCTGTAGCGGCCTCAGGAAGATGCATTTCTAACAGAAGTAGTTAAGGCACCATGGCAAGAAATGGCAGGGAATGGAGTGGGGACCCAGATTGCCCCAGTGCAGATGTGTCCTTCCATCTGGGACTTCCAAACTAAAACAGTTGCTCCCAAGCAGCAAAATCAGAGTCTGAACAGAGAATCACAGGCAATCAAGGGGCCTGAACTATTGGAAGAGGGACTTCAGGGAATGGAAGCCACGAGAAGGGGTGGGTAACAGGTTGCAGACATAGAAGTTTGGTTATTCTCATGATCTAAGCCCAGGTTTCAGGAAATAGAGCTCTTCCCAGCCTGCTGGAGATCAAGTGTAGCCTGGATTCCTACAGTGCTCACAGACTTAGGCCATGGAGCTGCCACTAACTTTAGCATCTAGCCAAGTGCAAGTTAGCAAAATACAGAGGGGAGACTGTCAAAGACAGTCCTCAGACCCTCCAACCTGGGAACTTAATTTGGTGGGGGCAGAGAGACGGTTTATCCACACTTGCCTAGAAGCAAGGCCACTTAGGTAGACAGCAAGCACAGGATCCGGCTTGATCTTAGGGACTCCCTGTCTATGTGTAGGGGCACAGATTTGTGAAGTGTGGCTGCACAGTTTAGGAAGAGGCTTATCCTCCATATTTGGCCTGAAGGTGGCAGCTCTTCCCAGGTCTGGAGAGGGTTGGGAATTTCCTTTTCTGAAGCCCGTTAAAGTAGGCCAACTTCTCTCTCCACCTTCTGGAACATCTCCAACCTTTGGGAATTATGAAACAGCCTCAATTCTGTTTTCAGAGATTTGTTGGAAGACTTGTCCATACCACCCACTACCCCAAAACCAGAACAGGGCAGAACAGCCCCTGGCCAATACTGTAAGCCCCCCACGAGGGACTCTATGGGATTCTGGGCAGGTGTGCTCTGAGAGTCCAGTTGATATGGAAATAAATGCCCACTATGCCATTTCCTAATTAGGTGGCCTTGGCCCAGTGACTGATCCCCTGGGAATTAGAATTTCTTTGATTTCATTCCTGTCCTCCTGCCCACTTGCTTTCATCACAAATCAGTCACATTGCAAGAGTCACCAAGCCAGTGGATTTGAAGGATAGGGTGGAGACGTGAAGTGCTGGAAGAATTCATTGGTTCAACAGAATCCTCCAAAGGTTTCCAATGGAGACAGCAGTGGCTCCATCTCCTACACCCTGGGCCATGAGGTGCAGTGCACACCCTGCTGGGCATGTTGGGGACTGCAGCTCCAGCCTCAGCATCCAGGCAAACCCCAGGAGGATCAACCAATGGTTATTAATTATTTTAAGCCAACACTTAACCGATGCTAACTATATGCCCGGCACTCTTCCAGGAAATTTCATCTACTTATTTGTTTAATGTTAACAATGACTCCGCACTGTTGATACCAATTTTATAGATGATGAAACTGAGATACAGAGAGGTTATTCTACTTGCCTAAGGTCACGTGACCAATTCAGGGCAGCTCTGAGATTCAAAACCAAGGCACTCTGTCTTGGATCAAGAGCTGAACTGTGGTGCCTCTTAAAGATACTGTCAGTATCACTGTCAACAGAGACAAAATCTTGAAAGAGAAGATTTCAGAGACTCAAGTCTGTCCCCCATAACAGCACAGAGCTGTCACTCAGCCACCAGTGTAGAATGGATGCTCTGGGTCTGGGTGGCAGCTAGCAAAGCAAAGGGACAACCTGAAGTCTGGAGTTGCTTATTCCCATTATGTTAGACCCCTCCTGAGCCCCCTCCCCTGGACACTTGAGCTCAGTCATTCCATTGCAAACCCTGAAATGGTAGGGAAGGGGCGGGGGGGGGGGGGGTGACAAGACAGCAAATCCTGGGGAGAATTGCAGCAGAATTAGAATAATGAATGCCAAATGCCCCGGTGGGAGCTTCATAAACATTAGAATGGAAATTAAGTTGGAGAAGAGACAACTTGGAATGGACTTTGGGGACTGCTTTTTTTCATTCAGTAGATTGCCTTTCAAAGACAAAAGTAAACAGTAAATGCAAAGCAAATGTTCAAGGAAAGAGGGAATCTGCCTCCCCGCTGGTAGCTTGGCTCTTCTGACTGGGCCTGCCTCTGAGGCGCCCATCAATCCTGAAGCTGGGTACCCTGGCCAAGGTGTCCCTGGCACCTCTGCAGATCCTGTGGGTGTAGCTGAGGCAAATGGGGGCAGGAGGGTTGACAAGGTCATATTTCTACATAACTAATCTTCAGCAAAACGTTGGTGCACAAGAAGCGCTGGGGACGGGGCCAGGTCAGCTATAATGCATCAGTTGAAACTATTAGAGACACTAATTGCTGCCTGGGATGATCCAAGCTCTAACTGGGGCTTTTATGAACATGCAGAATTCCCAGGGTGCCTGCAGGGCTGCAGCATTCCAGATCCTCCTGCAGAGCCACAAAAGCCATTACACTAATCAGCCTGCCCTCATCCTGCCCATCCTTGTCCCTCCCCTTCCCCACCTCAGTTTGGTTCCCAGTGTCTTACAGCCTAATTATTCCTGGAGGGCTGGGGGTACATGCAGAGGTTAGACTTTCATAATTATATTAAGAGCTTTTGACAGGATCAACCTTTCTGTCTTCTATTTCTGTCTTGTTGAAATTCTACTATGCATGTTAATGGCTGAAATAAATGTGAGGGGAAGGATCCATCAACTCTTTCTGGAAACAGGAGACAGTGCAGGGTATCATGTGCCCAGCATTCATGTCCACCGGGAGATTTATGACGACTAATAGGAAGACCGCCCAGCCTCAGATGGACCGAGAAGAAGAGAATCTGTTGTCTCACTTAGAGTGAAATTTATTGCATTCAATTTTTATCTCAGTATCAAATGTCAAGGCGAAATGGGTGACCCTCTGGGACCTTCCTGTCCATGGACTGGCTCTCTGCTTGCTCTTCTACTTTTGACCTGACCCCTGATAGTTTACTTTGCTGGGTATAAAAAGAGTAGGACTGAGAAAGTCAAGGCCACCGATCAGAGCCTTCAACTGGTATGTTGGCCAAGGTCCTGGCTGTTCTCCATCACCAGCCACAAGCTTCTCTGACCTCCAGGAGAGTTAACAATGTAAGAGCAGAATAACTGGCACAGCAGGATCAAGCAAAGAGCAGGAGAGTTGGAAGCAGCATGACCTTCTCAGTGTGATTAAGGCACCACAGACAAATGGCCACCTGCTTCCGGCCAAAGACTAATGATAACTAACATTATCAATTATCTCCTACATACCAGGTATTAAGTACATGATATGGCTTATCTAATTTGAGCCTCATGACAACCCTGTGAATTAAGCATTCTTAGTGGCTCATTTTATAGATGAAGAAGCACAGACTTAGAGAGTTTAAGTGACTTGTGCAAGGCCATATGGATAGTCAGCTTCATAATTGCATTGGTATCCATAATGGAGGGCCGAACCCAGCTAAGAAGAAGCCCACACGTTTAGCCCCTCTGTGGAATTGCTGACTAGACACTAATAATGGAGAGAGAGAAGGGAGGAGCAAGGAAGGTGTCAGGCAGCTGCCAAAATCCCACCCCACACTTCTTGGTACTTTCTTGGGGTCTCCAAATTCAACTTCTGACCCCCTCCACTGCTCTCCCTGGCACTTCTCAGTGGGGTCTTCACCAGGGTGTGGTGGACTCTAGAAGAATCTCAGAGAGGAACCACAGCCCTTGACAGCTTCGATTCCTGAAAACCCATCCATTCTAGGGCATGTTCTGGGCCTGGCCACTAATTGGCATTTTACATGTTTTGGTTTGGGAAAATGAAAGTTCTGTTTTACGTGAGTCTAGTCATTCCAAGAATTTCACTGCCATATCCATGTGCCTCACTCCTGAGCAGTGAATGAGTTCCTATTCGGTGCTTATAAGGCTCTAGATGAAACATGACCAAGCATCACTGGGCTTGGCCCTGCTCAGTCTGTTCTCTCCAGACCCAATTATACTTGGGCTCAAGTGACAAAGAGCCAGACTTACAGGGTTTTCAGCAGAAGAGGGCATAGCTGATGCACATCCCAAGAAGGCTTCATCTAGGCAGCTGAAGATATTGGTCTAGTGGTTCGATGATGCTAAGACCAGTTGTGCCTGGCCTTCCTTGCAAGATTGCAAGATGCTGGTGGCACTCGGTGCACATAGCACCATTAAACCCAGAAGAAGGCAGAAAAAAGGTAAAGTAGAGGGCATCTATCCTTTTCTTCAGAAAAATGGGTGGCCCTCCCAGAAGCCCCTAATGGATTTCTGCACCATTGGCCAGGACTGTGTCATGTGACCATAATAGGAACTAGAAAGGGGGAAATTGCCCTTTATAATGGAGATGTCATCAATAGGAAGAGGGAATATCTGTTGAATAAATCAACAAATGGCATCTGCCAGAGAAACCATCTTCCAAACTCTGTCTAGAACCACTCACCAGCTACGTGACTTCAGGACAGCAATTTAACCTATGAAGCCTCGATGTCCTCATTTGATAAGTGGAGGTGATAAGTCCCACTCCACAAGGTTGCACTGAGAGTTAAACAATCTCAAAAATGGAAAAGCCCCACCCAGTGCCCCAAATTAATGAATCCCAGTCTTGGCCTTGCTATACTGGAATATAGTTTAGCAGCCTGGTTAGGCCTGGGTGCTCATCCCAGCTCTCTTGGGCTGCCCTTTACTCTAGGAGCCTGACTCCATTCACCTGTGCCATGAGGCTGGGTTTTTCCCTGCTGGCTTCCTGGGAGGACCAGAGAGGGTGCTGGAAAAGCTCCAAGCACAGAGGAGGTGCCCAGGAAGTGTCAAGGGAATAGGAGCTGCTCTCACCTCTGGGACCTTCATCCTGGCTGCCAAGCTGTGACAAGCAGGGCCACAGAGGTGCTTAGTGTCTCTTCTGACAGACAGCTCAGAGATTTCTTTGGAATTCTTTGACAAGGTGCCTGCTTTACAAAACTGGACAACACCACAGCCTCAGGGCTCAGCCACAGTCAGGAATCAGTTAAGCAAAGAGGAATGGACGCAGGCAGTCACTCGGCCCAGCTCTCAGGGGCCTGTGTCGACAGAAGTGGCTGGAGATGACGGGGGTTACCAGGGGTCACACGCCCCTGAAGATGCAGTGATTTACTTTATGCATCTTTCTGATGTGTGGTCTGAGGGTTTTATGGGAGAGGGGAGGCCAGCAAGCCAAAAGTCTGAGGTTTCTGTATGACTCCCCCTCCACAAGCCCTGGCTTCTGTAGGTCAGGTACACCTCACTGCCATTCTCTGTGATTTAGGAGAGAAAATGGTTAGGGAAAACAGAGCTGTGCTTCATATCACCATAAATAGCAGCTCAATTCCTGTGGCTCTGTGAATGGCTTCTGCCGAGAGTTTATAGAATTGTTCTGCATCCTTCCATAAAGGGGCATCCAAGTACCAAAGAGCCACCATCCCAGGGAACAGACCCAGATTTGGGTAGCCAGATACAAACGTCAAAGCAGATGCAACTTTCTGCCGCCTCCTAGAGCCATATTTCTTGATTCACCAGCTGTTAAAATAGGTATTGTTGTGTTTGCATGGGGCTCATACAGGCCAGGAGCAGTTAACAGAGCCCTGCCACATCCATTCTCCCACCAACACTCACAAGAGTTGGCTGGTTATATGAGAAGTGCAGAGACGAGGAAACCAAGTTGCAAAAATTATTACACAATGTTCCTAAAGTCACAAGCAGGAAATCACAGAAGGGTCTCAAACCTAGGGCTCTTTATCTATGCCATTTTGTTTACTTCACTAGAAAATGTTGTGCCCGTGCATGGGGAAGTCATATCGCCAATTTGTGCCTTGGTATTCTCATCAGGGAGTCACGTAGATTTGTGGCTTGAAGCATAAGATCTGGTCTGAGGCTTGTGGCTTTGATAACCTGCTCTGTGACTCTGCCCCTTCACAGGGTTTGCCATTCGGTCATCAAAATGAAGGTAGACCTATGTGCCCTTCAACAGATAAAGAAAATGTGACACATACATACACACACACACACACACACACACACACACACGCACGATGGAATATTAGCCTTAAAAAAGAATGGAATTATGGCATTTGCCAGTAAATGGATGGAGCTGGAGAATATCATGCTAAGGGAAATAAGCCAATCCCCCCAAAACCAAGGTCTAATGTTTTCTCTGATGTACAATGTTAACTCACAATAAGGAGGATGGGGCAGATAGAGAAGAATAGAGGTACTTTAGATTAGGTAGAGGGGAGTGAAGGGAGGGGAGGGAATATAGGGGTAGGAAAGAGAGTAGGATGAATCAGTCATTATTACCTTATGTACATATATAACTATACAACTGGTGGGAGTCTACAAACATGTACAACCAAAAGAATGAGAAATTATACTCCATTATATATGATGTATCAAAGTGCATTCTACTGTTATGTATAACTAATTAGAACAAATTAAAAATGGAGGTAGAGCCTGCCACTCAGCATTGTTGCCAGGCACATAATATATGCTCAATAAATTAAGTCTTTTACTATTATTAATAACATAATCCTCTAGATCAGTTTTATTTCATAGACCTAGCACCAACAACCAGGATGACCCTCTTGTATTTTGTGTATTTATTTACTTATTTGAATGCAAGAGTTCAGGTACTCTTATCTTTCTCTGGGATGCCCATTCCTCCCCCTTTCCTCTCTCCATGGCCCCACCTTATACATATTTATATTCAGGCTTAAATTAGGCAACAAAGGGTTGATACATATGTGTATTAATGCAGTCAGTGACACAAACCTCTGCAGTTGGGTGAATTCATTCTAACAACTTTGAGTTTTTTTGTTTTTGGTGTTTTTTTTTTTGTTTTTTGTTTTTTTTTGTACTGGGGATTGAACCCGGGGCACTTTACCATTAAGCCACATCCTCAGCCCTTTTTTTGCACTTTTTTTAGACTCAAGGTCTTGCTGAGTTGCTGATGGCCTTGCTAAGTTGCTGAGGCTGGCTTTGAACTGGTGCTCCTCCTGCCTCAGCCTCCTGAGCTGCTGACAGGTGTGCACCACCAGTGAGAACACAATTTTCTAGAATACATTGTTTTTAACTTCTCCCAGCTGGCACCTGAGTTTTGTGTGCTTCCCTAAGATTTCCACTATGTTCTACCCTCAGCCCCTGATGGCTGCCAGTTTACTTCTATGAGTTCAACTTTTTTATATTCCATATGAGTGACGTCAGCAACCCTTGTGGGCCTGGCTTAACTCATTTCACCTAATGTCCACTGGGTCCACCAACTTTGTTGCAAATGATAGGATTTCCTTCTTTTCAAGACTGAATAGTATTATATCTGTTGTGTATATTCCCCACTATTTCTTTACCCATTTATCAGATGTTGGACACTTAGGTTGATTCGGCATCTTGGCTATTGGGAAAAATGCTACGATGAACACAAAAGAGCGAAGATGTCTTTGACACACTAATTCTATTCCCCTTAGACCTATCCCTAGTAGATCACTGGGTCGTATGGGAGTTGTAATTGCTAATGTTTTGGAGGACCCTCCATACTCTCTTCCATGACTGTGCTAATTTACACTTCCATCCACAGTGTACAAGAGTTTCCTCCAGAGGGAATCTTTACAAACTCTGCACCCTTCTCAAGGTGAATGGGAGATAAAATTCACCTAAGTCGAATCAATCATTTTTTTTTTTCTATCTATGCCTCCTCTCCTCTCTGAAGTTGCTTTCTCCTCAGCCATGATACAAGACCAGAGGTGACCACTCCCAACAGGAAAAGTCTTTGAATCAGAGTCACTAGTTCCTCCTGGTCCTCATCTCTCCACTCAGTGGTGGTAGGAGATCTCAGGGCTGATGTCTAGAGGTCACAAGACGTGGCGTGCCCTCAGATGTTTGGTTTTGTGTCCTGGTTCCCCATTTAGAGTTGTGTGTACTTGAATGAGTTACTTAACCTCTCTGAGCTTCAAGTTGCTTCTTGGTAATGTGGTATTCAGAAGGTCATAATGAGAATTGGGGGAATTAAGACAAGGAAGACATGCCTCTAACAGTTGCTAATACCTGTTACTAGTCATAGATTGTAAGGGAATCTCAGTTTCTTCTACTCACATGATCTCAGACACTGCAGTGTGTCCTGGCCACTATCTGTGGTTATCCTGGATTATGCATGTCCTTTGGGAATAAAAGCAAGGCTTTAGATACTACTCCATGAGAACTTAGGGGTTTTCTGAGGCCCTGATATGGTTTCGCTCATCCAGAATGAAGCAAGAGCCAGGACTGAGGTCAGGTGACCTCATCCTCAGGTTGATCTTCATTGGCCATCTTAAGATTTTTCAATTTTGGCAAGTCCAAGTCCTCTCAAGATATGAGTCATAGGCAACTTAGTCTGGGTGTGTGTTGTACTTAAATGAAGCAGCTTATGACGTGGGCATCCAACTTCTGTAATCTGTTCTAAATTTAAGTATGTAAAATGTCAAGTCATCTCACTATTTTGCTTGGGTGAAAAAAAGACTTAAACTTATGGCTGGAAGTTATAAAAACTTGTGCTTCATTTCAAATCCTGGCAGGTCCCTCAATAAGTGACCAGTAAGTTACCTGAGTGACCCAATCCTGATAAGGTCAGGACATTGGCAAAGGGGAGATCATGGCGATGAGAGCCACACCCTCCCTCCTGCTGGACAAGTGGGGGAGATCTTGAGGCTCCACTGAATCTGCCACTGCCTTGGCTCCCACCTATGTTGACCCATCTCTGTCCTCTGTGCTCCTCCCGACAGAGCTCTGCACAGAGGACTGCCACTGAGCAACTCCAAGTTTAAGAGCTTAGGCGCTCCTTGGAGATCTGGGCTGCTGAGTCCTCCAAGCCCCCAGCCCCTTGGCCCTGGAGCAGACAGAAGTTCTTGCTCCACCTGCAAGGACACCTGAATTTAGTGTTGAGGCCTAAGGGATGGCACCTGGCTTTGATATCCCAAATCACTTTCAAATGTCCCTGGATGCCTGCACCTTGAAGGTGTCAAGTCAAATATCCATCTCTTTGTTCTTAGGTAATAGTCTTTACTAACAATGCCATTTCCTATCACAGGCCTGATAAGAAAGCTCTGTAATAACCAGAAACCCCTTCTCCAAACAAGCAAAGGAAATGCCACTTTTTATTCATTTTCTAACCAGGTCTGCTTACACCCTCTGTCTGGGATACCTAAGAAAGCTTATTTCCTTTTTTTTGAAACTTAGAGTTAAATGGCAGAGCTTTGTGGTGTGTCTGGTACTTCCCCACAGCCTGATGGTGTTGGAGATCACAAATTGTCAAACCCCACTACAGCATTTGCTCAGAGGTGAACCAAAAGCCACTCAGTCCAAATCAATCCCCTGATGGATTGCCTAGTTGCAATTCATCTCTCCATTTTAATGCTTAGTACTTTACCCTCTGATAGTTTTCTTGTTTGTTTGTTTGTTTATCTTCGGTCTCCAGAGCTCCAGTATACCAACTCCTTAAGTCAACCTCATCCACAGTTGTGTCTACAGAACCCAGAAAACTAGTTGCTCAACACCCAGGGCTCCTTGCAGCTTTAACTACTATACAGGCTGAGCATTCCTAATTTAAACAACTAAAATCTGAAATGCTCCAAAATCTCAAAATTCTGAGCACTGACATCGTGCCACAGGTAGAAAATTCCACAAGTGAACTCTTGTAAAATGTCACGATCATAATGCAGGCACACTAAAAAATTAAATAAAATTACCTTCAGGCTGTGTGTATTACATATATATGAATACATTTATCTAAATTTTATCTTTAGACTTGGGTCCCATTATGTCTATGCAAATACTCCAGAATCCAAAAAAAAATCTTAAATATTTCTGGTCGCAAGCATTTTGGATAAAGCATATTCAACCTGTATATATGAAAGACCATAAAATAAATGGACAACCTGAAGAGGAAGCCAGGTTCTGTGGGAGGGAGGAGAGGGATATCTACCAAGGAAAGGAAGTGACAAGGTAGAGGGTCTAGGAGAGTTAGGAAGGTAGCTTCCTCTTTTCTCCATTTTTGGTTCTACAGAAATAAGCAAGAATTTCAAGTCTGAACTGAGCTTCTCAGTCCAACTTCCTCTTAAGTGAACTGCCTGATGTTCACATGATCCTCTTCCCCATTCTCCGCTCCAGTGGAATCCCTCCCTCCCACTGCTCCCATCACCCCATCACCCACATCACTTTCTGCCAGGAACTGTGGGCAACAAAGGCCTCAGCAGACAACTGTCGGTGGCTTAATAAAGTCTCTGGGCCACCGAGGCCCACCCTACACTGAAGAGGGAAGTTAGAACATGGCTTTTTCACACTGAATTTCAGAGATATGAGTTAGGAAAGAATTTACACAGGGTCAGGGGGGTGATGCCTGTGGGTGATGTTCAGGAACATTGTTCAGGGACACAGGGAGGGACTGTAAGCAACATATTAGTCAGTGTGAGCTGCCATAACAAAAGAGGCCAGCTTAAGCAACAGAAATTTTGTTTTTTCACAATTCTGGAGGCTGGATGTTCAGGATCAAGTTTTGAGCAGGTTTGGTTTCTCCTGAGGCCTCTCTGCATGGCTTGCGGATGGCCATCTTCTCACTGTTACTCATGGGGTGCACATGCACCCCGGTGTCTGTATAGTTGGCCCTCTGTGCCCTTGGATTCATCATCCACAGAGTCAACTGACTGTAGATTGAAAGTATTAGTATTAAAAAAAATCACGTCTGTACTGAACCTGTACAGACTTGATTTCTTTTCACTGTTTTCTAAATGATATAGTATAACAATTGCTTATAGAGCATGTATGTTAGATTAGGTCGTATGGGCACCTGGAGACAATTTCAAGTATTCAGGAGAATGTGCATATGTTACATGAAAAAACTACACCACTTTCTTTCTTTTATTTTAATTTTTTTTTGTCTAGGAATTGAACTCAGGGTATTTTACTGCTGAGCCACATCTGCAGCCCTGTTTATTTATTTATTCACTTATTTATGAAACGGTCTCATTAAGTTGCTTGGGTCCTTGCTAAGTTGCTGAGTCTGGCCTCAAACTTGCAATCTTCCTTCCTCAGGCTCCTGAATCTCTGGGATTACAGGTGTGCACCACCACCCTGGAAATACTACACTATTTTCTATGAGGGCCTTGAGTGTCCTCAAATTTTGATGTCTGTGGGGTCCCGGAACCACTGCTTTTATCTTCCACTGATGGGTTCTCCAAACTGAGGCCCTGATGGAGTTGTCCTCTTGTTTCTAATTATAATGAGGAAACACTGAGTCTACATCACTTTGAAGAGGTAAATTGTCTCAAAAGGACAAAATTCTTATTTCTTCTAAAAAGATTTCAATCAGAGAAAGGTACCTAATTTTATGAAATCACATCATATAGTGGATTTTTGCTATGATGGAGACAAAATCTGACTAATGGTAATAAAAATGCAGGCTGACCTTAAGACACACAATTTCCATCCTCATCCTCCAGGTGTTTTGTCCAAAGAACTCACAAGTCATCTGGCAGGTGGTGTATCATTTTTGAATAGTAGCAAAATGAGATTGTCTTAGTACCAGTCACCTGCTGGGGCAGGGCTCTCCTTCCTGTGTGCACTCCCTTACCTACACCTTCAGCTGGTCTAAAGCTCCCAGACAGCAGTAGCCTATCTCAGTCACCTTTGGGTGGTGTCCAGAAAATATAGACACACCTGGGTGAGAATTAATGAGGCCTCTTGTCCAGGACAACCTTGCTAGCTGTCTGCATAGGTGAGCAGGTTCTAGCCTGTGTGTATACTGGTGAGGGATGTAGATTCATCTACACAGGGCTACACATTTATGGCCACCAATTGTGTTAATGCAGGCAGCTCACAGAATTACATGCTGGTTTCTTAAAAAGTATACAACTACTATTTATTAATTGTACATGAAAATCCAGAAATGCAGATAAGCAAAAAAAATCAATTATGACTCTTCAACACAGAGAAAACCACTGAAAATATTCTGTCATACATTCTATTGTTTTTTTTCCCTAAGCACATTTCTATTTAAGTGTGCAAATAGGGTTCCATTTCACATAGTTAAAACTCCAACACAGAAACACACGAGTAGAAAGTTCCTGTGCCCTTTACCTCATCTATTCAGGCTCTGCCCACAGATCATCCCCTGTGGACCTGGTAGCAGGACTCTTTCTGACTTTGAAGCCACATTTACATACATACACATATGTATGGATGTGTATGTGGTGCTTTCATTTGCAAGATATGCCATGGAGAAAGATGTACCATGAAGAAAGAGAAAAATACTGCCAATTAATTCATGATGTCATTGATTTTAAGATGCTTCTAGATTTTTCACTTAAATGTTCAAAATGGGGAAATAAAGCATCTTAAAATCAATGCAAAATGTTTAAAAAAACATAAATAGGACCTTGTATTGTTTTGTCTTCTTTTTATCTTTTCTCATTTAATGACTTGTCTTAAAAGTTTTCTATGTCACTTTTTGTCTCTTTAAAGCTCTATGACCACTTTGGGTTATTTTTTTAAGCTGTAGAGAACATCATTGTACATAAAAGTAAACTTTTATTCAAAAGTGGGGAAAAATATCAAACATACTGAAAATAAACATACTAAAAGTAAAGACCTGTATAGACACAAATAAGTTTTTTAAGTTGTATCATATTTACCTCTCATTTTTTAAATTAAGGGAAAACTACATGCTTTGTGCCATTTTTCTCTCTTTTTTCCTGAGGTGGGTGCTCATCCTTTCCCTCTGTGATTTACATGCTACAGGTACAAGTACCCACCAATAGCAACCATGTTTTGTTTTGTTAATTTACATGAATAATGTGTATTGCACATATTGCTCCACTTAACACTTAACGGTGTACCGGTGTGTGGAGTATGTAGTTCATTCTTTTTCTAATTATTTGTAGTCTTCCTGGGCTCCATCTACAAGTGAGAGTGAACTCCAGGCATCCAAATGCTCGATCAAGGGGCATGTGCAAGGACAATTGGGTTAGATGTTGCGTGGTGCCCTCCCACGGGGGACAGCAATCTGCACCCCCCCTCACAACAGGTGTGAAAAGATCACAACCTCACTCGCTGCTAACATTACCAATCATTTTTAAATCTGTCACACCTATTAATACAGAATAGACGTTTTTCATGAACACTTGTCAAGGTTAACATTTTTGATGTGCCTATTGAACTTCTATGTTCTTCTGTAAATTGTCTGTTTCTGTCATTTGATTGATCCCTTTTCCCTTTTAGATTACCCTTTTAAAAAGTCACCTTTCTTATTGATCTCTATATTTTTATATAGCATAAATAATATTCTCCTACTTGGCAAATATACCCTTGACTAAAGAAGTTTTTAAATTTTATATTGTTTTAGTCAGATTTTATCATAACTGTGAACAAAAGACCTGACAAGAACAACATAGAGGAAGAAAAGTTTATTTGGAACCCACAGTCTCAGAGGTCTCAGTCCACAGACGCTGACTCCATTGCTTTGGGCCTGAGGTGAGGCAGGACAACATGTCTGAAGGGCATGGAGAAGGAAAGAAGCTCAGAACATGGCAATCAGGAAACAGAGAGAGCTCTGCTCACCAGGGACAAAGTATGCACCCCAAAGGCACACCCCTGACCTGCTTCTTCTAGCAACTCCCACCTGCCTGTAGTTATCACCCAGTTAATCTTTATCAGTGGATTAATGCACTGATTAGGTTAAGGCTCTCATAACTTGATCATTTCACCTCTAAACTTTCTTGGGTTGTCTTACATATGAGCTTTTGGGGGACACCTCATATTTGAACCATAACATGTATGTTCAGACCTACAGTCTTTTTCTTACTGGGTGCTTCTGTCCTCCCCAGGAAGGCCCTTCTTATCTCAAAAATACGTAGAGATGTTCTATTACTTCTCTGAGCTGGGGTTCTTTGGTTTTGTTTTCATCTCCCTATTTAATCCATCTGGGATTTGTATTTGCGTTTGGGGTGATAAGGATCCAGTTTCACTTCTTCCCCTTGTGAATATTCTTCATTGCTCCTTTTGACCTCTTTGGCTGCCTTGGAAAGCCATGCCTAGACACCCATCCGCCCTGGACTCCCGAGGTCAGCAGTAGGACTGTTCAGTTACAGATGCATAACTTGTGGGGATTTTTTTCAGGCAGAAAAAGTGCAAGTGAAACCAACCACAAAAGCTGCATTGTTCCACACATGAGCAGCTTGCTGCTTTTCTTCCAGAAGATGCTCTGACCACAGCTCTTTTCCTCCCAAATTTGTTTCCTTCCAATTTCAGAAGGAATTACACAGATTTGTTCTATACTCTGAACCCTGAGAATTATCACATAAGATACAGCCTCTGCTGGCAATTGGCTTCCAGTCCAATGGGAAAACCAATTCATTCATCTATAATTAACACGAAGATGTAAGCCCATGCAGATGAGGGAAATAAACACTGAGGCAGTGGATATTCATGCCCTATGAGCACCCGATGACTGCCGTCTCCCTTCCAGTTCCCAAGAGGGTAAGATGGTGTCATTCTCATTTTTATTAGCTTGGTACAAAGTTGGATCTTGCTGGATGTTAATTGAATGGATGAAACAATAGGCAGCATCAGAACTTACAGAGCGATCGTCAGGGTTAATAAAGGTCAAAGGATGTTGCCCAGAGGGGATAATACAGGCCCCCAGGATTTGGAGAGATGAACACGGCAGGAGGGCCTGCCAGGCTCCTCAGCCCTAGGGATTGACTCCCTGATAACCAATTTCTCTGTTCCCACATATTAGTTCTGGTTTTCTGGGAGGAAATTGAAAAGCTGCAAACCTGATGTTGATCTCTCTCAATCATCCTCTTTCAAATGCTCCTGGAAATCCGCCATTTTTCAGCCCAGTGGAAAGCAGGGGCTGGGGGCCACTCCCTGGGTCTCTCCTCTGCCCTGCATGTGCCAGGGATGCTTCTGCTGCAGAGCCTTCGCTCCCAGTGCAGGGCTCCGCCCAAACCACCTCATCCATCTTCCAGGACAGAAGCCGAGCCCAGACACTCCTCTCACAGCTGGATCCACAAGCACCAAGTTTTCTACCCACGCACACAAGGGACACAGCAGACCCTGAAGAAGCTGACCCTTCAAGTCAGCACCAAGGGGGACAAAGAAAAGATGTGGAGGACCAAAACCAAACCAACAATGAACCTCAACCTGCAAATTCAGAACCACCTGAATTTTCCTGCTGTATCTCCTGGAGCATTGGGACCCGGGGAAAGGAGGAGGGCTGCAGAGACGTGGGCAGGGAGAAAACAGGTTCTGAGGAGCAAGGTCCGGGTCTGGTCCAGGTCACAACAGGATGGAGGCCCTCCTTGCCTGGCAGGGCTGGGGGGTGTTTGTTGGAGGCTGCAGGGGAAGAGGAGGTCTCCCGTGTCTTCAGATGTGATCCTCACCTCCTGCTCCACAGGGAAAGGTCCCATTTTCAAAGCAACCTTCCTAATTGTTTGGTTGTAAGTTAGAACTAGTAGAGTGGCTTTGACAAACTACTGCCCCTCCTGTGTTGGGACTTCTCTTGATTATGGAAGATGAGGGGCCAAATACTGGTTATTGCTGCTGATACTTTCTGCTCTGGGGATGTCTCCATAGCTCCGAGATCTTGTTCCCCACTCTTCTGTGACAACCAGGACCCCAGCTCTTCCTTTCTAGGCGACACCAGTTACCCACAACCAACTCCTCTACACTGGATTCAGGCTGTAAGACAGGGATGCTGCTCACAAGTTGCCTAGGGGTAGTTTGGAGACCTTGAAGACTGCAAAGAATTCACTTCTGCACTGGACCTAAGCATGCCTGAACTAAATATAATTGGAAATTATCTTTCCACAGCTCAGCTGTGGCCACCATCCAGAGCCTGTCATCCCATTTTGGAACTGAAGACTGGGGGAGAAATTTAAAGCTAATGTATATCTGAAGGCATGCTGGCCTTCTCAGAATGGAGGGTGATTCTGTCCCCTTGGCCTCCTGCCAGACTTCTCCCATCTCAGTGTTCCAGAGATTCAGGGATGTGTCCACCCCAACCCTTGTTCTCCTCCTAGGTCTGCTCAGGTCTTCTCAAACCTTAGGCTCTTTTCTGGATGTCAGGACTAGGGCTTTTGAAGTCTTCAGAACAAAGTCTTTAACAAGCCCTGAGACTAGTACTCATTCCTGAGTAGGAGCTTGGTTACCTGCTAGGACTGGCTGTAAAGAAAGCTTCACTTCCTTCCCATGTCCCATAACCAGGGGAAGAAATGCTAATTCACTTGGTCTTTATGAAGGACCTCCTCCAGGTCAGGCATCCCCTAATACATTGGACAAATACTCTTGCCCTTGTACAGCTTATGTTATATCAGAGATGGCAATGGGGACAAGAAACAGATATTAGGAACAAATTGAAATAAGCTAACACACATTAATCTTTTAAGAGATTTTTGCACCACCTTGACAGACCCTTAATTTAAAATATATATGCTTTCTCCTAGTGGCAATTTAATTCAGACCATAATACGATTGCTCTTGTCTTCTGAGGCAACAAAGGCTGGTCATAGAGTTCTGCAGAGATGTACTTAACCTTCTATTTAAAAACCCAAGGGTAGAAGAGCAGGTCCAGGAAAGCCTTCTGATGTGCCAGGGTAATGTGAAAACAGTCAACCTTATCCAAAAGCATGACTGAATTTTACAAATCTGAAACTAAAGAGGATGCAAGTAGAATAGTCATTGCATGCTAAGTCAATAAGGGCTGGTTCCGAAACTGTAAAAAGAAACAATCAACCCAGTATAAAACATGGAGAGAAGAAGCCATCTTGGCAGATAGCTCCCTTGCAGCCATCTTTCCCAAACAACAGATAGTGTTTTGGTGTCAGGGTTCCCTAGGAAAGAAGGTAAATGCTTCTTAAACCAACAAATCCTGTGCCCTGAGAGCTAAATGCCCTCTAGAACCTGCATTTACTCTAGAGATTCACACACGAATGTGCGCATGTACCAGTATATGCACCCACCATTTTAAATTTCCTTTGAATCCCTATTCTGTAGGAGAACTCAATTTTGAGGTTAGAGATTTTGCCTGCCATGGAACAACCCAGCTCTGAGTCTTCGCTTAGCTGGTGCTTGTTGTCCATTGGAGTCAGTTTATGTGTCACTTCCTCCTTTCTGGACAAGTCTGGGATACACCCTTCATCCCACACTCCCCACTCTCCCTGTTGCTTCATTTGAGAAGACAAGGAAGAACTAAATATAATGTATTCATTTTTATCTGAACTAAATATAATTGGAAATTATCTTTTCACTCGTTCATTTCTTTGCTCTCTTGTTTATTGAATGTCTGCCTCCATTAGAAGATAAGCTCCATGGGAACAGAAAATTTATCTTGCTCTCCCTCTCTCCCTGGCTCCTAAAACAGAGTTTGGCAAGAGAAAGGGCTCGGTAAGAATTTGCTGAATGGATGAATGAGGATCTGCATCAGGTTTGATTTAACAGCAGCTTTGATTTTGCTGCCACCTCGGGCAGCCATCTTCTTTCTCTTCCTATTTTCCATACTCCACTGTTCGGCCGGCACCTTGGTATCTCCCTCCTCAGTCTGGCTTCATAATTGCCAGCCCCACTGCTTCCCCCAAAGCAGCTCTCTTGAAGGCCAACCACACTTCCTTTGAGGTCAGACACAAGGGCCTTTCTCAGCCACAACTTCTTGGACTTATCTCTCATTTGGTTACTGAGGAGCCTTTCTGAGATGCTTCCCACGTGAACCCTGGCCACACTGAGCCCTTTGCTTTTCCATGTGTTTTAGTTTTGCTTTCTCATCTCTGTGTACTTCCTACTTCCCTATGAATGAGAGTGTTCCTTGAGGTTTTATCCCTAGAGCTTTGCTCTTGCTTCTCTCCCCTCTTCATATCAAGAAGTATACCTGCCACTCTGGTAGGATCATCTCTCACAGGAAGGACACCCATAATTTGCAAATGGCCTTTCTTTTGCTCTGGGCACATGTGTAGGATTCTTTTACTGCATTTACCAGATCTCAGAAATGATCATGCAACTTGCTTTAGCCAATGGCACATGAGAAAAGTGTTCAATGTCACTTCCGGGAAGAAGTGGTTTGAGCCAGTGCTTGGTGTGCCGCATTCTCCTTTCCTGGTCTTTGTAATCACTAAGAATTTGTCCAGATGGAGCCTCCACTAAACTGAGTCCCTGAGTAACTAGAATGCACAGTTTGCCCACCAACTGCAAACACCAGGGATCATGAGTTGCAATCAACACCATTTGTCTCTAGCCACTGAGATGTTAGTGCAGCTGGGTATTGTGATAGAAGACAGTCTGTCCCCACAGATGCAGCACCTCCCTCTGACATTTTTCTGAAGTTCAAGTTCTACCTCTCCAGCTGCTTTCCAGATTTCTCTCTGGACTTCATTACAGAAGTGTATCTGTATCTATACTCCATAGTCATTTTTTTCTTCCCTTATCCTGAAACAATGCTCTCTTCCTGACATTTCTACTTTATTCAGGGTCAACGCTCTTCTAAACACTTTCTACTCTACTCTAAACTTCATACCATCAATGACCTGTTCTGCGGTTGCTTTATTCACGACTATGCTGTGATCTGCAGGTGCCTCCTGGATTAGAGCCTGTCCCCTGTGTTTCTGGATTTACTTGCGTCATCTTGACACTTCCGTTTGCTTCCCCTTTGTGATCAACTGTTCTCCCTTTGTCATTAGCCAGTCAGCAATATGATAAAGGTAAATACCTACACCCTACTGTTTTGCTCAACAACTACCAGAAATTGTCTACCGAGTCAACTTTCACTACTTGACCTGGTATTTAAAACCCTCTTTCTCTCATTTCTAATCTCATCTCCCCTCCTCTTACATGAATACTGACCCACTTAACTCGTATGAATGGGTTATATCTTGAGATGGGAAATTTTATGTGTCAATTTGACTGGGCCATGGAATGCCCAGATATCTAATTAAAGATTATTGCTGTGTCTGTGGAGTGTCTGTGAAACAGATTAGCATTTAAATTGGTGGACTGAGTAAAGCAAATGGTCCTCCCCAGGGAGCACCATCCAAACTGTCCTGGGCTTGACTGAAGCAAAGCAGAGGAGGAAGGCTGAAGCTAGAGTGTTGGCCTTCTGGTGCTCTTGGTCTGGGATTTACCATATCAGCTTCCCCGGGCTTCAGGCCTTCAGTGTTGGACTGGAGCTTACACCTCTGACTTTTCTAATTCTCCAGCGTGTAGATGGAAAATCATGGAACATATCAAGTTCCATTATTACATCAGTCCTCTTCTTATAATAAATCTCATTTTCTATTCACAGAATATATGTATTCTGTTGGTTCTTTTTCACGGAAGAACCCTGACTAATGAACAGCCTGAGCCTGTTAACTTCTGGTGCTCTTAGATCTAATTCCATGTCTTTGGAATGCTTTTCTTTCCATATATTCCTGTCAAAACCTAAATTCATCTTCAAAATCCTAGGGAGATGTCAATGTCTTTGTGGAAGCTTCTCTGACCGGGCTGATTAAAAGTGACTACACAGTACTCTGTTACTTGCCCAGCTCTGCTTCTCCCTGACACAGTGATTTCTGCAAAAGCCTCATCTGTCCTAGATAGAGAGCTTTTCTAAACAAAGCCACCATATCCTGAACATCTTTGAGTCACCCAGAGAACAAAGTGGCTAATGTTTCATTATTTTTCCATAGACATGAGTCAAGTGAAGACACATTAGAACATGACCTCAATTCATAGAAAAGTCATGAGTAAGCAAAGATAATTCATGTGAGAATTTCACATTTTTGATGAAATAGAGGGCTATTTCAAGGCTAGGTTTTTTTGCAGCTAATAAAATATATCTACTCTTGGGTTTTGAAATTTTCATTTTATCTGAATTAGAGATGTGATGTTGCACCTGAATATTGGAAACATCTGTAGTTCTCCATCATTGGCTTTTCCCAGTATAGTACATTAAAGAAATACTGCCAGACCCCAATGGTATACTTAGAGCTGTTTATTTACAGTGTTGTTAGTAACGGAAGTCCTCAAAGCTCCCTGCTATCATTTCTTCCAGGAGAAAAAACATCTCAATTAACGTAATGCTCCTTTATGACCTTCTTAGACAACAGCTTCCAGCCCTATTCATCTCACCCTGGGAATACGAATGGCAGAATTTTGTAAAGTAATGAGTTACCATGGAGCTGATGAGTCTCTGAAGGTGGGAAACATAAACACAGATAAGCATTAACATGAACATGCTCTGACAACTCTCCTCATCAGTGGTTCTTCAAGTGTGGTCCCAGACTAGCAGTATCAGCATCACCTGGGCACTTATTGGAAATGGAATTTCTGGGACCCTTCCTCAACTGAATGTATCAGAAACTCTGGCATGGGGCCAGACTCTTGTGCTTCATGGTGAGTCTGATGATGCACATTCAAGTTTGATAAGCTCTGCTCTATATCATTCTCTTAAAATCCAAAGTTAGGAGAACTAACTTCCTGTATTCGATAATGGTCAGAAAATGTGTGTGGGCTTCCAGTTGCTCATCCATGTCTAATATATTATGCCTCCTCCTGGGCTGACACAGTGTTCAGATTTGATGAAAGTATTGGTGTCATGGTTTGACAAATATTCTGAACTATTAACTGTATTACATTTTTAGCTTGTCTCTTTTGGTTAAATAAATAGAGACCCACTCATGTAAGCTAGCTTGAGTGAAGAGAGTGTTTACTGTGAGGAATAACGTGAAGTGATTGGGAGCATCTCTGGGTATCTAAGAGGAGGAGATCTAAAATTAGGCTGGACTTCACACAGTCTGCAGCTGAAGGAAGGATGGTCCTGGATTCAAGATGGGGCTAAACATTTTGACAGAGCTTTAACAAAATACTATGATTATGATGTAATTACAATTTTATATATCTGATTTTTTTGTCCTCTATCACTTAGCTTCATCTGTTGAATCATGTTTCTAATCCTCCATAATTATGGGCCATGGGGCTAATTCTTTCAATGAAAGAGTCTAGTTTATCTTTTGGGTGCTATGCTATTAGAATTTGTGTTCATAGTCAAATAGTTTAACAACAGACACAGAACAGATATCAATGAATCCAAATGGGGAATTAACTGAGTACAACTCATTAACCAATCAGAATGGGGAATTGAGGACAACAGGATGTTGACTAATTAGATGTGCATCTGGTGTGCCATATCAAGGCATCTTTTCTAAACATTGTGCTTTGGAGTTTTTTCTTAAGAAGGGAGAGTGAGCACAGAAAAAGAGATCACAGAAACAGAAACTTTTGAGTTTTTGCTTAACATGATATTCACAGAGTTTAACACCATGCCTTAGGAGTGAGGTCTATGGTATAAAAGTAAGTTCAAAACTTAAATAGACCTGCTCTATCTATCAAAGAATGATACAAGCCTGACACAACCAAAAGAAAAATCTTAAAAGCAGTCATATATTTTTAAAGTTACAGAAAAGGAAATAAGTGCACAAGTAATGGATGACTTCTCATCTGAGATAATGGTGCTGGAAGTCAATGAAATGACACCTTTAAAGTTCTGCAATGGTGGGGAAAAAAAACCCACTAATTCCTGATCCATTAAAAATATATACTTCAAAAATTTGGGTGTAGAAAGGATATTTTCAGAACAACAAGCCCAGAGAATTTGTTGACAACAGATCTGCACTATAAGAAACACTAACAGAAATTCTTCAAACTGAAAAGAAATGATACCTGACAAAAACATGAATATGTAGGAAAGAATGAATGAATCAGAAAAAGTAAATGTTATTAGAAAAAAAGAATATTTTTCCTATTTTCTTTAAAATGCAAGTGGGTCTTTATTATTATTTTAAAATAATGTATTGCATTATGGCATAATATTACTTATGTAGACAAACTAAATTATAAAATATTAAAAAGAATAGGCAGGGTAAACAGAATTTTGCTGTTGTAACATTCTTATATTTTACACAAACAAGTAAAATGTTAACTCTAAGTTGGCAGCAATAAACCGAGGATCTATTTTGTAAACTATCTAGAAAAACCAACAAAATTATGCAAAGCAAATTGAGGAATGAAAGTAGAATACTAAAAAAAAATATTAATTCAGAAGATAGGAAAAGAGGAATGGAAAATCAAAAGCGGACTAGGAAAACTTGGAAATGAATACCATGATGTTAGACTTAACTCAAGCCATATTCACAATTACATTAAGTGTAAATAAATTAAATATTCCAATTAGAAGGCAGAAACTACCAGACTAGATTATAAAGCAGAAGTCAAATATATACTGTTGAAGAGAGATGGATGGAGACACCATTTAAATAAAGGGCACAAAAGTTCAGAGCAAGAGGATGGAAACAGTAAGCACACATATGGCTCGTCAACAGGAAGTAGTCATCCAGAGAAGGAATATTACCAGTGGGAAAATGAGAACATAAATTAATAAACGGTTTAGTCAGGAAGATATAATAATAATATATTTTAGCAGTTAATAACAAGGGTTCAGAATACCTGAAGAAAAATACTGCTCCCTGTTGGTGTGGTCTGTCTATTCTCAAGCTCTCTCTGCCCTAGGCTTCAAGACCTCTTCCAAGCCATGACCTCTTTCCTTGACATTCAAGACACACTCAGATTTCCAGGAAGACACCAGATCTAATGTAATAAAAGAAGCCCTCAAGCATTTGCTTTTATCTCCATTCTGTTTCTGGTTCCCAGCCATGTTCCCCAGTTCACCTGCCTTACTCAAGAAAACAGACACCAAATCCTAGAAAAGAGAACAGATAAGACTGTAGTTAGGAATAGGCTGATTTGAGATATTTTCTCTCCTGGTTCCCTCTCTCAACTCCCCTGTCTCACCCCCTAACCAACAAAGATTTGGAGTTTTTGTATTTTCACATTTGCTTGTTTGTTTGGTTTTTAAAGTGTGTCATGAACAATATACTTAAGCTTTGTGCATGTTAGCACACAAAGTTAGCATGCAAAGTTCTGTAGGGAATCAAGAATGAGCTAGGTAACACGTACCTCTCTCAGCTATCCAATATTTCTTCCCGCAAGAGCTTAAGATCTGCTAAGGAAGGCTTGCCATCCCATCAGACACAATTTCCTACTGTCTTGCTGTTCCTTACTACCCAGACAGGGCCCAAGTGGTCAGTGGGTGAAGGTTTTGGACTTCAACATATTGTCATGGTCCCCAGGGATTCTGCAGTCCCTGGAAATCTCTAGCCAGCTCTATGACCCAGGAAGCCCAGACTCTGGAGATGTAAACTGGAGAACCTGACCTATTACTTGGTTACGAAAAACCAGAGAAGCTGTGTGGTAAGGAATACGAGGCTCTACCTGAGGGGATTCTGAAGTCACTCTTCTCCCATCTAGGGTCATCCTCCAGGGACTTTCTCTCTCATTCCTGGAGATTTGGAGGCAGTGTCAGCCCATCTAGAGTTCACGGCTCCCAGGACATTTCTAAAGCCCCACTTTGGATGAAAGCCAGATTCCATCTGCCAGCTGCTGTTCTCTGTGAAGCCCCTGAGCTGCCTTGCTTCTTGGGACTGACTCCTCTCTGGGGTCTCTAGGTAGCCCTGAGCAGTGACCTGGGGTGCCCATAGGGTATATTCCTCTCCAAGGAAGGCCTGCTGTGAGGGGGCTGAGCAGAACACCTCCAAACCCAGCAGAGGATGCCCTGGCTCAGGCTCAATGTCCAGAGGGGACTCTGCCTCCTCAGGAGGACTAGAGCCTTATATGAGAAAGACCAGCAAAGAGCACAAAGTTCTTTAAGAAGTTCACAGCCACTGAGCATGCTCTTAACCGTTGGCACTTGTGAACTCTTATTTTATTGGTACCCTGGGTTTGTTACATCATTGGATTCTGTCCTCATGGAGCCCAGGGAGTACTTTTACCATCCCACTTTACATATGTGAGCAGTGAGACTCAGAAAATAAAGGACATTGTCAACTCTGAACAGCAAATATGTGGTCATCCAGGGAGAAATCAATATAGCACTTCTTTATAAAACAAAACAGCCCAAAACCAAAAACAAACAAACAAACAAAAAACCCAATAAAACCTAGTTTGTGAAGTAGAAATTAGTCACTTGCACACTTAGGAGTTAGTCACTATTTCTTTTTACTGTCCTGACGGTCAGGAAAATGGATACTAGTCATTATCAGATATGAGTTTTGATGGATGCACTCAAAAGTTTGGGGGATTAAGAATGACTCGGTGACAGGAATGGCCATGGCCAAGGAGGCATGGAAGAATCTAGGGGGGAAAATCAAATTATCATTCTGTGATTCCAATGAGAAGGATAGAGAAAGCAGGAAAAAAAAATAAATGAAAAAAGAGGAGGAGGAGAAGGGGGAGGAGGAGGAAGAGGGGAAGAAGAAGAAAACACATATATAAATACAGCCCAAGCTGAAAGTAGTCTCCTACGGAGATACCACTGATAAACTCAGATCTCAAAAAGTGGTTAAGAGGATAAGAGGAGGGGCCTTGGCCCACAAATGGATGAGCAGCAGGCACATACCTGTCTGTAGAAGAGCTGCTGGAGGCCTAAGGCTAGAGGTCAGCTAGGCGGAGAAAACACTGAAGAGGATGAAAGGGACCCTTTTAGTTCCTCTGGGTCTGAGGAAGGGGCAGAGGCCTTCTGCTGCTGCCCAGAGGTAACAATGAGAAAAATGCTAAGGCATTTCCTAGTTCTCTCTTATCTCTTTTGTGTGCAACCAGACGACAGGGAGCTTCAATTAAAAACAGTAAAGCTCACTGTACTAAAGAGCAAGAGCAGAAGCTCATGATAAGAAAAAGAGCTGCCATCATTGGTGGTGCCCGTTTTACGTCAACCCCTACGCATGTTCTCCTGAAATTCCAACAGTAACTCCGAAAAGTAGGTTTACCTATAATCAGCGACCTCTCTATTCCTCCCTCCCCTCCCTAACCACACCCCCACTTTTTGCTAGCACTGAGATTGCTCTATGAGGAAAATATGAACACTATTTGAGAAAGACCCTAGTGAATTCCCCATGGATGATGTGGAGTTAGTTGATGGTCAGGTAAAGAGGTTCAAAAATGATTGGATAAACCAATTTACCATCAGAAGTCTTAGGTTTGCCTCTGAATATGTCCCTTCTCAGATGGGGGGCCTTGGTCACGTTATTTAAACTATTTTAACTACAGTATTCTTATCTGTAAGATAAAGATGAAAAATATACACCTTATAAGGCAGTCATAAAACTAACTTAGATCTCATGACAGGATACATTATTGATATCAATTAATTTTGCAGGTAGAGAGATAGAAGATTTTTTATCTTGGCCCTATTTTATTCAACATTTTGGGGATGTGGATAAAGATAAAGAAACTCCTTTAGCAGATTTGCAGGAGAAGCAGGACTGGCAGTGAAGATAATACTTTTGATTAGTCTTAAAATATCACGTAATTCCAAGGAATGTCAAGGTTAGGACAGCCATAATGATCCTAGCAGGTTGGAATATTGGGCAACATCTACAAGGAAAAAAATTAGCAAGAATGTGTGCTTCTTTAAATACATTAAAAATGTAATTCCACAAAGACAGAATAAGGAAACAGCTCCCTTGAAGAATCGGAGACTGGTTTGACCACCAGCGCACTCTGATTGCACTGTGTGAGGTGGCTGCAGGAAAAGGCCAGGGTTCTGGGTATGGTGGTGCACACCTGGAATTCCCAGCAACCCTGAGGCTGAGGCAAGAGCATCAAAGTTTCCAGGCCAGCCTCAGTAACTTAGGGAGACCCTGTCTCAAAATAAAAAATGCAAAGAGTTAGGGATGTAGCTCAGTGGTAAAGTGTCCCTAGGTTCAATCCCTAGTACAAAAATAAATATTTTTAAAAAGAAAGAAAAGGCAAGAGAATCATAGGTTGTGTCAATAGCAGACAGTCCACAGTGCTCTTCTTGGGCCAGAGCCCATCTGAAGTCATTTGCTTAGTTCTGGAGAGGACAAACAAGATGATGAGGTTTCTATGAGTGACAGGCATCAGAAGAGCCTGGAAAAGAGAAGAATAAGTAGTGGTACCTGTAGAAATAATTATGGTGACGCCAACACTGCTATGTCTATACCTACAGAGAGCTTGGACGTCTGGTGTTGCGCTAAGTCCCTTAGCTCCCATACTTCTTTCAATCCTCTGGATACCTCATGAGTCAGGTGCCGTTGTTCGCCCCACTTTCCTACTGTCTAAATGAGAAAACAGACTTAGGATCAATGGCTCACTCAAGGTTATACAGCTAGTAAGTGAGGGAGCTTTTATTTGACCTCAGCATTCTTATCTAGAACAGGTACTTTCAGCCAACATGATATTCTGCTGAGCTGGGGATAATACGATAGCTCTAACTTAAAAGGTTTAAAGGACTTTCTTGTGGAAGAGGGATCAGAGCTTTGCTATGTGTTTTTAGATGGTAGTGATAGTTCCAAGAAGTATAAATACTGGAAGGGAGATTAAGGCAAAGTTTTAGGAGGAAGAATAACAGATTATGGACTGGGATTTTTCTATCCACTTGCCAAGCAGAAGTTGGATGGCCAACCTTCTCGGTAGTGGTCTTGATGACCCCTGCAAGGTTGCACAATTTTATTAGACTCATGGGCAAGTGTGTTAATTAGGACTCATAACCTCAAGCAGCAGGAACCCCAAGTAACTGGGCTAGAATGCATGGGTTTTCTTGGGAGAACAAGGACACAGGCTCTTCTGTCACAATGGAGCCAGGAACATGAAACCTGTAGAGTTTTCTCTTCAGTTCTGGCCTCCATCTGGCTTTGTTGATTTTTTTCCCTCTTATAGCAAATGAACTTTGACCACGTTATCAAGAAACACAGTCACGGGGGCAATCTTGACATGCTTTTTTCCCTCTATTTAATATGTTTAATAGGTTCTGTCACTGGAGTTGGACTGCTGCTTTGATATCAAGGCACAACAAAATTAAACCGAAGAAGATTGACAGATTAAGAATATTAAGAATCTGTGCCCACTACACCACCAGTTGGGGGACAGGGGAATGGGATTAGTTAGAGTGGCCAGTCTCATGGTAATGATATGGATGGATCAAAAAGGAAACAGATGAGGGCTGGGGTTGTAGCTCAGTGGTAGAGCGCTTGCCTCACATGCGTGAGGCCCTGGGTTCAATGCTCAGCACCACATAAAAATAAAGACATTGTGACAATATACAACTTAAAAAAATTTTTTAAAAAAGGAAACAGATGAAACACTAGGGTTCCCTGCCCCAAGGCCAAAAGACTAAATGATGGGGTGCTGGGTGCTGAGCTGGGGGCTGTGGCTCTTATGTTCAGATACCTATTTTAATGGGATTAAGGACTGAGTAACATTTGAACATTTCAAATAAAATTACATAGAGGATTAGGCCTCATCACTGATCTAATTTACAAACAGGTCTCACATCAAAAAAAGTTTAAATCAAAACTAGCTTCTCAACAAAACTCTTCAGTGGTTTAGTGATTGCCCAGGATGCAGAATCCTAGTCACTTGTTGTGAGCTCATTCTTCTTACTCACACACATTTTTTATGTGCTTATCACTATTTTGGACACCATATAGTAATAGAAGTAGTAGAATCATGATCCCAATCCCTCAAAATTCTTACCTCCTATTCTCTATGCTTGGAATATTCTTCATCTCACTCCTGTCTCCTGCGGTATGCTCTCCTTCTGTTTAATTACTTTTCTTTCTTTTTTTTTTTAGGATATCAGACTTCCCTGACTGACTAGTCTGGATTAAAACACTTTGCTGCATGCTCTTGTAACATTCTGGGGGGCTTCATGTTAGGGGAGTTATGACCTTTGTAATGTTTTTCCCAGTGTTTTTCTTTGGTAGAATAAGAGCCCCATGAAGGCAAGATTATCTTTATTTTGTTCACCACTGTGGCTGGAATAATAGTGACTCAAAAAAAGAGAGGGATTAAAGCAGCTTTCATTTGATAGATGTGTTTGAGTATCTATGTGTTAAGCATTGTTCTTGGCACTGAGGATACAAAATAGGAGAAAAAAATAGACACGGTCTCTGGCTGAGGGGGCTTATGTGTTAGTCAAAGTGTCGGTTTAATGATGGAAGAACAGCTCACTCAAACTTCTTATTTCCCAGGCAAGGAAATGAATGCCAGAAAGCTTAAGTGACCTGAGTCCAGCCACATGGAAAATTTGAGTGGTTCTGATTTTTTGTTTGTTCAGTTGTTTTTAAAATTTTTCTTTCATACTAGTTTTCAATAACATTTCACAAATCAAAGGCAGGTGTAGGAACTTGTTTATTCAGTCTGTGAATACTGGCAGGTCACTGAGGGCATCATAAGGTGACTGAGACAAACATGTAGAACACATGATTTTTATGAGCACACAAAGCCTTTTAAAGGTTAAGCTTGAAACAGGAAGAAACCTTTGGTGATTTCTTACGCAACTGTGTTCTATCCTATACGAGAGGGACGATTATGTTTCTTGTAGAGCCTTGGCAACTAGAGTCCCCAGGAAAGGGAAGGTGTTGACATCAGGGAAGCCATGTTGTTAAAGCATAGTCAGGAGCTGTGCTGAGCTGGGAGTTGCAAAACAGACTAACATGAATTTTCACTTGAGAAAGTGAAAGGGCATAAGACAGGCAAGGGGAGTTTTGTAATAGGAGTTTTCAAAAAGCAAAGAAGTAGCTCACTTCAATAGAGGATATATATTGAATAATGAAAAGTATTATAGGATGAGTGGGGGACTGGAGTAGAATTGAGTCCTTGGAAATAGAAGAAATGATTGTTTTCAAGAATGGAGAGCTGGTTAAATTTAGATTTGAATTACTAATTAAATGTGGATTCAAACTACCTCTTAAGTTCAGATCTTGAAGAGGAGTCTATGGAAATTGCTGGGATCCTTTTTCCTAGTTTGAGGAACTACCCTCAAAAGATGTGGGGAAGACTCTGTCACCTATTTATTTACACTCATACAACTAGAAGCCAGTCTCTGGACAGGTTGTTTTCTCAGGTTACCACACCTATCTTTTCAACTAACCAGGCACCTGCCCCATAGCTGAACTGACTCTTACAAACTCAAAAGCTTAAAGACAATGGCCACCTCCGCCATCTTTACCCAGGGAACTGCATGGTTCCTTGTGACTCTGCTATCAGTGTCTGGCAGGACTGACTCAGAAATCTCAGTTTGCTCATCAAATCTAGAAGTTGCTGAATCATTTAATCAGAAAGCTCCTCAATCCAATAACAATCTTTCTAAAAAATAGCAACTTTTAATGATGTGAGCCAAGATCCTTTGGGATTTTGAAGAAAAGATATACTCTTCTGAGAGCTATTTGCTAAAACTGGCCCACTTTGGTCATGGACAGGAGGGAAGGTAATGTTGTTGTCTTGAATGAGAGGCAGGTTTGGGGCCGAGCTGCAGAAGGCTTGGGGAGGTGTGGAGAGACGAGGGTCAGAGAATGCACGGTTGTACAACATCTGTAAAGAAAATGTTTTATTTAAAGTGTTAAATACCATCACCAGAATGAATTTGATTTACATTAGTTGGTGTTTGTTACAGGACTAATCTGCCCTTTTTGTTTTCCCCAACTGGAATTCCCTTTACTTTAAAACATACTATGTACAGGGCAGCAATGGTCACTGGCAGAGTGCTATTTACATGACTAAACCACGAGTTGAGGTGCAGACATGTGGAAATTAAAAACAAAAACAAAACCACCAACTTTTAAATAAATACTGCATAATGATACGTATGTACAAATATTCCATACAGTCATGTCCTTCTTATTAAAATTAGAAATAATTTTTATAGGAATATGCACAAAAGATTATGTGAGTGCATCTTAATATCAGGAAAATGGTAAACGTTTAATCTAAGGGATAGTATAGACACTATAGGTCTATTAAACCAATTGTTGCTGGTACACAGGTGTCTAAATTATTTCAATAAAGTTTTATTCATTCTTTTAACAACTTTACCTGGGTCCATCATAGATCTCCAAATATCAAGACACAGTCTCGGTGTATTTCATATTGCACCACATAATGAGAAGGCATTTTTAGTGATACTCATTTTAACTTTTGCACCATATCAAGCATGATAGTTTGTAATGGTCAGCACTGGATTAAAAAAAAAAAGAAGAGGAAGAAAAGAATTTTTGTGCATGGCCTTCATTTCAACAAATGGGAGGTATGTGGATTTCAAAAGTTATTGCAAGAATTAAAACCAATCTATAAGAATGTACTATCAAAATGTACATAAGAACCAGAAAGTATGGGTGGTTTATACATTATCCAGTGACTTTTCCTCAAAATAGGGGAACTTAAGAGAAATCTGACCTTGCAGCACCACCCAATGGTAATAACTCTCTGTAAAACCAAAGGCAGGGGTTTCGACTTTAAAGAATTTGCCTGAAGACTTTTGGTGATGGCATCAAAGAACTATTAATAGGCATATTGACTTTCTTTGAGTCACCTAAAAATTGGAGCTTTAAAATTGTTGCAAATTTATGTTTACTATATTTCTTTAGAAATATAATTTGTGAAAAATTGAATTTTACTACAGAAAAATGAATTAATAAACAGCCCTGCGTTTCAGGGCTTCAAATTTTTAGCAGTGTTTCTATTCACATAGTAAATGGAAATTGGCTAAAGAAACTGCTTTAACTAATTAAAAAACAAACAAAACCTAAGACCTTCTACAAATAATACTTTAACCCCTGTATGAATAATGCTGGTGCTAAAAACAAATTTATTAGACATTACAATGGCCACATGATTTTAGGATTTTCCTGTAAACTGAATTTTGAAGGTGAAAAAAAATTACCATGCACTGTACAATAAATTGCAAAAGTTCAAATATCTTCTTTGTCAAATACATGCTGACTTACTTTAATGTACTCCCAAGTCATGTTGCAAAATCCTTTTCAACATGCTTGAAATAAAGAAAGCTCTTAAATAGATTTTTCCCTTGAGAAATTCATAAATTCAGAAGCATCTATAGCTCTGAATCAAACATGGGTTATAAGAGAGGATCAGATCAAAAAGTTGTAATTTTTTAGAATAAGGTTCACTCTGGTTGGGAGAACAAAAATAAAAGATTAAAAGAGGGAGAAGAGGAAAAGTAAGACAGAGAAGAGCAAGATGTGAAAAATTTGCACATATTGAACTTCATAAGATCTGTATATTTAACATGGAAATAAATTGAATATATTATCCTTATTTGTCACATAAAGAGAATTTTACGCATCTTCTAGAAAGAATTTTCATTTGTAATGTCTGCCAAAACACAGACTATGATTAGTTTAAAGAATAAACATGGTGTGTCTTGTATCACCCTGTTGCATTCTCTCCCCTTTTTAAAACCATGCACTAGTGAAATTTATTTTTAAAAATAATATAAATTGTTGAAAATGGCTGATTTTTATTTATTTTTCTTTTTTTGCAAGTTGCAGCCCCAAGAAAATAATTTAAATAATCAGCTAATCTGTGTCCATGCAAAAAAAGTTTCTTTAATTTCATTCAGTACAGTGTAGCCACAGAACTTTGTTTTTCAGAGTCCAACACATCTTGGCATTAGTGAATGACATGCGGCTGGAGCTACTGAGTTGGCCACTCTTCCTGCTGGACTCCGTCCAGGGGAGGGCTGACGCTTTGTTCCCGACCACTTCTTTGGTGTCTTGCTTTACACCTGATGCTTCTAAGGACTTCTTTGCTCCTTGACCTGTAACATGGCTCAGAGGCTGTATAGCTCCATTTCTGTGGCATAATGGGGCTTTGGGGTCAGATAAATGAAGAAAAAGGAACAATAAAAATATAAAGGTGCCATTGAAAAGGGCTTTTGTTGCATGAAACTGACTGATTCTTTGAGATAAATCCATGGCTTCAGATTGGACCACAACTCCAGTGTGGCTGAACTCCAAACCTCTCAGTTCTTCATAGCTCTGTCCTTTCACCTGAGGGGCCTTCCTTAGGGCACAATGTGTGCAACTTCCTCTGAGAACACAGGATCGCTCTGTATCCCTAGAAACCGGCTCAGAAGACACAACATTAAGCATGCAGTGTTACCAGGGTTTGCGACCTGTGGATTTTTTTCTTTTTTTTTTTTTTTTTTCCTTTTGTAACGCTGGTTGCTGTGACAACAGTTTTACAGCTGCTATGAACGAGAGTAAGAAGGTCCGGTTGAACTTTCCAGAGATGATTGGGAAGCTCTTCTGGTCAGAGGGGCCAAGGTTGGATCTACTAGGGAGGAAGGGGGGAAGAGTTTGAACCATCCAATCACCATATTGGATAGTTCCAGTTCATCTAAAAGAATCTGGGCCACGCCCATAAAGGATTTGTGATCCATGCGGCCATAATCTCCCCAGACAATGATCTGTTGGCGAAATAAAAAGTAATGTCAGAATAATCAAGTACATAACAAAACCTTGTAAAATACATTAAAATACTAAAATGCATTCAGTTAATGTTCTGACATCAAAGATTAAATGAAACCCTTGTATTTGATTAATGGGATAGTTGTCTTTAACTACAAGGATACAAGTTCCATTAAGAAAACTGTGCTGGAGGGTTAGGGTCATAAGCAGTCAGGGAGACTGGCTGATGGTGACTGGGCTTTGCATGCTTCTGATTCACTTCAAAGGGAACATCAACGTGCATAGCTTTATGGCATGGGCCACTGCTTTGAAATTTTCAAACAATTTGAGCTGTGTGGAACATAAAAGAGGGAACAGAAAAGATATAGGATAAAAGGTCTGACTCTGTGAAATGCTTTCTTATTTAAGGGATCAATGACTTAGTAAATACCTGTAAAACTTTTCCTTGGGGACTCTCTTCAAAAGATAACAGCTGCTGGTAAAGGGGCTCCAGCGTTTTTCTTGCCACTTTTGTTTTCTTCTTGGCTATGCAGACTCCGTTATCTAATAGGTACACCTTTACGTAGGGTGCTGGGAAAGCAAACATAGAGGTGATGAGCCATGAACTGTGGCTGTGGCATACCTGACACAGGTGTCACCTGCAAGAACTGAAAAGGCTGGCAGTGATCCAAAGCCACTGGCCTTGCAACCCTGGACCAAAATCATTAGATAAACAACGATAACTGTCTGGCATTCAGAGAGGTTAGGGGATGTTGACACAGCCTGAGCATTTTTTTTTTTCTTTTTCTTCAAATTATTTTGGTATCAGCTAGTTATGTAAATTTAAACATGGCATTAAATAAGGTGAGATGCTTCCAGTTCCTATCAATATTCAAGAGTGATGTCTTAGTCTTTAATTTACCAATACTTAAATTTAGTTAAAGATGCTTAAAATTCTTGTTTTACTCATCTACCTCCACAAATCACTTCTCGCCCAGAGGCATTTATTTTTTTGTGGGTGTGTGAGGGTATAGAATGGGTGGGGTTTGAGATGATGTGTTCAGATTAGTTAGGAAGAGGCAGCTAATTGTGAATTCTATGGCTTAAAATTTATCTGACAAGCACTTCATAAAATTATGCTCATTTATGTAAAAGATATTTTTTATGGCAAAGTGAGTTGACAAGCTCTAAGACCTTTACAAACACCATCATTTTAATCACCATTATGAGGTTGTACATAGGGAATATATACTATATTTAAAAATTTCTGCAAGGATAGAGAAGTTAAGAGATTCAAAACACAAATCAGTCAGTGAAGGTGCTGAGGCTGGAATGCAAGTTTCAAATCCTCAGCAATTGTTTTATACTTCTGATCGAATGACCTCTGCATGATGTTTGTGGAGTCACTGAGCCATTTCCCATGGTTTCAAACACCTTAAATTATGACGTTTCAGTATGAAGTATATGACATAAAGTTATAACAGTGTCTCTCTTTCTTAATATACAACAGGAAGTCATACCTTAGAATATCCAGGATACATAGGATGATGCTACTATGGGGGCCTGTACCTATTTTTATTCTAATTCCAGAACACTAAGGATACTGAAGGAGAATTTTGAAGCTCCATTTAAGCTAAAGAATAACATGGAACACCAGCTAGCAAAAAATCCGAACTTTATATATACAAGTTGTGACAAGATGAATTATTTAAGGGTAGTGGTTTACATTTTGCAGTGGTTTCTAGTTATATATGTACTTATTTAACAACTTGTATCATCTCATCAGATCAGCCTATTGAACACTCATTCAGAATGTACATACAGACTGCAATAGCCCCAAACCAGAGAATTGACTCACCTATCAGTATCTTTGATTAACTAATAACTAAGTTTTTAGCAATAAAAACAAAGCTTCTACATTGAGAAACAATGGATCATGGGTAATAATAGAAGAATCTTTTCTGGTTTTACCTGGCAGTGTCTTGGAACCTGGTTTTACAACAAGGCCACGGGCCCGAATGATTTCCACCTCCAATTGTCCCTTTTTGTCCATCATTCCTATCTGAATATCACCTAATAATGCATGGAAAAGAAATAGACACACCTTCTGTACAAACATGGAAAGAAATGCTTTGCCAAAGATCTTGGCTTAACATCATTTCATCATTTCCCATATATTTTCTTAAATTTAAAAACATTTAATATTTTATCAATGTCTTCCTTTAAAAATCATAAGAAATTATAATAGAAAAAAAGAAAGCTTTTTTGTGTTAAAATACAAGATACTTTATTCCTGCTGATAATACTGTCAAAGATTCTATGAAATTGAGAGAAAGCAATTTTCAATAATCTAAAAGAAGAGCAATGGAATCATGAGGCAGAAATTCTTACCCATTGCAGGAGTAGCTAAAGTCTGGCGTCCCACTAGCTGAGCAGGACCAAGGCCATCAAGGAAATCGCTAAACTGGCTATCGGAGGCCAAGCGGACACCAGGGAAAATCAGACTGAAGGCAAAATAACAAACAGAATTAATTCCTCAACCCCAACTTGCTCTCAGAAAAGTCCTAGCTCCCTCCAGCTCCCTCAACATGGCGGGATACTTGGCAACATCACTTCGGTGTATATTTATTATATCCCAACACGCTACTCCACCTCCATAGCTCTTGCTCTGTATTCTCCAGATGCCCACATGTGCCACCAGAAACTCTTGTTGCCTATATTGCAGGTTCCTGTTCCTGTGTCTTTCTCTCCCTTGGTTTGGAGGGCTGGGGCTGTGATTTCTGTCACAGATGCTCAGTACACGTCAAGCACGTATTCCACTACAGATTTTACCATATTAATCTTCTTGGCTGAGCTGAATTATATTACTTATCACCGTTTATAGATGAGGAAACACTTTCGGGTCATTCCTATCAACATGAAAAACAACATGGTATTGTTTTTTCCATTTTACAAAAAGAAAAGAAAATATCTTCCCTGACTCCATTTTGTTCTTTTGCTATTACCCCATTTCTTTATTGAAACTCCTTGACAAAGTTGTCACTATGTGCTGTCTTCACTTTCTTTTCTTTCATTCACTTTTGAGACTCTATCTGTTGTTCATTTTCATCACTCCACGAAAACTGGATCAAAGTCACTGCAGTGGTAATTCCAGCTGTTAACACTCAGGACTCTTTTAATTTAACAGAGTAGCAAGCTGAACACAATTGATTCCCCTTCCTTGAAACACCATCTCTACTTAGCTTCCTGAGTCTCTAGGGCTCCTGGTTTTCCTCTTTCTCACCTGTCACTCTACTTTAATCTCCTTTGCTACTGCTGTTACCAAACCCTAGAGCTCAAATCTTTCACTGTTTTCTATATGTTTTAATTCCCTTGGTGGCTTCATCCAGTCTCATGGTTTTATTTTATTTCATTATTGTTATATATATTTTTTAGTTGTAGTTAGACACAATGCCTTTATTTTATTTATTTATTTTTATGTGGTGTTGAGGATCCAACACAGTGCCTCACACGTGCTAGGCAAGCACTCTACCCCTGAAGCACAACCCCAGCCCCCAGTCTCATGGTTTGAAATGCTCTCTATGCTGCTATTGCCTACACTGACATCTCCACTGTGGACCTCTCTTAAGACACAGACCTGTATCCCAGATGCTTAGATTACCTATCTTCTGGGATATCTAATACGTACTTGAGACTGAATTTGTCCAAACTAACACCCCCAAGCCCCTTCAAACAAACAGAAAAACTAAAGGCTAGTCCTCGCAGAGGATTCCCATTTTAATAAATGGCAGCTTCATTCTTTCAATTGCTCAACTATGCACTCATCTTTTTTTCTTGTTCTCTGTATGGGATTGAGTCACCAATGTGACTGCAGATTGAGTCTTTAAAAGAGATAAGATAAAGTGAGGTAATAAAGATAAGGTCCTAATCCAATATGACTTAGAAGAAAAGGAATAGACACTAGGGTATGAGAGAAAAGGCCATGAGAAGATACAAGGTGGCCAGCTGAAAACCAATAAGAAAGACCTCAGGAGAAACCAAACCCGTTGACACCTTGATCTTGATCTTGTTATGGCAGCTCTAGAAAACTAATATTCTCTATTTCATTATCCATATCAAATGCATCAATAAATCTTATTTGTTCACTGTCAAAACAAATCTAGAATCTGAACTCAATGATACTGCTATTCTGGTCCAAGCCACAATTATCTCTCTTCTGTTTTCTGCAGGAGCCTTCTGAATGGGCTCTCTATTGCTGCCCCTGCCGTCAGACCAATGTACTCAAACTGAAGTCAGATAATGTCCCCTGCTCAAAATGCTCCAATGATTTCTCACCTGAGTCAGGGTAAAAACAAAGTCCTTACTATACAAAGATGATACAAGCTGTCTAAACCTCACCCCACCCCCAACCTTAATCCCTCATCTGTTACAATCTGGTCCTCACTTACAGCACTGCCCTCCTCTCTGCTGATGCCAGGCAAGCTCCAGTCCGGGCCTCATCATTGTTGCAACCTTGAAGATTCTCCCCTCAAATATCCACCTACTCACTAACTTCCTCTCAATGTGTCCTTTTCCTTGTCTACCCTGCTAAAATCCTGCCTTGACCCTTTCTCGTTTCTCATTCTAGCTTTATTTTTCTCCTTAACACTTACATTACCTAATCTACTATGCATTTTATCATTTTTCTTGTACATAAATTTTAACATTTTTTCTTAATGTCTCTCTATTAGACTGAGTTTGATGAGGGTAGGGGTTTTTGTGTGTTTTGTTCACTGTTGTATCTTACCTCCTGGAACAATGCCTATAATATTTTAAGCACTCAAAATATACTTGCTAAGCTCAATTGGTAAAAATACAGCTTAGAAAAATTAAATAACTTGCTCAAGGTTCTGTAGTGCCAAAACACCAGATGAGAACTCCATCTGATATGATGCCAAAGCCTCTGGTCTTAACCACTGATACTGACTCACTCTCACACATGACTTATGCCCCCAGCTGGCAGCACAGTGTCTAGAGGAACAGAAGGCAAGATGTGTTGAATGAGTTTACAAGTATTCATCCCATTTCTCCAATAAGACTATAAACATCAGGAGCAGGGAACACAGCTTAAACATTTTATATCCCTTATATAATGCAGGGCTTTATAAATATTAGTGCTCAGTAAGCATCTGTTTTTCACTTGATTCTCTATTTTTAAGATTTTTTTTTGGATGGACATCAAATATATTTCTTTTTTCTTCACCTCAGTTAATACAAATGTTTTAGTCTGTTAATATAAGTATCTCATATAACTCTATTAATACATTTTTATGTAAGCCATACATCTCTCTTGTATTTATGTAATCATGCTAGACAAATTACCCCTAGGAGACATCAGTAAGACTATGCCAGCAGCTCCTATGGCCTCAAAACTGTGAACATGGAACATCTAAGCATCTGTGGTGATGGTACAGTGAGGTCAGTAAATCCACTTTCCTCTATTAATGTCCTTTACAGTCCCATTTACAGAGCTGTAGCTGTTAATTACTGTTAATTTGTTGGTGACAGGGCTATACAATCTTTACAAATGCTTTAAAAATATTTCTGAGACAGCCAATTCAAAGGGAAACTAAAAAAAGACTCATCAAGTTTTCCAGTGCCATTTTTTTTGGCTATTATATTTCACATAACTTAGTGTCATACAACTTAATTTTATATAGCTAAGTTATATGAAATATAGTCATTATTGCATCAAACTAAGTATACATCAGGAGTGCATATTTTTTGGTAATAATTCAGTGCTATGATTTTTTTAAATTAGCACTGTCCATATATCATGGCATGAATGCTTATTATTTTTGTACTTTTATATATTATTTCAAGCCAGGGCAAAATATTTTATTTGCATGCAATGTGAGAGCCACATTTTAGCATCTTGTCATTAAAGCAAAACACTTTATCCCCGAACCTATTTCCTTTGGTATAAAAAGCCAGATATGTTGCATTGCTCAGTAGCTGGTAAGCAAAATTCTATTCACAGAAAATCAGCCAATGAAAATTAAAATGGAACAGCAGAGTGTGTGAGTTTGCTTTAGTGAAAGCAGAGGGTGGGACAGAGAAGATGGTCTCTGGGCAGCACAGAGGAGACTGGCCTCACTCACTTTCCTTCTGAGCTATAGCTGTTCATGCTGCCATCAGTGGATTCCCGGCTTGCCTGTCGGGTCATCCAGTTCCTCATCTCCACCGCCAGACCTGTTTCTGTACTCCTCTGGACAGTGCTCCGTAGCTTTTTACCTCCTGCTTCTGCAAAAACATAAATCAAATGGTATCACAGCCTGGCAACAAAAATCCTCACTGTCTGGCAAGATTAAGTATTGGCCAACAGCATGTACAGGAAGTGTTCCTACTGAGAAGACAGAGAGAAAAGGTATTTAGAACGATTTTAAACAACATCTTATTTTATGAGATCAAAATCTTTAAGCAGCACAAATATCATTGTTTTACTTCCATTTAAAACAGTGTTCAAATTTAACATAAAGATTCAACCCACAGATAGAATAAACTTTGTTCTTGTTGTAATTTTAAAGGCCAAGTTAGTTTATGCCTACCTTCCTCCCCACTTCCTTACAAAGAATGACTTACAAAGAGCTGATGGTGAGAAAATACCCAAATTCTAGCCTTGACTTTCACAAGAATACCTGGTTTTCTAGGGTGATAGATATCAGAAGTGAAAGCTAACAAAGGAGAGAGCCCTGTTTGACAGCAGTTTCATATATGTTGGTAACTTTCATAAAGATTCTCAAAGGGGAATGTAAAAGCTCAGCAATATCATGAGAAAAGAGCTTTGAAATTTTTGGTCATGTTCTTAAGGATTTTTGGTGATGAAGCTGACATTCAGAAGCACATCAGAAGACCAGTCAGGAGACCGAGTCAAGTACTACAGATGTCACAGAGGGAGGAAGTGCTGTCTGGAGATGTCAGGGAGGGAGAGGGAGTGGGGTTGGAACCCAGGATAGAAAAGTGGACAGGTTAGAACTCAAGCAAAGAGAGAAGAGAATGCATGAGGGAGGGGAACAGCATGGGCAAAGATGCAAAGTCAGGGATGATCACGTGCACCTGAGGAGGTGCATTAGCCAAAGCACATGAAGGAGGAACGAGGAGTGAGGTAGACAAGAAACTGAGTAAAAAACTCCACAGGCCTTAAATGTTGGAATATGCAGTTGAAAGACGACCAAAGCAAGAAGGTGACACTCTAAACTATTTGTATTCATTTCTTTCTTGTCCAGTCTAAATATTTTTCCACATTGACTCTGTTATTAGCTTTTTAGGATACAAACACATGGCAAGCTCTTTTAGTGGCTTACCACTAGTAACTTCTTTTAGATCTATAAATGCTATTAGTGCCAGTGACTTGTTGAAATCTCTTTCACCAAGTTTATTATATTTGCTCACCACTTTGAAACACTGCTTTAAATTTCATCCATTCTCCACTGCCAATTTTAATGTACATTAACATGCTTTAATGAGCATTTACACAAAATCTAAGTTATGTTTATCTATGACTCAGTTGCATAACCTAATGATATTTTAGATAATTGATACCAAACATGTTGTACTGACATGAACTGTAAAAATACATAAAGCATCCGCCCTTGACTAGGGAAGGCTCTTATTTACAGAGGAATTAGTAAATGTAAGAAGAATGATTAATTTTAAAATTATCAATTTGCTACCTTAAGTGAGACTCATCAATGGAGCTAATGCCATTTGATGAAAGATTGGGAAAAGGATATAAATATAAATATATATATATATATATATATATATATATATATATATATATATGCATATATACATATAAGTATATATATATATATATATATATATATATATATATATATATATATAATTGCTCACCACTTTGAAACACACACACACACACACAAACACATATATATATATATATATATATATATATATATATATACCAAAGAATCATACCACAAATGAGTTCTAATTATTAAAGCAAAACTGGGAAGATCTGTCTATACTGTCTTAATTCATAAAAATTAGTAGTGCTAGTGAGTGTATCAATATATCCCTCCTTATACAAAATACACAGTATCACTTGTCAGGTTGTTGTAAACAAAATATACAAACTGTTTCCAGTCAAGTCTTTAAGACCAACTTTGAGTTTTCAAAAATACAGAGTAATACACCAGGCATTGTGGTGCACGCCTGTAATCCCAGTGGTTCGGGAAGCTCAGGCAAGAGTTCAATTCCCAGTACCAATAAATAAATAAATAAATAAAATAAAACAATGTAGTATAAATATGATAATAGACATGCATACAACATCAAATCCAGAACACAGGATACAGTTCAAGAGAATTGGCATACTTGCTTAAAAAGTTAGCATCATGAAAAATCCAAACTTGATGAGGGAGTTTTTCTAGTTTAAAGATATCAAAGGGTGTAACCATCAAATGCTGTGAGTATATTTTGACTTCTTATTTGGAAAAAATAAGACAAAACAAATAAGAAACCCAACAAATAAAACAGTATAAAAGTAAGACAAGTAGGAAATAAAGTACAAAAAGTAAAATCAAGAATCATTAAATGGGATAGATTCAAAATAAAAAGCTTCTTCTCAGCAAAGGAAACAATAACATGAAGAGAGAGCCTACAGAATAGGAAAAAATCTTTACCACAGACACTTCGGATAGAGCACTAATATCCAGGATATATTAAAGAACTCAAAAAACTTAATACCAAAACAACAACAACAACAACCCAATCAATAAATGAGCTAAGGAACTTAACAGACACTTCATAGAAGAAACAATCAATCAACAAACATATGGAGAAAAAATGTTCATTATCTCTAGCAATTAGAGAAAAGCAAATCAAAAGTACTCTAAGATTTCATCTCATTCCAGTCAGAATGGCAATTATCAAGAATACAAGCAATAATCTGTGTTGGCGAGGATGTGGGGGGAAAAGGTACACTCTACATTGCTGGTGGGACTGCAAATTGGTGCAACCAATCTGGAAAGCAGTATGGAGATTCCTCAGAAAACTCAGAATGGAACCACCTTTTGACCCAGTTATCCCACTTCTCGGTTTATACCCAAAGGACTTAATCAGTATACTACAGTGATACAGTTACATCAAATGTTTATAGCAGCTTAATTCACAATAGCTAAACTATGGAACCAACCTAGATGCCCTTCAACAGATGAAAGAATAGAGAAAATGTGGTATATATACAATATGGAATATTACTCAGCCTTAAATAAGAATGAAATTATGACATTTTCAGGTAAATGGATGGAACTAGAGAATATCATGCTAAGTGAAATAAGCTAATTCCCCCCAAACCAAAGGCAGAATGTTTTCTTTGGTCAACTGATGATGATCCATAGTTGGGGCAGAGGAGGGAAGAATGAGGGAACTTTGGATTGTGCAGAGGGGAGTGCTGTGGGGATGGGAAGGATGGTAGAATGAGACAGACATTATTACCCTATATACATATATGATTACACTACTGGTGTGACTCTATATATACCATGTTCAGCCAGAAGAAGGAGGACTTGTGCTTCATTTGTGTACAATGTATCAAAATACACTCTACTGTCATATATAATTAATTAGAACAAAATTTAAAAAGTACATTAAAAAATAAATAAAAAGTAGGAAAAATGTGAATATGGATTAGATGTTAGATGGAGTTAGAAAATTACTAATTTTTTTAGATGAAGAATAGAATATTAGCTATTTAGACCTGAAATCTTATATTGTCTTCAATTTACCTTTGAATGGTGAAGCAATAAATAAATAAATAAATCAGAAAAAATACATATATATATATAAAACAAAGATGGAAACTGTTAGAAAAGGTTGAGAATGCAGATTAGACTATAGTACTCATGAATTTAATATTTATAGCTTTATTTCAAAGTGATTCTCAAATGATGACATCAGATAGTAGTAAAATTTTGCACAGGTGTGAACTGGAATCACAGAGCTGCTAGGCTCGAATGAGGAAACCAGGCCAAGGACACAGCATTTGCTTTTCTTTGTAGCTTTAATGTTCATAGGAAGTAAACAATGCCTTTGTGAAAACTGCCATGGAGTGAGATACTTGAGAGAAGTATGAATGGGTGGAAGAAAGGAGGATACCTACAGGAAGCACCTGACAGAAGGGAAATGAGGTTCCTGCAGATCTCTGCAATGCCAAAGATCTACTCCTTTTTATTTAATGTCTCCCTCTATCAAGCAAAAACACTGACTTGAAAATCTACTGTTATTGGGTAATGAGAGCCAGCCACTACTTGCCAAAGAATAGTAATACAATGAATATGTAATTATTTTGTTTTGGGGCTGTTTTATTCATGTATCCTCTTCATAACAATTCTAAAAATGCTCATTCTTACAGATGTATTATCAAAGGGCCCAGGAGATTATATAGTTTCCTGAAGAAACATGGTAAAGGACAGAACCAGAATTTGTGCAGAGTTGCTAGACTTCAAATTCCCTGCTATTTGTTAATTTGTTGTCAGAAAACACAGGTTTGTGCGGCTGTCCTTGGACGATACTATGCTAACTCTGTAGCAGCATGCAGCTTTAGATGGGAAGAGCAGAGCAAAGTGAAGTCAGTCAGATCTCGGAATCAAACTGCTTCTCTAACATTTACAAGCTGGGTGACATTATTGAAGGAGTTACCCTCTCAGAGACATGTTTTTTTCTAAACTGTGAAATGATAGTGATAATAATTCATATCTCATAGAATTTTTGTGGGGTTTGAGGAAAATAAATATTTAGGGTTCTTAGCAGGGCACCTGATACTTAGAAATTCTGACTTAAACTAATGGCATTATTACTACTATTACCAGACAGGGAATCAGAAAATATGTATTCTAGGTTGGTCTTATCCATTAGTTAACTGGCTCATTGGCCTTCTTGGAGTCACATTCCCTCTCTGAGTCTCTGGCTTGTCGTATTTATGAAAAAGGCAGATGGAAGAGGACTGGTGATCTCTGATATCTTTTGGCTCTAACGTCTATGAATTAGACGTTATTAATTGACCACAATTAAAAGCATACATCGAAGACATATGCTGCTCACTGTTATCTGATAGAATCAAAGAATTCTTGCTAATATACTATTTACAGTACACTGTTTCTAGTATCCCTTTAAAACTTTTCTTTTGAAGGGTTCCACTACCTGAAATATTTATAGACTTATTTAAAAAGTAATTTTTTCAGCACCACAAAAATCTTTGTGTTACATTCACAGTGAAAATACTTTAATCTAAATATAATGCATTATAGTGATTCACATTTAATGTTCCCAATGATTTATCACATTATGAAATCTAAAAGCTGAATCTAGACAACAGTGAAGGGCTATACAAAGTAAATGAGGTAGGTAGAAATCTAAGATGACTCTCATGTTACTTTACATGGCAAAAAAGATTTTCTTTTAAATTTTTTATTGTTGGTTATTCAAAACATTACATAGTTCTTGATATATCATATTTCACCCTTTGATTCAAGTGGGTTATGAGCTCCCATTTTTACCCCATATACAGATTGCAGAATCACATCAGTTACACATCCATTGATTTACATATTGCCATACTAGTGTCTGTTGTGTTCTGCTGCCTTTCCTATCCTCTACTATCCCCCCTCCCCTCCCCTCCCCTCCCCTCTTCTCTCTCTGCCCCCTCTACTGACATTCATTTGTCCCCCTTGTATTATTTTTCCCTTTCCCCTCACTTCCTCTTGTATGTACTTTTGTATAACCCTGAGGGTCTCCTTCCATTTCCATGCAATTTCCCTTCTCTCTCCCTTTCCCTCCCACCTCTCATCCCTGTTTAATGTTAATCTTCTTCTCATGCTCTTCAACCCTACTCTGTTCTTAGTTACTCTCCTTATATCAAAGAAGACATTTGGCATTTGTTTTTTAGGGATAGGCTAGCTTCACTTAGCATAATCTGCTCTAATGCCATCCATTTCCCTGCAAATTCTATGATTTTGTCATTTTTTAATGCAGAGTAATACTCCATTGTGTATAAATGCCACATTTTTTTTATCCATTCGTCTATTGAAGGGCATCTAGGTTGGTTCCACAGTCTTGCTATTGTGAATTGTGCTGCTATGAACATCGATGTAGCAGTGTCCCTGTAGCATGCTCTTTTCAGGTCTTTAGGGAATAGACCGAGAAGGGGAATAGCTGGGTCAAATGGTGGCGGTGAATCTGCTGTCAGTGTCATTCAGATTGTTAGCAGAACCTGGTTCCTTGCAGTTGCAGCCCTCAGGTCCCTGTATTCTTGCAAAAAAAAAAAAAATCTTTTTTGCAGATGTAATTGAGGTAACTAATCAGCTGACTTAAAGATAGGGAGATTACCTGAAGGGCCCTAGCATAACCACATGAGCCCTTTAAAAGCAGAGTGCTTTCTCCGGCTGATTGTAGAGGAGGAAATCAGAGAGATTTGAAACAAAAGAAGGATTCAATGCAACTTTGCTGGCTTGAAGATGGAAGGGGCCATGTGTAAAGGACATGAGAACAGCCATCAGCTGCTGAGAGTAATTCCTGAATGGTAGGTGCAAGAATACAGGGACCTGAGGGCTGCAACTGCAAGGAACCAGGTTCTGCTAACAATCTGAATGACACTGACAGCAGATTCACCTCCATACACACACATAGCCTCCAGACAACATCTTGATTTGAGCTATTTGATAACCCAAGGAAAAACCCCAATCACTGTGCTAGGCTTATAGTCTACAGAACTGTGAACTAATAAATGGGTATTATTTTCATGTGCTAAATTTGTGATACTTGTTATACTGCAAAAAAAATTTTTGAGTCCTTTACATATATGTGTGTATATATGTGTGTAATACACATACACACATATATGTATGTGTGTATGTATATATATGAATATATATGTGTGTATATATATACATACATATGAATATATTTATATAATAAAGACACATAAAATATTCTATTATGACCACAAGCTCAAGCAAAACTGTAAGAACTTAACCATGATTAACAAACTCTCTGTGTGTGTGTGTGTACTGAGATATTAAAAAAAAACTCACATAGCAAACCCTAGAACTAAAGCCCAGATGGGGTTGCCATTGAGTCCTTAAACCATTCACTCTGGTACTAAGTTTTATAATCCAAAGTGCATTTGGAGAAGATGCCTGTAGGTAAAATCAAGTTCTTGAACTGCAAAATATCACAGGCAGAAAGCAGAACACAGGAGGTGTCCTTGTTATTCTGCTCTGATTAGTCTGATGACTCATTTACCTGACACTCTCTGTATTCAAAGAGAGTCACTTAATTAAATAAAAGACCAAAGAGTCAAGTCTCTTCTAACAATATCTGAAAACCAGAAAACACTTCAGTAACTGGACAACAAAACTCAAAAGTTCCTTCTCACTAGTGACTTGGAAAGTGTCTGAAGCCTGCCCAAGCCCAAGATTACACTGCAATGTCTAACTCAACATCATGGTGACCTCATTTCAAATCTCAGATCCATCAGGTGCTGTAGCACATGCCTGTAATCCCAGTGACTCAGGAGACTGAGGAAGGAGGATCTCAGGTTTAAGGTCAGCCTCAGAAATTTAGCAAGACCATAACCTACTTAGTGAGACCCTGTCCGAAAATAAAAAAAATAAAAATGGCTGGGGATGTAGCTCAAAGGTAAAATGCCCCTGGGTTCAGCCCCTCAGTACCTATCAGTCAGTCAGTCAGACAATCAATCAATCAATTAAATCTCAGACCCACAGAATCCATTCCTGTTTGCTCTCATTTGGAAAGTCTCATCTATCAGAGAGATTATTTTGGATTCAGGATTCTCTCAACATCAAATTGGGAAATTATTTATGGGAACAGAGTGTAGGTCAGGACAGATTCTAAAAACTGCCTGTAATTACTAGTTTAGACTACAATTTATATGCTTTAAGTTAATAAGGTATTATGTTTGCATTTTATTCAAAACAAATATTTTTCAAAGTATAATTTTTGCATTACACTTAAAGTAAAATGAGAATTTCTAAAATCACTGACTTACATAGTTTTGGAAGTAATATTGGAGATCCAGTCTATCAGTTTATGTACTCCTTTATTGCAGCAATGAGAAAGACAAGGTCCTCAATAGCTAGTTCCTTTTTAGTAGATGACTCTTCAGCTTTAAAATCCATTTCAAATTGTACTTTAACTGTTTTATAAGAACTGCCTCCTGCTCTCTTAGCAGTCTCCATGGTGGCCACTGTGTGCATAATATATCATCAACAGATTTTATATCAAGACATGAAAAAGGTTGGTTTATTTACCTATGTGGTCTTGTGATCTCACTACAGAGGCTACTGTCATGGTAGGCCACTCTAACTGTATAAATCTTAGGCAATTATGTTTGTAAGGGCTTCCTACTATATAATTGAATCCTCTGAAAGTCTGAACAAAATAAAGACAACTGACAATTTCTTTTAAACCAATCTAAGACCTGCATTAACAATTAAAATAAAAATTAATAGGAATTAATAGTTGGCTCTTGAAATTATTTGAATTTAACATGAATCCATTCATTCCAATAGCTTTATGATAACTATTATGAAAGTCATATAGCTAAATATCTACAGTAACAGTGAGCTTCAAGAAGAGGCCACCATCATAATAGATATTAGGACTAGAAAAATGCATTCATTTGTCCTCCCATCTCTCAAGTTGGATGTGGTCATGTAATTTGCTTGGCCAATGAAATGTGAGCAAAACTACCTCCTGTAATTTCAGAGCAGAAGAATTAACAGCTGATGTATGGCCACACATCAGCCCACTAATAACTGTACCTGTTTCTCTCTCAAGAGTGAAATACCACCAATATCTTCTTGATTTTCAAGTTAGATATTTTAAGGCAGTATTTTATAGTGGTATGAACATTCCATTTTTCAGTCAGATAACAGCAGTTCAAGTCCTATTTGACCATTTGCAAACTTTGGGCAGGGAGTTTATTTTTCTGAGACTCTGAGTTCTTATGTGTAAGTTTGGGATTACTTAGCCTATGACATAGAGTATATGACATGGAGTGGTGTTTAATAAATAGTGATGAGTAAGGATCAGATACTGCAGTCCACACAAAAGAGTTCCAAAAACTATAAAATGCTATACAAATCTTAATTTGAAAAATTATTGGAATGATCTGTAAAATTATCTTAACCTGGCAAGAGGATCACTATGCATAAGTTACTGGATCACCTTATATAATTATGTGCAAACTTAAGATGATAGCTGAGTTTCTAGTCAGCAAGAAGGAAGCTATGATATGGAACTTCCTCTTCAAAGCAACTCTTCATGGCCATAGAGAATTTAGGAGAAAGAAAAACCTCCCAGGAACTAGAACCAGAGATGTCAGATGAGCAAACTAAAAATTGTCTTCTACTGTCAATTTTTGCCATTCCTACTAGGTAGGATTTGATAATTCCTATGAGTCACTATTTCATGTTTTCTTCTTTCTAAATGGGAATTTTTATTTGATGCGGATAACTTGTCTTATGAAGTTATAGGTTATGATAGCATAGAAAGTCACATCTGGATATTAGAAAAAGAACCACATATCACTCAAAGATCCTAGATTTTAATTTACATGGAGTAAATGGATAAGAATTTAGATTGTCTTTCTTAGGAGGGATAGAGTATGTATTATATTAAAAATAAGAGTATTTGGCTACAGAAAAAGTAAAATCTGCAGAAAAAGTTAAAAATGAGAAAATAATTTCCTTTTGTTTTGTGGGCCTGGGCATGAAACTCAGGGCCTTGTGGGTAGGTAAGCACTCTATCACTAAACTACACCTGCAAGCCAAAAGCCATGTTCTCTTCCTTAGATTTCTTTTGCAGATTCCACCCCCTCTTTCCTGTCTGTACTCACGGAACACAAAAGAAAATAATCAAATAGCATACTTTATTTTAAAAGAAAACTAAAAATATCAGATCATGATGGGCATATGAGTTATTTTTCTATCACTGGTAATTATTTTGGATTGCAAAGTGGATGTTTGTTAATGTCTTTGTCTTACCTGCATTTGAAACCCCTTCTTAAATAAGAAAATATCCTATCCTTCAGTAGTACAAGTTAAAAATGTTAGGCACTGCGAAAGAGGGAAGGTAATGCAGAATTCTTAAAAAAATCATGTTATATGTATATGTAAATATACCACAGGGAATTTCACCATTATGGATAAGTAAAAAGAACCAATCAAATATATAAATGGGTGAGTGAAAGAAGTCTATTAGACTAGAGGCAGGAGAATAAGAAAGAGAGAGAGGCCTGGAGGGAAAAGAGGGAGGGAAATCAAATTCCATGCACGTATGAGTTTGTCAGGATGAACCCAACTACTATATAAAACTATAAAGCTCTAATTAAACAAAATGTCATGTGTTGCTTTCCCAGCCTGCTTTGTCATTAGAGCCCAAGCACATGGATGTCAAACTGCTGTCCCAAACTGCATCTGAAGCTATTGAGTCCAAGAAGCAGACATCATGGGCTTCCATTATAATAAGGCTGGCAGCCAGGATGTATGGTTTCTAGGAGTGGGTCCTGCAGCAGTCTACAGTGATTCACCATGTACAAGTTGTGATGTCTATGCCAAGTGCCAGTGATATTTGGGCAATATGTTCAGGACCAGCTTGTAGTGTGCTTTTGGGCAGCATTCCTATCCTCTAATACAGTTTTTCCAATCTTCCTTAGGGATTCTAAGACCTATCCAATGTTCAAGAGCAAAAACCTTTTCTGCTTAAGTTGCCAAAATTGATTTCTATCAATGTCACTAGGCACTCTAAATAGAAAATGTGTTGAAATAGAAAATGTGATAGAAAAATGTGTGTTACTAGTTATATGGAGTCAAGGATACCCATTGTGGAACACAAAGAATGAGTGACATCAAGCACTCTTGTACCTGCAAAAGTAGAAACAGTGGTTTAATCAGCATAGTCCCTTTTGGTCCTAATAGCTTCTTTCCATTCATGATATGAACAGAAAAAGCAGTCAGGTACTAGTAAATTTATTTATTTGATACATATTTGTTAAATACTTGATAGGTATAAAGTATTGTGGGAGATAATGCATGTAACACCTGATCATATAATGCCCAGTGATATTTTAAATTTAGTTTGCAAGATTAGATAGCAAACAAATTATGACAATCCAAGGCAATATGTGCTAAGTGTTACATGAGTTATATTACTTAACAAAGGCTGTGATGTCCAATAGAATTTTCTTTGAATGATAGCAATCTTCCATAATGCTCACTCCCTGATCAGACAATCACTAGACACATGGAGTTACTGGGCATTTGAAATGCAGTTAGTGTGACTGAGGAACTAAATTTTTAATTTAAATTATTTAAATTTAAATAGCCACATAGAGCCTAGAGGTTCAAGAAAAGGCAAAAATTATTTTGAAAAGAGACCATAAGGGAATAGTAAACATAATAAAACTTGTTCACAACATTCCTGCAAGAAAGATGTATCAGTATGTATGTACATTTCACACACAAAAAATGAGGAAACTGAAGCTGAAAGACATTAAATATCCCATTTAGTTCACAGAACTAGAAATAGGTGGAAACAAATGTTTCAAATCCAGGTCCATGTAGGTTTTTCTCTGCCTACAAATGTTCTTACAGCTTCTAAAGACTTCATAGGTAGATGGGATATAAGCTGAGCACTGATGAGCAATTAGGCTGTACATGTAGGATAGAGGGAGAATATATAAGTATATAATTTGGAGGCAAAGAATAAAGAGGCTTAGTTGTATAGAATTACTAGTCTTGGAAGTCGAGGAAGCTAACTATATGTAAATAATAGATTCTTAAAGACTTGGAATGCCAAGATACAGGTTTTACTTAGGATTTGGAAGTCAACTGATGTTTGGAGAGTCGCAGCAAGATTAAGATGATGTTTAAGACAACTGATACAGATGCTCTGAAATGGGATTGGAGTGGAGAGATCCAGAAAGTAGAGAAAGCAGGTTGGGAGGTTATCAGATGATTTCTAAGATGAGTTAATGTGGTTCTGAATTATCAAGATGTCAGTGAGGAATGAGAAGGATGAAAGAAAACTGAGAAAAGTTGAGAAGGAAGTATTTCACTGGCAGAAGTTGCAAACTGGTGGTCTTTGGATCACATTTGGCCAATAAATATGTTTTGTTTATTTCAAATGTTTGAGAATTTTTATTTAGGTGTCAACATTTTAATTTCAAGGGTTTTATTTGGGGAAAAAATGAGAGTAAATTTTCCAACCTTGAGTTGATAGTTAACTTGGCATCAATTAGCTGGAAATGAGAATTCATCATTCCTCTCTGGATGGGTAAGATTTCTCCAGCTTTACAGAGCCCTGGTCTTTCCTTTTTATCTTATACCTGTCCTGCTTTACTGATGTAGGTTACGTTTCTGGCCCAATTTACAGAAATAACAAGGGAAAAACTGAACACTAATTCATCTCTTTATTTTAAATAGCTAAAATAATTTTAGTATCGTTAGACAAAATCTAAATCTCAAGAAATGATACTTGTTCCTTGCAATGATGATCCAGACAAAAGTAGAATATTATTGGGAACTAAACTGATACACATGGTCCTGCCCTCTTGCTGTATTAAACTGGACCAACCCGGGTAAATAAAATCTCATCTCAGGACAGTTGGAATTGAGATTGGGAAAGACATGGTTTGCAGTATGGATGGAACAGTGACAGGTAAACTTGTAGTCCACTGACTACCATTTTCCACCAGACACATGAGTAATAGAGCAGGGAGAGAGCTGGCTGCTGACAAAGAACAAAGCAGTCATGCAGAGATAGAAGCAATGGCAAGAAATGGAAAAAAGGGTGCTCATGCCTTCTCAACAGCCTTCTGACTTCCAGTTTAGGCCCCATGAGGCCTCGTGGGATTTCTGCTCATGGTTTTGGTGAAGTATCTTTGCATAAAACATTATTTACATGAAAATAAATCCCAATTTCATTTTCAAGAGGAAAATAAAAGAAAATGACATTTCAAACCTAGAAGTGACACTATTATTTTTATGCTAGCATTTCCCTCAATTATTCTAATAATATCATATGTATAGCAGATAAATCTCCCTTCTTCTCAGTCAAAACCCACTACAGCATGAGATAGAACAAATACACAGAAGGATCTTTTCTGATCCATAATAAAGGCCTACTTTATAACAGCAGAGAACATTTACATTAAAATAGTCCTCAGTAGGAATGGGGTGCTTCTGTTAAAACTTTCTAGTGAATTTCTTTTGTAAGTCATTATATGCAAAATGTCTCCACAGGGAAACTCCGTCCCATTACTGGTTTTGAATTTAGTGAACCTACTAAAGCAAACTGGGGTTTAATTTGACTTTTATATGAAAGTTTTAAATTACTTTAAGGATTCTATTCAGACACAAAGAAGTGAATGATTCTGATTCTTAGATTTAAAAGGTAATATTTGATAAGCACTCTGAATGTAATGATTCCTTAATTTATTTAATAAATTCCAAATCTTTTGTTTCACTTTATTTGCCTAAAATATAAATCTAATATAAAAATATTGTGCTATTTTTGATTATGGTGTAGACTCATTTATGGAGTGATTTATTAGACATGATCATAAGCTAGGACAGCCGATAACCATTTATCCTGTCCCCAAGTGTGGCTTTATGTGCAAATACTATGACTGGTGCATATAAGAAAGTCCCCATTGCATATTTTTAAAACAGCATAAACATAATGGGTAGCAGTTATAAGGATACTCATCTTGGAAAGAACAGAGAACCATATACCATCATTATTAATAGACACTTTCTGAATACCTACTGTGTGAGGTATGATGTCTGCACTGAGGATGATTACCTTTAAATGTGTAGAGAATTTTTATTTCAGTGGAGCATGGGCAAAGTTCTAAGTTATTCTAATAAAATAAAATTTATTATTAAGTATCAAGTGTAAGAATTAGTATACACAAGTATTAGAATAAGATAATGTCTTTTTATATTCTTACTGGATGAATATCCTATTAAAGAATTGGGGAGCGTTGAATATGTCTTTTTATTCCAGTCTATTTGTTTCACTTTTATATTAATTTCTTTTTTTAAAAATATTTATTTATTTAGTTAGTTATTGGCAGACACAACATCTTTGTTTGTATGTGGTGCTGAGGATCGAACCCAGGCCGCACGCATGACAGGCGAGCACGCTACCACTTGAGCCACATCCCCAGCCCTATATTAATTTCTTAAGGCTTTCTTATCACATGCAAAGATTCTTTCCTCAGTTCTCTAATGATTTTTAAATAATTCCTATTTTCTATATGATTTTTGTGTGGTTTAATTTTTAGTGATATGCAAAAAATCCAGAGTTAGCTTATTTAGTTAATAGTGCTAAGTTGATGGGATTTCCTCTGTATGATTGTCACAGGTGGCATTTCATAAAATCAGGCAGACCAAATTTATCACATATACATAACTATACACAAAAATACATAACTAAACAAGAATCATTAGCTTAGGACCACAGGTAACATTAAGATCACCTCTGGGAAATCAGAAACCTCAAGTACTAGGAAATGGGCCATTTTCCTATATTACACAGCCAGAACCATTTGTTCTCAGCAATTTGGTTGGGAAGTTGTAGGTTTCCTTCTACTATTAAGAATGGTAATATTTCTGTGAAATATTTCTTTCTTTCTTAGAACTGCCTGCGATTTTTAAACATTCTACATACATTAATATTCTATATTAGGGGAGAGAAACCCAATGTTAGGGCCAAGTAGTTTTAGAGTAAAAATAATGCTTTATTGTAGGGTTCAATAATAAAGTAAATTCACACAATTTGTAACAAGAAAATACTATTGTTATTACTTTTAGTTAAAAAATAATTTCAGGGATTTAAAGAACACTTTTCTGGAATATATTCCAGATACAAGGATGAAAAAAATAAAAGAACAGCAAGCATACAAAAAAGATGCCACGAAGACCAGTCAACAATCTTAGTATGCTTATAAATGCTGCTTTCATCCCCACTCAAATCAGCCCCATTTAGATTTATGATCTGTGGGCAAGTTGTTTAAACTTCTCTAAGTACTTTCATAAGTGTCAAGTGAGGAAAATAACTTCCCTGAAGAACCATGAAATCAAAGGAATATGACATATAGAAGATGCATAATAAATGGTAACTATTATTATTGCACTTTTTTGAGTGTGTGCTGGGGATAGAGCCCAGGGCTCCATGATTTGAAGAGATTTGAAAAAGATGGAATAGAGAGCATGCATAGAGCAAATACCTGAAGTGTGATGTGATACAGTGTCGGGGGTGGCTGGAGTAGAGCAAGTGAGAAGGGGAAAGATCATCTACACAGGGCTTTCTAGGTAAGTACTCTACCACTGAGCTACATCCGCAGCTGTGCTTGGTTTAAGAATATAGCATATTACAAAAAAATGCAGTAAAATAATGAAGAAAAAATATAGAGAGCATTGTAATTAGAATTATAAACTCCAGAGCCAGATTATGAGTTTAGATCCTAACTCCTCCATCATTTATTAATTGTGGAATCTGGGAAAATTGTTCTTAAAGATATGCAGTAGGCCATTGATGTTAGCTCATGACAAATTGATATTACTGACATCTGAATCAAGATTTAACACATTCTCAGGGCATCTTCATTAATTCCTAAGTTAATCATCTTTAAAATTTCTCATGGCACTCTGTACTTGACCTGATAAATACTTGTCACAGTTACAATTACATAGTTGTTTCTGTTATAGTCCATTTCCATTAGACTGTAAGCTCTCAGACGGAAAGGGATATATCTACCTAATTTTAAGACTCTCATAGTTACTGACACCAAATAGCCTCAAAAAATATGTTTTAATTAGTGGACTCGAAGCACATGGTCTTTTTGTAGACGTCTTAGCACTTTTTGTATAGACTGGAAATATCTGATGACAGTGAATAAGAATGAAATAAGGATATGGAACTGGAAGACAGGGCATATTTTAGATACTTTAGCTATTGTGCTATTTCCAAGAAGACTCCACAACAACAACAACATCAAAAACTCAGACAGGCTTACTGAATTGATTGGTGAACTCAGTCATCACACTAATTATCAGACCACTATTTTCTTTAGGCAAACTATTCTGAATCAGTGTGAAAATCACATGGTGAGATGGATTTACTTTCTTTGTAAGTTAGAATGAGCTTATCACTAAAGTGTCACTAAAATAACATTCTTGAGTATGTCATCCACATGACCTTCGTGTGTCCTGTGTGGGTGTCTACACAGACAAAAACACCATAGAGAAGCCAGTGACTTCTCTTACAACTCTTCAGAGTATGTTGACATATTTTAAAAAAATCTGGGGAGTTTCAAGGGTGATAGGACTGTTGTGAAATGAAGAAAAAAGGTTAAGATTTCTTCTTGTGATTGTGAAATGACCATAAACCAGTGGAAAGTGTATTCCCTCTTGTTACTAGTACATAACTATAGGGATTACTTTAAAAATGCTATTTTCCCTTTTTTAAAATTCTCTCTCTCTTTATGTGATACTGAGGACAGAACCCAGGGCCTTGTACATGCTAAGCAAGCACTCTACCACTGAGCCATATCCCCAGCCCACTACCTTCCTTCTGGAATATTTTGTCTTCACAACTCAAGAAGCAACATTATGGAACAGAAATGTTGTTCCAATTTCCCATGCATAGATGTAGAAATTTTCTTTGGGATTAATTTGTATAAGCCAAGACTAAGTGAATATAATTTAAATTTTGAAAAATTTTCACATTCATGTAAGTTTTCCTTGCTATCTTGAAAAAGCCTTTTAGCATGATATTTTCTGAATTCAACAATCTTAGTTTTAACTTAAAAAGAATAATAATAAATCTATGAAGCAAATTCAAATCTGAAGACAGTGTAAAAATTAAAAGAAATAAGTTCATAATAATGCATGCTTTATTTAAATACTTGTAGTTTCAGACACACCTAAGTTTGAGTTCTAGCTCCATCACATTTTGGTTTAGTGATGGAGTGGAGTCCAAGTAGATTCAATAATAAAATCCTAGCAGAGCTTGGGAGTTGAGTGCATAGGGTGAGCTGGTGACTCACTGGTTCAAGTGCTATCTCTGTTACCCACTACCTGGGCAAGTTTCTGAAGCTTTCTTTGCCTTAGTTTCCTCATTTGTGAAATGTAGATAACAGTACCACCTCATAAGGCTGTTATGAGCTTAAAAGCGTAAATGCATGTCAAGTTCTCAGTACAGTGCTGGATAATAAGTGCTAAAAATTTTAGCTACAATTATGATCATTCATATATCCAGCTTGATTTTTAAATTTTTTCATTTGTTTATACATTTCCTAGAATTTAAACTACTGAATTATAGAAAAAAATGTAAATGTACAAATTAGAAAAAAAGGACTAGTGTGAAAATTAAGTCATGTTTACCTCAGGAAGTACCCTAATGTTATATCTATATTGACTAATATTAAATTATTATTGTGACAATAAGCTAGAAGAAACATGGTTAGTTCTAACAGACTGGTTTGAAGACCACTTTTCAGATGAACTATGAATCCTCTATTCTCCCCTCCCCTTTCATGTCCTAAGAAAATAGGGAAAAGTTTTATTTCTACCTGTTCTTTTTAAAAAATTTTTGGTTGCTGTTGGACTTTTATTCATTTATTTATATGTGGTGCTGAGAATCGAACCCAGTGCCTCACACATGTGAAGCAAGCTCTCTACCACCGAGCCACAACCGCAGCCCCTCAACCTGTTCTTAAAACAAGTAGTTAATTTCTTTTCAGTCAGACCTCTTTCATAATAAGAGATCATTGATTGTCAAAAAAAAGGCAGATCAAGTCCTAATCCATACAATGAGTTAAATCATAACTATACTACTGTTTCTAAAGATGAACTCGGTTTGCAACTAACATTAATAAATTAACAAACAGTATTTCAAATGTTGGAACACTATTATTTATGTCAATTCTTTCTTTGCTTTATAATTTATATTTTCAGTGTTAGCTGTTAAATCTTATAGGTAAGCTCCTCATAAGGAAAACCCACAAGTTTCAGTACTCAAAACTTTATAAAGGACTAGGAACCACTTGGTGAAAAGTTTAACACAGTGAGTCCCCTTCCCCCCATTAGCTTAATCACTAGAAGATCAGAGACACACCACCAACAGATTCATGGCATTGTGCCTTGTGGACAAAGTTCCAAGTGTCTCTACCAGAAATTCACCTTAAGTTCTACCTACTCTCTCCCTGTACATGCTAGGACCCCTTCCCTCATCTGGATCTTGTCCTTTCACAGGCTGATTTCCTGTTTTCAAAGTTTTGTGGCTGCATTTCCCTGTAGTTTTTAAGCATTTTTGTTCTTGGGGCCAAATGCTAACACAAAGACTGAGGGCGTAAAGAAGAGCCAACTGAGTGGGGGCACCCAAGAAGCGCAGCCTTGCTTCCCACTAGTCTACATCCGCATTCAACTTCCAAGCACTTGATAACTGCACTCCACCAGAGTCCTTTCTCAAGTCCGCGCCTGTGGAGCTCTCCAAATAACCCACAGACAGAGGTCCTCCTCTGCTCAGCTCTAAGGGTCTCTGGCCCCCGGCACAGTCCTGGAGAGCTGTGACACTTTGAGTTCTCTCTCCCATTGCCAACCCTCCAGACACTGTGCAGAGATGACACAAATAAGAGACACCAACTATGGGGAGGGAAGGTTGTCTCACCTCCTTCTTCCTCTTCCAGTGAGTTCATGCAGGGAAAGTAGCCGGCCAGTGCCTCGAAGGAGGCGGAGAGGCTGCTCCGGCTTTGGGAGCGCTGCATAGAGCGCCCCGCCGCGCCAGCGCCCCCCAGACCCTGTCGGCCCATCTTGGACGAGGACCCGCTTTTCCCGCGGTACAAGATACGAGGCGTTTTGGCGGCTGGGACGCGGCGACCGCAGTGGTTCCGGATCCAGTGTCGGGGGCCGGGTTGTTGCCGCGGGACCCTAGGGTTCTGGCCCCTGCCTCCCCGACCCGGCCCAGAGGGAGACGTGGCTGTCCCGGCGGCCCGGACCTCTGATTTGCTCAGGAGGAGGGTCCTGGTGGTGGCGGGCGGAGAAGAGGCTGCTCGCAGGGGAAGTCTCGCCCAGGGGAGTTGAGGATCCCCGAGGCTGGAGCGCTGGAGTGTCGGCGCCCTCCCTCGCTGGGCGATGCTTCCGAAGCTGCGGTCCCCGCCAATCAGCGGCTGGAGGGGGAGGCGGCGGCGGCGGCTGCAGCAGCACCTTGGCAGGGCTGGCAGCTCTTGGGCGCACGCCTCAGGTTCTGGCCCCGACCCGGGGTGGCTAGGGCTGTTTTCCCAAACCCCGCCCGCCGCCGCTCGGCGAAGGCCAGAGACTAGTTAGACTAATTAGATGCAATGAGTTAGGCATCTCAAATCGATAATAGGTCAGGAAATTTCTGGTAGTCACTTTCCCTTTCCTCAGGTTCACTTAATTTGTTATCGTACCTCAAGAAAGAAAAGCTTAACACAAAGGCTCCCCAATTTTTACCGGGTTCCATGAAAACCTACAATGGACGCTCTTTTTCTTTCTTTTTTTCTTAACAATATAAAAAGTCAACTGAGAGGAGTTGATTTTTTGATCATTAACCAAAAAAGCACCAATACTGGGGGAAAAAAGCACAATGATGTCTATCAACTTTAATTTCAATGCTTCTTTCTCTGAAGGAAATAATCTGCTACCCATTGTTATAAAGAATGACAGACTCCATAAAGATTAACATCTAAATAAAAGGGCAATATCCTTTTAACACATTTGAAAGCAATACACACTAGAAACAAAGCAGTTTATAAGCAAAGTAACATGGTTCCTTCTTTGAATTGAAAACCTCCATCCCAGAACATAAAACAATTTTAATTCCATTTTACTAGGAGTCAAAAGACCATCCCACTTTTTTGTAACCTTGGACAAACATTCAACTCTCCATTTCTCTACCTAGGGAGGTGGGAAGGTGGATTACAATAATTCCAGCCCTATGTCACAGCTTGATCCATTGGGTATGGGTAATAGAGAATTTCAAAAATGCTTTGTAAAACGTAAATCACACAATCTAAATCAGTTCCTTCATCCAATAAATATGTCCTAAGTAGTATATACACAAAAGTACTTTACTTGATTTACTGATACAAATATCATTCAGTTAATATTGATTGAGCCGCTAGTATATGCCAGCTACTTCTGTGGATACAACGGTATCAAAGCAGCTAAAAATCCCTGCTCTCATGGAATTTACTTTCGTGGAGGGGAGACAGGCATAATAAATCAATATATGACATAGCATTAAGAGAGGGATGAATGCAAATAAAAAAAAGTTAAGGAGTATGGGGTATACTGTAACTTAAAAAGGGTTGTGAGTGTGGGTCTCACTGGTGACATGACTCTTGAAGATGGATTTGAAGAAGATGGAGTAGAGAGAATGCATACAGCAAACACCTGAAATGTGATGTGGTAGTGTTTTGGGGGTGGCTGGAGTAAAGCAAGTGAGAATGGGACAGATCACACAGGGCTTTCTAGGTATATTAAGGACTTTGGCCAATGGACATTTTAATTTAAAAGGCATGATTAAAAATGCATTCAAATAATAATCCTTTCAAATCTTTCTAAAAATTAAAGAAATCCCTTGAGCACAAACAACAATACCATGGGAAAAAAGTAATAAACTTTAGTTGTTTAGACCTAGGATCACCTAGCTTTCTTGCTTCTGCTTCTCTGATAAACTTTTATCCTTTCTTATTGATATTCCTATAACTCTTAGTCCAATTTCCTTTTCATTATTCACCTTCCTAATATCAGCATTTCAAAAGAACATTGATAAAAAACAGAGAACTCTATGAATGCTTTTTCATACCTTATCACTTTTATTCAGAGAATAGGAACTTTTTATTAAATGAGATTTTCATCATAAGAATAAAAGAGAATCACAGAACTTTGGAAACTGAATGGACATTATTGAAAGTCATCTAATATTTTTTGAACTGTGGATCATAAATTTTTAGTGAGTTATAAAATAATTTATTAGGTTTTGATTGGCATTTTTAAGAATAAAATGAAATAATCTAGAGTCCAGCCCTTGCAGTTAGTGTATCAGCTGCAGTATTGTTTCATAAATATGTGTGCATGTGTGTGCTCACATGTATATAAGTTGGGTTATGATATAAAGTGTATTTACCATTTTTAAAAATGTTAGAAAATGAATGTAATATAATAGTGATACAATAAAATACTTATTTTATAAAGGAAGAAATTAAGATTAAAGAGCAAAACATTTTATTTTTCCAAGAATATCTGTTATTTTTGCTTGCTTGGAAGGAATGCAATTAGTAGCTTAAAAGCATTCATTATGTTTATCTTATTGTTTTAATCATGATATTTGCCAGAATGAGGCAAAGAATGATAAAAGGAAACAGGAGTTGCCCTATGAATTCGATTATATTGGAAGAAGATGGCACATTTATCAATCAGACTCTTCTAATGCAAAAGTTACCTGATTAGATTTTGAGAAAATTTGACGGGACATTCCTAACTTCCTGTCTGCACGAAAATATCAGGAAAAAGGATGAAGAAAATATCAGGAAAAAGAGAACTTCTAGAGAAATCCATTTATGATTGGATGAAAACCTTTTATTTGGGCATCCAGCAACATCATAATTACCACTGAAAGTCACTTTGGAAAGGGACATCTTGGGTTTCTATTAGAGATTGAATAGGAAGGACTGAATAGTCTGAGAACTGAATCAAGTAGTTGTGTTGAGTTGCTTGGATAAATAACCTTGCTTTCTCTGTGTTAATATTTCACTTTGTGCACCAGAAGAGATTAGTCTAAAAGAATCCAGATATACTTATTCCTATATAAGGATTACTTCTCTCTTGCAGTTTCAGAACAAGGTTGTTCTGGGAAGCTTTTTGGCATTTTTTTCATAGAATCTTAAATGATATACATGAGTGATAGAAGAATGGCATAAGGAGGACTAGAGAGAACTAAAGAGGAAGAAGGAGAAAAGCCCCCTTCATTCTGGGGAAGAAAACTTTAAAGAGCAAGTGTTGGCACATAGGTCAGCTACAGACTGCAGCAAAGGTCAGAGACTATTAGTTTTGAATGATAACTTGTGGAATATTCTGAACTTTTTGAGGAAATTTAGAATATTTTTATTCTATGTGCAATTATTTCCCTAGGTATAATAACTATTATCTAAATAATATTTCTTGTTTATATATGTTTTATTAAGTTGATTTTAATCCCTTGTTCCATTCTGATACAAGTGTACCCCTCCCTGAGAAATTTAAAAATCCATAAAACAATAAACCATAGGGCTGGGAATGTAGCTTAGTGAGGGAGGGTCTGTCTACCACACATGAGGCAGTGGGTTCAATACTAGCACTGCAAAACAAACAAACAAACAAACAAACAAGAGATTGTAAATGATGTCCCTCCATATCAGGATAATACATGCAATACATGTAGCATAAGTGTAGTATGTGTAAATTTGGAAATACTTTTCAAATGATGAGGCACTGACTTTTATTATATGAGAGGCTACTATATTTCATTATATAAACAAAGTGTAGTTCCAGAATCATTATAATCTACTATTCCAAATATACACAAATATACATAATAAACTGCCTCTAAAAACAAAACATGATCTTGAAAAGATTCTGCCAGAAAATATGAAAATTTATTTTTCAAAGATAAAACAGATATAACTTGCATATACTGTCACAGTATTGTATTTGATGAATATGTAATAGAATATTTTATAGATCTACCTCAGTTTATAAAACATACTCATTTTGCTACTTAATTCCTACATTAATTGTGAAAGAATTTCATCATTATCTCTTTATAAATGAGTTGAAAAGATGATATTGAATGACTGCTTAATGAGAAAGTTGTAGAGCAGAACTCAAACTCACATGGTCTGCTTTCAGGTTGTGTTCTATATACCCTATCACAGATGTTCATACACTTATATAAAACACGATGATAGATATGATTTTAACTATGCAGTAAATTTCTTGGTCTGAAATAAATATTGACAATACAGTTTTTAAATCACAAAGCCTATTCTAACTATGTACTAATGTTAAATCTATATTTGCCTCCCTTTTAAAAATACATCAATATTGCATATTCACATTACCTGAATATTAAATCCAAAATATAAAATCATTTCTTCTATTCCTAGTCTTATGCCAGTATGGCACAAATAAATTGTGAACTTTTGTGATTTCCATTTTCAAATATTTTGAGTTTTTACTCATCATATTTGAAAGTGAAAAGTAGATGTTACACGTCAGTGATTGGTCAATTCAAAACTTTCACAAAAGTTAAGAGGTCAAAGATATTTAAAGTATGAAAGGACAAAAAAGGAGGATCAAATGATCAGTATTTTCATTATTTCTGTAATAATATTTATGGAAATATTTGCCTTTATCTCTTAACAGAGCATGTCCATGGAAGTAAGCAAATATATTTTTTGATTAGGCTAGAAACTGATAAGATTTGACTGAAAAATGAAAAGGGAATAAAACTTTAAAGTCATAAGTCATAAAAGCAAACTAGTTAGGCAATATAGAGGAAGAATAAGTACTTGGATTCAATAATTTTAATTATAGCCCTTTATGTATAATAATAATTATGATAATACCTAAAATTTATATTCTTCATATACACGACTTCCTTAAATAGAAACATTCTATAGGGAAGTGACCCTTATTATCCCATCTTAATAGATGAGAAAATTGATACATATTCATTCAATAAATATTTGTTTAGTGCTTACCACACATCAGGCACTATTCTAGTCACTGAGGACATATTAGAGAACAAGAATGTACAGAAACCCCCACTCTCAAGGAGCTCACATTCTAGTGGAATAATGGCTGACAATTACACCCCACTTACAATACACCAGGCCTTTCTCTAAACAACTTTACAAACTAGTACATATATTCATTTAATAAACACATAACCCCATGGGGGAGATAGTATTATGAATATACTTATAAAAAATGAAACTAAGGCACACTGAAGATACTCTTGCCCAAGGTTAAACAATTTATTAGAAATGAAACCAAGAAGAGCCCATAAGGTGAGATGCAAAGTATTAAAAAGCAATTTTTCCAGTGTCATAAATAGCAAACCTAGAACCTGAATATAGGTGTTCTAATTCTATAATCCATACTTTTAACTGCTAAGTGACACAGTCTAAAAGAATACACTGAGATCAACAATCAGGCAATGGGACTGGCAGTAGGAACTGTTTTTCCAATTATAACAAAAAACTTTTAGCATGGTAGTTCTGATTTGTTAAAAGGCATATTTATGTAAATCTTTATTTAGCTATCATCAGGAATCTAAAACTTACTAAATTTCCTCAAGAAATTTTAGGAGTCCATGTATAGATATGAGTTCAGCATCCCACCCCTCCAAAAAATCACATAAACCACTCAGCCTCCAGAGACAATAAGAAGTAAATATTAATGATATTTACAATTAACTGGTGTTTAGTCACCGTTGAGTGGATATTTCCAAAGATGAAATACAGTCAATCATAAACCAAACACTTTGATAAATTGCAAAATTAGAAAAAGAATGTTCAGACCTTCTAAATATTATCTATATAAGTTCTTAAATAGTCACATGAAATAAAATTTCAAAAGAAAAAGATTCATATAAAAAGGAAGCACTTTATTTTACTGATAACATTAACTATGATTCAATGATAAGTTAAAGAACTACAAATTCACTTAATACAGTGAAATTTAAAGAAATCTGTTTAGTTGTGTGTAGTAGTGCATGCCTATAATCCCAGATATTCAGAAATCTAAGACAAGGATCACAAGTTTGAGGCCAGCGTAGGCAACTTAGCATGACTCTGTCTCAAAATAAAAATTAAAAACAGCCGAAGAAGAAAACACCAACTCAAATCCAAACTGTTTCTCTTACTATACACTCACAAAACAAATCACTTTGTGATCCCAAAACATGTAGGAATTTCTCCTCACCAGAAAGCCAACAATAAATTCTGTAGCAGTAGACACCAGCTGGGTGTCCTCTAATTTGATTAATTTCTGACATTATCTGGAGATAGTGTTGGATCCCACAAGTTGAGGACTCAGCCCCCAAGACTTACTCCCACCTTCAGATGCAAATCACAAGCCCCTGAATATTTTACCTTGCTTCTGGCCTAGTGGGTACAAACTGGGGTTCCCACAACCTCTTCCTCAGTCCAGCTAATTTGCTTGAGCAGCTCACAGAACTCAGGGAAACACATTTACTGGCTTATTACAAAGGATAAAGAGATTCTTGAGACAAGTTATAGAGGAAGGGGCTCAGAGCTCCATGTTCTTTCCTGGCCCACCATCTCTAAGAAGCTTCATATGTTCAGCTATCCAGAAGCAACCTGAACTAGGTTCTTTGGGTTTTCATGGAGACTTCATTGCATAGGAAGGACACAAACATGGAAAACCACATCAAAATGTAATGAAACTAAAGCGTATGATCTAATGCTAATAGACTGGTAGGGAAATGCAACAGGGCCTGCCTGCTCAGATTTGGTATCCTTCCTAATGGTATGGGTCAGGATTCCTTTTGAAATAGGGGTCTTATCACCTACTATTCAGACAAGTCAGAAAATTTCCTTATGGTTAACTACAAGGCAAGTGAAAATTAGAGTTTCCATGACCTGTATATATAAGGTATCCATACCAGAGTTAGAAGAATATCCTCAGCCATTTCAGAGAAAAGAATAAATATTTACTTTGATATTATAACTCTTTTGGAATTCTAGATGAATATCACCTACAACCTCTCATATCTATGAGATCAGCAGCACTTTCTTATTTTGCGGGTGTTACCCTTCTGTACAAATATTCAGCAAGATCTGAACATTTTATTCAAGTTTCAGGTACGAATGTCATCATAACATTATGCAACATCTATAAAAAGTGTATGCATTTAAACTTTGTCTTGTTCATTCATTATTGATTTACTATTCACTTACTCCTTGCATCACAATGTGTCTAGAATTTTACTTACTCATTACACCACTATGTGACTAGAATGTTAGGGAAAGTAGGATTACCTTAATAACACATAAGTTTAGTTCCAACATGTTCCTTCTTTTACTATGATGGCTAAGCTTCATGTATTCATTTCAACTTACATGGCAGTGAAGACTTGTACGATTCTGTTCAATTAAGTCATGTATTGGTAGAACATAATGATTATATGTTATTCATGTTGCTGAATACCATGCTGACAGAAAAAGAAAATTTAATACTTTTCACGTTTTTCACTTAATTTGCAGACACCTTGATTATTTTTCATTATGTATAAAGAGAGAAGATTTGTAACATAGTCATCTAAAGTTGTTAAAAGTCAAAGGCCTTTAACAAGTAGAGAAGAATGAGGGTTCTGCCAAAGCACCAAAAATTTCAGTATTTTAAATAGCATATTGGAAAGAGTCCATGGAAAGTAGTCATGTTATACAGATCCAGGTCAAACGTCACCTAGATTGGGTATAAGTGAATTGCTGCCTGAAGATAATTTTATTAGTAGCTCAGTACACTTGGTAACTAGTTAAAATTGTGCGCAGAGTGGCCAATTTAGGGACCAAACCAAGCAACTCATCATCAGCTGACTCCCCAGTGTGTTAAAGATGTCTTTCAAGAACAATTTATGTCTTGTTGATATGAAATTTCATAATAAAAAGGAACAATACAGATTAAACATGTTTCCTTCCCCAAATTCAAGTCAATATGGTCCCATATATCTGTTTCATTTATACTTTCACAATAAGATGGGTATCTCAGATCTAACAAGACTGAGGACCCAGGGGAAATAGTCACAATAAGAGGTAAATTCATGGTGTAATACAGAAACTCTAATAAATACAATTACAGAGAGGCAAGTCCATATGTGTTCTAATGAAAGGGTTGTGCTGAAGTCCTCTCCTTGACCACTGCTTTTTAACTTGGATTCCTCTGCTTGCCAGCTACTTCTGTAACTGAACCTTCTGGAGCAGTGTTTCAAACCCCAGCCTCCTTTCCCATATTTCTCAATAAATTGTGAAAAGACATTTGTGGATGAGCTATAAGTCTTGCTCCATGATTTATAATGTGAAAAGTAATCAAATTAGCAAACCCATTACCCTTGCTGCAAGTCATTCACATAAGAGTCTCATCATCCATCCATCCATCCCTGTTCCTTCTATCCATATGTACTGTTTCTTAGGTACTTTCTTAAGCTTGAGAGTAAAGTAATGAACAACTGGGAATGGGTTCTACAACAAGTATATCATGACATTCAGGGTTTTTTTTTTTTTTTTTTTTCTGGGTGGGGGTACCAGGAATTAAAATCAGGGGCACTTGATTACTGAGCCACATCCTCAGCCCTATTTTGTATTTTACTTAGAGACAGGGTCTCACTGACTTGCTTAGCGCATTGCTTTTGCTGATGCTGGCTTTGAACTTGCAATCATCCTGCTTCAGCCTCCTGAGCTGCTGGGATTGCAGGCGTGCATCCCTGTGCCAGGCATGACATTCAGTCATTACAAGAGTAAATTGAAGTGTGGTGTTCTAAATCAGATTGCATATGTAATGTGCAAAAATTTCATATATTCATTCATATATAAATTTTGGCAACGTCATTCAAAGAACTTTTCTTCAAAAATATTTATTTATGGGCTGGGGATGTGGCTCAAGCCGTAATGCGCTCACCTGGCATGCGCAGGGCACTGGGTTCGATCCTTAGCACCACATAAAAATAAAATAAAGATGTTGTGTCCACCGAAAACTGAAAAATAAATGTTAAAAAAATTCTCTCTCTCTCTCTCTTAAAAACAAGGCCTTTAAAAAAATGTTTATTTATTCTTTAGCCAACGTTTATCAAAATTTGAACAGAAAACCTGTGGTGTAGAATTTCTGAGTTCCTTTATTTTGTGATATGTATGTTTTTTAAAAAATGATATCTGGGATTTATTCAACATCTGGAAAAAATCATGCTTTGTGATGTGATTCACTGTTATATTAATTTCATTTCATATAGCACTGTATTTAACATATAAGGGTAGTATTTTAAAGGTTCTCTGGATAAGGTGAACAAATGTATTTGTATCTCCCTAAATCTTGTTTTTTTTGGAGGGTGGTGGTGATGGTGGTATTGGGGATCGAACCTGCGACCTGGGGCCTAACACATGCTACGCAAATTCCCTACCATTAAGCTACACTCCCCGTCCTCATATATTTTCAAAATAGTATATAAAGGATTTCTTATATTACTTTTATGTTCATTTATTAAAATTTTTCATTTTTATTCTCAACTTCAGATTATAAAATTAATGTAAAGTATTAATTTCTGCCTTTTATAGCCACTTAGAAGATGCTTGTTATAGATCTGAGCATTCCTAGGAAGATAAAATCATTATAGCATGAGGTGAATAGTCCCTTGTCACCCTTTAAAGACAGTCTGCCCTAGTTCCTTAAAGAGCTGGAGTTCAATTCATCTCCTTGTTCTTAGATTGACTTCTACCTCCCCATCCATAGTTTGATCCCAACCTTACTCTCATTATCACTTTGGTAATTACTCTGATCCTGCAATACATTATCTAGTATTCATCACATTTCTTTCAATAGATCTCTTTGACATTGAACTTTTATCATGAATGATGAAAGAGAGATGTCATCCTATAACTTAAGTTCCTTTTTATCTCCATATATTACCTCATTCATTTAAATATAATTTTTTTTGTAAAAGAAAAAGATAATTTTTCCCCATTCTGCAGTCCATTAAAATATGTAAAGCGATACTAGAATCTAAATAACCCTATGAAGCCGGGTGTGGTGGCACATGCCTGTAATCCTAGGAGCTTGGGAGGCTGAGGCAGGAGGATTGCAAGTTCAAAGCCAGCTTCAGCAACTTAGTGAGGCGCTAAGCAACTTAACAAGACCCTGTCTCTAAATAAAATATTTTTTAAGAGTGGTGGGGATGTTGCTCAGTGGTTAAGCACCCTTGGGTTCAATCTCTGGTACCAAAAAATAAAATAAAATACCCTATGAGGATCTATTGTCAACATGTATTTATTTTTATAATGATTTCAATAAAAACTTAAAAGTTCTCCCAGTTATATATGGTTTCTATAATGGTGATTTAGTCAGTTTTTTCATCACTGTGACCAAAAGACCTAACAAGAACAATAAGAGGAGGAAAAGTTTATTTGGGAGCTCAGAGTTTCAGGGTCCCAGTCAATAGATAGCTGTATCTATTCCTCTGGGCCTGAGATGAGGCAGAACATCATGGTAGAAGGATGTGACAGAGGAAAGCAACTGGAAACATCAGCCAGGAAGCTGAGAGAGACTTCACTCACCAGGGATAAAATACATAACCCAAAGGTATGACCCAAGGGACCTATCTCTTCCATCCTTCCCCTACCTGCCTACACTCACTCAGTTAAATCTTTTATAACACAATCATTTCACCTCTAAACTTTCTTGCATTGTCTTACACATGAGCTTTGAAGGACACCTCATATCTAAAATATAACAAATTGTCTATTCATCTATACATAAACATACAGTTGGTCCTCTGTACCCATGGATTCCACATCTGTGGATTCAACCAACCATGAATTGAAAGTAATTAGGAAAAAATTTCATCTGTTCTGAACATGGACATATTTTTTTTTCTTTGTCATTATTCCCTAAACAACTATTTACATAGCACTTCCATAGTATTAGAAATTATTTCCCATTCTGGAGTTCATTAAAAGATGTAAAGCAATAAGTATTCTAGAGATGATTTAAAGTATACTGGAGGATGTGCATGGGTTATATGCAAATGCTATGCCATTTAATATGAAGGACTTGAGCATCTGCAGATTGCATTATTGGGGTAGGAATGTCCTGAAACCAGTCCCTTATGAACACTGAGGGATGAGTATATACACACACAAAACTGTGAAAACTATATCAATGAAACAACTCTTGACAATCACTTCAACCATAGTGTTTAATATAAGAATACTTATAAAAATTTTTGATTCCTACACTAGGCATTTTCCATAAGTTTAAATATTTTAGATATTGTGTTAGTCCAATTCATAAAAAAATTGTTTTATACAGTGACTTCTCTGAAGTATTTTTTTAAAAAAACTATATATTCAGCTGGGCATGGTGGCACACACCTACTTCCCAGCAGCCAGGGAGGCTGAGTCAGGAGGATCCCAAGTTCAAAGCCAGCCTCAGCAACTTAATGAGGCCCTAAGTAACTTAGTCTCAAAATAAAAACTAAAGGATCTGGAAATATGGTTCTTGGTTCAACATCCTTGGGTTCAATCCCTAGTATAAAAAAAACTATATATTTATCTCTAAAATATATCTATTAAACTGATCAATACTACTCCCGGTTTCATATGTGTTCAAGTATAAAGAACATAAAAGGCTACATGTTCATTAGACGAGATCTAGGTGAAGCCAAGATAGTTAAATTGTAAGTTTAATAATTTCTTACATTTCTGAATGCTGAATAAATTTTTACAAAATAAATGTGAAGTGCCAATAAATATATTTCCATCAAAAGGTGGAAATTTTTATGGAAAATGTTTAATAAAGATGATTGCTAACTAAGTAGAATTTATTGACCAATCATTTATTATTAAACAATACTAAACATTTATCAAATTCTTTACTAATGATCTATTAACTGGGTAAATCTATTACTTTCAATCATAATTATTTGAGAGATCAGTATAGAAAAGTTAAGAAAACAGACCAACTAATCATATGTAATTAAAATAAAGAGATAATGATAGACCAGCATGTATTTGAACATACATGCAGCTCAAAAGCATGTAAGATACTAGCACCAATGCAAGACCAAGATAGCTTAAGTACTCCTGTTTTGAGTATAATAATGCCACTTTTAAGATCATGAGACATTAATTTTAGAAATTGTAGGATTATAACATTCTAACACATAATTTTGGAAAAACACAGTATTCAAGTGGAAAGGGAACTAAAAGGACATCTGGTAGTAAATTACTTTGGTCCTCCCTCAAAAATCATAAATTGTAAAGGCATAAAGTGGTTCAGAAAAGAAAAAAACAACAAAAATATAATAAACTAAAAATAAAGCTGCTTTATAGACAATCGAAAACAACCACCTTGTTACGTCCAAAGAGACTTTCAGGTTATCATCTTACTGGCTCTCTGAATATTAGTCCACAGAGTTGATCACTAATCCAAAAGCATTATCTTGTCTCAACTTCCATAAGGTCTTCTAGGTCTCTTCCTATCTTTCTGGAATCTTCTCAAAACCTCTCTGGGTGATTTCATCTCTTCTATGGAATTTACAGCTTTAATGTCTGTAATACATTCTAGGGGGTCAATCCTAAGCCTTTGCAAGATGACCTCATTTTATTTCCAGTTTTAAAAACCAAATATCGTGGAGGAGGTAGAGAGAGAGGAGGGGAGGGGAGGGGAGAGGTGGGGAGGGGGGAGGGTGGAGGACGGGAAAGGCAGCAGAGCACAACAGACACTAGTATGGCAATTTGTAAATCAATGGATGTGTAACTGATGTGATTCTGCAATCTGGGTATGGGGTAAAGGTGGGAGTTCATAACCCACTTGAATCAAAGTGTGGAATATGATATGTCAAGAAATTTGTAATGTTTTGAACAACCCACAATAAAAAATTAAAAAAAAAAAAAAAACCAAATATCTTCATGCCAATGGATTTAGTACCTGAACCTTTCATCTGAGTTTCAGAGACATTTACTGTCTGCTTGACATTATTGGTAGAACATTTCACAGACCTCTCAATCAACTCTCTTGATTTCTTTCCCACAGAAATCTGCCTTTTTTCTTATCTTCTCTCTCTTAATAAATGACAACCAAAGCCAAGTAATTACTTAAACCAAGAATCTGGACATCCCCTTTTATTTTTCACATTCTCTTACTGTCTGCCTGCTTCAGCCAATCATCATCAAATTTTGTTGATTCTACTTCTAAAATAGATCTTATGACTATTCACTTCTCTTAATCCTATTCTAAAACACTTTCACTCTTGCCTCCAAGAGTTTCCTCACAGAGCAGCCGGGAATATCTTTTAAAAATCTATATTTGGTCATGTCACTAACCTCCTAAAACTCTGCCATATCTTCTCTCTGCAACTACAACAAAATACAAACATATGGCATGAACTTAGAGGGCCTGCATTTCTCTCCAAACTTATCACAGGTCATATTTCCTATTGATCACCAGAATGAAACCACACTGATTCGTTCCTTAAACAGGAAAAATTCCTGTTGGCTTCATAATCTTTTCTTATTGGCTGATTTCTCATTCCTTGGCACTTAGCCTAAAAAGCTTTTCTTCGCAATCCTATTTAAAGTAGGAGGTCATTTTTATTCCCAAGTGGTATCCTACTCTTTTGCTTCATAGTATTATTTCAAAGGTGTATGTATAAATGTATTTGTTTATATTTTATTTTCTTCCCATCCTGTTAGAGTCTGTAAACAAGTCTGGATGGCGCCTGGCAAAATGCCAGAGGGAGTGGTTTGTGAAGTAACCCCAGCGAGCCATTATGTGTGGAGATTTCTTATTGGTTGACTGATGTATCTAGTTTATGCTAATTAGATAAGCTGTGTGGAATGTATAAATACCGCTCCTGTCCTGCAATAAAAGGCTCCTACTCCTGCTGTATCAACGTACACAAGTTATTCGTCACCCCCCCGGTTATTTTGCTGCAGCCAGCCGGACTGCGGCACCATCCCTACTTGAATGTAATCACTATTAGAACAATCAGCTGTCACTGATTTACTCACTATTTCTCCTATCCAGTGCCCAATACATAGGAGATTATGTAATCTTGTTGAGGTAATGGAATAAAACAAAATAGAACTATGTGGTATGTTTCTAGTTTTGAACTATCTTAAAATCCATTTCCTCATTTTAAGTAGCATAATATCAAACATCCAGAGGAGGGAGTTCTTAAGCCTATGATGGAAGTTTTACTTCAGCAGATCTATGTAATTACTTCTAGTCCAAAGAATTTCTATGTCAGAGCTGCATTTTCTCCCTACATAATTGAATGATGCTCCTTATGAGTTATTTAAAATATTAAGAAATACTGCTTCAGGTCATACCATATGATATTGTCCTTGAATGGTCAACTTCAGTGAAAGAAATAGAGCTTAGATTAGAAAAAGAAATGCGCCATCTGGCATCGTGCAAGGGTCAGGTGGAAAGACCCCGTGATGCTGCAATTTCTACACAGCAACCCAAAGGCCTATGGGCAAACATAGACACTCTGAATTTTACAAAATATTATCACATTCCCCAAAGAATTCTATTTGTATAAAGGCCAAAAAAAGAGATATGAATATGTGGGGAAAAGGAATTGGGAAGGAATAAATTCTTTGTATAAATATATTTTTTAGTTTAAAAGAATTCCTTTTAATTTTCCTTGAGAACTATAGGACCAAGTGAAATTTCAAGATACAGAAGAGGTGACAGATAAAACTTAACATTCAATGCAAGGAACAACTAATCTTTGTATGATGTACAAAACATCTTCACTATCAATTCCAAAATTTGGTTCTGGTTGTACCATCTATGATTACACAAAAGTACTTTTCCATAGGGAAGCCTACAAATACTTAAAATAAACCTACTACTTTCCTTCAGTAAGGAAAACTTCTAGTTTCCATACTTAAAGTATTAGGAAATAGAGCAGCTTATTCACTCATTCATTCATTCAATTTTGGTGACTTTACCTGTACTAAAAAGCTGCAGGTCATTTGAATTTTAGTCTTTTGGTGCTATATTTACTATATGCCCGCCCTTCATAATTTGCCTACATTTCTAATTGTAAGCACCTCTATTTCTCCTTCATTCATGCATAGCAAATAGAAACTCCCTGCTCAGCCTAAAAGGTTTTCTTATATATTCTTTCCCCCACTTTTTAAAGGTTAGCATCAATTATATTTTTATTATGTGAGAATTGTATTTTTGAAAACTCTTCTACTCTTCTTAAGTCTGTTGACAAAGTCAATAAAAATTATAATTTCAATAATTTCCAGTTTGTGCCTTTCAGATACACATGCAAGAATTTTAATAAATTTCACTTACATAATAAAATGTTTAGGTATCTACTTAAGTGCCTCAGATATACTGTATACAAAACCAAATCTTTGTCCCCTCAAAGCTCATATTCTAGCTGGGGGACACAGGAAATAGCAAATTTAATAAATCAGAAAATAGTACAGTGAGTTGACAGTGAATGTTATCAAAAAGAGTAAGTACAGCACAGTAAGGAAGTGGTGGGAGGTGAGAGTCAGGGTGGTCTCAGCAAGAAGGTGATATTTGAACAAAGTCTTGAAGAAAGTTCTCTTGTCCCTCTGAGCCTACAGCCTACCCTTCCTTTATTACCATCTGCTTCCTACAGATTTATTTAGCACTTACAATGTGTGAGGCATTATAACAGGTCCCAAAGACTCAAAGATCCATGAGAAAGTCTATTTCTGTTATTAAGCTCACACCTAGTAGGCGCAGAACCATGAAACAGGCATTCCTGTATGTTAAGTGTTATAATCCAAGTGAGAATACAAATTGCAGAATTGGAAGTAGCCAATTCCACTGGAACTGTTTTCGAACTTTAAGATATTTTCATTGTTTTTGAACTCTAAGATAATATGGTCTCCTGAGACTTCAAATGCAGTATTTCCCTTCTCCATCAGTTCTTTGTTGTTAAAATGAGTCAAGGGTAGTTGCACCAATTATTCTCAAAAAATACTTTTACAAATGTTCAGATATTTAAAGCTTTCTAATGACTCTGTTTTGCTTTTGTAATAGTTTTTCATCCTGTTTTAAAGAAAGCATCTCATCTTCTCTATGGTATTAAATCTGAAAATGACGTACTTTTATTTTTCTTTCCAGATCCATTTAAATGCTCTGTACTTGATTTCCTTTGTCAAGTTCATGGAATTTCAGGTCCAATTAAAAGTTACTGTATCAAATGGATTCTCTACTTCCTTTTTCCTTTTCTATGAAATTTGTTTATATTGAAGAAGATATACTATTTTCTAATATTTCATTCCCAAATTTAATCCCTCCAAATATATTTAGTATATTTGGGTAAAGTATACCCAAACTAAAAATCTGCTGATATTTTATGATCTTCGTGTTCAAATTTCAGGTTTTCCTTGTTTATTATACCACAGGACTTCCCTATGGTATCTAGTTTCAGTTAGGTACTCCAAGAAATCCTTGAACACCTTTGTTCATCGGGATTTTCTTATGTCACATGGATAACCTTCACAGAAATTATCCTTCAATTTTAAATAGACCTTTTTATTTTACTTCTCACATTTCAGTTTAAAGAATAATGAACATGTCAGACAATTCCTACCACAATATTTTCCAAGGTTTCATGAAATGTACTCTAGCTCTAGCCAGAAATACTTAATTACAGCACCATAATTCAATGATTATCCAATACAACAATCACTTTTTGGAAGTCAGCTTCAAAGTAAGTTTTGAAGAACCTGTGACTCATTTATAAAGTAAGATGAGCCACCATGACTGATGAGAATATATCATATTTCCTGGGAAGAAAGGAATTAAGGGTGGGCTTAGAACCTCAGGACCATGACAAGGTAATCTGCATGGCCATCAGAAATGTATTAGACAGATTTAAAGTTTTTTAATTTAATTTTAATTTCACCTATCATGTCCTCTCTAATAAAATCTGGTAGTCCCTGTTTATTAGCTCTATAGCTGGCTAAAGACTTTGGTTACCATAAAGAAAGATGGGCTGGGCCTAGAAGAAATGGTCAGGCAGGTCCACCTCAAATTTCTCTTCAAACTATTAGCACCACAGGTTTCCATCACTACTTTTTGGCTAAAGTCTATTTTTTACCTACCTAGCCTATCATTAACTAGACATCTTTTCAAGAGACAAGGCAGTCTTAGGCAAATCATTTAATCTCTCTGTTTCTCAGGTTCTTTTCTAAAATGAGAATGGATAACTTCTCTATTCTGTCCACATGGATGGTCACTAAATGCCTTTCCAGTTTTAATAGTTTGTGGTTTTCAACTTTCTTCTTTCTTCCATAGAGTACCAAGACAGTCCCAGTTTCCATCCCTCCTTGTAAAGGGCAGGAGTACATGAAACTGTTTGGAAGCTAGGCTTCCTTACTCTCTGGGCCATCTTCTGAACAGCTTGCTCAGATATGCAGTTACCCTTACTTAAGAGACAGTATGGAATGTTAATGGAGTGAACTCTGGCATCGGATAGGTTTGGATAATTGGTCCTTAAATTTCCTAGCTAGAAAGAATATTTGGGCGGTTTCTTAAACTATACCTCTGGTTTTTTTTTATTTGTAAATGGAAGATAATAATAGCAACAACACTATATAGGTTGTTGAGAGAATTATCTCATATAATAGTGAGTGTGAAGTTCTTGACACAACACAGAGTACATAGTGATTATTCAGTAAAGGTTATCATCATCATGATTTTTATATTATTGCAAATGAATAATTTAATAGTTTGCTCTTCCCAAATTGACCCAGACCACAAGTCCTGTGATAGACATCTTTTGAAAGGCAAAGAATTTATTTCCCTCTAATGTAGCCAAATTTTATTGCACAAAACCTTGGTCATAGTCTTAGGTTTTGTTTCTAAAGTTCATTGAGGTAGATCTTATATTAAGTCAAATTCAGGTTAGGCAAAAACTAATACTCCTTTTCAACTTTCAATACAAAATGTTAACATGATTTCCAAAAATAAGAATGAAAAGAATTCAATAACCCTCTTCCATGATTTTTTGATAAAATAAACTTTCACTTTTACAGAAACTACTAAATTGACACACCCTAAAATTTTATACTGCTATGATAGATTACTGAGTCTTTATTATCTGCTTCACAATATAAATAAGCAGTTCTCAGTGATGACAGTATCTGAGAATCACCTGGGGAGTTGATACTGCTCTGGAGATTTAATCTATGTATCTAGAAATCTGTACTTTTAGCTATCACCTCAAGTAATTCTAATACAGGGAGACCTAGGAATGAATATAAACTGATGAACACTGGTATAGTTGGCTCTTGACCTCTAGGATCTCACAACCCAAACTGTGGCAGACAGGGAAATAGGCATGCACATATGCACACGTGTGCATGTGTGTGTGTGCGCACACACACACACACACACATTAAAAAGATTTTTATTGTGGGGGGGCTGGAAATACAGCTCAGTGGGGGAAAGAACCTGTCTTGTAAGCATGAGGCATGAGGCCCTGGATTCAATCCCCAGTACCACCACCAAAAAAAAGATTTTTATTATGAAAATTAATTTTTATAGTGAAAGTTCTTTTATGCTCACAGTGCACAAAATGCTTTTGAAAAATCAAGCAAATCAAAATGTGATTCATTTCCTAGGCTATGTCTGGCAAACATTCAATCCAAAAAGTAATTAAATTCTATTTCATATGGTATCAGCTTGTACTCTGAGTCTAGAAACTGGGAATTATATAGAGTAGGAGGATAGAAAAAGGGAAAAGAAACAAGAAAAAAGAAGGTTTTCTTTCCTATTAGACAAATTCTAAAAACACTTCAAAATGAAGAAAAGGCACACTTTTCACATATCTAACAAACTTTTTGCCTTGCTTTTCTTTTCTCCCTGCATCTCTGTGCATTCTGACTCAGTTTCTCACTTTGGCACCTCACCAAGACTTTGATGCCCAAAGTCTTCAGAAATTCCCAAATCGCAGTTTCATATTCTTCCTGCCCAATTAAGACTTTTATCCTGCAATATGGCTTCTCTGGCTGGTTCTAGCATTAAAATATATTGTTGGAATGAATTTGTCTTTGAGAATTATTTTTATTTTCAAACAATATTCTTCACCAGTTGGTGAAATTTCAGGCATTGTTAAAAGGGGATTTTTAAAAAGTATATTGGCAAATTTATGGAGGGTTTTAATTCGGAAATGGTTAAGTTTCCTCACAAACAAGCCCCTTCTAGTATTCTTCTCTGAACTCAGTTCTTCTGAGTTCTCGCTTCTTCATAATTTCTCTCTTTCTTTGAAAACTGAACATAGATTTGCTAAAAAGGCCAAGGAATTTTTTAAAATCAGGCCAATTTTTTCAGTCATATATTTAATATTTTATCTTTTTAGGAGAACTGTCCGTGCATATATATTTTAACAAATTCATATTTCATTATTACTGTCCAGAAAAAAATTCAATGTTTGTGCAGAGATCATACAAAAATGTTACACACTATAATAACAACATGTTAGATAAGATAGGTTCTTAATTAAGCAAACCAAGTTGACAAAGCAGCCATCTCATTTTGATTAAACTTTCAAGACTGAAACTTTATCACATAGTTTCTATTACTTCATTACTATAATGTAAATAATTACAAAAATTATTAAAATGCAATGTAGATTTATAAAAGTTCTGAATTCTCCTCTAATGTTACATGTATAGATGTGTTCACAAAATAGAATACTGTGTACTATATTTACATATTTTTAATGTAAGTCTGTATGTGAATAACTACTCATAGGTTTTATTTTATTCAAGTGGTTGGACATAGCCAGGACAAATTCATGTCCCCAAATTATTTTGATGTGTTTTATGTAGTATTCTCATGTGCTTGGAATGACAGGCAGAGTTATTTTGCATCAACCACTTCTGCTTTATCGACGTGGAACAACTTTGTAGACTTAGGACAACCCATTTAAAACATTCAGACTATTGGCTTTGGCTCTCTCTTTACTCAGTAGAGAAGTAGCTACAATTACTATCTATAAAAAAACTCTAAGGTCCAATGTTCCAAAAGTGGGTTCAATTATTTCATTTAGTATAATTAAAAGTAAAATGTCTAGTTGCATGAAAAATAACTCTTAATATTTGTGTTAAAAATTTAATTGGTTTTTGGGAAACTGAGATGGTAATATCACAAGTTCAATGTCAGCCTCAGCAACTTAGACCATTAATAACTTAGTGAGATGCTTTCTCAAAATTAAAAAAAATATTAAAAGGACTGGGGATGGAATTCAGTGATTTAATCCTTATTACTAAAAATAAATAAATACATAAATAAGTAAATAAATATCAATTGGTTTTGCATGATGCTAAGTGGCTCTCCTCACTTAAAATTCATCTGATTATTACTTTAATAGGTTTCTGTATTTGGGCCACAACATATTTATACATGATAAATTAACAGTTTAAGAAATTTACTGTTTGGGCTGGGGATGTAGCTCAGAGTGCTTGCTTAGCATTATGAGGCTCTGGGTTCAATCCCTCACACCAGGGGGGTGGAAAAAGAAATATATTATTTACATTTTTTCCACATAGCTTTTCCTATTTAATTCTTTAATGAATATAAACATAACATACTGAAATTTTATGTTATAAAATTATATGCAATATATTTCTATCCCTGAAGTTCATTTGATTCTAATAAGAAACCTTGATGTTCATTTTATATTAAATGGTTAACTATTATAAATGTTTTCTTTTTCTAGGCTTCATAAATCCTTTTGTATTTGGGGAACTGAGAAGAATAACAGCATCATAGATTTCAACATGTCAAGAAAAGGTACTGGTAGAATCTCTGTAAGCCAACTTCACATGAAAGAAATCAATTGCACTTCTATTTGGGAAAGATAACTTCCTAAAATACTGTACTTCCAGGGTCATGGAAGACTAAAAAGTCTATAGAGATATCCTCTTTTAATTTTATTCCATACATATTCCTAGTAAATTGCAGAAAGTTTATTGTGATTCATTTTTTCTTATTTGTATTAGGCTATTTCATATGTATCATGGACTAAATTTGTTCTTCCAAAATTCATATGTTAAAGATCCAACCCTAGTACCTCAGAATAGAACCATATTTGAAAATAAAGTCTTGAAAGAGGTGATTAACATAAGGTTATTAAAGTATGCCCCAATCCAATATGATTGGTGCCCTTATAAGAAGAGAAAAGAGAAAATAAAATCTCTGTTGTATAAACCAAATGGCACCTGACACTTTTTTGGTCAGTCCTAGAAAACCAATACAATGCACTTTGTGATTACGTATACTATAATCTTTAGGTTCACAGTGCTTTCAACAGCTTCTATCAATCTGTTTTCTAAAAATTTAAGTAATTTATTCATGATTATTTATATCCACTTCAAGATTTTTTAATATCTTGCATAATTTTGATATCATAATGGACCATGTCTTTTTGTATAATCAAATTAACTTATAAAGTGAATTTACATAAATCAAATGGAATTTCCTAATCACTTCTGCTGTTTTAAAAATAGGTGTGTCTATACCAATAATAAATATAATGCTTTCTGTTTAAATAAATGTAAATTATTTAGTATCTTTGAAGAACACACTTGTCTATATAGTTTTATATATATAAGATTTTAAGATTCCCTAAAGGCAGAATAGTACTTCATTGATAATGATATTCTAATTCCTGATGCCCATCACAATGATCACTGTTTATCTTGCTGATTTGCTTCTTAGGACACTTTTTTATTTAAATAAATTCTGACAAAGGAGCTACTAGTTAGCAACAGGCTTATTCTGAATTTTCATTATTATTTATTTTTTGCAGTGCTGGGTTCATTATTCTTTTAAAGAATATATTTCAAAATTAAAATTGTTAATGCCAGCTTCTGTGATACATATGAATGAGTCATCTGACTTCTATTATTGTGGATCATGGCTTTTGTAACTGATTTTTCTTCTTTAGTATTTATTACTTACAAATTCTATTTTTTTATATATAAAAAGCTCTAAAAATGCAATTATAACTCATTTAGCACAACAAAGTAAATGAATGCCCTGAACCCAACTTTTAGACTTTTACTTAATCAAGAAGCAAATCAAAAGTGGATGTATGTTTCTGACTTTTATCATCTGAAGTGTTCAGTACTAGAAGCCTGGATAATTTTTTCAGCACCAAATACATGAAAAATTAACTGCCACTTTCTGGTACTTAATTAAATATAATAAAAACAAAATCTTGCATTTCTAAAATGTCTTAATACAATATCATTTAAAGATAGGATGTTGAATTCTTTATGTTCCTCAATTCTGCTTTTGCCTTTATGATGATTTTCTTCTAGATATTATTAATGATAGATATTCATTGAAGTGAGACAAAACTTGTTTTGAGAATAGTTTGAGAATTTTAAGATAGTTCTCAAAAAACAGAACTGGAGAAATACCTAAGGACTATTACTAAATTAGGTTGAGAGAGCAATTTAAATTTTTCGTAAACCTAAGCATGTATTTATGATCATATATATGTCACATATAAAAACAGAACAAAGCAAATATATCTAATTATATTATTTAAATTATTTCCTAAATCTATTCTTATGTTAGAATTAAAACTTTGTCTCAGCACATATTGGTCAAGTTTTAAAATTATTACTATTTTTTTTTATTGAGAAACCATAATTATACACATTTATAGGGTAAAAAGTGAAATTTTGATATATGTGCACAATGTGGCATGATTCAGTCAAACTAATGGAGATAACCTATCACCTCACTTACCTATAATTTTTTATGGTGAGATTGAAATTTACTCTTAACTATTTTGAAATATACATTATCATTGACTATAGTAACCTCATTGTGCAGTACATTTTAAACCTATTTCTCCTATCTGAAATTCCTTACCCTTTGATCAATAGCTTCCCATTCCCTCCTGATCAACAACCCTCCATCTAGCCTTTGGTAACAACCATTATACTCCCTATTTTTATGAAATAAACTTTATTAGTTTCCATATATAAATAATCATGCAGCAAGAACACACAATGGCAAAAGAACAGACTTCAATAATTGGTGTTGGAAAACCTAGAAAAAAGACATTAAATAATTTTCTCTACCATACAAAAATCAGCTTGTAATAGATTCAATACTTAGACACAAAGTCTTAAATGTACAATCTGAAACTATAAAACCACAACAAGAAAATGTAGCAGCAAAGCTCCATGACACTATTCTGGGCAATGATATTTTTGGACAAGACCTCTCAAAGCACAAGCAACAAAAGCAAAAACAGACAAATGGAATTATATCAGACAAAAAATTTCTGTACAACAAAGGAAACAATGAACAAAGTGAAAACACGACTCACAGAATAAGAGAAAATATTTGCAAACCACACATTTGATTAGAGGCTTAATATCCAAAATATACAAAAAAACTTGAACAACTTAATAGCAAAATAACCCAACTTAAAAATGGGCAAAAGATCTGAGCAGACATTTCTCTAAAGAAGATAAATAGCCAGTAGGTACATGAAAAAATGCTCAGAATCACTAATCATTATGGAAATGTAAATTGAAACCCCAAGATATCATCTTATACCTCTAGAATGACTTTTATCAAAAAGATGAAAAATAAGTGCTGTAGAAGATGTGGAGAAAAGAGAACTCTTATATTGTTGATGGTAATGTAAATTATGAAAAATCGTATGGCAGTTCCTAAAAACCCTAAAAATAAAACTATCCTATGAATCAGTAATCCCACTTTTGGGTATATATATTCCAATATGTCAAGGGAATATCTATACTCCCGTTTTATTCCAACATTATTCACAATAGCTAATATATGGAAACAGCCTAAGTGCCCATCAATGCATGAAAGGATGAAGAAATTGCAGTGTATATATACATTATGAGATGCTATTTAGCCATATAAGGCAGGAAAATCTTCTCATTTTCAACAACATGAATGAATCTGGAGGATATTATGTTAGATAAAATAAGCTAGGCACAGTAAGACAAATATCACATTGGCACAGTTTTAAGATAAAAATGACTCTTGACCCTGGCACCAATTCAGATTTTAAAAATACAAATGTATTCACTAATATATTCTATTTCTATATTATATATATATATGTATGTAGAGGGTACACCCTCTCTACCCCCTTTCACACACACACACACACACACACACACACACACACACATTGGGTTTTATGACCACCCTATCCTGATCATTCCTCTATCTAGAGCTGGAAACTATTTTATGTGGCAAGTATTCCTTTTGACCTCTTTCCAGTCCCCATATCCTGGCTGTAGCACTTATTATCTCATGTTTAGATTCCTTCTTAACCTGCTTTTTGGCATTCCTGCCTCTAGTCTTTGCCTCTCCTAGATATTTTTGCCATGCTTATTTTCCTAAAATAGATTTTTTAAAAATCAAATATCTGTCTAAGGAAAATAGCAAACAAACTCTGAGTTAATAAAACAAATCTAATCTACCAGCCTTGGAATTTAGGGCTTCCTACCAAAGATCTTCCTAAGGAATCTCTGATTTGTATTTTTCAAACACATATAGCTTTGACTAGTCCTATATTCTACTCATTGACCAACCCCCCACTACCTGCCCACTTGCCTCTTTTCTTCTCAATTATCATCTCCTTTCATTTGTATCCATTAGTAGATGTAGAGTTCATCTTGCCCAAAGCATCCTCCTATTTGCTGTGCAAGAAGTTAGCCTATTCTTACCCTGACCATTCCTTTATCTAGAGCTGGAAACTATATTATTCCTCAAACCCTTATCCTCTAAACCCTCATAATAATAATAATTGTAATAATTATTATTATTCTGAACATTATCATTTCCAGATAATGATAATGGGATTTTGGAGTAGGAAGACATTACTCTAGTCCAGGGGATTCAGAGACGCTTTTGTAATGACGCTCTCTACCCCCTTTCACCAACTAGTACCCAGGTTCATCAACATTCCTCTTTAAAATAAACTTCAGACTCCAAGTCAGGGTCCTCAGGAAGGAGGCCCCATTCTAACATTTCTAACTCCATCCAATCCAAGTTCCTTTCTTCCCAATTAGGCTAATGTATTCAAGGTCCCAGCCACCTTGCCAATACAGAGCTTGTCGAAAAATGAGGTGTACCACTCACAGGGAGCTCATACTGCCCATCCTTCAAGATTCAGTTTAATTCCACTGGCTTTCTGAATACCCTGGATCAGAGTAATGTCTTCCTACTCCAAAATCCCATTATCTTACTCACTCTTTGGGTGCTTATTATATTTGCTGAAAGAGTTAAAAGTATGACACTCTGGCATATTGACTAGGTTAAAGATACTTAAAACAGAAAGTATGTAAAAGATCACTCTGACCTTCATTCTGTTCCTTTAAAGCAAAAGATAAAATTCTTTGTGAAAGATATTTTCCCTACACATCATCAAGGATTGAAAATTAATTTTTGCTTTTTTGTGTGTGCTGAAGATTGAACCCAGGGTGTTGCACATGCTAGGCAAGCACTCTATCACTGAGTTACACTCGGCCCAAGGTTGGAAAATTGAAAGAAGAGAACTTGTTAAAATAACTTATCATTTAAGCCACCCCAAAATGTAGTTGCTTCTTCACAGTTTACTGTTTTTTTTTTCAAATCTGAGTCAGTATGTAAGTAACTGTTTTTAAGTGTTTCTGTGTCTTCATTTCCTCTTAACAGTTCCCATGACATGTATTAAAATTTCCTTATTCAACTGCTTAGTGTGTACATTTTGACTTGGAAGTTTCCGAGGTATCCAAACTTCAAAATACCCCCCAGATTCTTCATCCTCTCTGACAAACTTGTTTCTAATTCTGTATTTCCAATCCTTCCCTTATGCAGTAGATGATGGAATCATTCATTCACTCAGTCACCCGGGGTGGAAAACCGGGAATTATCTTTATCATCTCCTATGCCTCGTCCTCCTATCCATACCCAATTAATCATCAAGCCCTAAGTTGGACCTTCTAAATAGTGATATCAAATTGATTCTTCTTTATACCTAGCTCAGAGCCTAACAACCTCTGACTGCCATTATAAAATAAATAAAATGTGGTATATATACACAATGGGATATTGCTCATCTATAAAGAATGACCTTATGACATTTTCCAGTAAATGGATGGATCTGGAGACTATCATGCTAAGTGAAATAAGCTAATTCTGATATGTGGAGGCTAACACACAACAAAGGGGTGGTAAGGGAAGAACAGATGTTTAATGGATTAGACAAAGGGGTCTGAAGGGAAGGGAAGGGAGATAGGAATAGTAAAGACAGTGGAATGAATCTGGCATAAACTTTGAATACACCACAGTGAATACACCACATGAATACACCACATGAGTACACCACAATGAGTCTTGACATTATGTACATTCACAAGACTAGGATCCTAATTGGAATAAGATATTCTCCATATTTGTATAAATATTTCAAAATTGAACCTACTGTTATGTATAACTAAAAAGAATGAATAAAAAATAAGTTCCTAATTTGTTGTTTTATCTTTAATCTTAATTCTTTCCAATCCATCCCTTATGCAGTCAGAATGATCAGTTTAAAAAGGACTCTAGTCCATGCTTCTGCTTTGCTTAAAGACCTTGAAGGAATTTCCTTCTCTTTGACCTAAAGTCATCCTGCTGATCTTTTTCATGTCTTACTCTCATTCCAAACTCCAAGAATACCGGATTATGTAAGTTGCCCTGCAAATTCCAGTTTACTTCTTTTTAAAAAATATTTAATTTTAGTTGTGGTTGGACACAATATTTTCATTTTATTTATTTATTTATTTAATGCTGAGGATCAAAACCCTGGGCGCCTGGAATGTTCTCCTCACTCTTTTTCTCTTTACCTGACATTTTCTACTTAGATGTTCAGGTATTCTCCAGGGTACAATTTCCAATCTCCTCAGTTTGGAGTAGAGGGTCCTTCCCTGAGATTCTACACCATGTGAAGTCTGTCTCTACCACACAATATTCAAGTTATCTTTACATTATGTTCATTTGTTCACTGAGTCATCAAGCATTTACAGAATACCTAGTGTGGGTCAGACACTTTTTATGCCACATACAAGATGTTCAATATATGATCTTTGCTAATGAAAGATGAATATATCTATTCAACTTCAAGAGGAACATTACTATGTTCTATTTATTTGAATTTATTTCCTTTCATCTTCATATCACCACCCTATGCTTAATGCCATATTTTATATGTAATAATAGATCAAAAACATTTTATTTGATTGATTTTTATATTCAGTCTTTATTTAAAGATGGTTTTAAAAATATTATTGATCATAAATCACAGTTTTATATATGTGATCATACAATGTAAATAATGTCCAATTATATTAGTAATCTCTGAAATTTTAACTGCTCATAATTCTGGTAAACTATGTGCATAAAGCTTGCCCTAAAATAAGAACTTTGGGACACAATGTTTGAAGATTACAGGGAAATTATGAGCAACTAAAATTCAAGTGCAAAAGTAGCATGTAGGAGTATTTTGGCAATTTTAAGAAAAAGAAACAAACCTCTCATAATACTGATATTTGTTGTGGAAAAGTACTCTAAGCAGGTTGGAATAAAACAGCCATTGTGAAAAAAGCCATTTAAAGGTCTTCATGGGCTCTAGGTGCTATACTCATGCTGCTTAATGCTAAGGGTCTTGCTTTGAGGGGTTCTGGATTCTTCCATATTTTATTTTACCATATTCCTAAGGAAAACCCACTATGGCCAATAAAAACCTTTCAGATGATAGCAAGGGAGAAGATTTTTTGCAAAATCTCAAATCAGAAAAGGGATAGTATCAGAAACTCTTGAAAACCAAAAAATAAAGATAGGAACCCCAATAAAAAATGAGCAATGGTAAGGAATAGACAATTTACATAAGCACAAAGTGAAAGAATGATATGAAAAGATTTTCAAACTCATCAGGTATTAGAGAAATGTAAGTTAATACAACAATGAGATATCACTCATGCTTATCATCCCTCATATGGACATTAGATATACTGATATTAACCATGTTAGAAATAAGCAAGTTATGCCAATTGTTGGTAGGGATATTAGATTAGAGGATACTGATGTATTTGTGGTAGGAGAGTAGAAAAGATCAGGCAACTTGGTAAAGAAGTGGATAGAACTTGGCTAAATTAATTAAATCCACACTGAATGTTTAACCTGATCAATTTATTTTGGGGCATTCATGGATATAGGTAAAAGAAATTATCACCCATCTCATAGGGAGTGGTAAGTTAGGATATTCATCTCAGTGTTATTTATGGTGTGGGAGGTGAAGTTTATTTGGATTTCTAGCAATGGAGAGGGAAAATGTGGTAAGTACATGCTATATGGTATTATGCAATAATTAGAAATATAGGACTAAATGTCCACAGAGGTGATCTGAAAACCACAGTGCTCAACCAGAAAGGCAAAAATACAGTTTAAATTAAAAATGTATTCACAAATACACATACGTACATATAAAATAATAAAGCACCCTTAATGAGAGCACATACACATATTGAAGATACATATTAAACATATAATAATAATCGTTATAACAGACGGAGCAAGAATGGGGGTAAATAAATTACATGATTGAATAAAAAGAGAGTAGACAGAGAAGGAGGAGGAGAAGGGGAAACTCTTTCATAATATAGACTTATGTGCTACCCACTCCACCTTGTTTCTCCAAGTGTTTCCTTGTGCTGCTTCCTTTCAAACTGACAGAAAAATCTCTCTACTGTGTGAATAAACAATAAATGTCTTTTCAGCTAGGTTATAAGCCATACACTGGTGGGTATCATGCCTTTGTCTTGTTCACTGCTATATTCTCTACACCTAGCACAGTGCTTACCTGCTGCAAGTACTTGTTGAAGGAATAAATGAACACGAATTTTATACTGGACTTACACGTACTAAAAAAAAAAAAAAAAAGCCAAAAGCTAAACTTAACGATCCTAAAAACAATTCCACATGAATCTTCACCATTACATTCCAGGTTTCATCTCAATATAATATAATTTTGTTTCCAGTGACACTCAGGCGTGATTCTACCTGAACCACTTTTGTATTATCTAATACATTTAAAACAGAGAAAATAAAGATTTTTATTTTCAGTTTTTTATATTACAAAGATAAAGAGATACTACTGCTCATTTGATAATAAATGTTCTTGTAACCTTTAAAGTATGCACATTATAAATTTCCTATCAAAACAGTATTTTTATGCTTTCCTGTAATGAAATTTCTTAGTCACAAATGCTATCAGTTAAGTTTTCTTTCAGAGCTTGTAATGAACATTACATAATTCTGAATAGCACTCTACCTACCAGTTTCACAAACTATGCATCTTCAAAGAACAGTCATAAGAGGCATACTGACATTTCAGTCAATGGTAAACTGCAAATATGGTGATCCTATAAAATTATAATGGAGCTGAAAAATTAATTCCTATCATCTAGTGATACTGTGGCCATGGTAACATTGCAGCCCAAAGCATTACTCATGTGTTTGTGGTGATGCTGGGGTTAACAAACCCACTGTGCTGTCAGTCATATGAAAGTACAGAATATACAATTATGTAGAGTACAAAATATAGTAATAAATGAATGTTACTGATAATGATAATAAATGAATGTTACCGGTTTATATATTTACAATATAATCTTCTTTTTGTTACTTTAGAGTGTAATCTAAAGTGGCCATATTGAGTGATTGGTCAAGATCATCCAGGTTCACTTATGTACACTGTGATGTTTGTATAAAAAATTGCATAACATATTTTCAAAATATATCCCCATTGTTAAGTTATGCATAAATGTATTTCATTGAGCACTAAATAATGTATGACTAGAGAGAGATTATAGCACTGAACAAATGACCCTGTCCTTTCAACACAGATATTGTTGATTCTTGCTTTTCATGTGATTTTCCTACCAGAATTTGTAATCCTTGCAATGAAAGAATACTTGATAATAAATTAACTTGTCAAAAAAAATGAAGAAGAAAAGAAAAAGAAAAATTCTTTAATTGCAGTAACTCCCTAGCTCATCTTTTACTGTAGAACTACATTTCCCCCCCGCTTTGACTTTGGCTCATACATATTATAGTGAAAATTTTCATTAGACTTAACTATGCAGGGAACAATTTTTTAAAAAGATAATTGCTTTTCTAGGAAAACGAATCTCTTTTCCAGGACACAGAATAATTTACTTAAATAGTTTTGCTATAGGGCTACTGCTGATCAGTTTTAAACTGATGAATCTTCATTGCATTATTTGATTTCTTATTGTTAACAAATTGGAAATAGCCAAATAGGGCTAAAGACTGGTTAAAACAAGCACATTTGCATTTAGAGTAACAGTTTCCTTTAAGCTGCTAACACTTTAATATTTCTTGTGGCTTTTTAATCAAACTGTTTTAATATACTTCCTTCTAAACCTTTTTCTTTTGGCCTTAAACTCAACTGATTCTCAAAAAAGGACAGAACTCATTCTATTAGATTAGTATCTTGCTTTACTATATATCTCAATCTAATAAATCAGAGTCCTGAGAGTCTTACATGCAAGATATATGAATTAGAAGATTATTTTCACACAAAATGCCTATAAGGTAGAGTATGCTAATTCATAAAAAATGAATTTAGAAACAGCTATATTTTGTGAAGAGTTGATTTATTTAAGAGGCTGATATAATAAAACTAAACTTTAAATGATAGGTTTCCCTATCAAAATTCCCCTAGGAATAGACGCTATGTTTCATATTACAGATTAAATAAAAAACTTCAATAGGAAATAATAAAAATTAGATTCTGCCAAAAGAGAGAATCTAGAAAAGCAGAACAATATAGGTAAGCCCTTTGTCTTCTCATGAAATGACAGTACACCTTTGTTTGATTTTATATTTTACAACTTCTCCCTAATCTTGCCACTTCTGAAGAGGAAGACATTAAAACAAATAAAAAAGAGAAGAATTAAATGTAAGATTCCTCAAACATTTGAAAAGGCAAGATATTGTCAGAATAGGCTTTTAAAATAGTTGTAACTCGTTATCAACAATTCAAAGTCTGTCAGTAGCTATGTATCTTTCTTGAAATTAGCTGTGAAATGATAGTGCTGTTAGGTGGTTTCTCTAAAAGTTAATGTGCTCTTAGTCAGCTAAAATAAATACACATTTTCAGGTATGTAAGGAAGGAGGAGATAGCCCAGAATCAATGCAATAGGGGCACATACAGAACCTCACTTACTTTAGTACTGAACTTCAGGAGAAATACAGGCTAATTTGAAAACATTTAAAGATGAGTTAAAGTATTTGGAGTCTTGAATAGTAACGACAAGAAGGGGATGAAGACTGAAAACAAAACTCAGGCAGGACATCCGAACTTTCTTTTAGGATACAGAGAACTAAAAATGAACAAGTAAAATATGAAGAACTACAATATAAAAGCTATATAAGTCCAAACACTAGAAATAATCCAATACTGCTTCATAACTAGTAAAAACAAACATTTATACAGTTTAACAGCATAGAGATCACATTCATATTTTCATTCATGTAGAGCCACCCACATGAGCCAGGCACAGAGGCTGGTACTGAAGTGTCATATTGATTAATTTACATGTAATCCCTAACCTGACAAAAACTTATTCTAGAAGAGGACTCAAGGCTGTAAGATACAAATGACTATAATAAAAAGAAGCATGTTTTAACTACCTTAAGAGAGGCAGAAAGTGCTATGGCAGTTCAGCAGACAACACCTCATTTCTGGCTGGAAGAAGGGGAATGAGAGAGATCTTACTGGAGGTGAATTGGGCTTTTTAGTTTTTATACATGGTTAGGATTTGGAGAGGAGTTAAATGTGGAATTGCTGGATATTATGATGGTTCTCTTTTTTTTTTAAAGAAATCTACATACTATTTTCCTAATGGCTAATTTACAAATTTCCCTAATGTATTCATTTAGCTCCCCATCATTCTGTTGAGAGTTCCCCTTTCTCCACATCATGGCCAACATTTATTATTATTTTTCTTTCTGATAATTCTAACTAGGGTGAGATGATACTGGGATGAGATGTCTTTTGAAAGACAAAAAATAAATAAAATTTAATTTACATAAGAGTAATTACAGTTAAGGAAGACTGAAGAATTTATGGACATGGACAAGGCAGTGGAAGAGCAACTGTAAAAGGCAAATATTTTTAACTTCTAAGACTAAACTCATTAGCAATATTAGTGCATACAACTGCTTTTTCTTTCCTTTAAGAATATAATGAAATGCATAATTTTTAAGGAATGTGTAATTTTAAAGTATGTTTATTGTAGAAAACCTGTAAAATAGTGAAAAATCTAGAACAAATCTTCATATTCTCACTGCCTGAATGAAGGATACTACCTTTGATATGTTTACTACCAATAATCACAAGAAGGACAATTTAATCACACCCTATAATTTTATATCCTGTTTTTAAAACTTAATATATTGTGAGCCATTTCCCATAAATATACAGCAAACTCTCATTTAGATACCATCACTTGAAATGCCTACAGCAAGGTTAACTATTTCACATTCCTCATATTGGCGCACATTATATCTAACTTACATGATAGATACTGTGTGACTTGCTTGCAGGAAATTATAAATCTTATTTATGTTTAGCTATCTAGGATCTTCTATAATATCTGGCACATAATGAACACTAGATATGCTTATTATTTACTCTCCATGAATTGAAATACATAGCCTTTAAAATTAAGCTACTCATTAAAAAATAGATAGATGAACTTCATACTTTTATATATATATACACACCTTCTCTAAAAAAAACCAGTTTCACTACTCATAAACAATATTACTCAGCATTAAAACAGAATAAAATCCTGGCATTTGCAGGTAAGTGGATGGAGTTGGAGAATATTATGCTAAGTGAAGTAAGCCAATCCCCAAAAACTAAAGGCCAAATGTTTTCTCTGATTAGTGGTTACTGATCTATGATGAGGGTGGGGCATGAGAAGAAGAGATTGGGCAAAGGAGAGGGTAGAAAGGGGATATGAGGGTAGGAAAGATGGTGGAATGACATGGACATCAGTACCCTAGGTAAATGTATGATTGCACAAATGGTGAGTCTCCACCCAGTGTACAACCAGAGACTTGAAATGTTGTGCTCCATTTGTGTATGATGAATTGAAATGCATTCTGCTGTCCTGTATAGCTAAGTACAACAAATAAGTAAAATTAAATATAATAAAAAAATGCTCATGGTGGAGGAAATGAAATGGTAGGGGGATGCTAATAGAAAATTATATATCAACAACAATAAGAAACCAGCTTATTTATTTATAACAGGACAGCATATAGGATAATGTATTCTGATTCATATATATATTATATATTTCATATACATATAGTTTAAAATGTCACATTTTGTGTAGAATTCTTCTGAAAACATTTTGAGATTATGTGAAATTATATCCTTTATTACATTATGAGTTTTTCAAAAGGACTGTGAAGATATTTTTATTAAAATATATGAAGAGTGGATCAATTTTCCCAAAGGGTTATCTTAATTCTTGATTTTGTTTACATTCTTTTTTTAAAAATGTCTAAAATAAAATTTTTATCAATTAAAAAATCTTCCCTAACAAATGTGGTCCCCAAACTGAAATCTCCTTGCAGCAACTTTCATTATCAACCAGTAAAAGAATTGTCCTGCTGAACAGACTGCTAGGCTACATCCCCTCCTATAAATATTATCATTTGTGATAATTCTTAGATCTCTCTTATTTGCAACCCAGCCAATTCCCTAAACTCTGGACTGCCTCCTACTTTTCTCCACAGAAATTTAAAAAAATCATCATTTCCGAGATGGAAGTGATATTTCTCTTCTCATATGTATTCCCTATTTCTAGTCTCTATTTTGATGAAGCCTTCCACCATTACTATGGATGGCACTGTCTCCCCCAAGTTAATATACTGAAGCCCAAACCCCCAATGTGATAGTATTTGGAGATGGGCCTTTGGAAGGTAATTAGGTTTATATGACTAGGGTAGGGTCTCATTAGTGCCATAAAAAGAGACAACAGAACTTGCTTCCATTTTTTTCCTCAGCCATATGAGAATTTAGTTATATGAGAAGGCAGTCATATGTGACACAGGAACAGCCCCTCTCATCCAGAACCAAATTTTCTGGCACCTTGATTTTGGACTTTCTAGCCTTAGAACTGTGAGAAATAAATTCCTACTGTCTGGCATTCATTTTACGGCAGTTCAAGAAAACAAAGACAATCATCAAATTTATCGAATAAATATCAAATATGTAACCTTTTCTAGACTCCCCCTCACATTTACTCATCACTTCTAACGTCTGTTATCAAACCAATTTAGATTTCTGGTTTTGATATCATACTACAACTATATAAAATGTTACTACTGGGGGAGGGGTGGGTACATGAGATTCTGTATTAGTTTTGCAACTTTTCTGTGAGTTCAAATATTATTTCAGAGTACAAAAGTTTATTAAAAAGTCTTCTGTAATTGGGTGAGGTGGTGCATGCCTGTAATCCCAATAATTCAGCAGGATGAGGCAGGAGTATCACAAGTTGGAGGCTAGCCTCAGCAACTCAGAGAGGGCCTAAGCAATTTAGTAAGATGCCATTTCAATATATAAAATAAAAAGGACTGGCGATGTGGCTCAGTGGTAGAGCATCTCAGGGTTCAATCCTCAGTAATCACTGCCAAAAAGTCTTCTCTTGTTGCCATCTTCAGTAATGAGAATTTCTGATACGGATTTCAGACAACCAAGACAGATATATTTTATTAAAGCAAGTTGGCAGGTCTTTAGATGCCCTTCAATAGATGCATAGATAAAAAAAATGTGGCATATAAACACAGGAATATTACTCAGCAATAAAAGAGAATAAAATCATGTCATTTGCAGGTAAATGGATGGAGTTAGAGAAGATAATGCTAAGTAAAGTTAGCCAATCCCAAAAAAACCAAATGCTGAATGGTTTCTCTGATATAAGGAGGCTGATTCATAGTGGGGTAGGGAGAGAGAGCATGGGAGGAACAGATGAACTCTAGATAGGGCAGAGGGGTTGGAGGGGAAGGGAAGGGATATGGGGTTAGAAATGAAAGTGGAATGTGATGGTCATTATTATCCAAAGTACATGTATGAGGACACAAATTGATGTGAACATACTTTGTATACAACCAGAGATATGAAAAATTGTGCTCTATGTGTAATAAGAATTGTAGTGCATTCCACTGTCATATATAAATAAAAAATTAATTAAAAAAAGAGTTGGCAGGTCTTACTCATAATATCTAAAGAATACAAGATACCTAAAATATGATTATATTTTATTATCTTGATCAAAAAATTATTTAAAAATAATTAAAAATATACATAAAAGTATGACAAAAACCTTCAGCTAAACAAAATGAATTTCATACTTACAAATAAAACTTTAAGAAATACATAATGTGTGGCTTTTAATGTTGAAAGCAAGAGGTTTTAGTTTAAGTAGATACAGATCTAAATAAAAACAGTAACATTTCTATACTGGATCTGAATGTAATAATAGAATAAAAGACTGCAGTTTTGAAATGTTTCAGTTTCACCTACAGACTTATTATCTAAGCCTATTTTAACTGCAATGATATTTCACTAGCAGCAGGAAACTATCTGCCTGTCACATTACTGTGTTCCTTGAGGTTCATTCTCAAATAACAGTATAGTCTAACATCATTATATTGTTCATATTATAAGCACTGAATTGAAATTCTTACAGTAGGAATTAACACAAAACAACAACCCAAAGAACAGAGTGCCTACATTAAAGTGTTAAAAATATTTATCCCCTAAATTTGTATTTAGCAAAGTTTGACTCATGTAAATGTATGAAAAAAAAGGCAAGACCCATACAATGACTTTTGTAGATTACCTTTTCTCTAAAGGCAAACATTGAGCTTCTCTAAGAGATACTATATTAAAATCACATAACTTGAGACTTGAGACTAGTGCTTGGATTCCATTTCTGAGTCTTCAGTACATTCTTTCTAATTCTTTTCTTTATTTTTCTTAAATCTTCCTGTGGAAATAGGCTCTTTCCTCTATTTTTCTTCAGGATATATTTTCCTTTGAACTATACCCCTTTCTGGACTTTGGAAAATGGAGCAGATTGCTGGAATTTACTCTAGGATTATGGCCTTTTCAGGGATAGAACATGGAGATGGAATATTTATTAATATTAATATTTATTAATATTTATTAATATTTATTAATACAGAGAAGGAAAATAATCTGGCTTTATATAATATCACCTCTCTGGACTGCAAACCTGCAATCTATGAGTAGATATAGCCTAAAAGAACTGGGTGTAGTTGGTTGATAGCATTAACACGGAAACCATAGGCTTGACTGTTAACATGAAGGGCCAGAGTGGGACCTAAGAGTTCTGAGAATGAGGTAATGTGGTTTTCTGCTCTTTAGATAAAGGAAGCTACCAAGGTTTCCAACTATTTCTGTATACTCTACCTTGCCCACCCCCCCACCACCTGGTAATGGTAGAAGTCAGATACGTGAGAGGAAAGAGTAGTAGAACTATCATAAATCAGAGGATATTTAGGGAGAAAACAATGAATTTATATTGAATCTTTCAAGTTTATAAATCATTTGGAGTTTTAATGACAAATTTCTTTAAATTCTATGTATATTTCCATAGCCAATGGGTCTAATTTAGTAGTGTACTGTTTACTATTTGCATTAGTGTCTTTTATAAGGTTTTGGGGGTTTAGGGCTACAGATACTACTGATCCAGTCAAACCTAGAAAAGATGAATGGCTTTTGTCTCTTTGGAAGCAACCTATATATTATTCGGGCATGTTAACTGATTCTTCACTGTTTGATAGCTTTGAAGGGTTGCAGACTTCTCAGATACTTAAAAATTTATACATAATCCACTAGTACCAAGAAGAAAAATATAAAAGTTTAATGAATCATTTTTGTTTACTATGAAATGCAATTAATTACTGGATTACATAAGATTTTATGCTTTATTCCTTAAGGGATAGTGAATTGAAATTAGGTTTCTGGTGTGAAATGAAAATATAACTGTAGATTTGAGCACATTTTAATTTACTCATATGCAATTATGCTTTACAGAAAGCAGCGTTAACAATGAAATATTTTATAACCCACTGGTCAGAACAGATGCTAGGTAATAGTATGGGTACACCCCAAATAATATAAGTTTTTAAAAAAGGCATTTCAGGGGCTGGGGTTGTGGCTCAGTGGTAGAGCGCTTGCCTAGTGGGTTCAAGGCCCTGGGTTCGATCCTCAGCACCACATAAAAATAAATAAATCAAAAAGGTATTGTGCACAACTGAAAGAAATAAGTATTTTTTTAAAAAAAGCATTTCAAAGACCATGAATTTTCTATTTTCTACTTTTTCCTTGCTGAATTATAACCTCTTGCTAGAATCTGACTCCTTACCATGTCAGATTTGTAGATATATATTGAAAGGTTTCCCAAACAGCACTTTTCAAAGGAGGCAGATGAGTCTCAACTGACTTGTTCTTTATTACTTCTAAAGATCAATCTTTGATTTACTAAAATTTACTTTACTAGGAAACACATCACTTTATCTTAATTTCTTACTACATATTTTAGTATTAACCAAAGTAGAATAAATATGTTCAATAAAAGCTGCTGATACCACTGAAAACTTCTTTGATCTACTTGGAAATAGTTCTGAACCTTGATCTTAAGAGAGAAATTAGACAGGCTTAGGTCTACAGTCAGCAAAAGCTTTTATCTTTATACTACCTATACTACTAGAATAAATGATATACTTTAAAATATTTACTCTTAAATGGACAAAAATTAAGAATTATCTCAGTGAATTAATACTTCAATTTAAAATAAGAAATGCTATATTAATTAATTGATGATCTTTGACAAAGTATATAAGTAAATATTATCCTGATCCATTCCCAACACAATAGCATGAAGATCTCTGCACACTTGCTCCCTAGTGAAACCAGTGAAAATTCTAAAAAAGGAACCATTTAAGAAATTCTTAGAATAAATTTAATAAGAGATGTGCAAAATTTGTACTCTGAGAACTATAAAACATTGTTAAAGAAAAATAAAGAAGATCTAAATAAATGGAAAACACCCCATCCTTATGTTAGAAGACTTAGCAACACTGTTATAATAATATTATTACTCCACAAAGTGATCTACAGATTCAATGCAACCCCCATCAGAACTCCTGCTAAGTTATTTGTAGAAAATTTCAAGTTGATTCTAAAATTCATACAGAATTACAAGGACAACAGAACTGTCAAAATATTTCTATCAAAGGAGAACAAAGTATAATGATTCACACTTGATCATTTAAAACTTATTAGGAATAAAATTAATGAAGACTGTTACTAGCATAAAGATATATATATATATATATATTAGTCAATCAAGTATGATTGGAAGTCCAAAATTAAACCCACTCATCTAAGATCAACTGATTTTTGGCAAACGTGCCAAGATCAATGGGAAAGGAATAGTCCTTTTTGACAAATGGTACTGCTACAGCATATAGCCACATGAAAATAAATTAAATCCAACCCTTATTGAGTATCATATTCAAAAAATAATTCAAAATGGATCAAAGTTCTAAATATATGACCTAAAATATGCAAATGATAGAAAAAAGCTTATAGTAAATCTTCATAATATTGGATTTGGCAAAGGATTCTTCAAGTAACAAAAACCGTAGATATAAATATGACTTCATCAAAAAAAACCTTTTTTCTTCAGAGAACCCCATCAAGAAAGTGAGAAGACAATCCAAAGATTAGGAAAATGACTTGCAAATTATATATCTGACAGGGGACTTGTATCCTGAATATACAAAGAACTCACAAAAAGTTCCAATAAACAGATATAATCTACTAATTAAAAAGTGGGCAAAACATCTAAACAAACACTTCTTCCAAAGAAGATATATAAATTATCAATAAGCCCATGAAAAGAGGCTTAACATCATTAGTCATCAGGAAAATGGAAATGGAGATCACAATGAGAAATCACTTTATATCTACTGGGATGGCTAGAATCAAATAGAACAAATGTTGGTAAGGACATGGATAAATTTGAACCCTCATATACTGATGTGAATGTAAAATGGTACAAACACTTTGGAAACAGTGTGACAGTTCCTCAAATTATTGAACATGTATTTACAATATCATCCCACAATCGCTTTCATGGGTATATGCCCCAAGAAGTAAAAACATACACATGTACACAAACACTTGTACATGACGGTTCATACTAGCATGGTTCACAATAGCCAAAGGTGGAAAAATCCAAGTGTTTATTAATGAATGAATGAGTAAACAAAATGTGGAATAATCTTACAATGGAATATTTTTAGAAATAAAATGAATGAAGTATCAAAACATACTATGATCTGGATGAATCTTGATAATATTATGTAAGTAAAAGAAGCCACTTCTGGAAGACTACATATTTTATGACTGCATTCATAAGAAAGCCTGAATAGGAAAATCTATGACACAGTGAATAGGTTAGTGGTTGCTTAGGGGTAGAGGAAGAGGAATGGGTAAGGTATGGGAGTGATAGCTAAAGTATACAGAGTTTGATTTTGAAGTTATGAAATGTTCTCAAATTGGGGAGATCATTACACATATCATATATTTGAATATATTAAAAACTTGGATTGTACACTTTAAACCAAAGTGGGGGGAGACCCATATGGAGACTTTAGGAAAGTTCAGATTCAAGGGTTAACTAATAGTGTTGATACATTCCAAGACCTGTTTAGCATAAATTTGGATCATTAGTTTTGACCCAAGAGCTACATGGGTTTATAGACTAGCACATTCAAGTGGCAACCTGTTATTGGGTTCCCCCTTGCCCCTGTGGGAGCTCTGTCTTTTTTCTTCTTACTTGAATAAATCCTACTTCTTTTACTATTGCCTTCCTTTATTGATAAGAACGAGGAAAGAAGAAATTGGTGGTAAGCTGTTAGGGTCTACTGCGACATGTGGAGAGAGCATTGTCTACCATCAAGGGCTTCAACGTACCACTCTCTGGCTTTGCTGGCTGTCACAAAAATACATGCAAATAAATTAAATGAAAATATCACTAAATAATAATAGGAGTGGGATTTAAAGTTCCTACAACAATGCTACATTAAAATATTTCCCACTCAGGGTGAAAATTATAACTTGCAAACAAAATATCCCCCAAATAATAAAATATGTAGAATGTCTCCACAAGGAAAAAAATTCCCAAATGGGTCTAGCATAAAAGCAAAAACCTACCATTAGAAACAGATTAAAGATAAAAATATTTTGCCATCCTCATATTGCATCAAACATTTGCCTTGAAGTAGGCATTAATTTTAAGTGGCATAAAATGCATCATTAACTTTTTAAGGGGAAAAAATAAACATTTGCTCAGAAAAAAACTACAATACTGATACAGAAAGAATTACATTAGAAAAATGTTGCTCAAAGATTAGTGCATAAAAATAAAAATATTTTCAGTTGTAATTAGGTACATTTAAAAATAAGGTGCTATTATTTTCATAAAATCCTGGGTTATACCTTTCCCTCTATGGTTTAAATGCAATTATAATAACATTCTCTAAAATAAAATTGCTTTTAAGAGAAAAACTGATTGTGATAATTATAAAATTAGTAAAAATTTTCTATTACCCTTGGACATATATTTTCCCCAAATTTTACATTAATGACAGCACCTTTAACAGACTCAGGGTCAGTTTGATTAGGCTTGGTATATAACTACAGCAGAAAGAATTGAATGGTGTTCTGGTTCTACCTACTTAAGTCATTTGGTCATGGCATTCCTGAATGTGAGACACTCTGATTCTCTCAATGACCTTTCAATGATAACAAGCGATAACTTAGAATCCTGAATTAATTAGCACAAAGATTTTTGTCTACCTATTTTACACTAACTTTTCTAAAAACAAATGCTGTAATTTAAACTTGAGGATAGCTATGGTTTGGATCTTCAATGTTTTCTAAAGGGCTATGAATTGAAAACTTGATCCTCAGTACTATTGAGAAGTGATGGAACCTTTAAGAGATGGGGCCTACTGGAAGGAAGTAAGGGTGCGTTCTTGCAAGAGATATTGGGACCCTGGCCCCTCTTCTTCCTCTCTCTTTTTTCCTGGTCACCATGAGGTGAACTTGCCATTTCTGCCATGATGTACTATGCTGCCATAGAACTAGAGCAACAGGGCCAAGTGACCATGGTCTGAAACCATGAACCAAAGAAAACCTTCCCTCCTTTTAGGCTGATTATGCCAGATATTTTACCACAGTGATATAGCTGAGTAACAACAAGGACATTTATCTATTTTCCAAAATATTGTAAGGAATATTAATTCCAAGATACATTTCACAAATAAAAATGGATTATTTGATTAAAGTGAGTTAAGAAAAAGCTACTCATTTTTATCTATCTTTTGGAGAGTCACAAAGCATCAAAACATAACAAAGGACTTTAAGAAGTCCTGAAATTAAAAAAGATAGATTAAAATTGTTTAACCTATATAGTCTTCTATACTTATTTGGCCATGAAACTCTATTTTCCAGCATTACACCCAGAGGCATCCAAAGACCTATTGTTTTGTAAGACACACTTTGGGAAATGCTGTCTTAGGTTAAAAAAAAGTTTTCTATTTTTATGATGCCTTGTATTGTCCATTTTTACTTAGTACCACATGTAAATGAGAAGAGTGAGAATGTTACAGGAAAAAAAGCCTTCATAGATCAGGCTTCTGGTTACTTTTGCCCTTGTTCTTGTCACTTGGTTAATACATTTAAAACATTTATTTCTCATGTCTTTGAAAATATTGATATTTTGAAGTACATCATAGATTGGCAAAAGACCCAATGCCGTATTAATATATTAAATAGTTCAATGACCTTAAAAAGCAATGAGTCATAGATTAAAGTTTATGCTTCAAAGAACTACAGATGATACAGTACAAATTGAAGCTTAATTTTGCCTTTTTATTTAAAACATGACTTAACATAATGCAGTTCTAGTGTTTGGAAGGGAAAATATTGCTGCTTCTCCTTCCTTTTTGAAGAAAGCAGCAAGTCATATTGATCCATTTTCTGTAGTAGCAGATAATGAATGCAATATTATTTCCAAACATATTTTAAGTCACTGCTTCAATTAATTTGATGTATCTGAGCAGGGTCTATGTTATTGAAGGAAATGTTACTGAAAGAAATGAAAGAAGACATGAATCCATACAAAAAAACAAAGCTTCATACTAAACAGTAAGAATCAATATTACAAACACACCAACTCACCCGAAATTAGTAGGAACTTTAATACAATTTTAACTTTATAGTTAACCAAGAAAAGAAAATATGAGAGATTAGCTAAAAGAATTTTGAAGATGAATAATGAGGGTAATGTTGCCCTAAACAGTTAACAAAATGAATTATAAAGTCATAACTAGTTATTAAAACACTGTGGTATTGTTTTAACTTAATGTGGATAGAACACAATTGAAAAACCAGAAATAGCAAAAATAAAGGCAATGAATGCATACCAAGGATGGAATTTTAGATCAATAAACAAAGTTTGAGGTATCAAATGTATTACCGAGATCCAACTAATTATTCATCTGGAAAAATTAAGATCCCTATTTTTCACTATCTACAAAAGAAATTCCAGATGCATCCAAAAATCATAAACATTTCAGGTATATATGAGCACAAATTTTAAAAATTTGTTTGTAATTTCAGAGAGGAAAGGGCTTTACTGAATATAACATAGAACCAGGAAACTAAGCAAAAACTATGAAGTAGTATTTCCCATGAAAAGAGAAATAAAAATGGTTAATTAAATAAGCATAGGAAGATATGATAAAGACTAGGAGCTTGACTAGGAGCAGAACTTACAAACTTAGTGGTACACCCAAACTAGAGTTTCATTGTGGAAATCTTTTAAAGCCATTTGTCTTAATCTTACCAATAAGTAAAAAATGCTTTCAATAAGTGATTTATGAGTACTGAATAAAATGAAAACAAAAACTTGTACCAAATTGGCAAAGAAACAAAATTTGTGATTTAGGAAATGATTAAAATACCAAAAAATTAAGTCAGGAATGGTGGCACATGCCTGTAATCCCAACAGCTTGGGAGGCTGAGTCAGGAGGATTACAAATTCAAAGCCAGCCTCAGCAAAAGTGAGACACTGTCTCTAAACAAAATACATAATAGGGCTAGGGATGTGGCACAGTGGTCAAGTGTCCTTGAGTTCAATCCCCAGTACCCCCCCCACCAAAAAAAAAACATAAAAATTCACCAGCAAATTAATAATTTGATTAAGGTTGTAGCCTTTGCATTTGAGAAGGGATGATGCAAGATAATTTGCATTTGTAGATGTAAAGGTACAGTTCCTTAACAATAATTTTAAGAGTTCTATTTATTATTTATATGAACAAAACAATAAACACTACAATGTAAGAGGATAAATAAGAAAAATTTGTAAAAAGGGTCTCAAAACTTGGATGACCACAGGAAAGGTGACCTGCCTACTAAAGTATCTCTATTGGACTGATATTTGCTCAAGAAATAAACTTCTTGTATATTAAGTTTTCAGAGTTTGTCTAGATGGTATTACATTAGGTAATTAATAAGCAAATAAGTTGTAAGGTCTGTTTCCAAATTCAGTTTTTTATATTCAGTTTTAGTGATATCACAGCTAAAAAGAAAACTTCACAAACACCACCGGCCATATAAAGCATAAACTTAGGGTAAGGCTCATTGTTAATAATAATAGATGTAATCCATATTTTGTTAATATTCTTGATAACGTAGAATTTTTGGGTGAACTACTTGTCAGATAAGAGTTTATTAGGAGCTGATAAAGGCTAGGAGCTTGACTAGGAGCAGAACTTACAAACTTAGTGGTACACACAATCTACAGTTTCATTGTGGAAATCTTTTAAAGCCATTTGTCCATTTTCGGATTGTAGTTTAGTTAAAGTTAGCAAATATTTCCAGAAAAGCATGAAACACATTACCATCTGATAACCAGGCTAACTGAGAATATCACGGTAAAATTGTATGTTAAATATTCATAAAACCTAATTTCATTTTTTGGTTTTGGGATTAAAAAATAAAAGTAAATTCTATAATTTCTTTCCATCTCCCAGGGAACTGAATCATGCAACCTCATTAAGTAAATGGGCCTCGTTACAGATCATTACATTGGATACTATATCAGACATTTAGAAGGATATATTAAATAGGAAAAAGTCTATCCAGGAGACAGACAAATAAATAAATGTTAGAGTTACTAGATATTATAAGAAGTATTACATGACCTTATAAATTATAACAAGCTAAAAAGAGCACAGATCCCTGCACGATCACGAGTCACAACACATGAGCTCCCCACTTAAGTTTTGGATCAAAAGCATTCTCACCAATCCAGTTGTTCCCATGAGTACTCCATCTTTCATTTTTTTTTTAAATGAAACTTTTCTTTGATCCCATCTCCACCAAATTATAGACCTATTTTCAAATTTCTTTTTTATAAAAATTCCTAGAGTTGTCTTTACCTGGACTGTCCAATATAGTAGACACTTTTGCCTATTTAAATTAATTAAAAATGTAAACAAATTAAAATACAGTTACCTAATTACACTAGTCATATTTTGAATGCTCAATAGTACAAGTAACTAGTGCTACCATATTATATTGGACAGAGCAGATGTAGAACATTGCTATCTTTGCTGGAAGTTCTACCATATAGTCTAAACTATAACAGAAAAATTAGGAGCGAAGTCTTCAAATCCAGACTGCATGGGGCTGAAACTCAATGTTTACCCTTGTCATGAGCTAGGTATATTTGGAGAGGTTATTCCTCATCTTCCTGCTTTGAAATGAGGATAATAGTAACTAATTCCTGCTTCAAAACATTGTTGTATGTTTATATGTAAATAATTTGAGTCACATATAATGTGCTTTCAACAGTCCCTAGGACATATGACGTGCCCAATAAGTGTAAAGTGCTATTGTTTTTGTTCTCACAGACTGACTTCTCATTTCATTTTCTTTAACTTGCTCCTGTTGGAGCTTGGCTGCCACTGCAAGGTTTGTCCAGTTTTACCAAATTCCTCCATCTTGCCAAATGTAATGGAATAGTCACTGTTTTCATCTTATTCAATCTTTCAGGATTGTTCAGCAGGTGATTCTGTCCTGTTCCTTAAAATATTTTCTTCATTTGGCTTCTAAGAAACCATATTCTATTTTTGATTGTTGTTTCCTCTAATGGTTTCTCTCTCATGTCTTTGATAGATTCTCTTTCTCTTCCTAACCTATAAATGTTGGGCTGTCCCAGGACTCAGCCTTTAGTTTTCTTTTTGGTTCAATTTGTTCTAAATAATTTTATCCAGTTTCATAGTTTTAAAAACTTTACCCAGTGATTATGCCAAAACTGCATCCTTAGCCTTCACCAACTGAACTCTAAATTCATCCTCTCAACTAATCATAAAACAACTACATTTAGATGTCTTTTAAGGACTTCAAAAAATCAACATACCTGAAAAATGTTGATTTCCTGATTCCCCACAAAGGCTGAATTGGCTATTGGTATTTTAAGTTTATCAAGTGATTTTAAGTTTCAAAGTACTTTCTTATACATTTCAACTATTATCTTTATAAAAACCCTGTAGGACAGCAAGGATTGATTCTGTCAGATGGACGCAATCTGATTCAGATACATTGGGCAGGTTTTTAAAAGTTATAGTTAATATAATTATGTAACCCACAATAAAAATAGAATACAAGTCTCCTTATCTCTTTACACTTTCTGTTAGATTATGAGGCCTATCAAGTCATATTTAACTCTTTAGAAATGATGATTTTTAAATTTGAATTTCTAACAGACAAAGAAGAACACAACATAGTGTAGCAGAAAAGAGGTGACTTTGCCACTGTGTATGATGGCCAACACAGCTTTATAAACGGTTTCTCTACTGCCAGTTATTGTTTACATATGATTACTGTGATATCATCCAGAACCATTTCACTCTTCTTCAGGAAGATCCCATTTTGCTGAGTTTTCATGTCTTCAGGCAATTTACTATGCCTTGTCTGATCTTGAAATCCACGGTGATGCAGTGGTGTTAATTTTTACAATAAATAACCATCTCAAAATTGAAAAATATCATTCATTAAATAATGCTTTAACTTAATAACATGAAGACCTCCATGCAGAAGTGAGTAAAGTCAATAGAATAATATCTTTGAAAATGAAAACATATTAGCTGAAAATATACATGGTATTTCTCGGTTTGGGGGAAGTTATTCAATACTTCTTACATATTCATGACTAAATAAAAAAGCCAACACTATAAATCTATTTCATTATTTTAGATAAGTACTTTAGATTATTTAATTTCTAAACTATTTAACAACATTATTAATAGTTGAATTTGAAAATTCCAGTTTTGAATATTGTTGGAGCTTGTGTTTACATTGTTTCATAGGGCCAAAAAATTAAAAAAAAACATAAAAACTTTACTTGAAACATGTATACATACCCATATAAATACAGAATTTAGAAATCTACTGAAAGTTTGAAGTTGAGCTATTGTAGAAAACATCTATTGGCTATTAATATACTTAAACTAAGTATTTAAAAATGAGAGATAATCTGAATTCTATTGTCAATTAGTCAAAGCTATTGGTTGAGTATGTAGGAATCACTGCAAATTTTAAGAAAAATTAAAATTTTAGCCAGTATGATATCATTGAATAATAATGAAGACAACAACAAAGGGGACTTATTTTGTTTTGCAATATAAGAGAAGAAGCTATAGAGCAAGGAACTAGATTACATTTCTTAATTCTGCCAATATCAATATTTTTGAAGATAAAAACCTGTAACAACTCAGCCATGCAAACCAAATGAGTGTTGTTACACAGAATCTCAGTGTATGATCAAAAGATCCATAATTCTCTAATATAAATACTAACAAAGAAATATACACGGGATATGTGAAAGCTGTGCAGACATGAAACTGGTCATTGAGAAATATTGGCCATTCTCTTCTTCAATTCTTTGACATTCTCAGCTTCTCTGACACTATCCTCTCACACACAGTTTCTCTCTTTTCTTTCTATTCATACTTTTTGGTGTCCTTCCTAGGATCCTCTTCCTATACCCAGCTCAAAAATGCCAGTATTTCATAGGGTCTTGTCTTAATCTAATGATTATTCATCTGTGGTATTATTCTTAGACAATTTCAGCCATATTCATGGTTTTAAGTGATCATCCTAACTTTGTAAGTCTCAGGTTTATCTCCTGGTTCTCTGAATCAAATTGGTCTCTCTTCGTTTTTATCAACCTAATCTTTCTCTTATTCTTTCAATATCCATTAATGGCACTACCATCTACCCAGTCATGCAAGAAATATGGGAGACATCTTCTGTTTTCTCTTCATATACAACCAGTCACTAAGTTGGGTGACTACTAATTGTGCTCTTTAAAAATATTGACTGATTTTAGTTTTCCACTATATTCTGTATTATAAATGGTTAATTATAAATGGTTTTTCAATGATTTGTAAATTTTACCTGGTTGTGTTTTTTCCTATGTGATATATTACATAGGAACTGAAAAAATGTAAGACTTTTTTTTTTCCACTGATGGAGACTGGATCCAAGACCTTGTGCATACTATGCAAAGTCCTTATCACTTAACTATCTTCCCAGTCCCAAGATAACAGGTTTTTTTAATGACTAAATTAATCTCTAATGAAAAAAATCCTGAATCCATCATCCACATCTCCATTTTTAGTACAACCGACTTAGTTCAGGATCTTCCATCTTATTTGAATTGCTGTACTGCTTTGCTAATCATTCTAAAATGTTCTTTACCAGATGTGAACTTAAATTTGTGTCTTTATAGTCCCACTAGAATATAATTTCTAAGAGGAAAATTATCTCTGTTTTCTCCAGGATTCTCCCTGATATGACAAATGCCAAATATTTTTTACCAAAATAAATAGTAAACTGGCCTACAAACTACAAATATGATGATATCAATCCTTTATTGAAAACCTTTCAAAATGTCTATCACCTATAAATATGACCTGTGGACTCTCAACTAATCTGGGTCCTGATCAGCCTCATCTCTAGCCACTTAATATTTTATGTTAAAATTACACATAACCACTTATCATTCATGTATATATTTACATCTTGATTATTAAGGCATTTATTTGGAAGATCTTTCTAATTGTCTTTTACCTAGTTAATAGTCACTCTAGTCACTGAGATGATTACTCTGATTGGGTACCATATCCAGGAATTCATTCCTGGAATTCTAGGTTGGATCAATTTGTCTGTGTCTGAGCATACAAGGCACCTTCTTTGTAATTTTATTTTATCACTGATATATTAGTTGGAAGAAATCTGTTTAAAAATCTGTCTCCTATTAGATTGTATGTAACTTTGCTTATAAATGATTTAATGTTTAATTATCAATACCCATTTGAAAAAAGACATTGCTTTGACTCACAAATTTCTTAATTGCTATCTTATCTTTATTCTTGATGTGTCTGGAACAAAGTAAGTGCTCAATATTTATTTAAAAACTAACAAATGGAATTAAATAGCTGGTCTAATGCCACATCTCTCTAACTTGTAGTTTTAAATATAGAAAATTAAATTAAATATATATTTTTTTCTATTTTTTTATTGGTTGTTCAAAACATTATAAAGCTCTTGACATATCATATTTCATACATTAGATTCAAGTTGGTTATGAACTCCCAATTTTACCCCAAATACAATTAAATATATTTTGAACTAATACATAAAACATAAAACTTGTACATAAAAATGGGATATCATGTAATGTTTCAATACATGTATGCATTGTGTAATGTTTGAGTTGAGTTAAACACATCTCTCTTCAAACATGTACCATTTCTTTTTTAAAATATATTTTTAGTTGTTGACAGACCTTTATTTTATTTATTTATATGCAGTGCTTAGAGTTTAACCTAGGGCCTCAAATGTGCTAGGCAAGCGTTCTACCACTGAGCCACAACCCCAGCCCCCAACATATACCATTTCTTTATGGTGAAAACTGTAAAAACTCTTTCAAATATATTTTTGAATGTATAGGACATTATGGTTATCTATACTCATCCTACTGTTTAATAGCACACCAGAACTTCTTGTTCCTATGTAACTGTAACTTAGCACTTATTGATCAACTTTTCTCCATCCCTTCCTCCCCCATAATTTATAATTCTAATAATGTCCATTTTAGGTTCCTATTTTTTAAATTTCATAGACTTTGCTTTTTCAAAGTAAATGCTGCTTTCAAACTGTAAAGGAAGTGAGTTTGCACTAAAGTAAAGCATTAGATATAAAGATGTTGACAAATTTTAAAGAGGAAAATGCAATAAAGTTCTAACCACTAGAGAAGTATAAAAACACTCCTCAATTTCAAAAGAACAGGTGTCATATTAGCACAGTATAGTGAATTATGTATAAATATTAGCAGATTAAAAATCATATAAATGTGATCTATATGTCCACTGTCCAAAAATGAAACTTCTATTTCTATGTTAAAATGAGAAATAACATTTTAAAACACCAAATGAAAAATTACCATAACAAAATCACATTAAACATAGCAAGTTATAACCAGAACATAAGGAATACCATCAAATAAATATTTCAATATAGTATTTCTATATAGTTTTCAGAATCACCATTACAGTTTGTAAAACCAAGATTAGCTGAGTCTAAGAATTAATGTAACCATAAATTATTTTGTGGTGTAGACTTTTTACTTATTTTGTGTACAAAAACACTAGTATTCAAACATAAATTAGATTTAATCCAGTTGCCTATAATTTATTTTGCTATAAAAGAAACACCATATTACATGCTTTTGTTTGTTAAGTAGAAGATACATTATTATTTTCAAGATACCAGGGATTTAATGTTTAATTATCAACACCCATTTGAAAAAAGACATTGCTTTGACTCACAAATTTCTTAATTGCTAACAGTGGCTTTTCTGAGTAGGAGTGTTGTATATAATTTATTTTTGCAGATGTGATTTAGAAGCTGAATTTCAAAGCAGCAAAGCTTTGAATATCTTCACTGTCAGCAGAAAATCCCCCCCTCCCCTGCTGCTGGAGAATACTGCCGCTTGAAGTTTAAACAGGGAAATAAAAACTGCTGTGAGAAAATTGATACTACTGGTAAATGTTGCTTACAAACTGTAAAGGAAGTTAGTTTGTCAGCACTAAAAGAACTGTATTATTCACACAAATTACGAGGCATCATCTTCATGGCAACTTGCTGGGAATGAAAATTAATTTGGCTGGTTCCAACTTGAGGAACCTAAAGGAAAGCAAATATCCCTGAGATCAGAATATCATACAGAGGATCATCAGTAGGCTCTGGGGGTACCACAGCTTAACTCCTCCCTGAGGAGGAAAGACACACATTCCAAGAACAGTGGCCAAGCTTCACTTAGAAGCAAGTTTATTGATCACTGCAAAAAAAATCATGGTTATGTTTTCAGAAATGTTTACTAGTTTTAAATGTTCCTTTCCTCCTGGAACATGTCATCATCCTCACAGTACTGCAATAAAATGAGTAAGAGAAAAAATATATTTAATGACAACTCAAATAATAAGTCAAAAGTAACATAAAAATTCCTACCCGTTTGGCTGAGTTGAGAAGCACTGCGACTTTTCCGAGAGAGACCAACAATAGCTACCATTTTGGCCCCAATGCTAGAGCGTCGCTTCTTGCCACTGGTGCCCAACGCGCCCACTGCAGTGTCAGACTGGCTGCCATCATTCTTCTCCAGTGAGCACATGTCTCCACTGATGCTGGTGCTTTTGGTCATGTTCTTCCCTGATATGCCCATTTGTCTGCTTTGCATTTTGGATGTAAAGACACTGTCAGCCGATGGATCATTAAAAGTGGGGACAAGAATAAAAGGGAAAAGACAGAAGAGGCATTTTAGATGAAACATCTGGAATTCAATTAAATTTTATCATCTATGGAACATAATTTTAGGATTTAAAATTTTTTCAATACCTTGCTTTTCAATGTGATTTACTATTCAGGACCCATAAAGCAACTATGCAAAAATCAGACTTAGGATTTTATTTTTGCTATCAAAGAGGATACTTGTTTGAAATGGTTACAGGGAGGTAAAAAAAAAAAAAAAACACGTGTGAAGAATCAGTGGGATCATTTAAAAGAATATGCTGTGCTGCCATTTTAAAAAATGCATAGAGGAATGGGTGCCATGGCACATGCCTATAATCCTAGTGGCAAGGGAGGCTGAGGCAGGAGGATCATAAGTTCAATGGCAGCCTCAGCAATTTGTTGAATCCCTGAGCAACTTAGGGTGATCATGTCTCAAAAGAAAATATTTTAAAAGGGCTGTGGATGTGGCTCAGTGGTTAAGCACCCCTGGTTTTAATCCCAGGTACTTAAAACAAAAAAATGCATTTAGGTAGGTAAAAAAAAAAAAAAAAAGAAAAGCTTCCAAAAACTTTCTTCTCTAATTTACTCTACCACTGCTTTCAAAAGGAAATTAGATGAGTGTGGAAATTTTATTTTAAAAAAGGTAAAATTTACAGCATTCATTTACTAAGACTCACTCTTTAAAGAAAGTTTTCTAATTTCATGAAAAACTTAATAGGGTTTATGTAAAACTGTTTAAATTTCATTATTTTGAATTTAAAAATAATTTACTTAATTTTCCTTAATTTCATAAGTATATATTTTAATCTATTTCCCCCAAATAAAAGATTTCTCTCTTGCATTCATTTGAAAGAAAAATCTTTATTAGTTTTCTGTATAATGTGGTCAGAAAGCAATTAATGAAGGACCAAAGCATGTGAGCTTGTTTGATGATCTACTGCAAGACTAATACTGCAAATGGGAGTAATGAAAGAAAGGTCTCTGGATTTTTCTCACAATTCCTGGGGTGTAGTAGGAAAGGGTTGGAGATGGGAAGTGAATCTGGAAGCAGATTATCTAGCTGGCTTCATAAATACTTCATAAGTAAGTGAAGGAAGTGGTCTGTTTTGAAGGAAGAGGAAAACTCATCACCAATATTTGACTCAGTAGTCATAGTCTCTGCTTTAATTTTAATCTGATAACAGGAGTGTTTAACACATAAAGTATTTAAAGCATAAGAATTAGAAAACTGATCTACTGAGTTGAACTCTTATTCCCTTTTTTTCATTTTTTTTAAATTTGTTTTAATTGAACTCTTATTCTTAATTGAATATCTTGGTCTATCATAAAAAAAAAAAATTTAAAGGCTATAACCAGTCTTTTAAAGGTGGGAAAGATCCATCACATTTTTTTAAATACAGTATCATGTACCATACTTTCACTCATATTAGTTTTGAGAAATAAGGCAGCCAGATATGGTGGCATATGCCTAAAATCCCAACAACTCAGGAGGCTGAGGAAGGAGGATCACAATTTCAAGGCCAGACCCAGCAATTCTGCAAGACCCTAAGCAACTTAGCAAGACCTGGATTGAAATAAAAAATAAAGGACTTGGGATGGCTTAGTGGTTATGTACCTCTGGGATCAATCTCCAGTCCCCTCCCCCCCCCCCCCCAATAAGGCATACATAGACAGAAAGAGTGCAAAAGAAAAGAAGAGTGTATGTGTTTCTATAATGCATCAAATTAATAAATTTCAAGCTTGTTTGATTTTTGTTGTTGTTCTTTAATGAAACAGCAACAGAGTAAAATAGAATTTTGGAGGTAAATAGACAAGATCTATTAGTCTGAGCTTTAAAGCTACTTAACTTACTTACTTTAGAAGAATTATTTATTCCACTTTAAGCCCTAGGTTCCTCATTTCTAAAATGGGAATATTTTATTTTTTCTTTTTGTTTTAAAAACAGCATGTCTGAAGTAAAAAGTCAATAAATGGAGATTCTAACAATTATTATCAGGGCCTGTGGACAATTGATAAAATATGGCTAAATCCCTTTAACATTCATGATATAAATATTTAATATAATCAGTAGGAATAATACTAATAACTATAAATTTAAAAACTTTGGAGATTAAATTTCTAAAGTGTTTTTAACATGGCCTGCACTACATAGTGGACAGGAGGTGGCACTGAGAGTCAGGAGCTGGATTTGATCTTTGGTTTTATTAACTAACCATGTGATCTTGGGGGGAATTGTTTCTCCTTTCTGGGACTTAGTTTCCTCGTTCAATAAGTGAGAAAATATAAGCAAGGAACTATGCAGAATGCCAGGTACATAATAAGAGCTACAAAAATTTTGTTCTTTCTTCTCAGTATTATCGCCATCATCATCCCTTCAGCACCCATTAAACATATAGAACTGCAACATCTTTAAGGTCTCCTTTAATGATGAAATTCCTTGCTCCCCAAATATCTCTTATTCCATGAATTTGGGGCAACAAATACAAAGATGCAATGTATGATTTTCATAGTATGCTGCCATTAGAAAAGGCATGAAATAGCATGGAAGTGTCAAAGTTTAATTGAGACTAAGGTTTAGTCAGATTAACCTAGTGCTCCAGTTTTATACCAATTTTCATCAAAAACATACTTTTCTAAAGAACCTCAACCTGTTACTTATAAAGGAGGCCAAAGATAAACTCCTTATTGTACTTATGATTTTTGCATTTTAATTTTCATGGTTTGATATAAAAGTATACAGAACTTAAGGAAAATCAAATAAGAAAAATGCTAACTGAAATTGATAAATGATTTATAGATAAACATTTTAATAACAATTTGGTTTTATAGATGTGCACTTCTCTTCAACCCAACAACTTTCATTGTGCACTATTACTAAGGGGGTTATTAGAGGTTTTGTACAATGAATCTACTTTTCATCTCCTGGAAACATCACAAAGGGTGAGTTTATGAACTGTTATTATTAAGTGAGGAGTTCTTAGGGGAGAGATTGAGTTTAGGAAATCACTACTGGTTTCCTTTTCTTTCCTTACTAGATAGCATCTAAAACTACAAGCAGAAAGTGTTGCAAGTCAGCAAAGGTACTAACCAAAATTTTAGTTTTGGGACTCTTAATTTTGGAATGTTCAATATGGTTAGGAAAGCACAGTTCCCTTCTGAAAGAGAGGATTGGTAGGGATCTTGTAAAATGCTGAATTTCAGTACCACTAGTGGAGCTCTCAGTGATAAGGTTTTGAAGTAAAATTTGACAATATGTATCAAAAATTTTTTTTAATGTCTGAATTTTAACTTAGCAATTCTACTTTTAGATTTTATCATAAGAGAAAACTTAGCTATGTGTTTAGATTTAGCTACAATGATATTTATTGCACAATTGATTACAATGCACAAAACAAGAAATTTAAACAAGGGGGAAAACCCATAAATGTCCAAGTGTAGAGGGGTTTAAATAAATTATGGTCATCAATAAAATAGAATGTCAAGTCAAGTATGGCATGTTTTCTCCTCATATATGGAACCTAGAGACAAAAAGAAGTAAACAAAACAAAACAAAAACAAAGTGGTCTAGAAAAAGACCAATAGAACAGAGGATGATAATCAGGGGGATGGGGAATGAGATTAATCAAATTGTTGTGTACAAACATGTCACAATGATTTCCACTATTATGAATGGTCATAATGCACTAATAAAATAAAATAAAAATTAAAAGCACATAAAGTAGAATGCACTTTAGAAAATGCAGATATAAAAAGCATTTATTGACATAAAAAGATATTCATAATGAGAGAGGGAAAGCAGATATCTGTAGTTTAGTTTTGGCTAGCCTACATACCAAATATGGATTCCCCTTACTACTAGGGGACACAGGCAAATTTAAACTCTGGAGGCTTTCCAGAGGCATAAATAGAAACCAAAATTCACTAAACCAGAAATAAAGAAACACTTCTTGCTAAACTAAATAGTTGGGTAAACCTGGATCCAGGACATGATGCATCAATCCCCTGCACACGAAGGGAAAAAGGAAACATGGAGAAAAATAATATTACATGTTCAGAATGGGTATAGGTGAAAAATATAAAATGTAACCATTGTGATACAATTAGTTTGACTATTTTCTAGGTATATTTTTAAAAAATATTCATTTCTTTTTCTATTTTGGTTTCTCCAGAATAAACATAAAAAGTTTTGGCAAATAAGAAATTAAACTAAGAGAAGCAAATGAAAAAAAACAAGCAAAGAGCAACATCACTTTTTTATTACATGAATTAAATTATTCAAACCATGACGTTCATTCCATAGGCTAAAGATACACTATGGCTCTCTAATAGATTGCTACACAATAATAATGTGTTGTAGGATACATTATGGCTAATCCTAACAGATTACTGCATAATAATATTGTGTTGTAGTATTACTGATATAGGATGCTCAGTTCCAGAAAGAGACAATTTTTCTACATTTCTAAATATTGTTTTATGCATGGTTTTTAAATTTTTTGACTTTAGAAAAAATAATAAAGCCCTCATACATTTTGTAATATAAAAGTAAAATATGTAAAATTACCAATGCAAATGAGGAACAGTATGACAAAATTACAGTTCTTGAAAAAAATCATATTTTGAGAAAAAAATTTTAAAAAGGCAAAACTAGTATTGTCAATCAGTAGAAGAAAAGTAATGAACAACTAAAAGGGAAGTGAAATATTTGTAAATATTCTTCAAAGACATAAATAGCATATTAGGAGTTACTAGAACAACATGTGATTGAATAAAGTTTATAACTTTTCAGGCCAAAAGTATTAATTGATGGATTTGAATGAATAGAATTAAGTGGCTTGGCTCTTAAAATTCTGAGTTTGTAAGACAATGGGAATAAAATATGTTGTCATACCAAAACAAATATTTCATTATTTTGGGAACTGGGAAAGAGGTTAGGAAAAGAACATAAGGAATTACAGACTGGAATAATTCAGAATTTGGTGGGTAACAACATAAGAGGGCCCAGCAGCTTATATGATGGAGTATGAGAACTGCCCCAGGGGAACAGAAAAAAAAATGAAGAGAGAGTAGACAGTGAATTCTAGGAATGCACCTATAATATTGTGGGTCAGGAAAAAATGCTGGAGAGGTCTTGTAGAGCTCAGAAGTAAGAAGACAATAGCAATAATGATAGAATAGGAACAAATCTAGGAAGCTTGGCTGAGTTCCCAAACATGGTACCCTGAAAGGCTTATTTTCTTTTCCTTCCTGGATACTGTTGTATCCCTGGAGGCGGTGCCAGGACCTAATCTATTAAGACTAGATTCATTCTTGACTGCATTTGTTGGCAGTCATTGGACAGTTGGCTTCTTGAGTTCTGGCATATTCCATGCAGGGAAAGAACGAGAACAAAGAATTCTACTCCTGTCTAAAATTCCCTTATTAATAAGTTTCTCTGTATTAAATACTATTCTTTCCAAAAATGTGAAATTTGTAATTATTATCCTCATTTACCATCTAACAAGCTTTATTAAGTACCTGCAATTTTAGGCTAGTAAAGTAGCAGTAATCTATTATCACAAATATGGGGATACAAAAATAATACCATATAATTTGTTGATTAATTTACTGACAAGAGTTGTAAAATTCAAATATGGCTGCATAAGAACTTGGTTTGGGTTTATACCTGAAATTTTAAGCACCTACTCTAATGTCAAGAAACCCTAATTAGGTTAAAAATTGAAGAAAATTTCTCTCTCTGAAAAGTAGGGAAAAGCTGAGTTTTTCTAAGTCAGTCTTTGATTTATGGAGATGATAGAAATTTGAAGTTTAAGATTTTTAACTTTTCTGCAGGCACTGTATATAAATGCGTGTTACTAATATGCTATCATGTATTACCATAGCCTGCAAATGGATTGGAGAATATATGTGTATGCCGATAGCACGAAATTAATGTCCAGAAGTAGGGAGCAATACTTAGCTTTGTTAATACTTTTGGTCAAAAACATCTAACTTGCTATATTTAAGGGTCTTAAGTGTTGGGTGTCATTGCAGGAAGCAGTGCCCCAGTGGTCATGGAATAGTCACTGTTTACTTAGAAGAGTTTAAAGAGCATCTGGGAGGTCTGTAATTCCAAAATTCCTTCTCCAACAGTTTGCTAATATCTAAAATTCCAATACATTAGAGATTTTTAGAAAATACTTAAAAAAGGAATTATTTCTTAGATTGAGTTTGCTTCCCTTTGTCATTATTCCCAGGACTTCAATATTCATTTAAAAGACATTTATTTTGGGCTGGGGTTGTGGCTCAGCAGTAGAGGCTCACCCAAGCACATGCGAGGCCCTGGGTTGGATCCTCAGCACCGCATAAAAATAAATAAATAAAATAAAGGTATTGTGTCCAACTACAACTAAAAAATAAATATATTTTTTTAAAAAAAGACATTTATTTTGTACCTACTTTGTGGCAGGCAGAATGCCCTTAGTGTTCATGGAGCCCTCATTCAGATTGTCATCGAGAAAGATAATAAACAAATCAACAAATGATCATTTCAGATAGTGATAAGTGAGCTTAAGAAAATTATAATAAAATGAGAAACAGGACCTGTAAAGTTTAGGGGAAGGACAACATTAAAGAGGGTGGACAGGAAGGCTTCTCCAAAGAGGACTGAGCTGAGTCGTGAATGACAAAACCAAGTAATGTAGGGCAAGAATATTCTAAGTTTTAGAAGAAAAGAAGTGTAAAATACCATGAGGCAGGAATAAGTTTGGTTGTTAGAGGAAATGTATAAAACCATTCTATAGTAAAAAATGAATTCAGAGAGACAACAATAAGACTTGGATGTGTTAGAATAAAATAGTGTTCTGCAAGTTTTACTGTTATTAATCTGCCCATTAAGATGCACATCAGAGCTGCCCTAAGACTGAGAACATAGATTGCATGGGTTATTATATCAACAGACCTGGAATCCAGTCTACTGCTTTATCTCTAAACACCACACCAAAGGGGAATTTTGGAGAGTTCATGACTTACTTTCTTGGAAGGGGACAAATTTAAAAACACTAAATCATTAAAAGATTTGGAATGTTCCTTTACTAATTGAGCAATCAAAAATTTACTTAAACCGTTCAGAATATCTATACGTTAATCCTTTATTATTGCTTGAATTTATAAATTCTCCCATAAAATTATTGAATAACAGACCCACCCTGTGAGTTTGAAGAAAGTTGCCATTAGGAAAAACCCTAAATTTATAACTTTATATATCAGAACTATGTGTTTCTGTTTACTACACAGTGCTTATGGTTTCTAATCATTTATTTTTATCTACCCTCATATGACAATTGCTCAATGCTTCTTATTTTGTTAGTTGTATTTCCCTGGTCTCTCTCTGGCTGCATTTTGTTTTTCATAAAAAAGAATCTAAATGCAAAAACTTCATATACATATTTCAATAATAAGTGTCAACTGCTTTTATTTGCTGTTATGATAAAATTATACAAGAATTATGATTTTAGATGTTTTCATTGTAACATGTATCTTACAAGGATCTCTCCTCTGATTTTAGCTACTTCTGTATTATCCTGAGAGACACGGCCTAATTTCTTTTTTACTTTTTTTCCCTTGAATTTCCAGGCCTTCAAACATTTCTGAACTCAGCTAATTTTAACTATAGTAAATATCTTGATACTAATTAACTGATTCCTTGCAAACATCTCCTTTGCATGTACTTAATGCTTGGTCCCAAGGGAGCAAGTGGGGGTTGAAAGGGTGCCTGTGCTCCTTGTTCCTACCTAAGAGAGCTGAAACTGAAGGGAAGAAAGAATATACTTTGTTCTTCATAAAGAGAGGATTTTCTCTAAGTGGTCTTTTTAAAGTAAGTGTTTGTTTCTAATAATCTACCCAGAGAGACACCTTTCTCTAACTTGTGCAAAAGCTCCACTTAGTCTTATGGTAGATCTGGCCCTGAGGTGAATAAAAATAATGAATGAGACATGGTCATTATTTAAGGATAGAGCATAAGAAGGCAAATGAAAGTAAAAATGCTACATAGTACTTTTTAATTTTTTAAAAGTACTATGTATCAGAGAACAAGAGACACAAAACATGGTCTCAAAAGATTTCAGTGGAGAGAGACTATTGAAAATGAGAAAATCAGGAACCTGGGTCTTGAATGATGGGTAAAAACAGTGACAAGAAGAGCAAAAGAAAACTGTAAAGGGAATATAATATTATAAATAAAAATGCAGAGGTAAAAAAGCACATGCCATGGTTTTAAGATGAGTAGTGGAGTTTGGCCAAATTTTAAGGTGATATAGGCTAAGAGTAGTACAGACCAGTCCAGAAAATCCATTAGACCTCCATTATTATGTGTGAGTTTGTAGATAAAAAGAGTCACTAAAACTAATAGATCCAGAAAAATAACAAAATCATAAATAAGAAAGATTACATATAAAATGATGGGATATTTATTATGTTGTTCACATTATTTTGATTTCCTTGCAAGTACCTGGCAGGATTATACTTCCTCACTCCATTGAATTTAAGTATTTAATTGGTGATGTTCAACTCCAACTATTACTGTACCCTACTAGTGGGATTGTGGAAGGACTTCCACCTGATAAGCCCGTGAGTGATTGTAATGGGCAGAGTGTCCTCACCAACCTGCACTATGAATATTGCCTCAGTAAGCTTTTGTTGGTTGATGACCAAGAATTCAGGGTTGCTTATTATCGTAGCACTAACAAAGATGGATTGGAATAGGATAGAGTGACTATAGAAAAATCATCTACTTATCCATAGCAATAATCATAAAGATAAATTTAGGCTGGTGTACTGATATGACTAATAGAGAGCAAAGATTAAAGTTATTTGGAAGGAATTATCTATGTAGTTTAGTATCTGAATCTAAGAATAAGATTTTAAAATATCTCAACTTAATAATCACTTATATCAGATATTAAGTGCTTTATATTAACTCATATTATTATTATGACAGTTTTTATAGAAGAGGAAACTGAGGCCCTCTGAGAGCAAAGCATGTGCCTAAGAGTGTTGGTTTAGGGCATAATCAACACTGCAAACAATGGAATTTCCTGATGAAGAATTCTGTAAGAAACTGTGCACTTAAGCTTGGTCAGGGGAATAGTCAGAGCTTAAAAAAATATGGAAGCAATAAATATTTGAACAGGAAAGGGTAGATGAAGTTAAAAGGATGGCTAAAGTAGGCAAGCCAGGAGTGTAAAAAATGAGAAATGAAAAAAATTTGAGAAGACAGCTCAAGGAATATCTGCATTTGAAGGTTAAGAAGAAGAGTGACTGAGGAAAGAGAGGTATGTTCTCAGAAGTAATAAAAATAGAACATGGTTAAATTGTAAAGACAAAAGGAGAATGAGGTTCATGAAAGTTGGGGTGTTCAAAAGATGCTAAGAGGTTAATAGCAAGTATATTTAAAAGGGGCTATCAACTGGGAAATTTAGAAGATGGAGCTTGAAGAAAATAGCTACGGAACTACAGATATAAATCAATTTCCAAGGAATTAACCAAAAATTTTATGGAATGTGGATGAAAGAATTTGATGGTGGATAACTTGAAGAAAGACTGAATGTTAAAAAGAAAGAATGAGCTGGTACATACAGGATGGTATCAAAATATAGAGAACAGTTGCTAAAATAAAGATTACTATTGCTTTACTTATTTTTAGGCAAAACTAAAAAAAACTTGAAGGAAAAAATAAAAAAGAAAGTTAAAAATGGAAACAAAAAGTTACTTTGAGATGCAAAATAGATGACTTTAAGAATTCAAGTCAGTCTAAGAAATATGACCTTTTATTTTCAATAATTTATTTTTGGGTGGGTACAATGCAAAAACTGTGCTGTAAACTTTTTTTTCTTCTTCATTGTTTTGGTTAAGTCACTGTTAAAGAAAAATGTTTTCCTGAATATCACATTAAGCTGATATTTTTTTCTCTTCACCCTTTTTAGGCTACACATGCTATCAAATTGGTCAATTCAAAGAGATTTTGCTGTCAGTTTAATTTAATTCTTCCTCAGTATTTCTGAAGAATATATAATTACTTTATGAAATATTCAAATACTTCTTATGCTAGGATTGATTTTATATATATATATATATCCTTGACATTGAAAGAGGAAAAATACTCAAATCTCCTTGTTTTGTTTTATGTAAATCATAAGTTCTTTAATTGTTGCTTTTAAATAATTAATAAATCAAATAATTTTATTAGACATACCAAAGTGCCTCATCATAATGTAATGTTAATGGTAGCCATGATATTTTAAAAGATGTGTACTTAACATATGATAGGGACTAGCCTAAGCGCTTTACATATATAAGTTCATTTAATTCTGATGAATTTGATTCATTAATTCATTTGTGTAGAACAAAGTTAGACCATCAGGAAATATTTTAGGCTTTGAGGGCCATGTGGACTGTGTCGCAACTATTCATTTCTGCTACTGCATTGTGTAAGCAGCCATAGGTAACATCTACAGAAATAGAAATTGCTGTGTATCAGTAAGACTTGATGTATCCTGAAATTTAAATCTTACGTAACTTGCATAAACCATGAAATAGCATTGTTATTTTTATTGGTTCCAACCATTTAAAAATGTAAAGAAACAAAAAATATCTCAGCTCATGGGTTATATAAAAGAAGGAGATGGGCCTGATCCTTGATTTAGGACATTAAACTTTTATGTTATGAGGGATTTTATCCAAGGAGGGGAGGAGCTCACCTATATATTTATTTGATAAAAATGTCATATCATTACAAATTCTGATCCAAAGCTACATTGTTACTGTTTTACCAAAAGAGTTTTTTTTTTTTTTTAAACTCATTGGGCCTCATTTTCCCAAGTTAGCAAATGAGTTAGAGATCATTGTTATATTCATTTGAACTTCTTGGTATGATTATAATTTCTCCATTGATCTATTTTTAAAGAATTAATTTCTTAAAAATTTCCATGGTACTTTCCTTCTTCTTAATTCAACTTTATCTATTTTCCCTATCATTTTCCTAAGTAGAAGACATTTAATAAATAGCATCTTCTTTCTCTTCACAAGTTCCCAGAGTAAATCTATAATTCTGGTCCAGTAATATAATATATACTCTCCTTATATTTTCCCATTATTCAATCTATGCTTTTCAACTAAAACTAATTATTTCTATACATATTTTGAGCAGTGTAGACTTCCCTCTCATTTTCACTGCATTTTTTGGCTTTACCAAAAGAGAATAGAGTATTTCAATAACATAGAAAGTCATGACAAATTATCAGAAGTACACTCACCAGCCTACAACTTCAAGCATCAATTTAACTGTTTACTATTTGTGCTATCAAAAGATTACTAATAGTTAAGATTTTGTGAATATAAAAAAGAAAGCTTTGATTTATTCTTGCTGATCATCTAACTCTATAAACAGTGAATCCAGTTTTTAGGTTAATAAATGATGAATATCTACCATATTAAAATTATTATATTAAATAAAAATTCATATCATGTCTCTAAAAGTAATACTGAAACCTAAACCTTAATTTGAAAATATTCTTGGGCTGTAAATTTTTTCAACATAAAACTACTAAATGTTGTGTTTGAAATGTAGGGAAATGTTTAAATACTATATTAAGAATATTCATAATGCCTCAAGCAATAAAGTACAAAATAAGTTAGTGTCATAGTTTAATAAATGGTATATATTCTGATTTTCTTTAAAAATTGATTACAAATTAAGTTCAATTTTTAAAAAATCTCTTCTTTATATAATCATATTATGTCATTTCAGAAAACAAGAACATACTTTAAGACTGGATGAAATCTGATTATTTTTTATCTAAAATCCCATACTTACTATAAATCAATTTTTCAAACTCAATGGAAGAATCTACCAGACTCTCTAAAGTCCCGTGGGAATTTAATAAAACAAACAAACAAAAACCCTCAATTTTTATCATTTTCCAAAATTAGACATACACTATCCATACTTTATATATTTATATTTGGAATCAAAGATGCTTTTCTGGAAGCTGTCTTATGTCTTCTTTATATTTACCTGATAATAATCAAGCAAAAAGAAATGGTTTTTTTTTTTTTTTGCCTTTCAATGTTTCTCAGCATCTGTTATAGTCAGGCAAAATTATTTGTAGGGAACCAGAAATAATTCACACTGCTCCCTCAGGTGCCAGTAATTGGTGGTCTCATGTCAGATATGCCATATAGTGAGCTTTGCAAGATTGCTATAGAAAAGGCTTTCTTGTCAGGGGAAAAAAAGCCATTATTACCCTCTATCCTATTTATCAGCTAGTGGGGCTCAGGAGATCCGGGCATAAAGGATTTGGAAGTGTTAGTGAAGGAAAGGCCCACATTGTGCTCTCAAAGACAATAACTCCTCTTAGGTACTGTGCTTGCTTGGAGGAAAATGAGGGCTCTGGGATCACAAAAAAGGAACACCAGAAAACCAAGAAGGGGAAACACATACTGATAGGACAATGATTATATATTTTTAAAAATATCTAAACCAGAAAGCTTGAAGTGAGGATTTTTCATATTTCTCAATTCAAGTTTAGTATGCATTAAAGAAATTATATCTAAAGAATGTACACATGTGTGTATACATATATGTACATGTATAAAATGACCATGTCTTATCAAGGACAAGGTATATAGTCCTAGTTCATAAATTTGGAAAAACAAAATAATAAATTAGAGAAGCACATGAGGCAAAACACTCAGGGAGGTTAAAAATTGTAAATTATGGGCTGGGGATGTGGCTCAAGCGGTAAGCGCGCTTGCCTGGCATGCGCGGGGCGCTGGGTTCGATCCTCAGCACCACATACAAATAGAATAAAGATGTTGTGTCCACCAATAACTGAAAATTAAATATTAAAAAATTGTCTCACTTTCTCTTTAAAAAAAGTGTAAATTACTTTCTATAGTATAGCATCTAGGACTTACATATTTAGAACTGAATTCAGACATCCCATGTAGAAATTGAAATGATTATTTTTATGACAGATAATTCTTATTTTGGGTTAAAATATTACTTTTCTTGACACACTGGATAAATGCTAGTGATTTTTATTTGAATAATTTCTATGTGCTAAAATTCTCAAGATTAGCTCTTTATCCAACCCTAATGAAAACATTATTCTTTCATTTAAGAACATGGAAATAAATATCTGATTTAATTTAGACTATTTGCTAAGCTTGTTTTCCTGTGTGTACAGAATGTCCAGTAATAATTTTCCAAGTATAAGTTTCATGGTCAATCACCCATGAACAGAAAGATGATTATAATGACAGTATTACTTTTGACAAAATAACCTTGGTCATATGTATTAAATCCTCCTTAGAGACATCTTTAAAAAGGTCTTTTAATGCATTAGAAATGTAAAACTTTTTTTAACTCATATTCTAAATCAATCTACTCTGTGGATATTGTGAATTTGTGCTCTAAAATAAGGTATCAGCTGGTATAATGCTAATCTTTCAAGATTAGAAAGTCTACTGGGATTGTAGCTGACTCACAGAAGTTAGATGAACCATTTTTTCACGCTAGAGCATGATTTTTGGAATTTTTCTATTGTTACTATTATAAGACAAAGAGAAAAAGAATAGCACAATAAAACCATGCAGTAAACCAAATAACATTGCCAGAATTGTTTTCTGGAGTTGAAGTGTGCTTTCAATAATTATTCAGAATTTTTAACATAAATATGAAGTATTAAATATTGTATCTATGGCTCATTAAGCAAACAAATGAACAAAGCAATATATTCAGTAAGAATATCAAGAAAAATGTGATACTCTAAGTATATCACCTATTTATTATATTTCTGCTATTGATTTATCTATTTATTATACATCTGAATGTAAGGCACATGGGGCAAGGACTTTCCCTTTTTTGTTCACTGCCAAATCACAGGTTTTAAAATAATGCCTGCCACATGGTAAGTTTTCAGGAAATATTTGTCAAATAAGTGAGTTAAATAATCTTTAAAAACAAATGTAACTCTAACAAGATTGCAACAAAGATTAAACAAAATAACATATATACAACTCTTAGCACAATGTCTAGAATATGGTTGAGATATGTAAACTCTACTAAGTATATTTGCAATTATATGGGTACATTGAGCCTTCACTGAGAATAGAATTTTAAACTTGCTAGATTTATTTGAGAAAGCAGCTATTTTATATAACCAGAGACATTCTGTGGTCTCAAAGAAACGGTCCCTCAGACTTTGAATAGACAGACTATCACCATATCCTTGGTTATTGTATACTTGAAAAAATGGGATTCATTAAAAATATTCATAAAATTCTTTTTTCATAGTTAATTGATAACACATACATAAGTAATTCAATTAGTAGACATTCATCATCTGTAAAATGTCAGGTATAGCAGCTGGCACTGGACAAAAAAAGATGTATTGTTTTGGCACTAAATGAAATGCTATAGATAAGATAGGTGAATCAATTTATTCTTTAGTTTTATTGGCAAAAATTATTAAAATTGTAAGTTTTCTTTATTCTATAGATCATTCCCCAGAAAACACTCACAAACTCAGACTTTTCCACACCCCTTTTTACCTTGAAAGAAAGAGAATTTAGGTGGTATAGTATGGCTTTTAGCTAGATGTTATTTTAAATTAGATAAAAATGCTTGGTGAGTTAAGAGACATAAGATAGTCAATGAACAGGTCCTCCCCCAAAAAAGACAACACTGTAATCTGGACACAGAGAATAGCTATGATATGTATATCTAGTAAAAAGAGTAGTTACCTACTGGAAAGCTAACTGAATTTAATTTGGAAACTCAAATTCATAGCTGCAGTACTCATGTTATAATGGAATAATCAGAGTAGTCATTGTGTCTCAGATGCTATATTATGTACAATGGGCATAATAATAACACTATCTTATCCAGAAGATTGTTCCAAGGGTCTTCCATTTCCTTTCCTTATGGCATATTTAATCAACTATCTTTATTCTTAAATATTAAGAGAACTTTAATTCACTTTTTCACAAATTACCAACCCTCCCTCATTTATAGTTAACCATCTGTAGCCTGTCATTTTTTAAAAAACATTTATTTTTTAGTTTTAGGTGGACACAATATCTTTATTTTACATTTTATGTGGTGCTGAGGATCGAACCCAGTGCTTCATGCATGCTAGGTGAACACTCTACCACTGAACCACAACCCCAGCCCCTAGCTTTGTCATTTTTAATTACTCTTTTGCAAATATCCTCAACTTTGAGTATCCCTCCTCATATGGCATCCAGCTGGCTAACTCTTTGATGAATCCTACCATGTACATCTCCCTGTGAATACATCTCAACTTTTAGGCATTGTTTAAAAAAAAATTCAGAAGGGTGCTTGGTTCTACTACAACTCACTATCACCAGTCTCAAGTTATTCCATTCATGCTCTCCTCACTCACTGCACTAGTCTCTAGTAAAAGCTAATATATAAATCACATAGACTAGTAAACTGAAGCTCCATGGGGTCTTCTGATCTTATTATTTTATGCCCACCTCTTCATGGGGAGGTCAATTTTACTGATTAGAAGTAAGGGACAGTTAAACTCTCATTTAGCAGTTCATACAAGTCCCTATTTATGAACAAATGATTATGCTACCTTTCCACGGGTCAGGATATGACAGCTGTTGAACATATTTCACCAAGCAGACAATGCCTCTAATACTAGTATCTCCCATCTTTTGCTTTCCTTTCACCAGATAACTTTTCCTTATATTTCATAGAGAAAATGGAAGTTACTGGAAGAAATTTCCATACCTTCATAACATAATTATTATAATTAATGAATATATATGTATTTTAAGTTAGCATATTGAGCTTCTTTTCTGATCTCTAGAACTGTCGAAAGTTACCTACTCATAATTAGAATTCATATGTCACACAGGATATCATATACTTGACGTGTTCCAAACTGAATTTAATCTTTTCTCTCAAACTAATTCCTCCTTCAGCATTCTCTATATCAGTAAAGAGTATTATTCACTGATGAAGATGAAAATTCAAGAGGTACCTTTAATTTCTCTCCTTTCTTTATCTCCACACCCGATCCATCACTAAGTTTTGTAGATTCTATCCCCAAAATATATTTTATATTCTTCCATTTCACTCCATCCTGACTTTTACCATTCAAGTGTGTGTCACTCTTATCTACTCCACTGCATTAGTATCCTGATTGCTTATGTTCCAACTCTAACCCATTCTCTGCATAGCAGCCAGCATGATTTTTCTAAAATATAAGCAGGTTATGTCACTCTGCTGCTAAAATTCTTTTATATCTTCTCCTCATACTTGAGAAAAGTTATCAGAATCAAAGTTCCTAATCTTCCAAATACTAGTCTATAAACTTAATTGCTAATTAAACCTATCCTCTTTCTTCTCTCTTTAACAAAAAGTGTTTCTCCTCCTTGCACATAGCAATTACTTCACAAGAACTCAGATTCCATCTTCTTCTTGAAGCCTTTGCTGATCTGGCCATTGCCTTTTTCTTTCAGCTTATTCTCACGCCATTTGTCTCTGTAAACTACTCCTCAGCCTCATTGGCCTTTTAAAACTTTTTGTAAAATGCCAAGCTCCTTTCCAACACAGGCCCTTCACAAATACTATACCCCACTTGAAATACCCCTAAGAACAACCTTACAAAGTAGGAACTATTCTAACAACAGATGAGGAATGTAAAAGGAGAAAGGTTATGAAGTTTGCCCTAGGTCTCACTCTCACCGCTACTCAGTCATGAAGCTGGAATCTTAATCCAGCAATGTGACACTAGAACTCATGCAGTTACTAATTTACCAACAGGACAAGAAGAATCCAAATTCCCCTTTGCTTAGAGCAGTGGTTGTTAAACTTTAGCTTGCATCAGAATCACCTGGAGGGCTTGTTACAACATAGAGATTACTCAGACCCATTCTCAGAGTTTTTGGTTCATTAGGTCTGGGCTGTGCCTGAAAATTCATATTTCTAACAGATTTTTTAAGCAATACTGCTGCTACAGATTCAGCAATAACATTTTGAGAATCACTGGCTAAAACTATCATAGTACAACTACAACATATGTAAAAAGATAGCAACTCTTCCTTTTATGTTTGGGAAACAACATTCAGATCACTCTTTAATCTTGCTCAATTCTTTCAGACCTGCATTTACTGCCTAGCTATATGTAACACAGAATTTCTTGATTAAGCCAAGAGTAATAAAGAACATGGATATTCTGTGCAAGAAAATAATGTTAAAATGCAATTATCTTTGTTCTAGTTACATTAAAAGCAAAACAGATAAAATGAATAACTTTCAAAATTATTTGAATGTATGTATGCATTAATTATCACTGAAACTATATATATTTATGAATTTACAAAGTCACTAGCTGCAGTTAAGAATTGGAATCTTTATCATCTTCACTTCTCTTTTATCTATTATACTTTTATAATCATGATAATTTCAATGGGATCCAACTATCTGCTTCTTTCCAAAATACTAGTGTTTGTGTTTTTCAATATAATACTCTCTCTGGATTTAAGTCAAACCAATTTACTTAAAGGTATGTACCATAAACATTCCCTAATAAGTCTCAATTCTCAATTCTTGCCTCAGTCAAATTCAACTGCTATCCACTGTGTACAAGTTCTTTCTCTTTTGTCTTTTTCTTTACTCAAAAAATATTTTGCTTTTCTGAAAAGATTCAATTTTCTTCACCAATTTAAAATGCTGTTCTTTAGATTCTTAATATGTCATGTACATATTCTTCCTTCAGAATTAACTACATGGTTGCTTCCAACCACTTACCATCTTCTCCTATGGTAAAGAAATCCAAGTCCATATCATTCATACACGTTAATTTATGAAATGATCAGCTAATTGTTTCAAATGTAACATATTTAAATAATTTACTAACATATATATGCATTTACATACATATGTAAATATATGCATATACATATGTGTGTATGCATGTTACAAATGCATGTTTCTTCCTCTATTACTACCTGATGAAGAACATCAATATGTATGACTGCCCAAATGGGTAACCAAGAAATTTATGATATGCCCTTCTCTTACCCTTACTTTTTCTATCAACAATTGGCAGTTGAAATTGATTTAGTTTCCTTATGATTCTCAGTTTCCAGTCTTGCTCTCTTCAATCACTAATTATGATATTATTAATAATAATATAATACTCATAGTCACGACTTTGTCTGGTAACTACTCCATGCTGGATTCTACGCAAAACTATCATTGCTGTAATTTTCTTCCTATAATTAATTTCCTATGCTACAATTTTCATTAGGCAATGCCAATGGAAGATCATGGCACATTCTGTCCTGAACTGCTGTCAAGTTCTATTTGTTGTGTTCTTGAAATTAGTCTAGATAATCTCTGCAATTGTAATATAAATTTCACAATCAGTGCAATGGTTTAAGAATTCCCTTAAATTATACATTAAATATTTAAATACATACTGATATTTAAATTATTCAAAGCAACCAGGAATTTGATAAGGTTATGTGGAATTCGGTAGTAGAAGAGAGAACACAAAATTTCCCAGGCTTATTTTATAGTGTTGGGTTTTGTTGATAAAATGAAGCAGAAAACAATATTTCATATGACCAATCAATGAAAAATGTAAGGATTATTTTGCTCACACTTACGTTACCTGGAAATTCCTAAAAGATAAATGCTCTTTTGAACATGTATATTCTTCTATAACTTTTACAGCTCATAACCCTAAAATTATAATTATATGTGAACAGATTAGATTATAAGAAACCCACAAAATAGAGTAATATATGCTAGATGTACTTGTTGTGCTCAGCTAATTATTCACATAATTTAAAATATTAATATGGATAGTGTGATGAATTTTAGACTAAGCTGAATTAATCTTATTCAAATGAATTTATGAGATAATAGATAAGAAAAAAGAACATAGCTACCTGAAGATTCCCAAAGCATAGTTACTGATATTATTCAGTGCATATAGAACTTTCTCAAATTCATACAAGGCATTATAATAGAAGAATGTGTTCTTCGAATACAAGAAAACCTCTTTATCACTTAAAAAAGAAATATGAGAAGTACATTATAACTATCAATTATACTTACGTTAGATGGAAACAGTTAAGTTAGATGGAAAGAGGACGAAGTTTCTTTCAATGAAATCTTATCTACCTTTCCAAAGAAATTATTTTAATTATAAATATGATTACGTTATCATGCAGTTTTGGTTCTAGATACAATACTTGGTCAGGTTACAAACAACATTGAAACTGTCCTTTTTCATAAATTATATATAATATATAAAATCCCATTATATATTATACATAATGGAATATATAAAATATGATATATAATATACAAAATTTATATCAGATTTTCAGGCAATGAAGACAAAATGCATAATCTTGAAAATAAAATTGACCACGTATAAAAGATATTAAGAGACCTTGAAGAGAACTTCCAAGAAATATGGGATAACATGAAAAACCAAATTTAAGATTTATAGGGATAGATGAAGGATCAGAGATACAAAGCAAAGGGATACACAATCTTTTCAATGAAATCATATCAGAAAACTCCCCAAACCTTAAGAATTAAATGGAAAATCAAATACAGGAGACTTAGAGGACCCCAAACATACAAAATTACAACAGACCCACACTAATGCACATTATTATGAAAATGCATAATATACAAAATAAGGGCAGAATTTTAGAGGCAGCTAGAGAAAAGCAACAGGTCACACATTTTGAGGGAAATAAATCCATATCTCAGCTGATTTTGCAACCCAGACCCTCAAAGCTAGGAGGTGTTAGAGCAATATAAACTTAGCTCTGAAAGAAAATGGATGCCAGTAAAGAGTACTATATCCAGCAAATTTAAATGTCAGAATTGACAATGAAATAAATATCTTCAATGACAAATACATTTAAAAGAATTTACAACTAGAAATCCTGTACTACAAAACATACTCAATAAAATATTCTATGAAGAAGAAATGAAAAATAAAAGTGACAACTTAGTGAGATCCTGTGTCTAGAAAAAGGGCTGGGGATGTGGTTCAATGGTTAAGCGCCCTTAGGTTCAATCCCCAGTACCAAAAACAAAAACAAAAACAAAAACAAAAACAAAGAAAGAAAGAAAAGTGAAAACCAGCAAAGGGTGGAACTACACTAGAAGAAAAGTGAAACAAAGGAGAATCCAATTCAGATTAAAAGCCATAAATAAATCAAAATGAAATGGAATAAAAATCATATATTAATAATAACATTGAATGTAAATGGTGTAAACTCACCAATCAAAAGACATAGATTGACAGACTGGAGTAAAAATAACAGGACCCAAACATATGCTGTCTCCAGATACTCACCTCATAAGCAAAGACACCCACAAACGTAAAATGATGGGGAAAAAAAACATATCATTCACATGGATCTGTTAAACAAGCAGGGGTTCTATCCTCATATCAGATAAACTGGACTTCAAACCAAAGTTAATTAGAGGAGACCAAGAAGGTAATTTCATACTGCTTAAGAGAATTTACATCAACAAGACATAACAATCATAAATATTAATGTCCCCAAAAGTGAAGCACCTACTTACATCAAAAAAAAAAAAAAAAAAAAACCTTCTCAATTTCAAGAATCAATAGACCACAACACAATAACACTGGGTGATTTTAACACATCTCTCTCATCCCTAGATAGATCCTCCAAACAAAAACTAAATAAAGAGGCTAGAGAAGTAAAATTACAATTAACAATTTAGACTTAATAGACATATATTTCATCCATCAAAGACTGAATACATTTTCTTCTCAGTAGCACAATAAAAAAATAGATATATTACTTTGTATCAGGATCATAATGAAATTAGAAATCAATGATAAAATAAAAAAGAAAAGCTGTTCATACCCTTGGAGTCTAAACAATATGCAATTGAATGACCAATAGATAATAGAAAAAAATCAGGGATGAAATAAAAAAATTCTTAGAGGTAAATGAGATTAGTGACACAACATCAAAATCTCTGGGACACTATGAAGGCAGTGCTAAAAAGAAAGTTCACTGCACTGAGTGAATTCTTTAAAAGAACAGAAAGTCACCAAATAAATAACCTAACATTACATCTGAAAGCCTTAGAAAAAGAAAACAAATCAACACAAAAAGCAGAAGTCACGAAATAATTAAAATCAGAGCCAAAATTAATGAAATTACAACAAAACAATTCAAAAATCAACAAAACAAAGAGTTTGTTCTTTGAAAAAATAAATTGATAAATCTTTAGTCAAGCTAACAAAGAAAAAGGGAGGGTTTTTGATTTCCTGAACATCAGATCTGGCAATATTGCTGCATTCCTACATGACAAGTAGCTGATGCCAAGCAGCAGTTTCTCCTTTGATGAGAGCAAGGGCTTCCAGTTGATCACTGTTCCCCATGTTACCTAATATGTAGAATATCTATTTGGTTCCTTTAGGACTCTTAAGTCTAAGATCCTTTGACCAATATGTAATAATATAATTATAAGATTCAGGAAATAAAACACAGTATTATAGTCTGGAGGAAATTCTGTACATATATCTTTTAGAAGAAATCTCAATTATCTTGGTAAGGACACTATGTATGATCACTTTCCTATGGGGTAAACACGGTTAATAGGAATCTAGTTACTTTACTTCTAGTTGGTCTACACCAGATTCACTGAGTTATTATTTCTATATTGTTACAATAAAAATATTTTATTTATAATAAGGTTAAAAAAACCTTCTTGCCTCCCACTTACTTAAGACATCTTTTTTGACATGAAATTTTCATTATAAATATGCAAATGCCTGAACAGATTTAATGACTCAGTAAAGATATTAAGCTCACTATTTTTTAATCTAACATTAAAGAAATTTACTTCTTGACTTATTGAATAAAACACATTCCTGAATAGAGAACAATTTGTGAAATACAAAGAACAAAAAGACAGCTGTGCTTTTCATGCAATTTATTTTGCTAAAAGTTTAAGTATTTAATAATCATTTTAAATATTTTATAGAATTTATAATAAATTGGATGCCAATTTAAGTTCATTTATACTCTGAGTTTCAAACCCCACTTTTACATTTTATTATTGCAGAATAAATATTAATAACTTACATAGTTATATTCTAACACATTGTATCTAGTTATTTTTCAGTTCATAAGGAAATATTGGCTCACAGGTGTTATTACAGTTTAAAAATAAAGAATCCTTCAATAGAAGCTTAAAATTCATTAGAGTTTAAAAATTTTAAATTAAAGTTTTATAAAGTTATAGAGGTTGTAAATTTTTATAAAAAAATTTTAAATGATCAAAAAGAGAAAATTTAATCAGGCATGGTGGCGCATACCTATAATCCCAGTGGCTCGCGAGATTGAGGTAGTTAGGATCCCGAGTTCAAAGCCAGCCTCAGCAAAAGTAAAGCACTAAGAAATTTAATGAGATCCCTGTCTCTCAACAAAATACACACACACACACACACACACACAAATAGGGGTGGTGGCTCACTGATGAAGTGCCCCTGAGTTTAATCCCTGGTATCCCCCTCAAAAAAAGAAAAACCTTGAACAAAACAAGCATTGTAGGCAGATTGAGATTTTAATGTCATTCTTTGATGCAATTATGCTTATCATTAAACTATGGTTAGCTAATCCATCAGTAAAGAAAAAGGAGTTGCCATATTTTTCAAAAGAATAATTTGGTTTCTAGAGTTTTACTTATGCTAATAGAAATATTAGCTATTAATACTTATTAATATGAATGAACAAATTTCAAAGGGGTTAAATACTGTTAATGGTTGACTATTTAATACAATGAAAGAACTAATCAAATGTTTCATAGCACGATTTATATATTTCTTATTATAAACTACATTGTAAAGTAAATTGTCCTTCATCTTTCATCTTCTTTTTCATTTCTTCCTATAATCATTACAAACTTAGACTATCTTAAAATTGTATGAAAGAGATAAAGCAAATTTTCAACATAAAATGAATAATGTAATTGTATAAAAATCCCAAATGAAAAAATAATGTAAATTAAACATGAAGAACCCTTAACATACAAATACATTGAAAGTAATGAGAATTTGCCTAGATGTTGTTTAGTCTTAAAGGTAAATAAAAATTTAAACATAACAGTAAGAATACTTTAAATATACCTGGAGACCATGAAAGTTAATTTCTAATACAAATAAATTTGAAACAAACTAGGAATTCTAATTATCATGATAATTTATTTCCAGAGTCAAATTCAGGTCTCTAATAATCTAGATTGATTCAATTTAATAATTTGAGCTATATTACAGAAAATATCCTCATGATTTATTTGTGGTTAGTTTTATCTGTCTTAAGCTACTATTATATTACTTCATCTTATACTGTGTTGCAAAGGCGGAAAGTTTGGACTAAGAAAAAAAATGACTGAATTGCTTAAATATATTGTTGCAGCCTAAATAAAACTTGATAGTGGGAGTAATCTGTTCTAATGAAACACACACACACACACACACACACACACACAGAGTTTGGGATCAGAAGTCTAGAATTGGAAATAAAAACATGAAGAATTATACCAATAAAAGCAGAACTATGTTATATATGTCTAAGTATGTGTATGTTTATATATGAATATGTATGTGTATGTGTCTACATATATAAACCCATTAGTTATTTTATACATGTAAATCAGTTGGTTAAAATAAAACTTGGTCCAATTCTAAGACAATAATCTTTTTAACACAATTCTCCCTTCCAATTCTTTTTCATATTTTTAAAGTTGTGAAATACATCATAAATATAAAGAAATGCATAAGATATATGCTCAATTAAAGAATAATTATAAAATAAATACATTTATAATAATATTCCACATTAATAAAGTAGACCTTTTAGGTTTTGTTTTTAAGTTACAGACAAGTAGGATTTGGTTCAATCTGGAAAAGTCTAATAATTACAAATGTCCAAGAATATGGACTACCTGATAAGATTGAGAACTCTGAACTGTTCATGAAGAGTGGATGATCGACTATCTGTGGTACTATATAGGGTTACTGTTTACACATTTAGATATATTATAATACAATTCTCATGTCAAGACCAGAGAATTTGTGTTTCAAGGAAGCTCCCCTAATGATTTGTTTATGAACCTGGTTTGAGAACAAATTATACAGGAGGATTCCTACATTAGAGTACCAGATAATTTCTAAAGTTCCTTCCAAAAGTGGTCTGTGACTTTCTATATACAATTAACTATTATGGTGAGATTTTCAGAGTGAATACTTAATTAAAAGTTGCAATTAAGGAGAGATAATATGATTATACTATTTCATAGTAGTTAAAGGATTAATAAACGCACTATTTTGCTCTAAATATTTGGTATTTAAGATATTGATTTTTAGAATAATTTTCTCATTCATTGTCTGAGTTCAGCTGTTTTAAAGAAAAAACACACTTTATAAAGTGTCTGATATAAGCATTCATTCATTCATTCTTCTATAGTATTTGTTGAGAACCAACACTATGCTAGCCAGTATTTTAGATGATGTGAATAGAGCAGTGCCCAGAATGGATGAAGACTCTGCAAAAGTGAAATGAAAATTTCAATGTCTCTTAGATGTCTCTGTCACCTGAAAAAAATGCATGCTTTAAACACAGGTTCTTTTTATTTTTGATAACCACTTGCATAGGTTGAACTTAATTATAAATTTCTTTAATTTTGGTGGTATGAGAATCTTATAAGGAGAATCACCACCTCAAATGTAAATAATAAAGTTGTCTTCTATCTCCCAAGTTTACTGTTAAAATCCAATGATATATATGTATATATTAAAATATGTATATTTGATATAAATGTATATCATATATTTATATATATGGTTTATAAAATCAGTTTTAAACAGTAGCATAATCTACAAATGATATGAGTATTATATACTAATGATTAAAATAAATGAATACTTTACAAGTATAATAGCATAACAGAGTATCTATATATTATTTAAGCAAGTCTATAAATATCTTTTAATATTCACTCATTAAGTTGATAGATCTTGATTAATACTTTACATGTAAAACATAAGAGGATTTGCTGTTTTCTTACATATAAGGTGTAGAATTAATTCTTTTAATGAAGAAGGTATATTTCAATAAATAGTGGAAATAGTGAAGTTTAATGATGTGTTAAAATATTAGATATGGGAATCATGAACTCATAAAATAAAAATGTGAAATTAACCTCTCAACATCTTGAAAATGAAAAATAGAGAAGCAGAAGGAGCAAATTGTAAGGAAGGAAATTAAGAAAAAGACACTAATAAGTATGTGCTAGATAGAGCAGTGTGTGGACATGCACATACGTACACACACATATATGACATAAACAGAGTTCTCGAGATATGATATTTGATCTCAGTAGCTAATGACCTAATTCAGTGCGTTGTTAGAAGTACAGAAAACATAGAAAATAGTCAGTTGTCAGTTCCATCTTTTTACACTATGGCTTAGTTGTTTGAGTGACTTCCTAAACAATACAGTGATTAAATTTACTATACAAAAAGATAGCAAAAATGTTCAATATTCATGATAGTTGAATTATAATAAGCTCTTTTTATGGATTTCCTCTGAGTGTCTGTGAGAGAGAAATCTCATCTTTTATTCCTTGGATAATATATTTCTTCTTTGTTGTATCCATTAATTACTATTTGATTTTGTAATTCTTTTTCTATTCCTACCTATCTTCTTATTTAGAGACAATATCAATTCCTCTGGTACGATTTTTCCAGTTGCAAGGATCTCTTCTGAGCAATCCTAAATTTTATATCATAATTCTATGCTTAAGCTCAGCAAGAATAAAAATATTTTACTGAAAGAACAGAGGCTAAAATTAAAAATGTCATTGAGTTCTAAGCACATACCCAGAAAATTGTGAAAGTATTACACTAAAATAGTTTTATTATGAAGTTTAGGAAATGCTGGTTTTAAACAACTTTATTGTAGGACTTCTCAGAGTGCTCACATACACTTAATCTTGATGAGAAGTAGAGTACGCATGGTACTTCCCAAACTTCTTTGACTCAAGACCCATTTTTTAAAAGCATCAACTCATGGTATTAATTCTCTGAAAATACACTTGGTAAGCACTCAACAAGCTTCAACTTATATTTTTATATATTTGTACTTCACATTATCTTGCTGGTTGATTTAAGCCAGGAATCCTTTCAGATTCACATGGCAGGGAGATTTTTAAAAGATTACAGTGGAGAACCTCTAAAATTGATGCACAAAGTAATATATACTGTTTTGATCATTGTAGCTTTTAGATGTTAAAATTATTGTACTTGGTTTGCCTCATAACGATTTTTTAACAAAGCTTTTCCAAAAAATATGCTATTAACACAGAGAAAAATTTTAATGGTTAGAGGCTATAAGAAATGATAAATTTTCTTCTGAGAATGTTTTTCCACCATATATAATGCTAAAAGGATCAATTTTTTGTTGTTTCAATTTGTGTTCTAAAAGCATTCTAGAGTGAAATGGGAGGTAAATGGGACTTTAGTGCCAAAAGATATGATTTTATCAATACCTCAACACTAACATTCTCTTGCTTATTACATATTTGAGGAAATAAAGATCTAAATTAGGCAGTGACATCCAACTTTCCAACTCTCTACTAATAACTTATATAACTTATAAATTTGGTGCCATAGAAAAAGGAAAGAAAATCGCCATCTTCTCTTGAAAATAAGGTCTGAGCTCTATTAGCCCACAAGATGAAAAAAATGCATGTAAGAATGAAAACAAAGAAAAAAAAGAGATGAATAAATATTTTTGGGGAAAGAGTCCTTAAAGAGTATTAGAAGAGAAGAAAATATGCTGGACAAACTAAGCCCTAAACATAATATTGCTTATATTTTAAGCATACTCACAATATTTACCGCAGAAGCAATACAGATTATAAACTTTTCAGATTTCTTTTTGCAGAGAATTTATTTTTGGCATTTAAAAATATAATAAATATTTAACATACCATAAAATTCACCCCTTTAAAGTGTATGAATCAGCGTTTTTGTTTTATATATTCACAAAGTTGTGTAATCATCACTATTATCTAATTCTACAACATTTCATCACCATTGAAGGGAACCCTATATCATTAGGAGTCACTTCCCATTCTCCCTTCATGTCAACCCCTAGAAATCATTGATCTACTTTGTGAAGTCTCTAGGATTTTCCTATTATGGACATATCACATAAATAAAATTATATACAACCTCTTGTGTCACTTGGTATACCATTTGCAAGTTTCATCACAGTGTAGTATGAATTAGTACTTCAATCATTTTACAGCTGAATAATATTTCATTGTGTGAACATACCACACTTTATTTATCCATTTGTCAGTGAAGACAGCTTTTTCTATTAGGTTTTCACAAATGAACTACTTCAGAGAAATCAACTACTCATTTTTATGCTATTATCACAATAAGTATGGAGTAGGGGTTATTTTTAAAGATAACAATTTCCTACAAATCCAATCTCCATGAAAGAAAATTGCTTAAATTATGGAAGTAGAATGTTGCCAGGGAGAAATGGACATAATTCAAAGCTAATTAAGCATTGAAATTAATAAGAATGTCATTGGAAGAAAGGAATTGTGATGACTAGAGAACAATTAGTAAAGAGTGTTGCCCAGGTTTCTGATTTGAGCAGGAGTAAGAATATCAGCACCATGCTTTTACTGGGTGAGGGGTATTATGAATCTAATTCTACATACTGAGTTTGGCATTTCTTAGAAGAGACAAGAAGATGGTCAGAACCCAACTGAATATACCTAACAGATAATTAGGAAGTTCTGGAATAAATATTTGAAATTTATATATGTATACACACATACACACACGTGGCATTAATTCTCTGAAAATACACTTGGTAAGCGTGTGTGTATGTGTGTGTGTGTGTGTGTGTGGTGTGTGTGTGTGTGTGTGTGTGTGTGTGTATGGATAGCCATGGATCAGAATGCACTTCCAAGATAAAATATGTAGAGTGAAGAAAATAGGACCTAGGATGTATCCTGAACTATCTCAGCCTGGAAGGAGAATACAGAAAACTCAGAGAAGATAGAGAGATGGATAGAGAATGCAGGGAGTGTACAATAACAAAAGCCCAGAGTAGAAAAATGTTTTAAAAGAATGGAAATGGGGTCACAAATTAAAAAAAAAATTTGGCAGAATACACAATTTGAGGTAGTTTCAACAGAAAAATACATAACTCATAATTTTAATAAAAAGAAAGAAAAATAAAACCTCAAAAAGGAGGAAAATAAGAAAGTAGATTTTAGACACTTTTACAGAGAGAGAGAGAGAGAGAGAGAGAGAGAGAGAGAGAGAGGGAGGAAAAGAAAGGTAACTATGTGAAATAAAGGGTATATTCACTTGCCTAACTGAAGTAACCCCTTTGGTATGTATATGTATATCAAGATAAGTATACCAAAACACAATGTTGTATTATATTCTTAATATATTAAAATCGAAAGGAGGAAAAAGTTAAAACTGTTAACTATTTTATTTAATATAGTGATAAAATGTAGTTAAATAAATTGAATCATTTTAGCATATTTTTGACATTAAACTTGAACTTCCTGATAGACTAGATTAAAAATCTATTATTTTCTTATCAATAAGGCATATAAATCAACTATTCAAGAGATTTTTTAAAAAAAGTTTTACATAGACTATTCTAAAATGGGTGGTTAGCATAGGAGACAACATCTTCCAAAATGCTTTTACAGCTCATGCAAAAGTCATTCTAAATGGCTGTTTGTTTTAAGAACTTAGAATCAACCACTTGTACTAAATATTGTAGTGGAAGTCCTAGTCAGTTCAATTAGACAATAAAAAATAAATAAATAAAGGCAATAAAATATAAATAAAGAAAATTAGACAATAAAAAATAAATAAAGGCATTTAGATTGGAAAGAAGGAAGCAAAACTATCTTTAATCACAGATGACATGATGTCCTATATAGAAAATCCTAAGAACAAACAAAAATAACATTAGGGCTAATAAATGAGTATGACAAGGTTATAGAATACAAGGTCAATAAAAAAATCAACAATTTCTATTCACTAATAATGAATAATCTAAAAATAAAATTAATAGAAAAATTCCATTTATAATAGCACCAAAAATAAAATGAAATATTTAGATTAAATTTAATAGAAAGGTCAAGATGTATAGACTGAAAATTTCAAACCATTAATGCAAGAATATAAAGAAAAAATAAACAGAACATCTCATGTTTCTAGATTGGAAATCTTCATATTCTTAAAGTGGCAATAATCCTCATATTCATAGAATTGAACACAATCTCTACCAAAATATCAGCTGCCATTTTTTTTCATAAATTGGCAAGCTGATCTTAAAATGCATTAGAAAACATAAGCAAACCAAAAGAGAAGAGGGATAAAAACTTTACACTACCTGTATCATAAACTAGAGTTTTTGTTTAAAATATTTAAATTTCTGGGCATCACCCTGAATTTCAGAATCACAATTTTAGGTGTGATGTTCAAGTATTTTTAAAATCTTCTAGTTGAGAATCATGTATAATCATAAGAAAGAGTAGAAGTTATTAGGGCTTCCAAGATTTTCAGTAGTATTAACTAGGAGATAGATTTTGGAAAAAACTAAAGAACATAAGCCATTGGTGATACATAGTAGAAAAGCATCAAGCCTTCTGGAATAAGTTACTGAAACAAATTTCCAGATATCAAAAAATTGAATTTGATATACAAAATATTAAATACCAGCTTCATAAATTTTGGAAACATTCCAAATGATAAAAACTTAGGTTGAGCTGTTTACTATACCAGTGATTAGTCACAAAACCAATTATCTCCAGTTCATGACAATAAAGTGAAATCATCAGAATAATAGATAATGCTTACTTTCCTGTTTACTGTGTTCTCTCTTCATCTAAGCTATGGCAAGGAGTGCAAATCACTGAATCATCCCCTTTCCATTTGACAAGATAAAAAAGCCCAGAAAGATAAAGTGAATAGGTATAGATGACAGCATGAGAATATGGTATTTCAGATTCCTAATCCACGGTGATTTTCATGCGACTTGTTTCCCTTTAAAGGTCTGTAACATAGGCAAAATATGCTGTATACATCAAATCTATAGTCATTTAAATCTATTTCCAAGTTTTAATTCTTATCTAGAACTAGTATATTAGCAACAATGCCTCTGAATGAATATTTAATTAACATTTATGCTGCTTGCCTAGATAATTAAATGGTTTACGTCTCTTTTGAAAAAATAGTTATTCATGAAAATTTGAACAGATGCCATTTTTTTCCTTCAAAAGTCTCCCTATCTCAGAGTATATTCTTTAAAAAGAGAAATGTATAGGCATGTCTACACACAACATCTATAGACATGCCTGAGAACTAAAAGTTTATGAGAGTTTCTTGATCTTTAAAATTTTTCTTTTGTCTTATGTGCACAGAATACAATTTGGAGAAAAGGATAGAGTTTACTTGGAACATGAAGTGACAGATATAATTGGTCTTGACAAAACTAAACTTTTCAATATTTGGTTTTCTTTCAGATTACTTAAGGTCACTTCTTTATGTACCAAATTATTTCATCAAATATTCTTGTGAATTTGTTCAGGAATTTTAACGATACTTTTTGGATACAGGGTTGTTCTCAAACAGCCAAAAACACATAGCTAAAACTATTTCATCCTAGGATAAAAATTTAAATGTTCAATTTCATGTGTATCTACAATTATTAATACAGTACCTGAAATTTTCTAAATAAATATTGGATGAATGAATGCTTTTCTCTTTATCTCTCAATTTACCATATTCATATGGTACATAATCAGCAAATGTAAATAAATATAAAATTGAAAACACACATAAAAATATATTAGAACATTTTAAATGACAAATATAACTTTAGACCTTGATTCATCTTACTATAAACAATATAATCGTGAAATGAAATCTAATTACTGTAAAGAACATATCAATTATAATGAATTGTGTTTATAATACTATTGTGCTGTAAATACTCTGGGATCAGATTTTTTTCTTTATAAAACATGGATTCCAAGTCAAATATTCATGGTATATTACAGAATCAGATTATTTCCAGTAATGTTATATAAGTACATAAGTTGCTTTTTGTGTTTAAACAACCTGTGACTATTTGAGTACCAAAGCAAAATGTTACTAGGAACACTCAGATATATTTTCCTTAGAATAAAGAATTTTAGTTTTATCCTAAGAAATGAAAACAAATTTTCAAGGTCCTATGCTGTAGTAGTGAATGAGATCAATATTTTCTTAAAAACAATTTTAGTCTATATTTCCTGTCATCTTATGGAACATATGTTCCCTAGAGCCTGGTTCCCTACAGTTTATAGTTCTGGAAGCATTATACAGTTACTTAAGTATAATGCCTTGATGAATCACATGCTAGGAACTACCATCTTTTCCTTTCCCTTATAAAACAATATGCTCTTATCCTGAAGAAAATAATATTAAAAACCTGAAAATTTAATATTATAATCTTCTCTAAACCTCTGCCCACCAAGCCAAGTGTGCCAGTGTTGAATTTTGTTTGGCTCCTGGAAAGCATCAATGAGCTTGTGTGTACTCATCTATGTAGAAATCTTGGAAAGTTTTTCTCAGTGAATTAGTGATGAAATGATTCTATGCCCAACAAATCCGAAAAATAAGCCAATATAAAAATCATATTAATGATGGTGGAATGAGTTATACATCATTACCCTAAGTACATGTATGAAGACACGAATGGTGTGAAAATACTTTGTGTACAGTGACTTGAAAAATTGTGCTCCATAGGTGTAATATGAAATGAATTGCATTCTGCCATCATGTATAACAAATTAGAATAAATAAATAATTTAAAACATTAAATATATAAAAAGACAGACTTAAAATTACTAGTTTAAACTTGAATCACAAAGTATGCCTTACTTAAGATTCAGTTTTATGTTTAATACCTGTAATACAGAAATTTTCATAGAGTATAGATATGTCTATGATAAAAAGGGAAGTACTGACTAAACCTCTAAATTATATACCGAATGGGTAAATGTTTGCCACAACTGTCTTTCTATTAACATTGAGAAGAGTACAAATTGATATTAAGTTTAGATATAAGAATGAAAATGTTGGCTTATAAAAAGGGTGTGCTTATCAAGCAGACTTTGTATAACACAAAATCAAATTATGGACTGCTAGAAAACACTGTTCCTTAAAACTGTACATGATTTGCACTTTTCACTTTCAGATAAAAGTAATTATCTCATTTGCTCAAGCAGAAGGATGACGTCTTAGTGCATATTTTTGTTGACAAACAGTGTGCAGTACAAATCATAGAGACAGCTTCACAGGTACTCTGTAGCTGTGTTATGAAAATAACAATGTAGTTGTTGTGATGCCTTACTTCTAGTGTTTTCTTCCTGCCTTTCTTCCTGTTCAAAGTTTCCTCTCCAGCACATTCTCTAAGTGGTTGAATTCCAAGAAGGGCATAATCCAACATGCTTGTCTTCCAATAAACTTTGGAAAATACCCTTTCTTTTCAAAGTATGAGAAAATGCTGCCACTGCTTTGTAATCTTCCTCAGGACTGTACTAGAACCTACCAGAGCACTAAAAAGAGGCGAGGGAAATAGAGGCTAGGTAAAGCTTTCATTTGTTATTTTGGCACTGGGTCCAGATGGATGTTTCAGTACATAATATTCCTTATAAAGTAGAATGATTTTTTTTCAGACCTTTCAGAATCGAAACCTATCAGAATTTCATTTGAAGGGTTTTGCCTTGTTTTCCCTGAAGCAATCTTCTCGAATGGTAAAGCGTTTACAAGTTTCTGTTTCACTCATTTGGGCTCTATAACTGGGGAAGATATACAGTAATTCATGCTAAAAGACCTAAAGAGAAATTTAAATTTGATTCAGCTAGTTATAAAGAAATTGAAAACTAAGTAAATAAGGCTCAGAGCTAGAGTATACAAACTCAAATGTATTTAGCATATCAATCTATTAGATAAAAATTTACCAACATAATAATTTTACTGTATTAGAAAGTAAATAGATGAAACATAAGAAAGTGAATATAAGTAGTAAAATAACTTTGATGAATAGTAAAAACCACTACATTTCTAATGAGAAATGTCTATGAAAAATAAGCATATTTTACCTGGTATCATCTTGTGACAATCTCCTTTGCAAATCCTCTTTATTCCACTGTTCTTTTTCTCTCCCTTGCTCAGGTATATCTTGTGTTTTTTCCTCGTCTCCTGATTCTCTGTTTTCCTCCTTATTACAGGTTTTTGTAATCTCTTTCCCTTTCCCATTCTCATTAATTCTTTCTTCCTTTACCACTTCCTCCTCATGAGCTATCTCTTCTTGCTTATCCCCTTCTTTCCCTCCCTCTTCTACTCCCTTTGGCCTTTCGAAAGCAACACAAATGGAAGGCATGCAAATAAACACAAGAAAAGAAAAAAGAAAAGAAGGTCAAGAAAAAACACGCACAAAATTAAACTAAAAGGCAATGAAAACTATAAAAACATAAATATAAATTATATCTTTATTAAACGTTGTCATATACTGGAAAAGCACTGAGTAAGCAATGCTTAATCATAATTGTCTTTAAATCATACTTTCCTTTCACAAAGTTACATGGGAATAGATAAAGGCTATGATCTCTCCATTACAGAGTTTAAAAAGATAATTTAGCTCAATTATGCATAAAATCTACAGGACAAGTGAAAAAATCAAATTATAATAACTTATATACTACATTTATAAATTTTCTGGAGTAGACAAGAAATTTTTCCATGTATTTATAAAAATTTCAGGGAAATGTGTAGACAACCTTCTAACAGATTAATATTCTTGTTTTCTGAATCACTGAAATGTATTCAGCTAGGGAGAAAAAGCCTCCAAAATGTTATTTATCATATTCTTTGGGACATTAAAAAATACATTTCTTCACTTCAGCCATTGCTTTAGTTTTAATCATGGTATAATAACCATTTAGTTTTTAAATTGAAAACATAAAATAATGAATATATTCCATAAAAATGAACTAATATCTAGAATGTAAAAATTGTTATCAGTTCCATAAATTTGTTTCTGTAAAAGATGCCTGAAATATGTACCAAACTAAAATAGAAAGTAATCTATACAGAAGTATCTATTGCTGTATTGATGAATATTAACATTTTAGAAATAAAAGATTCTATGCTTATCTCAAGAAAAATAAAGACCTAAACATTTTAGAAGAGTTCACTGCTAATGTCCCTTCACTCACCTGATTTTCTTGTTTCCTCTTGGTCGTTCTGATTGGACAGACATGTAGCTTGTGCTGCTGAAACGAGAAGCACTACTAGTCCTTGAAACCGCAGATATATCACTTACATCACTGTCCGAAGATTTAGTGGAAATATTATCTGCCCCTCTATGAGGATCCCATCCTGATCGATACTGTTAACACAGATTGACAAATACGCAGAAGTTGTCAGTATTACCACACAAAGCAATTATTACCTTTCTCCTATTTCAGCACTTTAATTGTCCTCAGAGGATACTGCAATATCCCACTCAGTTGCATATAAAACCAAAGTGAATGGTAATTATCCTAAAAGAAAAATTCAATTTACATGAAACCCTTGTTTTTAGCCAGTAATTAGAGCATTTTCACCACACCCCAATGAAGGCCATTGAAATAGCTTCAAAACAGCAAAGGCCTCAGGGAAGAACATTTAGGTAATATCTGGGAAATAAACATTTAGCTTAATATTACGAGGTACAACTTTTCAATTTCTGAATAAAAATTTGAAAAAAATATGAAAAGTTGTTGTAACTCATAAAAACCAATTCTAGTAGGCATCAATTTTTCTCTTTAATCCATTTTGCTTCACTGAAAACCTAGAAATAACATAAAATCTAATTATTAAACCACTAAGTGTTTTAGAAAAGCCAAGAGAAAAGAGAAAGTTTAATTCCTGAGAAAGTTGATGGAATTTTGATGAATCCTAGAAATATTAGAAAAAGTCATTATTATTTACAAAATTCAAACTTCCTGGAATTAAAATAATCAGAGAGTTAACCGGCACAGTTAGGGTGCAAGGGTGTTCTCAGGTGTTCAAATATGCTGGCAAATTGAAAACCAACATGAAAGTTTTATGTTAATTATCTATTCTCATAAAATACAATTAATGTAAAAACTAATGAACAAAACCTTGTTTTATTATTGACATCAAAAGAGCATTTGCAGAAGTCCTCAAGCTAGGATTTTAAAAGGATAAACCTTGGAGCTTAGATAACCTGGATTAAGAAAAACTCTTACTAGCTGGGTAAATTTGAGCAAATTATTTAACCTTTAAAAGCCTTATTAAAAAATAATAAGAATAATAATGTCTTCCTTGCATGGTTGTTTTGAAAATTAGAATAAATACATGTGTGATATCTGGAATAATGTAAATAAATGAAATCAGTGTTACTTCTGCATCATTACTACCTGGTGGTGCTACTGAATTCTCTCTCTGAATGAATACCAAATATAGCTATTACTGAGTAAAAGTATCCGCTAATAGATTTTTCTTTGTATGTATTTCAAATATAACACTGAAACATCCTTGTCTAGTCAGCTTTTGTAGAATTTTCTAGTCATAGATACTGGTAAATTTCACAAAGTCTGAAAAGATGATTAACTTATATAAACCACTTGCTGTGATTTGAAAAATTTTTACCCAATAAACAATCATCCAATAATAATAGTTCACTACAAGTATTAGATAGATGTAAACATTTTTGCCAAGATAAACAGAATGGTAACAATCCATAATTTAACATTAGAATAGATTAGAATGGTATGTTTTTTTTCTCAGAACCTCCCACTAATTACTTACTTACTTTTAGTTAATAAGGATCTCTTAAGATCCTTAGTTAAAAGAATCTGTTAAGATCCTTTTCTTAAAATGTAAAATGAAGGGATTATTCCTAAGGCTCCATAATATTTTAGTAGTCAAATCCATTAATCTAGAAACATATATATTTTAATTAGATGATAACTGGCCATTCATAAACTACTTTATCTTTCTACTTTGTTAGATAAACGCAATTATCAATAAGAATACAATTAAACTATTTTAAAAAATTGTTGCCTTAAAAATGTTGCCTTTTCTCAGGAAATATCTGTTTAAACAGAATGATAGTGTTTATTTTAAAAAAAATATTTACCTACAGTAAACTTATTTGTACAAAATTTAGTTCATGATATTCTTTTTCAAATAGTCATTTAAAAATACCCATAAAATTTAGTTTAGCCTTCATGTAGCACAATAAACATGTAATAAATTGTATATTAATATATTTTTCACAAATTTGGTATAAGTAAATTTGATCTCAAGTTGACAAATAAAAGTTTTAAGAAAATTTTCAAAGTTACTAAACTGTTCAGTAGATACTGATAGTTCATTATCTATAATAAAATATCTATTTATAATAAAAATAAATTTTCTCTGAAAATACTTTATAATTGGACAGAAACACAGTTTGGGTATTTCTCAATGAACTTTTATTCCTGGGAATATTATTTTTTCTAAAATCATTGAAAAACGTTCTAACTCTAGGAAGCAGTAGGGAAATAATGTAGTCAATTATAGCCAATGCTCTTAGTGAGACTGAATCACTGGTCTAAACCCTAGGCAAGAAAAATTATTATGCTTATTTTCTTGGTTCAATTGCTTCTATGAGTCACTTTTTCATTTGTTAAGATATGGACATAACAACAGTACCCTTCTCTTAAGCTTGCTGCAAGGATTAAACATAATAATTCATGCACATAGCAAAATCTCTGACACATAATAAGTATTTAAAAATGACAAATGTTGACAATGATGATGATGATGATTAATAGTAGCTGAATACTGACATATATCAATTCCAGGGATATCTTCAGCTAAAGAAATACTAGATAAAGCACCCCAAAACAAATACAGTATTTTAAATCTGTCTTAAAACTACAATAAAAATACCACCATTTCTAAATATGCCCAAGAGATTTGTTTCAGAAATATGCTTAGAAAGAAATTTAAAATATTAAATCCAACTTTGCTACTAAATCCTAGTATATCCTTCCTCATTTCAGCCAGGTTACTCTATATTCCATCACTTTATAGGGAATCCCAACTATAGCATGAGGAATAGCTTTTTATCAGGAAACATATATAATACTTCTTGACTGACATAAAACATACCTCACTTTTAATGTTTGTCTCCACATTGTCCAGATATCCAAAGCCATCTAGTGCTTGTGTATCCAATGCTCCTCTGATTGGTTCTCATCTGATTTTTCTGGTTTGTCTTAATTTCTGAATCCTAATTGCTTACTTGCCTCTTTAATTTCAGTAGTTAAGTTCTGACTTTGCTTTTATCTTTTTAGGTCTATCATAACTTTTGGTACTGGTATTATGATTCATAGCAACATACAGGCTAGTTTAACGCTTAAGAATTTGTTTAGTTTCTAAAATAACACAAGCAGGGTTTGCATTACATATTTCTTTGGTGGAGAACTCTCAGATAATCCAGCTTATTGAGCAAAAATTTTAGATATTCAAAATTTAAGGAAAGATAAAATTCCTCATGCTAGTTTCATGCCTTTTATATAATCCATCAGATAACTACCTCTTGTTATAGGTGTGTGTGTATGTGTGCACATGCATGTGAATAGATTTCATGTTTAATTTTTCAAACCCTCTATTAGAATACATGCTTCTGAAGGCCAGGACAATATCTTCATCTTTGTATCTCTCTTATCACCTAAAAGTCGAATATTTAATTTAATTTAACTTAATCTAATCTTAGAGGCTTAGTCTTCTTAGTAGTACTATAAGGATATCTTCTGCCTTAAGATTCTTTAAATATATATATATTCAAAATACCCAATAGTCTGCTTAGCAAATAACAGATGTTTAGTTCCAGTTCATAAAGCACAAGGTCATTAAATTAAGAGGCATTGAATGGAACAGTTCATATGAAGAAGGAACAGAAATTAGCTAAAAGCTCTAGTTTGATGATATTCTGCTATCTACTCAAGGTTTGCACCAAATGCACACCTTGGTTTACTTGTAAGTAACAAAGAGTGTTTGTCACTGGAATATAATACAGGCTGCCACTAAAAAAAAAAGATATGTGATAAACAGAATAAGAAATTTTTAATGTGAGAAAGAACTTGTATGGATAAAAACTTGTGTAAATAAAATTATCAAGCCATCTATCTTGAACATATTTTTATAGCTCAACCTATGCAACTTAAACCTCCCACTAAAAGCCTAATAAAATGACCTAATGCTAGAGTTTACATTTGAAATGGTTTAATGTGTTTCTGCATTTACCATAATATGACAAACAAAAGTTATATACTATAACTATAGATACAAGGAGGTAAATTATTATTATACCAAGGTAATCAGGTATGAATGTGAATAAATAAAGTTATTTATTTAGGAATTGGTTGATGTTATCTTGGCACTATACCTTAAATGCTTTAAATAATTAGCTGTACTATTACTCAGGTTTCAGATGAACAATGAATGATATGGTCATTTTTCTCTTTAGTGGAAGAAAAACAAAGAAGATTCATAATCTCAGTTGAAAACTGTTCCAACTGGAGATCATTAATATCTTGGACAAGATTGAAGAATCTTTCCCGACAACATTTTGATGTTTTGTACATTACTATTAAGCAGGTCATGAACTAGAAAATTTTACAGGAAATGGCTATTCTTCAGGATGTTGCAGACTCTAAGGAGTTTCTAAGTGGCTTGGAAAAGTGAATGTTCTTGTGGCTTGGAAGTGAATGTTCTTATGTATCTAAAATTAGTGGATAGTAACAGTGTCTCTGCAATGAAAATAAGGTTATTATTAAAATTTTAGGATGATATATTTGAAAAAAATTGGATTTCTGAAATAAATATATCATTTCCTCCAATATTCTCATTTGAAGTTCTTAGGTTAGGCAATTTCCTAGTTTAATTTTCCTACAGCATCTTATCAATTCAGGTTGTTTGACTTTTGTATGTGAATTAATCAGACAAATGATGGGGATAAGATTATGAACATTTATTCAGACACTGATTTTCTTCAATTTAAAAATTTTCACCATAAAATATTACATAAAACATCAGTGTAAGGAATTGATCATTGCAAAATACCACGCACTAAAAAAAGTCCAATTTTGAATGCAAGTAAATTTTACATTATCAAAAATACTTGGAGGAATCTTCAAATCATATTCAGGGAGAGGAAAAACAATGAGTTAATTGAAAGATGGCAAAAACTAAGTTAAAGCATATTCTTTGTAAGAGAGTAAAGGAAGGCTGAAGTTTTGAGCAAGAATCTTGGTATCACTCTGGGGTATAAAGGAGAGAACAGAGGGAGAGGGACTTCTACACTGCAATCAACTAAATAATCCTGTGAGCAAGAAGATTCTCTCATTTATACCATGTGTCTTTGCACCATAAAATTCAAAGATAGTGTTGCCTATTGATAATGCAGCAATCACAGATATTCTCCCTTTGATGAGCTACTTTCAGATGACTTTTTCTCTGTCCTACCCAAGGCTGTTACAGTGTTTAACTTGAATGTTATACAGAAATTATTTTGCAGATATAATTTTGTTTAGATATGACTCCTAAAGAGGCTATTATTGTGTGATATTAGTCTCTACTTGGGAGAAAGAAGGCAGAGAGGACTTAGATTTAGCCTTGTAAACAATATTCTGCAAATGAAATCCCGACTTGAAAGATTCCTGGTGAGCAGAGTTGAAAGGGAAGGTTTCAGGAGTAATGAGTCCTAATATTACGGCTGAGTCTGGAAAGGAGTCAAGGTTCTAAATTTTTCATTGCAGATGGAGGCACTAAATTTTCTCTTTTGATGGTCTTCAGTCATCACGACATCTTCGGTCAGTATGGTAAAAAACTAGCTACAATTTATATATATATAAAATCTCCCATGAAAGGGGATGTTTTAAATATATATGTAGGTTGTTTTAATTAATCTTCCAAACCTTGTGAGGTGACCTCTATGGTAGCTGGAGTCAGACATAGGGGATATGAGCTGGGATGACCCATACTCAGAACCTCCTCTATGAGGTAAATCTAGTTACCCACCACGACCCTTGGATGGTATCTCCTCATGAAGTCTTCCTTAATTCATTCAAGGAAAATTAATCACTGCTTTGAGTGTTTTGAAACTAGTTAACCATGCGTTTATTAGTTTTATCATGTAGTAGCATGTGTAACTCTTATTGCTGTTATCAATTATCTATCATACATCCATCAATCCATCTATTCATCCCTACTTCCCTACCCATTCTAGTAGATGATAAGCTCCCAAGGATAATAACTTTTATTCATTTTTAAATTCTTATTATCTAAATCAATGTCTTGGACACAGAAGTAACCCAATGCTTATTTAATGAGTAAAATGAATGGAATGGATGACTTTTATCTGGGCAATAGAATGGACTATTATTTTTAGTACAAATTATCAAGTCAGAATACAAGATACTGTTATAGCTACATAGAGTTTACTCACTTTAATAATTTCATTCTCTGTTGTGTGTAGATAGTGGTGTTCTGATAAGTATTACAATGAACTTTCTGGGAATACAGATTTTGCTGATTTCTGTGGTATAAGACCTCCCATCATCATTGATTTCAAGTTACCCAATGGTCACTGTGTGTGAAATTTAGAAACAGAGAAACTGTTTGCAAGACCAAGACTCCTAGGACTAAGGAAGGAACAAGGATATACCATATCTGTAACTTACTTATATCAGGAAACCTTTGAAACATGAAAGAGCTAAGATAACAGCTTAAGGTAAAAACTATTATTAAAAAAAAAAAAGGTAGCCACTAGCACATAGGTCTAGATTTACTAAAGAACCATTTCTCCTGGTCTGAAGGAAATTAATGGAGGTAATTAAAATATCCTGGAGAATTTGTAGAGGAAGAATTATTATCAGTCGTTATATGACTTTCCCAAAGGATTGGTTTTGTGGGAACTCCTGTCTATTAGTAATTTGCTCATCCTTGAGGAACATTACTCCCACTGATTTTTCAAAACCCAGAGGCAGAAAGACCAGTTGAAATCCCAGGTTTAGAGATCTCAGGGAGCTATAGAGCTCATGCTTTTGCCTTTAACAAATAAATTTACAATTGTAATCAAAATCAGTGAATATTACTGAAAATTTTCTAAAAACAAAACAATAATCTCCTATTTCACCAGTCAGAGGTGTCTTTAGTTTTCTTTTTCCTCTCTCTTCTTGAAATGCTTCTGAGATAAACGTTACTGATAATTTCTTTGCTACCTCCCCACTATTCCTTCTTAATCTCATTTACTGGCTTCACTTTCCCTCATCTTATTTTAAATTTCACTTTCCATTTTAACCCTCTTTTCTTTTCATTATATATACTGCTGTAGGATTATCTAATCCATTCTTTTTCCATTTTAACCATATAATGACTAATAAATACTATCTTTTGCCTTTTCCTCTCTCCCAAGCTTCAAGCCTATATTCCATTATTCCACTATTATGTATACTCATTATATTTACAGATGCTAACAGAATATCTCCCACAGGTACATCAAGTTCAACATGATCCAGAGCAAATCTATTCTCTTTCACTCCAAAACAATTCTTGTATTTCTTATATTCCCTGTATTATTTATTAAGCTTAAATCTAACTGGATATTTAAAAGATAATTTGTGAACTATCTTTGATTTCTCCTTCTTCAATGTCCTCCATTTTAGTCAGTCAATCAATATTGCTTATTCATTTAATGGGAACAAATATCATCTCAACATTTGGGATTATGAATAGGACTTCAGACTTTCGGGTGGAAAACAGACTACTTAAAGCCTAGGTATTTGTGGTAGTTACTAATGAATGTTTATATGCTAATGAATATACTTTCTCCCCTTTCATTCCTTACTAAAAGAATCCAGATTTATTTTGTTAGTCTACCAACAACAGCAAAACAAAAAAACTTCATTTTCCAGGATTCCTTGTAGCCAGGGTAATCATTAGAACATGTCTGGCCTCTGAAATCTGTGCAGGAATATAGGGGTTGGGCCCTGAGGAGAGCTGTAATTTTCTGATTACAGTGGTCTGACTCAGCTAGTATGGCCATTTGCCTTTTATTCTTTTTTCTTTCTGACTGGAATTTAAATATGAGCCAACAGGTGTAGTAGCCATTGCACTGAAATGGGGATGCACTCTAACAACAGAACAGCAGACAGAGTGCTTTGCATTTTCAGAAGTGGTATGAGCTCTGGGTTACTATTTGAAAGTCTTATTTAAATAAGGAAAATAGCTTATTCTTTCAGATAATTTGCCAGTTTTTTTATGAATAGTAGAATGCAAATCTGACTTATATATCAGTCTTCTTGATTTGTGTCAGAAAAAATATTATCTGATCTCATGATATAGAGATATATTCCTCATAACAATGAGTTCCACTATTATACATACTCATTATGCATGAGCAGAAAAAGAAAAAATATGAGACACATTTCTTAACCAACAATATTGATGAAAATCATAATGTAATCATTGAATATTGACGATAAAAGTAACATATCATAATGACCATATCATATGGATGTGTAACTGTTATTACACCTAGAAGTAGCTATATAATTTTGGGCAAGTCTCTCAACTTCTTTGAGTCTAGATCTATGGAGTAGATAATATATTTTTCACAGGCCTAATGTGGATTTTAAATGTAATCATAGGTCTTAAGACATAATAAATACTTGTCATGACAATAATTAGACATAGTTCTTTATGAAACTAAAGAAGCTCTGAATCATGATACTAAATTTTCACCATCATTGAGCTATAATTTCAACTATTTTACCTTAACTTTAAAAACTTGAAATACTATTAAAACTCTATAAAGATTTTTAATTTCATGTCTCACTAAAAAATATAGGGCATTGTGCTTTGATGTTAGATTGGCTTATTTTCTTAGGACAGGATACCATTAAACTTGACTTGGGAAATTCATGTCTTCATTTTTGAAACTATTAACCCACATTGACATTTATAATTATGTTTATATTTGGTACTAAGAAAAATAATTATTACTATGATTTATAATTTTCAAATTTTATATATAATTTTTTCTTTCCCATATCTGGTAAGAGTAATTTTTTAAAATTTGGCACATACATACAACTTTAACACATACATACAACTTTAACACAGCCATTTATTGATTTAGATGTGATCATTTACAGTAAATAACATTTTTTCTTTTCAACAGCTCTAGTTAGTATTAGATTTTATGCTCTTTATTATTGAGTAATATTTCAAACTTATATTGTCTGAAATTTCTGCCTCAATCCAGAGTGTTTTCTAAGTTTGTTCTTTTTAGAACCTTACATATATAAATAGTGATATCTCATTTTGATAGTAAAAGGAACATCTCCTTCTGTTCTGTCTGGGAACAAGCCCTTAATAGTAAATAATTTCATTTATACCAAATTCAAGAAAGGGTGGAACAAAATTCCTACTGATAGTTCAAACTTAAGTGCCTAGGCATTATTAAAACACTAATATCATTATTATGATTAAATAATTCTCCACCCAAGAATTCAGATAAGAAACCTGTAAGATCTAGATAGAATTAAGAAAACTCATAAATAAATGCTCCCTAACCACAAAAATTCATGACACTTGGTCTTTTGTAACCATCTAATATTACATGGCTTACTATGTAACTTTCATAATTTGTTAAAGAACATTAGTATACTTATTGGAAACAAGGTATAGATATTACTACAGGTATCAGTAGCAAGCTAGCATCTCAAAAGTTGCAATAGACATAAGATATGAGAACAGAGCAATAGGACCAATGCTCTAGGAATCGGAAGCAGGCAGAAATACAAAATTTACAGGTTGTGAGTGTAAAGTTGGGGTTCCCAGTCAAATATTAGTATAATAGAAGGTAGTCGCATAATTTAAGGTACGTGTATACAAGAAAATTAAGTCTAAATAACATCCTGAATAGCTATATGGTATTGAAAAAACAAAAGGGCCCCAGAATTGCCATGACCTTAGTCAAATTAAGGCATAGGGCATAAATAATTACATTCTGTTGAAAATTAGAAAGAGGTCCACTATTTTTACCCTTTGTAAGAAGACATTAGTTGTGTCTACACAAAGGCCATCTGGGATGAAGTCAACAGTCAAATCAGGAGCAAAGATAAATAATTACCTCTTGCTTGGATTATAGAATAGTCTCTAAAGGAATTTCTTTAATCTCCTTTCAAATACATCTTAAATATACCATTAAAGAAATCTTTTAAAAGCACAAATTTGTTCAAATACTATAAATCTATAATTCTATGAGTTATAAAAATATAGAAAAGTAATATATAATATAAATATAGAAATTAAAATAATATAGATATTAAAATAGAAGACATTAAAATAATGTAGAAGAACATAAAAATAGTGTAGTATAAAACAATATTTTATAAATTAAATGAGAGTTTCGAAGTCCTTTAAAATTTGATCACAGCTAACTTTTCCACTCTTTTTCTTATATGTATCCAAATTTGTTGTATATTTCCACCCTAAAATACTACTATCTGTTCCTTAAACAAGGTTTTAGTGTTCATACGTCTTCCACTGAGATTACAAAATATGTTCAGATATTCAAAAGACAACTCAGATAATCATGCTTGTTTAAGAGAAAGGCCCAGGAACATAATTTGGTGCTGAAGCATACTTTGAGTTATACACTCATCATTGTCAATTAAAAAAAATCAATATTTTAAATCTAAAGAAAACCTCTGAGGGGATTTCATCTAACTTTTCTCATAATACAGAGGAAAACACTGAGAAACAAAAAAAATGAAGTGAATTTATTGATTGTATGAGTTGTTAGTATTAATGTCTTTTCCTTTTCATTAAAAAAACTGCCAACTGTAATTTGCCTCACTTTTAATAAGACACTAGGAAAATAAATTTAGAACTAAAGTCATTTATTTTTAAAATAGTTGCATATTGTTTTCTACTTTAAGTATATATATTTTAAAGATTTCTTTCCTTTTCTAAAATGTTGAGAAATCTACCTAAAATGATGTGTATAATCAGAATACAAAGACACTAAACAACACTCATTACAAGTAGAACTAGATGGATTTGAAGAAAGTTAACCTTACAGAAACCAAAATGATAACATACAGATCAACTTGAATAAAGAGATGTTTTATATAATATTTAAATAACTTCCATACACTGTTTAAAATTCAGGTGATTTTGGGGGGCTGGGGAAAGGAGGGGTCAGAAAATGGGAAAAGAGCTTAATAAAATGGAAAATTTTCCTCTTCTTTTTATTTTCTTGGTGATTGGGGTCTCATTGTTGCCTAGGCTAGTCTCAAACTGTGCCCTAGAGTGATCCTGTCATCTCATCCTCTGGAGTAGCTGGGATTGTAGCTATGTACCATTATGTCCAGCTAGAAATAATATTTTCTTTTATGACTATGCCTTGGAGTCTTAGCTTGATACTAAGCATTTCCAGTTATGAAAATGATCTGAAAAATGTTCAATCATAAAATTATAGGCATCTTCTTTATTAGGAAATTGTGTTGTTCTAGCAGGTTTTAGTTCATCTATCAGAATAAAATTCCACTCACAGGTTTCTTCCTTCCTTCCTCCCTCCTCCCCTCCCCTCCCCTCCCCTCCCCCCCTCTTTCTTTCTTATCATTTCTACCTCATATGTTAAATAAATAAAGAATAACTACCATTACTCCCATGCAATTGGCCTAGAGCTATACTAATTACAGGTAACATTTCTAATATTGTATACTCTTTCTATTCTCTGAAGGTACCACCAGCCAAAAATTCCTAATATGAAACATATTCCAAGGTTAATTATATCATTATAAGACTGGAGCATTATTTTACAACCTTCAAAGTTAATAAAATAGAAATAATCAAATTTATGAGTGTTTGGTAAAACATTAGTAGATGCATTTTGCGAAGAATTTAGACCTTCCAAATGAAGAAAAATTACAAAGTTATTATGTAACAAAATTATACATATTCAAATTATAATGAACTGAATTAACCTGAAGTTATAGATGGGAATGGCTCCATGTTGTCCTAGGTGAGCCCCTGACTGAATAAAGGTTTTGACATAGGTGTAAATTTAAACTTAGCTATGAGTTATTTAAGAAAAATAACAGCTTTTTTACATATAAACTTAATCTGTTAATTAATTATTATATAATAAGTTCATCTCTCTAAACCATAATTATTATACAATAAGCTCATGAAAAAGTATATAGATTGAAGCATTTGTGAGATTACTTCTAATAACATTAGAATTAAAAGGAAAAAAATATATAAAAATCTACTTCAAAACTAATTTCAAAAATTAGGCTAAGAGATCAAATGATTTCCTTAATTAGAAATGAGATTTCCCCCAAATCCAAGTGTTAATATATAATGAAAGTATGAACTATGTGTGGAGTACTTATATATTACAAGCGTTCCTTAATTTGCAAATAAAAAAACGTCTGGGATATGAGCAACTTGTCCAAAGTCTTATCATATGTTATAAAATAAAAATTAAAACTCAAATCTGTCCAATCTTTCCCACTATTCTACTATGATTAAGTCTTGATGAAAAATCAATAATCTGGGCTGGGGTTGTGGCTCAGCGGTAGAGTGCTTGCCTAGCACATGTGAGGCCCGGGACTCGATCCTTAGCAAACATGAAAATAAAATAAATGTATTATGTCCAACTACAACTAAAAAAATAAATATTTTTAAAAAAGAAAAATCAATAATCATGTGCCCATTAGAAAATTTCTCTTACACCATAACCTACCTCTGAAGACCATATTTTGTCCTAATATTGATACCAAATGCTTAAAATTAACTATATCTAAAAACTTTTCCAAATGTTCCTACCCTTTACCATTTCAGTTTTCCCTCCATACCCAATCCATTTTCATTGACTATCCGCCCCCGCCCCTCACCCCACCCCGTGGAAAAAAAATCCTACTGGGAACTTATTACGATCAAGGCAAAATATCTGCCACTGAAAAGACTGCAAATATAAACAGAATATAGTCCAAATTATCAAGAAATATAAAGCTTAATATGAAAGATAAGAAAATTCTCAGCATGTAAAACAGAAAATATAATTTTTTGAGGGATAAGTACTATAGTTGTATCAGAAGGTATATATGTTTTCACATTTTGGATATTCTTATATTTGGTTTATTAACACATCTTATTTAATCCTATTAGCCTAAATGGAATAAGATTGGAAAGAATATTTCTATAGTATTTCATCACATTTTGTTCCTTCTTTATTTCCCATATCCTCCTTGATTTCATACAGCAAGATTTCACCCCATTCTATGATATATATCATTCATCTCCTGTAGGGTACTATAATTGTTAGCAAAACTATCTCTGAAGGATTGATAAAAGCAAATGTGAAAACTTTTTTTTTCCTGTTGGAGGTAAAAAGAAAATGTTATTCCTGCGTATTCTTAGGCAATATACAGAAAGAAATTGTACTCTTGGCAACAGCAGCTATTTTCCATAGATTGGTACTTTTACCTGCAGGTAGCCAGATATAATTTAAAATTCTTTCTTTTGCTAGTTATTAGAAACATATCTACTAAAAGGGAAGAAATAACAATTTATCATTTATTTTATACTGTAGTCTAACACATAAGTTGCTGTCTTAGTCATCTGAAATGACTTATTCATAACAAAAAGATATTCTTTTTATACTTCCTAATCTGAAATATGACTACATGGTATGAGGTAGAAATTCACAACTAAATGTAAAGAATTGGACTCATGCATGAATGTCAGCATTAAATTATAGCTAGGAAACCATATTTAAATGTGTTTTATGATTTCAGAAAGATCATTTTAAAAATAAACTTGCAAACACAAAACCACAATATTTTTTATCTCCAAAGACCTGAAAAGGTAGTTGGAAAAACACCAAGAAATACAAAGAGAAAAGCAACAAAAATCAAAGAGATTGAAATGTTCAAAACAATCAAATTTGCTTTCAAAATACATTAAAGCATTAATTTAGAAGACCATTAGCTACTTTGTGGAGATGTGTTATGAACTGAATTAATTCTTCCCAGATTTATATATTAAAGCCATGTACCTCTGAATGTGAGAGTATTTGGAGAAAAGGCTTTTACAGAGGCATTTTAGGTAAATTGAGGTCACTTTGGTGGACTCTAATTCAATCTGATTGGTGTCCTTATGAAATACTGATATAGAACACAGACATAAACAAAGGGAAGACCATGTTAAGGACACAGCAAGTAAGCAGCTATCTGAAAGCTAAGAAGCAAGGCCTCAGAAGGAACTGACCATGGTGAAACTTTGATCTTGAATTTTTAGCCTCCAAAAACCGTGAGAAAATAAATTCCCATGTTTAAACCACCTAGTCTATGTTATTTTATTACGACATCCCTAGCAAACTAATACAAGATGTTAAGGGAAAAAGAAAACTAAAGTCAGAAACGTTCAAAATCAAAGATTAAGCTTAAAATATAAAATTTCTAGAAGTTCACTGTAATTACCAAGTCTTAAACTATAGGTCTTTTATATTATTATTTTTATTCCTATTAAGATAAGGAAGAAATAAACCATGGTTATTTCTATCATAAAACATGGAAAACAGAAATCCCTGGCTCAAAGCTTGATAGTATGTGTGTGTATCACTTACATGTAAATATAATTTTATTATCTATGTATATTTCTATGAACAGATAGATATTTGAATTAAAGTTGAAGTATACTCAGCTCTCTAGGACATAGAAATGGTAAGATAACAATTTGGGTAGATAAAAATTCAACTAGTCTGGCAAAAATAAGACAAATGAAATCAATTTTTAGGTTTTTAATAATATCATAAATTTCCACCTTTCCTCCTATTCTTGTTACTAATGTTTAAAATTACCATAGAGATAAATTTACCTATGTGTACTAGATTGTTAAAGATAACATATAAGACTATATCCCCAAGGGGTTTGATGAGAGCAAGTTATCTATTGGACACAGCAATTCTTTTTCTTCTTCTTCCCTACTATCATCATCATCATCACCAACAACATTATCATATCACAGCTAACATGAACTGATTTACCACACTGTTCTAACATATATATAGAGATAGATAGATAGATAGATATGATATATATATCATATCTATCTATCTATCTATCTATATATGAGAGAGAGAGACTTAATTATGAAAACAATCCTATGAGGTCAATATACCTTAAAGAATAAGAAACTGAGGCATAAGGATATTAAATAACTTTCCCAAAGTAGGATTTGAAGGCACTGAATTCAGGCAGCTTGGGTTTGGAGTCCACACTTTCAACACCACTCTCTATTCCATATTTAGTCATAATCCCTAAAAATTAACTGAAGAGTGATGTTAAAAAAATTCCCATATATCTTTATTAGTATAATCAAGACTTCAGAAGTTCTGCTGTGAATGTGGCCACAACTGTAGTTATTGACAATTCAAAACTATAGCAACAAATTTTACTTCCAATGGCTTTTTCTTCCTTAGAGACATATTGGCTACCTTCCTTTATTTATCTCAGAAATAAGGGGACAAATTATAAAAATACATATGTATTTTTGAGTTACTTTCAAATTCTAGTTTGGTGAGTGTTTAATATAAATGAGAAAACTACTTTTACAAGTAAGCATGAAATATTTTTTAAAAAACTATAAAAGAAGAAAATAGGACAGAAAGGTTTTAAAAATATGACTTTATCTTTTCAATATGTGGTTGTCTTTTAATTATGCCATACAACTATTTGTTGATTTTGTAAACAAGATTGAACATGAAGTCTTTCTTAATCAAGCCTTGATAAGATTACAACTAATATGTCTTGTACTTTTGGAGCCATATTGTATACTATTACATGATAGTTTAATAATGTTTTAAAACCTGGACTTATTTCTCTTCATAAATACCCTTGGAAAAGGAACAACCATACAGTGATGTGGTAAAGTATACAGCAAGTGATTAATTAAGGGCACAGAGGCTGGCTGAGTTGGATAAGGCAGAGAGACAATCTACTAGGTTTGACCTGGTTGGGGTCACGAAGCAATCAAAATTATATAATACTTGGTGAAATGTATCTCAGCTGGGGAATGTGAGAGGTGGGACAGCATCCAGGACATAGTACACTTTATCAGAGTCTGGCAGGCTAGTCTGGCAATAACCATGCTTTCAAGTAATGTATCTGTTTTGTTTTTTTCTCACTAAATTCTCATAGTATTAGTTCCACTGATTTCCAGAAGTTTCCCTAAGGATTTTACTATATAGAACCTAAAGCTATCAGATTGCAGGGTTGTATAGAAATATACACAATACATATAAATGTTTAACAAGGTAGAATAGAAGTTCAGAAAAACCGTGGGTTTCAATGAAGAAATTCAGATGCAGATACTGGCATTCTCTCTAGCATATTCAGTAAGCTGAATTAGTAACAATGCTCTTTTTTAAAAAGAGCATTTATTGGAAATCTTCCTCCAAAATCAGCACAACGGTATCTTACTCTTATAACACTTATGACTTCAAAAGTTTCTGATTTTTCTCCTCTAGAATTCAGAAGCAGAATAACCCATGAGTTTCTTTTAACATTTCAGAAGAGACCCAAAGCCTATGGTAATCCATTTAACCTATTATCTAATAGAACAAGTTAATATTGTAGAAGTAGAGGACAATGAGGTAAAGAAAAAAAATTAATTCTGATCCAAAAGTGCCGCAGTCCGGCTGCAGCAAAATAACTGGGGGGGTGAAGAGGAACTTGTGTAGATTGATACAGCTGGAGTGGGAGCCATTTATTGTAGGACCAGAGTGGTATATATACATTCCACACAGCTTATCTTAATTAACATAAGCTAGATACAGCAGTCAACCAATAAAGAATCTCCACACTCAATGGCTTCCTGGCGTTACTTCACAAACCACTCCCTCTGCAAAATGCCAGGCACCGTCTTGACTTGTTTACAGACTCTAACACAAAAGCATAAGGCATTCTGCTGGATATCTGACTAGACCAAGCCAAGCAGGAATATTTTGAAAATTTGAACTTTACCTCTCTGTTCATGAAACAGTATACTATTTATTCTGAGGGAGGACACTTCATTCTTTCCAGAAATGAAGCATGATAGACTCCATGAGGACTTTTCTGGGCAGAGACTGGGTTAGTGAGATCACTCTTGTTAAGAGTTCTCTCAGTCTATTTGATCAGATGATACCATCAAACAACAATCTGGTGTCCATATATATTATATTCTCTTGGTATTCTGAACATTGCTGCTATAGCAGCTCTTCCTCCAGCGCCTATAAGACCTGCCTCAAATTTACTATGTTATTGGGCTAATAACTACGACTGTCTGCTTAAGAAAAAAAATTTTCCCAAGAATTCTGTTTCAATCATTGTTATAAAATTAAAATATAATTCATTTTTCCTTTGTTCATCATAACCAAATTCATGTGTTTTCATGTATCTTCTTAGTAATTTGTATATGGACATCTATCTATATTTTAAAACTTGCTTTATATAAATCAAATTTAATCTTTCAGTTTTCATATCTATTTATGCCACCACTATGAAAGAGTATTTCTTTCTAAATACCTCTAGCCATATGTGTGCTTATAAATTATTTCAAGGCCTAGTAACCTTTAATGTTGACCTTGATAGCATAATTTCTTAATTTCAGTAGTTTTGTTTATAATTTTTCCATTAGACATTATGTTATAATATATTTTCTTCAATATCCAACTAATTTTAAGATTCACAAATTCTTTCTTTGATTGTTCCTTTGAGTATTCTCTACTCAAATCCCTTTATAAAATAAAGGGAAACAACCAAAAATATTTGAACCATGCTAAACTCCTTTTCATTAGCTTAATTATTTCTTTATCATTTCTTTGTGGCCCCACCATATGCATTTCCCGTTTCTAAATTTGCTGTTTTTATTATAAAGTAATTTTGTCTGCATCATTTACTGAGCATTTAGTAGGTGCTAACCTATTTATATACATACATCATCTTATTTAATCCACATCTCTGCCCTATGAAATGGATATCACAACTCTGTTTAATATAAAGAAGTTGAGAATATAGAAATAAACCCACCAAAGCCACCCCAGGTAGAGTGTGCCTCACTCTTGGAGGTGATTTCATCTATCACAAACTGCTGTCACATTTTGATGATATTTTAACCTTAAAGATTTCCTACATAAACATCACACATTTAATTAGTACATATATGGCCATGCCTAACCGGCCTCAACATGTCTCTCCTCTGTTGATGACTCCATCACCTGTGTTCTTGCAAGTCAATGTAAAACATTTAACATTTGCATTGAACATGGCTTCTCAGTGTTGAGAAGAGAATAAAGTCTAATAAAATAAGACTTTCTAGTTAAATGGCAGTCTACTTGCCAAAAGTAATTTGTCTTTAACTGTCTGAAATATTTTATATTGATAGTCTATAATTTCATCAATTTTAGTTTTATATGTATTTACAAAGGCTTTCTAAAAATATATGTTATATTCATATTTTTTAAGCTAGTTTATTTGGATTCCTTTACTCAATATGTCTTTGAGATCTGTGAATGAGTGCTTAACAACTAGAAACGGGAAAATAGTTAATAGGATATAGATGAGAAATGTCTGTGATCAGGCATGCATATAAGGAAGAAACTCTTTTTTTTTAACTATACTGTCCTGTACTTCTAGAATGTTAACTTGTTCTATAATAGGTTAAATGGATTATCATAGGCTTAGGGCCTCTACTGAAATGTTAAGAGCAACTCATGGGTTATATTGCTTCTGAATTCTAGAGGCAAAAAATCAGAAACTTTTAAAATTATGAGTGTTGTAAGAGTAGGATACTTTTGTGATGATTTTGGAGGAAGATTTCCAATAAATGCTCTTTTTAAAAAAGAGCATTGTTACTCCAAAAAAATAAGCTTTGATTTCCAATAACTATTGTAATAATGAACTGTATAGCATCTTTGAAATGCTGTGGACCACCTTAAAAATATCATCATAACAATACTGATTCTGGAATATTTAAAAATATTAAATGTAGCTAATTTGAAAAACAAATGTTAAATAAATATAAGATTCTTCAAATTAATTCTCATGTATAAATAAGAACACATTATTTGACTTTAAATTATTGAGGATTATATTAATTTATCATTATATTAAACATAGAAGAGTAGTTGGCCTATAGTAAACTATAATTTATGCTTTTATTTTTAATAAATCATATTTCTTAACTACAAAGAGAAAACTGATCTTTTAGAAAAAATAATAATTGATGCCTAAAATACAACTGATGAATTACATTCAAGTTGGGATAAAGAATACAACAGGTAGAAAAAGTATATGAACTACACAGTTAAAACCAAATTTGAGTTGAATTTCTCAGAGAAAATCCCTAAGAAATTATCCACTGATTAACTTGAAATCTGTCCGCATATGCCTTTTGCTACTCTTATTAAAACTACATAAAACTGTCTTATAAGGATAGTACCTTAATAGGTTTTGTTCTCTGCATGTTTTCATGGAGAGTAACTAAAATTTTTCTTTTAAACTTAGTAAGAATTATTTACAACTATCCATACAGAAGTACTGAGAATTTTAGAGAAGTAGTGGAAGTTAGAATGTGAACTGTAGTTTTTTAAAAACCTAGGCTAGCATTCAATTAGATTCCATACAAAGCATTGTAATCACTTTATTGAAACTTCAGGAATATAGCTAATAAGTATATAGCATATGCTCATATGTTGAGGCTTTAGATATCATCCCAGTTATTTCAAATTAGCAATAAATAATACTTTCCATGACCTAGCTATGTGAACTTGGGAAGGTTATTTATTTTAGTAACCTGCACCAGGAACCTATTGGGGAGACATCTTTATCCCTGTGCTACTCTATAACAGTACTTTTATCTGTTAAATGATTTTTTTTCAGAAATAAGACTTTATATTTTAAAACACAGAGCTCTACAGTGGACTCCGTAATTGATATTTTAAATCAAAATAAGGAAGTAAAGAATGGATATACAAGCTAAGCACCCTTCAACAAAAATAGAGGGATGATGTTAAAAATTTTAATCTGAGAAACTGTTAGTATAGAAACTAATAATAATTTAATCTATCTACCTATCTATCTATGCCCTTTACTAAAGAGGAATCCTCTATAATTCCTTTTTCTACCTATAAAGAACATCAACCTAGGGATGATAGGGAGATAGGTCACCCAGCAAGACAATTCGACATCAGGAAATAATTTGTAGGAATACAAAATAGCATTTTGTTTTGGACCCTTTAAAAAAATTGTACTTTCATGACTTGATTATATTTTAGAATAAGCTGACTACGTAATTCCAGCAATAGAAAACAGAATGATAGGATTTGTTAGAACCTGTAAGAAGCTTTATGAAAATGTCAAATGATTTATTCTCTAAATTGATCTTTTTTTTTTTTTTTTTTTGTACCATGGATCAAACTCAGGGGCACTCGGCCATTGAGCCACATCCCCAGTCCTATTTTTTGTATTTTAATTTAAAGACAGTGTCTCACTGAGTTGCTTAGCACCTCACTCTTGCTAAGGCTGGCTTTGAACTTGATATCCTCCTGCCTCCGTCTCCGGAGCCTCTAGGATTACAGGCCTGAGCCACCATGCCTGGCTAAATTTGTCTCCATTTTTTGATAACAGTACTCATGTCTGGCTTCGAGCTAAAACTGTAATTAAGAAATTCAACTCCAATTATCTAAAAGTGAATTTCACAATCTGTTCAGGTTAGATAACTATCTTTGAAGCTTTAGTTTATATCAGAATCTCCCAATAGGGAACCCAACCAGAGAATTTTGATTCCACAGGTCTGGAGAGAGCCCAGAGAACTGCTTCCAAAACATGCAGGTGATGAGGATGCTACTGCTCCGAAACTAAAAACCACTACTTTACAGAATACATAAGAAATTATATTTCTTAGTATAATTAGTCCTTTGCTAATACATAGAATTTTATTCCCAACTTAACAATGGTTGGTGTCAAAAGTTATGCAATTTTGAGGACTTAAACATTCATTTATCCATAAATTGGAGTGGAATCCAAATTTATTTCAGGGGAAAAATATTCTCATCTATGCTTATAGTATTTCTTTGGTTGATAGCCATGTAATAAAATTCTGTCAAGAATCATTGTTATTGCTTCTAATGAAATTGTTTTTAATTGTATGAGCAATATAAATCATATTGCTGATAATTTCCTTTCTGCATTTGCTGGTGTTAGGAAGCTCAAGGTCAAAACACATGCCTCACAAGACACAGGTGTATAATAGCTCACACTATTTTGTCCACAAACTTCACTTCGGAATTTAATGTTTTGTCCTGACTTTATTTTCTCTTGATATATCGTCTTCTGCTTTCACACTATTATTTAGAGTATCATGTGTAATACAGTATACATGATACTCATGATATACAATCCTGTCATGAACCAAAAACAATTTGAAAACAAAGGACATGAAGAGAAAGAGCAATGAAGTAAGTCTTTATTTTCTTCTTTGCTAGACTTCATACCTCAACTTATTCCCCAAAAAAGTAGTTCAAAATATTCTTACTAAAAGATCTTTTCAATTACTAATAATACTTCAATAGTATATAATTTGTTTCAGTAACTCAATAGTAAGCCAGATTTAACTAAAATCTATAAAGAAAAAAATCTGTAAGAAATCAAAGAAGATAATAATTCTTCCTAAACATTTTTGAGGGGTTTCAGATTTTATAAAATGAAAAAGTCTGTTTATTGTTCAGATCTTTAATGTCCTATACTATATACTAATCTTTTTTAATAAGGCAAAGTCTATCCCTAAGAGCTAATATACAAACACAAAAATTTTAACACTTAATAATATCATGGGGCCACTGCATTTTATGTTTGTGTCTGACTAATCTGTATTCAGTAGTATGAAAGAATCTAATGGCTTCATATGATTAATTGATTATTTTACAACTTTTAAAAAGAAAAATGTCTTGCCTTTGAATGGTAATCTTGTTCCAGTCTGGAATCTGATCCGGCTACCTGTTTGTATTTGTTAATTTTCATTTGGCGATTTCTCTCCTCTATATCCATAGCACCTATCGAGTAGAAAAAAACCCATAAAATTAATGTTTAGTTCTTTTTATCTGACTCCTACTTATAGGATGCATAAAAGAAGAAATGATAGACTAATATATTACTTTCACCCAAAGTAGTATATACAAATTAAATGTCATTATTTTTGAAATTTATTCAAAGTTTGAAATTTGGTAAATAAAAGTATGATTTTGAAATATGGAAAAATAATTTTAATCTAGATAAAATGTAAACGGATTTAAGGCAAAGACAGCAAATCTTCCAAAATAGATAGAAAACATTTTCTGGTACATCTACATACAGGAAAATATATTAGATAACAAACATATTTGATAACAATAACAGTATAAGAACTTTTAATTCATCAAGATTTATTCAGTGATGACAAAATTTTCAGTAAGCCAAACTGGGTTCAAATACAAGTTTAGGAACTATTATCATAAAATTTAGGCCATATATTTAAGCAGGTTACTCCAGCACATACAGGTAGATCCATTTATAAAGAAGTTTTTAATTAGAATTTTCTAGAACTAGAATCCAGAAAGAGGCCCTTGGAATACTACTCCTGTGAACATAAGATGGCCAGTAAAGGCACAAAGTATTACTGAAATCAATTTAAAAAAAATAGGTGCAAGGAGATGAAAATGGAAAGGGTGAACCTATCATTAAATAATATCCATGGCCTGTGTAACTTGTTCTACCTCAAAACCAATCAATTATAGATATCAAAGGGTCTTTGAAAACTTTGGTTGGAATATGAGCTAAATTCAGTTAGCAAATAGCAAATATGAAAAATCTTAATAGTATATTTATAAATTTTATTAAGAGATTTTATAGGAAAATTCAATTTCTCATAAATACATATAATGGGAGAACAAAAATCTCAATTATATACTATACATTTATGTAGTAGAAAAAATAAGCTTAATAGGTTTAAAAGATTAGCCATAATAAAATGTCATTGTGTAAATTCACAAACACTGTGTATTCAGGTAAAAATGTACCTTCTACCAGATGTATATACCCCCTTATTTTAAAGCCGCAATAAAGTTATTCAGGCAAAAGTGTATCTATTAAAAAATGAATATTTTAATACTTACGTGATTTAAAAAATAGCAACAAATAAAAATGTAATTGAAAATATTCTAGCATCATTAGAAGTTACAGTATCCTCTTCTGAACCAATATTTTAAATTTTTAATATTTTAATTTTTAAATATTACTCCCTTCCCTGCAAAAATGTTGCTGTATATTAGATAATTCTTGCTAGTTACAAATAGTAAGTAAAAACTGATTAATTGAAATAATATAAAAAGAAAATGTCTTGAAATAAGTAAGAAAATCTTGGATAACCATTTGTATAGAGTTCACATAATATGACTTCTAAATATGCCAGTAAATTTGACTCAACTATTTAATAAGTAGTTAATAAACTATTAATAGCCATATTTTAATAACAATTTGATTGTCAAATTTTAAAACAGAATATTAATATCATAATATTAATCATAAAACCAGGTGAGTGCCTCCATGGTATGAATGTGAAATACAGTCAAGTATACCTATCTATTAGTCTATAAAACTACAATTGTGGAATTGTTTGTACCTCAAGAGATATCTTCATAAATATATTTATTTTCTCCAATGACAAGAGAATAAAAAATATACTAGTTTAGCATCGAAAAATGTATGTATACAAAAAAGTATTAGCTAAACTGAGTGGGAGGTCCCCAAAACAACTTTCATTTTGCTATTACTGTAGAAAAACAAAGTGTCAAATATGAATAGTACTGGTTGATAAGGAAATTTAAACACATACATATATAGTATATAGTTATACACACAGACAAACATATACATGTTATGACAATTGGACCACTTTCTGGATGGCAACCTCCTACAGCAGCTCCATTAAGCTCTTTCTGATTACTAGATAATACACTTCCAGTGGCTGGCAAACTTTTTCTGCAAAGAGTTCAATGGCAAATTCTGTAGACTTTCTGGAATTATTCAACCAGTTACTCTGCAACAATTCTGCTACTGTAGCATGCAAGTAGCTATAAACAGTGCATAAACAAATGAGTGAGCCTGTAGACAATGTACAAACAATAAAACCAAATTTACAGAACAAGCATGGTGCAGGATTTGGACTTTTACACAATGACTTAATGTTGCTTGCAAACCTGCCTTTCTCCATAGTAATGGTTTTTAAATTAGGTAGAATAAGACTTATTTAACATCATTTATATTTAAAAGAACACTAGGAGATATGAGAATATTAATCTACATTTGCTATGTAAGCAAAGATGCAAATCAAGTGATATAACCATGTGAATATATCGATTAAACTCCAATTTGAAATAGATCTCTCATCTCCAGATCCAATTATCATTTATTGATGGTCCCCAAACAGAAAAATTGCTGAATATAGCCTTAACTAATGAAATCTCAATGAGCCATTTTACTCAATAAACTTCAGTAAATATGCTTTTAATATATAGCTTTAAATTACTTTAGGAGAATATCCATTGGGCAAATAATAACCAAACAAGCCTCTTGAAAATTGTTTGGCTCATATGAAGTCTTCTATTCCTTTTCTATTATTTATAACCCATTTCTGTTAAGAAAAAGTCCACAAAGAAAAACATTCTTAAGAGGAAGATCTCCTATGATACAGGAATCCATCTTAGAGAATTCTTCACTAGCAAGTGCATTTTTCTATGCTGGTCCTTTGCTCTACCTATGGAAAATAGTACAGAAATAGTATTTTGGTTTCATTCAGTTTTTTTTTTTTCCTCACTGAAATGAAAAACAACTTAAAAGGAATCAATGCAAATAGAAGGGCTGTTTACTCATTGAGAAATGGACCACATAATTACTAAACTTTCTTTCAATTATTATCCTATGCCTACTCTATAAAAGGAAAATAAGTGATGAAGTGGAAGATTTTTGTTCTCTTTCTGAGTCACAGTACAAATTTGCATATCCTGCAATAAAAAATAATTACTTGACCACAGAACACTTATTAAATGTCCTCCCCACCTTTTATCTATTAATTTCTTTCTCAAGTAGTCTCAGAATTTTCTAAGACATTTTGGGAAATGATGGTTATAGGTTTAGAAGGCAAATTTATTTAGGCATCTCTAAGGTTCATGTTCTTCTGTGTGATAAACAATGCTTAAGACAGCTTAGTGGTTTGATTCAGTTTTGAAAATTAGTCATTATATGTTTGAAAGCAAATAAAATATTAAATCACCTTCACATTGTATTAAATGTGATTAAGAAGGTAATGTGACAATCAGATTTCTTGGACAAATACCTTTGAAACAGAAGTTTGTATATTTGTGTCTATCCAAGAGATAATCCGTTAATGTATTAAAGTAATATTCATGTTATCTAAAAATCTTATAAGTATAAATTATTATCTAAGTAAACTAAGAAAATATTTTCCTGTTTCATAAATACCAAATTTCACTTAAATTATGCTGAAAACAGCTCTGCATTATATATATATATATATATATATATATATATACACACACACACACACACACACACAAATCCTCTTGAATTCCATTAGTTTTAGTATTTCTACAAGATAAACTGCATTTTATCAAAACTTATATTATTGGCTTTATTATAATGCATTTAAATTATTCATGGCCTTTTTTCTACTTTAAAAAATTTAAGCCACAGAACAAAAAGGTGCTAAATTTGAATGTTCTAGAATTTATAAATATCTCAAATTACTTGTTTTTCTCAAACTTAAAGCTCTTTATCCATTTTCAGGAACATGCTGATCCTAATTTAATGTGTTCCTTAAAATCAAAGCCTATATTCTGGAAGTTATTTATTTTGATACAAGCCATTTAAGAGGATTACTTTGTGTCTTGGACTATGACTCAACAGTAGAGTGCTTGGGTTTAATCCCCAGCACCCCACACACACATACACACACATACAGGTTTACTTGTTCTTAAATCAATAAACTAAGTCTATGGTTATTTTGAACTTAAAAAAATATTTAATATATCCAGCAAGTTAAAGTCATATTGATGCAAAAAAAAAGTTAACATATACATGGACTTCTAATTCAAAGACCTAGCTGAACATGTCCAAATTAGGTAGCATCAAGCCAGTGAATGTGTAAGAGTCAGCATTTGCATGTACAATACAAAGATCATCAGCATACCTTCTGTGATTTCTATAGTACACTGCAAAGAGTAATAGTTTTGATTTTGCTCTTCCACACACACACGCACACACACACACACACACACACACACACACACACACACACACAATGCTCTTGTGGTCCCAGAGTAACTTCATCCTCTAAACTACTTTGAACAAAGTACACAGGTTTGGCAGTGCTGTGATTCACAATGAAGTTGAATACTGTAATACATAAGACTGCTAATTCAGTCATCTTGTGAAATTTAAACAAATACTCTCATCTTGGAATTTTAAGAGGGGAAACTATTAAGCCTAGTACCAAAACTCAAGAAAGAACCTCAAATTTTGTGAAAAATAAAAATTTAGAAACCTATCATTATAGACTAGTGGAATTCCAAGACTTTCTTATTTAAATTCAGAAACTGCACTGGGTACTATTCCAAATTCCACTAATTTAATGGTTTTCTTCCATCATTAATTACATATTTGTCCTCAAGTTAAAATAAAAAGTACTTCCTTTAACTGAAATAAAAACTCTAAGTGCCAATCAGTTTCCTGAGGACCTCTGATGCAAACAATCACATCTGTAACTCTTTTGATTATTATGTCTTACAAACCAAGATCTATCTTGACATGATTTGGATATAGAAAACAAATTTATATTGTTCATATTTGTAATAAAATAACATCAAGAACTTATGAAATAATCATTAAACATTTGTATTTTATAACTGAATTTATTCTAAATCAAATCCTTTTTAAAGTGCATATTAAATATTTTCCAGTTAAGAATTAAAGATATTTGTGCCAATTTGAGGCTTTATTTAAGAGTGAAAGAGTCCCAATCTCAAACTATTTCCTATTGAAGCTAACCAAATAATTTATAACAAAATAGACAAAATATAGAATTAATTAGTTTGTTTTCATAAAATACATGTAACGATAAAATAAATATACTCTGAATACTAAATCAAAATATTACTTGAGACTTTATTCTAATTGAAGCTCAACAAGTATATTACTTACATAGAAGAGACATATTTCAAAATTAACTATTCCCCACCAAACCACTGAAGAAAGGAAAAAAATACTTTTGATAGCTATCCTAAAAAATTCCATTTTACAAACATTTTTCCTAATAAAAGTGAAAAGAAGAGAGATACAAATAACACATATTAAATGATCAAAGCTAAAAGAGTCAAATTATGTACTTTCCAAATGCTACATTGATCATTTAGATATGAACCAAAAAAAATGCAATGAAGAAAAGGCAGCTATTTGCATACAATTACAAAACAGAAAGCATGACTGTATTAAATTTCAAGGTTCAGTGGAACATACTTTAAAAGTAATAATGATTTTGTTCAATAGTCAGAGAAATAAGTATGGAAATTATTAAATTCAAATGACTCATGAGAAAGAGTATGTAATATTTTATATCATATTTTTATTTTAAAAGGCAGTGCAATTCAGGAAGAAAAAATGGCTTGATTTTATCGAATGTTTAAGTATATGTTCAAGATATATTAACTGTAAAAAATTTTTTTCAGAATGGTAACAGCTGTTAAAAAAGTAAAACCTATTTATGTGAAAAATTTCAAAGTCTCTGCTGTACAACAGCACTGTTACTTAAAGATACAACACATTTGTATGTATATTAAAAGGATTTAAAGGGGTCATATTTTAGAGCCTGAAATTCCACTTTCCACGATTTTCCCCAAAGAAATAAGTCAGTGTGCAAAGATGTAAATGCATTTATCCCACCATTATTGGGTAATTGTGAAATCCTGGGAAAAAACATCCTAATTGTGCAAGGATAGGTGATTAGATATCTGCATTATGATACATCTGCAGAATATTATGCATTCATGAAAAGTGCTGAGGGTGGTGTATTAATAATTAATAATCTATAAATATATACAAAATTAAAGATATTGTAAATTATAAGTATAAAAAAATTAAGTGGAAAATGTGGAACTATAGTTTATAAACCATAACTATAAAACTATACATATTCATGAAATACATGCCCATGACCTAGACAAAAGAGAAAGGGAGTAAAAATATTTGAAGGTTTACATATTGAAATGTTAGCAGCTATCACTATACATTTGAAGTAAGTATAAGTGCTATTTGGTTTCTATTTGTTAAACAAAATTTATGCAAAGAAGTTCATATTATCTCCACCGCTTTTTTTCCCCCTTTTTGTACCAGGGAATGAACCTAGGGATGCTTAACCACTGAAACACATCCGCAGCCCTATTTATTTTTTATTTTGAGACAGGTTCTCACCACGTTAGCTAGGGCCTTGCTAAGTTACTGAGGCTGGCTTGAACTTTTAATCCTCATGCCTCAGCCTCCCAAGTCACTGGAATTACAGGCATATGCCACCATACCTGGCTCATCTTATCCATTTTGAAAATGATGTTTGCATTATGATCTGATAAAAATGTTTTGAAAGTCAAAGTAAAAGGCTTTTTAAAATACCCATGTGCAATTATTCATTACTCAGTTTAATAGAATGACATAATTTTATTTGTTAAAGGAAGCATTTAGATATATTGATTGAAAGTATACATAACAAGAAATACTTCCAACTGAACAAAATAGACTTTTCCAACTTATGAATATCAATACAAAAATTAATGTTGTATGTTTTTAAAGTTTCCACATTAGTATTTTCCAATATAGGATGAGAAATTATGTAACAATATTTTTTAAAGGTATTCGAAAATCATCTGTCCACAATCACTTGCCTATAATGAATTTTCAGATATTCTTTTTTGGTGGTGCTGGGAATTGAACCCAGGGCTTTGTGCATGCAAGGCAAGCACTCTACCAACTGAGCTTTATCCCAAAGCCTCAGAAATGGTTATATTGAAACTTCACATATCATATACTAGAACATCATTTAAATGAGTACCACTTTTTGCTAGATAAATCTATAACTAAACGTAGATATAATATAAGGAATAATAAAAACTGAAATGTATTAAATTCAGAAAAACACGAAATAAATAGTTCATAAGACTTACACATTACGTGAAAATTATTTCAGTATTAGTACCAGGGCAAGCAGAGGTATTTAATTATGAATAGCAAGAAAAACATAAAACTGTGCAGATAACATAAGTTTTAAGAAATACTTATTTGCAAATCAATCAATTTTTAGAATTTTTCTATTGAGATCACTAGAAACTGACACATTTCAAATGAAAGAATATCATGTTGATTGTTTATAATGTGTTTGCTTATAAAATAATCTTTACTTTGCCTCCAAGAATTCAAGAAATTTGAAATTCATAGGTGCTAAGTGACAAATGGAATTAGATGAAAAATAAGTGCTCTAGAAATTAACAAAATTGTTATATTATTTGAGGCTCATGGTTATGATCTCTGGTCTTTTCAATTTGGTTCTAAACCTTAACAATCTATTTTAGATATTAAGTTACTTGTTAATTCATGTACTTGTGTGATGTTTATCTTTTAATTCCTACCATATTCATTAAATAATACTTCAAGGGAGATGCTACAGACAAGTTTCATATTCCTTATAGTCAAAAAGAAACACACGTGAACTACTTTGGGACATAAGTATAACCTAGAAAACAGTGTAATATTGAAATCTAAATGCATTGAACAGACTAAACAAAATTGAATCATTTGGAAGATTAGATTTTAGCACCAGTTTAGATTTCAACATTAAAAATCAGCACACATTTGACCCATGGGAGAAAATCAGGGTTTGTACTTGGAATGTGCAGTGGACATAATGAAGATAATCACTAAAGAATTGATGGGGTTTGCAACTACCCAGGTTCTGATTAATGGGTATATTTATAATAGGTAGCATTAAATAAAATCTTAAAAACAGCACTGCTTTAAAACATAAGAGAGAAGATTTGGATTTGAATCTTAGCTTAATAAATCTTACACTACCTTTCTAGACATTAAATTCCTTATCTGTAAAATGAATAGGTTTGAACCAGATACACTTTATGATTACCTATGCTGTAAAACTCTCTGGTTGGTTGATTTTGAAGTTAAGTGATACCTGGCATTTGTTGTGTTATATTACCATGCCAATTTCCTTAATTGAGGTAAAGTGATCTAGAAATTCATAATGTGTTTGTCTTGGGATTGCATTCATTAAAATACTCTTAATAAAATGTGGTGTGTGTGTGTGTGTGTTGTGTGCATGTGTGTGTGTATGCCAATGTATTCTTTCATTCAAAATGGAATGAAGGCAGAAATTATATAAGGATACAAGGAGAGAAGGAAGAAGAAATAGAGAAAGTGTGAGCCAGAGCCTGGAAGACATAGAGACACAAATACATAGATTATATTGAAAAAAGTTCATTAAAGCAGGAACTTTAAAAGTTGATTAAAGCAATATTGTAGACAGTTATATTAGGTTAAAATACAACTGTTTTACTATATACATTTTTTGTTGTGATGCACAGTGACATATTTTGGAGCAAAAACTACTAAGTTTCTAATAACTATTTTAGCTTGTTAGTCACAATTCCTGTGTCTTTGACATAACAAAATGTATTTTAGAATGTAAACTAAATTTTAAAATGAAAGTTCTTCAAAGAAGGAATACAAAGTCATTAATAAAATTTCTTCTAAGAAAAAGATTAAATTTTTTTTTGGTGAAAGATGCAAATGAAAAAATTTTTATTTTTATTTTTTTTATTTTTTTTTTAGAATGTTATCTTTTTTTTTAATTTTTTATTGTGGGTTGTTCAAAACATTACAAATTTCTTGACATATCATATTCCACACTTTGATTCAAGTGGGTTATGAACTCCCACCTTCACCCCATACCCAGATTGCAGAATCACATCAGTTACACATCCATTTTTATTTATTTTTTGATGTGTATATGTTTTCATTTTATTAAGCAATGTGACATTTTGCTGAATCATGAAAAAGTAATTTTTACTTTGAGGGAAAATATTTTTTTTCTTTTTTTTTTATTGGTTGTTCAAAATATTATAAAGTTCTTGACATATCATATTTCATACATTAGATTCAAGTTGGTTATGAACTCCCAATTTTACCCCAAATACAGATTGCAGAATCACATCGGTTACACATCCACATTTTTACATAATGCCCTATTAGTAACTGTTGTATTCTGCTACCTTTCCTATCCTCTACCATCCCCCCTCCCTCCCCTCCCATCTTCTCTCTCTACCCCATCCACTGTAATTCATATCTCTCCTTGTTTATTTTCCCATTCCCCTCACAACCTCTTATATGTAATCTGCGTCTGATAGAAGAAAAAGTTGGCTCCGATCTACATATTGTGGGGTCGGGCTCCAAATTCCTTAATAGGACACCCATAGCACAAAAGTTGATAACAAAAATCAACAAATGGGACTTACTTAAACTGAAAAGTTTTCTCTCAGCAAGAGAAACAATAAAAGAGGTAAATAGGGAGCCTACATCATGGGAACAAATTTTTACTCCTCACACTTCAGATAGAGCCCTAATATCCAGAGTATACAAAGAACTCAAAAAATTAAACAATAAGAAAACAAATAACCCAATCAACAAATGGGCCAAAGACCTGAACAGACACTTCTCAGAGGAGGACATACAATCAATCAACAAGTACATGATAAAATGCTCACCATCTCTAGCAGTCAGAGAAATGCAAATCAAAACCACCCTAAGATACCATCTCACTCCAGTAAGATTGGCAGCCATTATGAAGTCAAACAACAACAAGTGCTGGAGAGGATGTGGGGAAAAGGGTACTCTTGTACATTGCTGGTGGGACTGCAAACTGGTGCGGCCAATCTGGAAAGCAGTATGGAGATTCCTGGGAAAGCTGGGAATGGAACCACCATTTGACCCAGCTATTGCCCTTCTTGGACTTTTCCCTGAAGACCTTAAAAGAGCGTACTACAGGGATACTGCTACATCGATGTTCATAGCAGCACAATTCACAATTGCTAGACTGTGGAACCAACCCAGATGCCCTTCAATAGATGAATGGATAAAAAAAATGTGGCATTTATACACCACGGAGTATTACGCAGCACTAAAAAACGACAAAATCATAGAATTTGCAGGGAAATGGATGGCACTAGAGCAGATTATGCTTAATGAAGCTAGCCAATCCCTAAAAAACAAATACCAAATGTCTTCTTTGATATAATGAGAGCAACTAAGAACAGAGCAGGGAGGAAGAGCAGGAAGAAAAGATTAACATTAAACAGATACATGAGGTGGGATGGAAAGGGAGAGAAAAGGGAAATTGCATGGTAATGGAGGGAGACCCTCATTGTTATACAAAATTACATATGAAAAAATTTTTAAAAAGATACAAATGAGTCAGATTCATTAGGTTAAAAAACTATACACCATTTGTTATATGCTTTAGAATATTGTAACTTTCAGTGATGATGGTTAAATATCTACATTAAGGGAGTTATAATTCACAAAGTAGCAAAAATTATTACCCTGTGCAAGTGCTACCCACATCTTGTTATGTTTTGATATGAATTAACAATGATACATTATTTGTCATCTGGGTCCAAATTAACATAATCATAAGATATATTTCAATTACATTCATTATTATACATATTACAAGACTATGAAGAAGGTTTGAAAAGAGCATAATAGACATTTAAATGCATTTTTATTTATACATTTTCATTTAGAAGTAGAATCAAAGTATACTTAGAATTGACAATGTTAATTTAAAAATTATGTAAAACTGAAAATATCCACATCATGTAAAAAATGAAATAAGACCTATGATGAAGATTATAAAACTGGGAAATTAAACTTGTGAAAACTTTTAGAGAAAAATTAAATTTTTAATAGTTAAATTAAGAAAAATCACTAAAACTGCTTGGACTTCCTGCCTTTAACATTTCTACACCCTTCACTGTATCACAGGTAAGGCCCTATTTCATAAGATTAAGGATGGGTTCTGGCACAGAGCCAGAATGTTTCAGTTTAAATGTCAGCTTCAAATGTTTCAGGCAAGTTATTAAAGAGATCTTGTATGTCTTTGTAGCTGTTATACCCTCAGTATCTAGAAGGAAGTCTGGTACATCAATATTTTGTGGATATTTGTTGAAAAAAGGAAGTTTTAGTAAGTGAACTCTAAATTGACCAGAATAAGAATTTTAGGAATCACCTCTCCTTTATGTAAGCTAATTATGTTGCATCATAGTTTAATATGCCATAAACATAACTAAGGAATAATTTTAGTATAGAATAGTCATATTTGCTGGATATGTGAATATTTTATGGAAGAATTTAATAGTCTCTGTCTTGAATTTTTATTTCAATCAATATATAAAGACATATATTTACATTATTAGCACACTAATCTAGAATTGACTAGAGCAAAAATGTATATTTTTGTATTAGAAAAATATTGAAGAAGAGGAATTTGAATAGTTTGAAGAATTCATGATTGTACTAATAATATTAGCCACCTACTACACACATTAGGAAAAATTTCTCTAACCTTTAACTTAATTCTGTATGAGAAAAATCATAGCTCACAGCCTTTTGCTTATTTTCCGTTTTTGGAATTTATTTGCTTGTTCTTGTAATGGAAAGGTTTTCATTTTGGCTGGTCATTAATTTTATTTTCTATAGATTATAAGATATATATATATATATATATGTATAAATATATATAATGTATGTATAGCTCTAAACCCTCTTTTAGTAATAAGGAAATGGAGATGTGGAGAAATTAAGAGACTTATCAAAGATAATGTAGGTCTTAAGATCTTCATCCTTTACTGCTATACTGACATGTCTAGATAGATCAACCAGTAATAAAACATTTTTTTACTGTTCTTTTTAAAAAAATATGATTCTATTTTGCTTTCATATATGTTTAGAATTAGGTAGTTTGTCTTGGTTTAGGTACTACAGATGAACAACTAATGTGATCAATTTGTATACTCTAATGCTGAGTTCTATAAAAAAATTTCTATTTTAAAATAATCCCAGAAATGGCTATTAGCCAAACTCCACACTAGTTGACTGTTTAGAGATTACTGCTGTATTAAATGTAAGATTTAAAATCGTATTGCAAAACATATAGTTTTGCTAGTAACAAACATAAATCATAAGTAAAGAGTAAATATATTTGCCTGAAAAAATTATCTTTTGGCATAATTTTAGTTCAGTGGTTAAAACAAAATAACTACAATTCTTTGATTATGTTCTGTGGACAAAATTCTGTAACAAGTTCTTTAAACATATTACTTTCATTGTTTTCACATTGCAAAAGATATAGTTGAGTGTTTCTAATTTTACACCAGAATTTCTTAATTTAAATGGCTGCATATTTATATAATTTATGTAGCTGTTTCATTAAATAACATACCTTTTATTGTTGTAAATAGTACTTTAGTGAGCATTTTGTACATATGTTTTTATTTTGAATCTTTATTTCCATTGGATCAAAAGTCTTTACATATTTTAAAAGGCATTTGATTTATATGGCAAATTGATTTATAGCAAGATTATACTAAATTTTACTATCACTCTGTCACACCTTGGTTTTTAAAATCAATGAAATATCACATCTCATTTAAAATAATATTCGTTCATTTGGTTATCATTGAAATAAAGTTTTTCCAGGTAATTACTTTCAACTGCATTTTTTGATTAAGGAAAATGTTTATAGAGATCCTTCATCAATTTTTCTATTAGAGTTTGATGGAATATATAATTTATTTATAAAATGTGTTTCCCAACTCCTTGTGTGTTAACTGAATTGTTATGATCATTTTGCTATTTTCAATTTGATACCTGTCACATTGTAGACAATATCTCTCTATCTTTAAATTTCCTGCATTGCAGATGATGAAAAAGCATTCAACAAAATACAACACCCCTTCATGTTTAAAACACTAGAAAAATTAGGGATAACACGAACATATCTCAACATTGTAAAAGCTATCTATGCTAAGCCCCAGGCAAACATCATTCTAAATGGAGAAAAAAATTTAATACATTCCCTCTAAAAACTGGAACAATACAGAGATGTCCTCTTTCATCACTTCTAGTTAACATAGTTCTTGAAACACTGGCCAGAACAAGTAGACAGATGAAAGAAATTAAATAGATACAGATAGAAAAAAAAAACCCTCAAATTATCACTATCTGCCAAGGATATGATTCTATACTTAGAAGATCCAAAAAATTCTACCAGAAAAATTCTAGAATAAATGAATTCAGAAAAGTAGCAGGTATAAAATCAACACCCATAAATTAAAGGCATTTCTGTACATTAGTGATAAATCCTCTGAAAGAGAAAATAGGAAAACTACCCTATTTACAATAGCCTCAAAAAAAAAAAAAAACCCAAAAAACAAAAAACAAACAAACAAAAAAAACCTTGGGAATCAACATAACAGAAGAAGAGAAATATCTCCACAGTGAAAATTACAGGACACTAAAGAAAGAAATTAAAGAAGACCTTAGAAGATGGAAAGATCTCCCTTGTTCTTGAATAGGCAGAATTAATATTGTCAAATGACCACACTACCAAAAGCACTAATGCAATTCCAATCAAAATCCCAATGACATTCCTCATAGAAATAGAAAAAGGAGTAATGAAATTCGTCTGGAAAAATAAGAGACCTAGAATAGCTAAAGAAGTCCTTAGCAAGAAGAGTGAAACATGATGGTGGCATCACTAAACAAGACCTTAAAATATACTCCAGAACTATAGTAACAAAAACAGCATGGTATTGGCACCAAAATAGACTTGTAGACTAATGGTACAGAATAGAGGAAACAGAGACAAACCCACATAACTACGGTTATCTTATATTAGACAAAGGAACCAAAATCGTACATTGGAGAAAGGATAATCTCTTCAACAAGTAGTGCGGGGGAAAAAATGGAAATCCATATGCAACAACATGAAATTAAGCCCCTACCTCTCACCATGCACAAAACTCAACTCCAAATAAATCAAGGACCTAGGAATTAAACCAGAGACCCTGTGCCTAACAGAAGAAAAAGTAGGCCCAAATCTTCATCATGTTGTATTAGGACCCAACTTCCTTAATAAGACTCCGATAGCGCAAGAAATAAAATCAAGACTTAATAAATGGGATGGATTCAAACTAAAAAGCTTCTCAACAAAAGAAACAATCAGTGAGGTAAATAGAGCCTAAAGAATGGGAGAAATTTTTTGCCACACCCACATCAGATAGAGCACTAATATCTAGGATATATAAAGAACTCAAAAATCTTAACACCGAAAAAACAAATAACCCAATCAATAAATGGGCCAAGGGAATGAGCAGACACTTCTCAGAAGATGATATACCATCAATCAACAAAAATATGAAAAAATGTTCAACATCTTTAGCAATTAGAAAAATCGAAATCAAAACCACTCTAAGATTTCATCTCGGGCTGGGGATGTCGCTCAAGCAGTAGTGCAATCGCCTGGCATGCGTGGGGCACTGGGTTCAATCCTCAGCACCACATAAAAATAAAATAAAGATGTTGTGGCCACCTAAAACTAAAAAATAAATATTAAAAAAATTCTCTCTCTCTCTCAAAAAAAAAAAAAAAAAAGATTTCATCTTACTCCAGTTAGAATGGCAGCTATTAAGAATACAAACAATAGTAAGTTTTGGTGAGGATGTGGGGAGAAAGGCACACACATTGCTGGTGGGACTGCAAATTGGTGCAACCACTATGGAAAGCAGTGTGGAAATGCCTTGAAAACTTGGAATGGAACCACCATTTAATCCAGCTATCCCACTCCTTGGTCTATACCCAAAGGACTTAAAAATACTAAAGGGACACAGCCACATCAATGTTTATAGCAGCACAATTCACAATAGCTAAACTGTGGAAGCAAACTAGATGCCCTTAAGTAGCTGAACGGATAAAGAAAATGTGATATATACATACAATGGAACATTACTCAGGGGAATAAAATCATGGTATTTGCAGGTAAATGGATGTAGTTGGAGAATATTATGCTAAGTGAAGTAGGCCAATCCCCAAAAAACAAATGTTGAATGTTTTCTCTGATATGAGGACACTGATCCATAATGGGAATGTGGAGGGCATGGGAGGAATGGAGAAACTTTAGAAAAAATTTAGATAGAAAAAATTTTTCCTTCATTGCAATTTTTAGGAGGGCTTTTGTTTTTTCAGAGAAAGGATCTTTTATGTTTTCATTAAAACATAATAAACTTGAGCTGGGGATATAACTAAGTAGTAGAGTATCTGCTTAGAATTCATGAGGCCCTGAGTTCACTCCCCAGCACCACACACACACACACACACACACACACACACACACACTAAAACAAATTTAAAAACTTCCAACATAATAAACTCTTTAATATAATGGTAGTTCATTAAGGTTCCTAAGAAGTATTCAGCAACCAGCACAAAGTCACATCCCTAGTGAATGGCAGAACCTGGATTAAAAGTAAGGCACACCTATCTGACTTCAATGCTCTGGCTCTTTCCACACAACTGTAGTGCCTCATTCCTTATGCACAGGTTTGTTTGTATGACAGTTATCTCCTGATAGTATATTTGTAATGGATATAATGAAAAGAATTAGATAACAGAAAGAATATCTACACAACAGAATGCACGAAATTAAACAGCCTATTCAAAATAATTCTTTTAATGTATTTTCACTAAAAAAACAATAGTTTCACTTATATAGTACTTACTATGTGCTAAACACAACTTAAGTGTTTTGCTTAATATATATGCTAATTTAATGTTTGCAATAATCTTTTGAGGTGGTCTTATTATTATCCCCTTTTAAAGATGAGGAATCTGAATGATAGTAACACTCTCCAGATCACAGAAAGTGATGGACTGATTAGGCAGTAGAGTTCCAAAGTCTATGCTTTTACACTTCTTCTCAGAGCAACATTTCTTACAGGAACAAATATTTCACCAATTAGCTGAAAATTTTAGGACAGAAAGTTAAGATGGACAGCATACATAAGTAAAACTGAATGCTATAGTAGTAAAAATTGGTGAATAATACGTTGAAAATTTAGTAGTAACATCTTAAATTCATGATTTATCATCCAACAGAGATAGACTTTTATGTCCACAAAGAACTAAAAAATAATGTTTCCGAAACCTGCATTTAAATGAGTTATTTATCCTGTAAATAACTATTGGATTCTGTTTGGGTATTTCTACTCTTTCAAGTTTCTAGATTTTCTAAAGTCTACCATTTGAATATTTATAGGATTTAGTGAATTGAAATTGACCACTATATTTTATCTCTAAGAGCTGTCATATAAGATGTGATATTTACATATATGAATGCACATATATTTTTCATGTGTAATAAAATATTTAATCTTAAACTTATATAATAGAGTTGATACTTTATGCTTCCTTATAAACAGAGTGATGTGTATTTTCTACTAAGATTTCAGAATACGAGGGTTATGGTTTTCATGACTGAGAAAATCTTGAATATCACTGTCTTAGACTTTTATCAAGAATATGGAATTCATTCAAAATAGGATGTAATCAGTGTACAGAGAATATCAATAAAATGCACAGATTATGTAATAAGATTGATAAATTAATAATTGAAAGATTAGAAAAGTTCAAAAACAGTTGGAATTCTCACATCAAAGTTTGTTGCTTTGTCTTCTCAAACTGTAATACAAGTTCCACCACAGAAACCCAATTCCTAAATAAAATGTTCTATCTTTACACCATTTTGAAATGTTCAACCTCTGAGAATTCTGAACATCATTAAATCATGATAACCTAAACTCAAAATCATTCATTTTCATGTTCTTGGTAAACACTCTTTCCCATCTTCCATGGTAGTTACTCTTAACTGTATAATTTTTCACACCAGCAGAAACCCTGGCTTACAATCACTATTCTCACTTATTTCTTTTCATTATTTCCCATCTCCTTTCCCTTCCTTCTTCAATTTGGCTTACATCTCTAACAACTTCATTGAAATCAATCATGCAAAGATCATATATGATTATTTTTATCATTTAACAACTTATTTGTCTTTCTCCAGAATTTGGTTCTGTTGATAGTACTAATTCTTAAATTGCTCTTTTTTATTGTTTTTTTTTTAAATAAATGACAGCAGAATGCATTACAATTCTTATTACACATATACAGCACAAGTTTTCATATCTCGGGTTTTATATAAAGTATTTTGATACCAATTCGTGTCTTCATACATGTACTTTGGATAATGATGTCTATCACACTCTTCTTTTAATATTTGTTTTTTAGTTGTATTGACATAATACCTTTATTTCACTTATTTATTTTTATGTGGTGCTGAGGATCGAACCCATGGTCTTACACATGGGAAGCGAGTGCTCTAACGCTGAGCCACAACCCCAGCCCCTTGGATTGATATTTTTTCTTGAATTTTCCACTTTCATGGATATCCTACTGTCTTTAAAATATTCTTTTCAACAGTTTTGTGGATCTTATTCTTTCACACATTCCCTAAGTATAATTAAATATTGGTTATCCCCGAATTTCAATTCTTGGTTTGCTTCTTATTCTTCATATATTACTGACAATTCCATTTATTTCAATGACATCATTTAAATGAGGAATCTCTGTCTCTAGCTAAGACTTCTCTCCTGAGTTTCGGTTTCCTATATCCAATGAATACAATTATATCTTTATACCTGAATATTCCAATGAACCTTAAACTCAACCCCTCTCAAAATTAACTCTATCTTTCCTGAAAACTTGTAAAACCTATGTTACCTATCAAATAGTACCACCATCTATCCAAAGATTACAATAACCTAACATTATCTTATTCTTCCTCTTCGGACATCAGTAATGTCCACTGGATGATTGATTTGTAGATTCTACATCTTCAAATAAATTCTCACACACTGACTGCTTCTACTATATAATTTAACAGATCATTACCATCCCTTAACTGATGTATTGCAATGTCTGCATAAATAACTTCTGTTTATATAAATCTAGTCCTTCTTTTACATACCTGCTAAAGTAATCTTTCTAAAAGTAAATATCTTACTTTATTTCCATCGCTTCACATGCTTCAATACCCTACACAATCTTCATGAATCCTATCCCTGCCTTCTTTTGCCCAAACTTATTTGAAGCATTTGGATATATTGCTTTCTTTGCCTTAATGCTGTCTGTACAACATTTTTTAGTTTTTAATATTCAACTCAATGGTCATGTCTTCTATGAAGTTTTTCTTGAATTAACATCCATTTTTCTTAAGGGGAAATAATCTCATTTTTCTCTTATGATTTCACTGTATTCTATAAAGGGGGAATTTTTACATTGTACTTACAACTAATTATTGCCTGTATTTGTTGGACACACACCAGAAAAAATCCAAAAGGATGGGGAGCTGTTTTGTTCATCCTGTTATTTTACAGGATGAACACCTGGAACAGCACCATATAGCATGTGTTGAATAAATTAGCACTAAATGAATAATTGAGTTTCAGCTTAAGTCCATAAATCCTTTCTGTCTATTTTAAATGATTTTACTTGACTTTATAACTTTGAGAATATGTTGTCAGAATCATTCATACTGACACATAAACATAGCATGTTACCCACTCTTTTGATTCCTCAGTGATACTGAAAACTATTTTAGTTTTTTGGTATCTTCCATAGACTAGACCAAACATTGCTGAATTCATAACAGGGATAAAATACTTATAGAATTATGTAAATAGCTGAAAACAAATTTTAATGATAAAATAACCTTAAAAATAAATTATGATTAATTTATTATTAACATAGCTGACTTTCTTTCATGAACAAATGCATAAATATATATGTGTATATATATTATATCTGCAATAATCTATCTGGTTATGTAAAATATATATACATACATATTACATAAAAATTACTTGTTTTACTGTTATCCAAATAGGAGCAGCCGTTGTTAAAATTGAGCATATAAAGACCTTTAAAAGCCTGCAAAATTTAACATTGTCTGATATTAGAGAAGAATGAAAAATTATGAAATGAGTAAAAAATGGTAAAAAAATTTCTAGGACAAGTTAGATACGTGGAAACATAACAAAGAAAAGCAATAGAAGAGACAGACCTGCATATCTTCTCCTTGGGGAGTCCACTTCTTCTGTGATCACATCATGTAATGGACAGACATAGACAAAGGAGATGGGTGTGAGTGGATGTACTCAAAAGGTAAAAGTGACACTGAAGGAAAGGGTCCCAAATCATTTTGAGAAAAAATCCTGTGCATAGGTTTTAGGGAAGATATAATCAAATACATACCACACACACAAAAAAGAATCATGTAAGGATTAATGGCAAATTACTTTAGCTACTATAGATGAGCAGAATCAGAAAAAATAAAGTTAGTGCATAAATAAAGAGTATCCAAAAGATTACAATTATTTTTGTACTGCCATTCTTGAACACTGATGCTGCAGAAAGATATCATTAGTAAAACCAATATTAGTTGTATGACCACATTTTCAAGCCGTTACTGAGGTCCATTGAAAATCTGTGGAAATTCTTTTAGATATTTAATTATTTGATGAAAAGAATTTAACTGAGTCATCATCAAAAAGAGCAGTCAAAATAGTTCAAAAATAGTTTCAAGAGATACCTATGCTTATTAAGTTTCCCAAACAAAACAGTGTGCACATGAAAATAAAGTATAGCCATCTGGACAATTTCACTGAATAACTTGAACACAGTAAAATATTATCATAAAATACTATGAACTAATAAATATAATATAAATCATTATGAGAAGAGTTGCTGAAATATATGGCTTTATTTTATTACTATAAATTCAAATTAACCTTCAATTTAAATAAAGTTTCTTTGGTCTGATTCCCTTTTAATTTCTATATATTCAGAATATTCTTGCAAAGACCACATTATAGATCACCAAAGTTTCTACGAAAATGTACCCATCCAACTTAAATATCTACTAAAATAGAGCACAAATTTTGGAATCACTTCTTTCCCCATTGCTAGTGAAGAAGTTCAAAAGGTAATTTATATAGTGATTTGAAAGTAAGAAAAAAAAATTCTGCAACTGAAGAAAACTGAAAAACCTAGCAAGTGAAGAAAAAAGAGTCCTTCAAAATATTAGTAATGTTAATATGATTAACTCAAATTAATAATGCAATACAAAAAGCAAAACATTTCCTATTTTAATTACCCATTTAGCCCTGAATCTGAGACCACAAAATTCTTAAATACAACAGTCAATTCTGTAATAGTTGTATGATGACTTCTGAGCAATTTTTGGAAAAAATGTTGGATTATCAATTTATTGAAATTACAACTCCTGAGAGAATTAGTTCCTATAACAAACTTATCTTTTATGAATAGTGAAAAAGGAAAAACTTTCTACTTTTAAGAAAGTAATAAGATGACCCAATATTTCTGAGGAAAAAAGAGAAGTTCTAGTATAAACTATATAAAATTGAAACATAAGTGACACATATTGAAGCTAAACGATATTCTTTTATTATTTTATATGCACATTTTTCACCTATTCAAAAATCAGACACTCATCACAATTGTATTCCAAACTGGAAGCTACTAATAGGATTGACCGCTAGGAAAAACAAAACAAAACAAAAATATACTGAAATATACTCATACACATTAAAATGATATATGCTTTTTGTTCTTTTCATTCCCAGTCCACCTATTTCTTAACGAAGGTAAGACAGAATCATCACTGTTATATTAACAAAGGACAATGTTGATCGGTATCATATCTTGCTTATGGTTTACACACAGAATCTCCCTACCTAAACATTTACCATTCTACTAAAATAGTTTCTTCAGATGTTAAAATGAAATTGGTATGAACTGAATAAAATAATTACTTATATATACTCCATCTCTAAAAATACATTTTAATTTTTTTTGCAGAAAACATAAGAAATCCACACATAAAAGAAGTTTCTTTCTCTATCAAGTGTTTTTCTGTATCTTGGATTACTTTATATACCATTGATGTAATGATTTTCATCTTATAATAAAGATTAAAAATATTAAATTCTTCTCAACTCTTTATTATAATAAGTAAGGGACACATGTAGAGTTCTAGTGACTTACCCAATGTCACCAAACAAGTTCAGTGGTAAAGCCAGATAGAAAAGATGGTTCCTGATTACCCAGTCAATTTTCTATCGACTAGATATTATAGGACCCAATAAAATATATGAAATAAAAAGTCAAACAAGTAAGAAATGAACAAAAAAAAAATCCTCTCATGATGTCCCCTGAACTGGGCATTTATCGTATAGCATTTAATTAGAAACATTTTTAAAAAGAGGTACATGATACAGCCAGTCAAGTAATCCACCAATTCTTTCATTCTTGTAAGGAATATGGTAACACTTATCTCAGAACCAGTAATTAAAAGCAATTATAGATAATAATACAAAATTCATATTACTCATAATGGGATGAAAATGAAATGCCTTGACCACAAAACATTAATTAAAAGTATCCATTAAATCATTTTCCCATTGTTTATGTGAATATGATGTATTAATAAACAGATCACAACTAAGCTTGTGAAAAATATCTTTACCAGAAAAAATGTTCATGCAAATCATAAGATCTCAATATAGAACTATAGTTATAACAAGTATAACTATTTTGGGGGGGGGGCTTTCTTGCCTTCTTTGTGGTTACAGTTTTATTATGTACTGTTTGCAATAAAATAAATCCTCATTTTGAAGGAGAAACTTACAATGGTTTCATTTATGAAATTGTCTTACTAAAATGGTAACAAGCCATAATTATTTTGCCTGTAGTATTATAATGAATAGCAGACTTTGGTGAATCTTGAGAGAAGAGTTTCCCTTCTACTTTTCCCATCTCTATACCTTTCCTTTGATCCTTACTATGCCACAGTCCAATATTATACTTTTCAGTGCTGTTAATGACAATTTGAAAAAAACTCTTCTTTCTTTTAACTAATAACCATTTACAGCCACCTCTATATCCAGTAAACCAGAGTCTTCATTTAACCATGCAAGACCAGTGAAGAGTGATTAGGATAGTAAAAGTATTCTTTCTCTTAGGTATCCATCACTACCACAAATATGGCTGAATCTTTATTTTAGACTTAGCAAACAAAGACTTTGTAAAGAGAATGTAGTGTTTGTGTTTTGTTCATTATATCACATGAAATAAAAGATTTTCTCAAATCACAATGAAAGAAAAAATTTATAGAACAACCAGGCATGGAGGCCAATGTCTGTAATCCTAGTGACTCAGGAGGATAAAACTGGAGGATTCCAAATTTGAGGTCAGCCTCAGTAACTTGGTGAGACTCTGTCTCAAAATAAAAAAATAAAAAGGAATGGGGATGTAGTTCAGTGGTAAGGAGTTTCTGGGTTAAATCCCCAAATCAAAGAAATAAAAATATTTATAAAACACAATGAGTAACTCAGAAGCACTATTTCATTAATTACATTAAATTTTCTTCAACAAATATTTTAAATTTTAATGGAATAACAAGTTGCAAACTATAAAAAGTAAGGATTGATTTTTTTTAAGAGAGAGAGAAATAGAGAGAGAGAATTTTTTAATATTTATTTTTTAGTTTTCGGTGGACACAATATCTTTATTATTTTTATGTGGTGCTGAGGATTGAACCCAGCGCCCCGTGCATGCCAGGCGAGCGCGTTACCGCTTGAGCCACATCCCCAGCCCAGGATTGATTTTTAATAAAGCAAAATACCATAATGTTCCCATGCATGTTCATATACAAACACTCCTTCTCTCTACAAATATCTACATTTTGTTTTTTTAATTAAAAATCTACCAAAATTTATATATATAAAATCACTTTCATTAAGCATAAAAAGTATGATAAGGGGAATAAATATAGTGTTAGCTGTTATGTAAAATTTTGTGTGAACCAAAAATTCTTCCCTTGCCAATATAATGGTTTAACTAATACCATTTTTGAAATAAACATATTATATGAAGTTAAAACAAATGATAATCTGCAATCAACTTTACTTAAAAAGGCAACGCATGGTTGCCTGTTTACTCATGAGTATAGTTTTCACCAAGGGTATGCAATATCTATTTGAAACTCTGTTGCTGTGCTAATGTTCCCACCTATCACCATTTACAACAGGCATACCTTAGTCCTGTTACCAGATTTAATTGTGCTTGAGTTGATATTTATCCTAAAGGAGCAAACATTATGTTAAAATATTCCTAACACAATGACATAGAAGCCTGAAGATTTTAGGTAAGAAACAAAACATTTGCACATAACTAAAAGTTATATGAGTATGAGGATAATATGAGGATTTATTAAAGGTAATAGATTTTTAGATTTTTTTTTTTGAGATGGGGAAGCTACGTTTCAAAAGAAAGCCTAAATAAACATGCACTTAGGAGGATCTCAGTGATACAAAGATAAGGATAGAGCAGTTTTAAATTTGTATATCTGCACTAGGTCCTAGAATCAGGCTCCTGTGTATAAAGAGGGAAGCCTATATTTACTTCTTAAGGTATGAGGAACATTTAACTACAAAATTTCATCAGCTGATTTATTTTATAAAACATTTACTTAATTTTTCTTACATCATTTTTCCCATTAAGAATAAACTATACTCATTCTGTAACAATCCAAGAATAATTTTAAAATACCTAATAATGACCAAGAATATAATCCTGATTCATTTTTCCAGACTGGATGGATTAAACTAGCATCAAATTAGAAGACCAGTTTAGAATGATACTTTGGACTGAAATAAATTGTTCCTACTTTAAAGAAATCCCAAATATTCAGGAATAAAAGGAAAAAGAAGTGTAAGATATGAAAATACTGAAATTTAAGTATAAAATTAACAAAACACTTCACTAAATATTTATTTTCCTTAAAATAAATTTTATAAAACATGATCCAAGTTAAAATTAGGTAATGAGAAATTTCTAACTCTGCTATGATTATTTACTGTTTTTACTGTTAGAAATTGCTAATCCTACTATTTCTGCATATTGTATCAATTAACACTATGAATATCAAATTATTAACTATCATTATAAATTACATTAAAAATACAATATGGAAACATCCACATAGGAAAAAAACTAGAAATTAATACATTAAATAACACAATGCTAAAACTAGGAACTTATGCATACATTAGGATGCTATAAAGTAGTAAAATGTAACTTGACACTTCAATTATTTTCAATAAATAAAATATTATATAATCATATCAGACCCCAACAAAATGTTTCATTGTCCTTTTACCAAAAACAAACAAATAAACAAAAAAAACCCCACAAACTTATTTTCAGATATGATAAAGCAAATTAAGAAAACTGTCATGGTTTCAGAGTAATTACAATAAAGGTAGGTAAGTCAATTTAAGATTTTCCTAGATATAACATTAGTTACACTTAGAAAACAACAAATCAAGGATGATAGTCCTCTTATAACTAGTAACAAACAATCATCAAACATACTGGAAATCATTTAAAATTATATTTCCAAGGAGATTCTGACTGTTCCAAGATCAGTCTATCCAAGAGTTTCTCATTTTGGAGAAATTTATAAAATTTTGAGTTTCAAAACATGCATTTAACCTGGAGAACTTCTTGTTTAAGTTAGCTTTCCTAACGTTTTGTATAATAAGCAAAATGTAAAGTTAAATATTTTATGTAGAAATATGTTCTTTTCTCACATACATTTCTACTTATTTTAAACAGATAAACTCATAAGGCAAAAATAGTAAAATTCAATAGTACTGTATTATTAAAGACCATAATATTGTTGTCTGGAATCAGATTGCTCATTTTAAAAATTAACAACACATTATTCTTACTTGTGCATCATTGATTTATATTAAGAATGTTTTATTAACATTAAAGTCTAAAAGAAATCTAATCCACATTCCACAAGCGGAACAGAGATTGTGAATTTTTGTGTTTTATGCCCACACCAAAGACATTAATATGATGAATTATGTTATATCTCCCAAAGATCTTCATCTATACAGCTATCAATTAAGTTATAGAGACTATCCCTCTTGCTGCTAATTTTCTAAAGACATCCTAATTCAGAAAGGCTGATTTTTCTCTACAAAAAAAGCAGACACTCATCATGCTATATGAAATCCATCCAAATATCTAATTCATTTTCTAGTCTGTGTCTTGCCATTTAGTTCTCAGTTCTATCGTCTTATGCTTATAGTAAAAATTTTAACTCAAAATATCACTTTGATTGTTAGCATACTTCCCAGCAATGGCAAAACTCCCATGTATTATAAATATTCTCGCATAGAATTTCATAAAATGGAAAACAAATATGCTACTGATAAATAACCAACTTCAATCCCAGGTTTGGATTCAAGTCCTTGTCAACTTTTTCTAATGCCACAATTTTACCACAATAAACTTCTGATAAGGAAAATTTATCTATTCACAAATTCTCTTAGATTTGAGAGCATAAAAATGATATATTAGGTACTGATCATAATTAATATAGTATTAATATTATAGATGTACTTAAACATAAAATAAATAAATGATTCCAAACATTTCTTTTATAAAGTTCAGGCTCGTAAACATGTTGTTCAAATGCAGTCAGCCCAACTTGATAGCCCATTATTTTTCTCCAATTTTATGACTCTGAAGTTTCAGTAATTAAAAATATTCTCTATATACCTTTTTCCTTTAGAAATAAACAAAAATATGGAACAATAAAATTTAACATTCATTTTAATACCTTTGTATATTTTGTACTTACTTGTGACATTTCAAATTTGAATTTAAAGAACCAATTTTCCCAGAATACAGGAAAACACACAATTGCCAAAATAGAAAAATAAACAATTTAAACTATAATATTAATGCACTCTAATTAATTTTCCTCTACTATATACATAGTTCTTATTCAATTAGAAGGATTAACTGATAAAAAGAAGCCTATGGTATATGTGAGAATAAAAAATACATAAAATTGATCTTTAAAATTTTCCATTTGTGAGATTTACAATTTTTTTAACCAAACATTGCATTGTTACATGATTTTAATATACAAATGTAGATATATATGTGGCCACAAACACACTAATGTATTAGATATGATGGCAAACAAGACAAAAAAATAAGTAATAATTTATGACTGAAGGTAATCCATTTCATACAATAATATAGTAAGGAGAGAATTTTACAGCAATATTTAATTATATAAATCACAATACACAGTATCAGTTTCTATTTAATTTGTTTAATTTTTATAATTTGCTTAAATATATTAAACCAATTATGATTTTTTCAAATTAATTGATTCTTAAGTAAATATTTGAAAAAAATGCTTTTCTTAAAAGTCTTTGAAAATATTTAAATTTCCAATGTGAACTGTAGTTGATTATGTTTTCAATATGTACTGCCTTACTAAAGAGAATTCACGGATTGTCATTTGTGTTTTGCCATCTTTCTCTGCTCTATAGACAGGTGATATAAAGTGATAAATTTTTCAAAGTCCTCTATTCTCCTTAATAGTATCACAATTATAATTTCTTAATAACTATTTTTAAATTTGCCTTTGTATGTCAGATAAAGACTCTAAGAGGACAATTGTTTTGTCTATGATATCTACCCCAATAATTCACTGCCAAATGCAATTGCTCAAAAAAACATGAAGGCAATGAATACTTGTAAATGAATTTATACATTGACATCTTTAAAATACAGATTTTAGAGTTCTAAGACAAAATGTGTCACCACATAAAAATACATTAACACTGCTACTATATAGAGAGAGTCATTTTGAATAATAATATAATTAGTAAAACTCAATTTGAGTTTTAATATTTTAATAAAAAACTTTAGGTACTCTCATCCAATTACTTATTAAAAGTAGTACTGATTATTCAGTTGATTGATCTCTGCAAATTTTCATTTCTTTCCTTTTATTCCTCCTTTTAAAAACTTGTTTTTTTCTTATAGTTAATCAAATCTCTCCAAAAAAGAGAAGAATGAGTGAATAAACAAAATACTTCATTTCAATTCACTGATAAAATTAATTGTGTAAAGTGACTTAGTGAATTGACAAAATATGCCATTCCTTCTACTTGTTATTGGAAGTAATTTTGGCTCCAAAAGTTGTAAAGAAATAATTATTAATATACAACTAAATACTTCAGTACCATTTGTATTTTTAAATGGGAATGGCCTATAAAGATAGCCTTTAAATCATACATTGAGCTTTTCTGTAGTACTATCTAGGGAGGATATTACCTCTCCATTAAGGTACAATCAAATATATAAAGCACATAATCATTTGTGCTTACATTAGTCATTATTTTCCATGAAGCACTAATATTAATAATAATAATCATATTTTCCCCAAAATATCTATAAGTAATTTTCTAAACAAGTCTTGAAATACAGTATTTACCATTCTATCTACATGGGATTCACACACTATAAAGCTCACACCAAAATGAGAAAAATGAGGTACAACAAGGACACACACATTTGAAAAGCATGAAATGCAATGTTTATAGTCTCATGCTTTCATGTGGTTTCCAAACCCTGACAAACCTGGCTCAGATTGGTGTTTCTTTTTCGGCAATGGTGTGTCATCACTTATTGTACCATTCACCTTTTTCTGCTGGTCTTCCCATGTAACTTCTAGTATAAATCAAAAAAAAGGTAATCAGAGCTTTTCAGAAACAGTAGATAATGTGCATAACAAGACCTAAAAACACTTCAGGGATTGAAGATTTTTTAAAAAAAATTTCTCCTAATTCTCATATTACATAATATGTAAACATTTTAAATATAAGAGTGTGGCATTATTTGAAATATTTTTTATAGATTTCAAAATCCAAGAAACTAAAATTTATTTTTGGTAAATTTCAACATCTATTTTCATTAAAATGAATGGGGCCAAGGTAGGGAGAAATAGTAACTAATGATAATTAAAATGGTTTGACAAAGTTTTTGTCTTTGTTTTTATTAAACAATACTAATTTATTTTAGAAATAAAATTTTTAACCATTATTTTATTGTGGTGAAATTAAATATTTATATGTAATTAGAGATTTTTGTGCATATCCAGAGAAAATTCATGAATACACATGTATATATAATAAAAATGACTATTTTACTACTATATTTGGAATCTTCATTAAGTGACAAAATTGTATATGGTATGAAATAGTTCAGTAAAAACCTTGATAAAGGAATACAAAAATATTTAGCAGTAACAGCTTAGTTGAATATGTTACCAAACTTATCTCAGATTATTTAGAATTATTTCTAGTGTGTCATAACACTCATTCATTCAATAAATATGTGTTCAGCATCTGCTATAATCCAGGCACATCTAGATACAATATAATAGCAAATAAAATAGGTAATAATCCATATTCTCATAAAGCTTATATTTTAGTGGGAAAGGCAGAACTTATTAACAAGGTAAATAAGTAAAATATATTGTGATGTAGACATTGGTGATTGCTAAAAAGACAACCATGAGGTAGGTAAGAGGTAAATGAAATATCCAAGAGATGATGACATTTGGGATGGGCCAGTCAGGGAAGTCCTCTCCAAGAAGGCACCTTTTGAGTAAAGCACTTAAGGATATAAGGGTGGACATTCCAGGTAGGAATAAGCAAGTGTAAATAAATGCCCAGAGGTAGGAATAAACAAGTGTAAATGCCCAGAAGCATGTCTGATGTGTTACAGAAAAACACGGAGGTCACTGTGGATGGAGCAGAGTTAACAAAGGAGAGAGTAGTTGAAATCAGGTTAAAGCAGTAATGGAGATGAGATGTGAGGTAGTACAGCTCATGAAGTGGCTTGTTGGACTCATATTAAAAGATTCACTGGCCATGATGTCATCTTAGTCTCATAGTAGCAGTCAGAAACAATTATACCTCGTACTACTTCCCTTTCTTATTATTCATGTTCCTAAAGTTGAACTATAAGAAGACCCTAACTATATAATTCTGATTCCCATACAGTTTCACTATGCCATACATGGTTCCCTGGAAATTAGCCACCCTGAACCATACATAGTCGAACACAAACATTTTATAATATTAAGTTAAGCAAAACATAATGGGGAAGATAAAAATCACTCAAAAAATGGGGAAAAAATCCCAACTGCAATATCAAACGTGATTTTTGAATATATTATTGTTTTTTATTTGATTACTTATACTGTTAGATTCAACTACATTAAGTATAAGCATTTCCAAATTCTTTAACCTGAAATAAATGCTATTAATAATATGACACTATATTCTCATACAAGATAGACCATCTATTCCAAAGAATGAATCTTCTTGCTTTGGGAATATTAAAGTTACACCTAGATATGTAGGTTACACCCTGATTTTCCAACCAGTAAACTGTCTGATAAAGATACAATGTAGGATTTTCAAATTATAAGCAATCTGGATGAAGATGCTATATTTCAATCTAGTGAATAGAAATCTTCAATTTTTTTAAAAAAATTGATGAATCCCAAGACATTAGTTAAATCATCTTTAGTTATAAGAATAAGTAAATAAAAGAAAACCATTTGCCCATTTGCTTCTTGATCAAAGTTAGATTGTAGAAACATAAAAGCCAACAAACTAGTTTTCCCATATTGAGGAAAAATAAACAAAAATAATAAAGAATATATTGATTTTTAAAAGACTTGTACTTTATATTATCTATCAATAAACAACATGAAAGATTTTACAAGCATCACAAAATGCATCTAAAAGCAAATACTATAGTTAAAATTTTAAAATGTTTGATAAACTCTGTGATGTTCCAAAAAATAGAAGTCTTGCTACCCTTGAAGGAAGACCGAATGTGTAGAAGTAGAATTTGTTTGTTTTGAAAAATCTGTAAATTGACAGTATTTTCTGAAGTCTGGAGAAAAAAAAATCTTTGAAAAATCTTCAAACATAACATACTTACATAACTAATTCCTCTCCCCCTCAGGACTGGGGATGGAACCCAGGGCCTGATGCATGCTCAGTGGCAGGCACTCTACCACTGAGCTATATCCCCAGCCCCTAGAGTTAACTTTTAAACACTTTCTTTGACATTTTAATTGAAAATAATGTTTTTGTAGACACAGTTTTGTTGACAGAGTGAAATTAGCAAATATTTGTTGAAAAACTATGACAAAAATAAAAAATTACAATAACTATAATACTTATAAAGACCAGCCTACAACAATGAAAAAACTAAATCAAATCTATCAATGATTGATGGAAGAGATATTCACATGTTACTAAATGGAGCAAAGAAAGGTGTCATTTAGAATATGGCCCTCATTGAGTAGGTGTATGACTTTAGGATAGTTCTATAACTTCTCTGGCCTCTGATTTTTGTTATAATTGATATGAGAAAGCTAGTTCTGAAATATTTGTAAGGTTATTCCATTTCTAAAATTACGAAGTTGCTCTACTTCTTACCCTTCTAATTGATTAGTCAAAATAAACTTTGTGGAAGAGTACCAAAAACAGACCTGATAAAACTGAGATCCTGAGAGTTCAGAAGATTTTTCAAGAGTTTGAAATACAGCTATTATTATACCCTATATTTAAATTCAAGTGTTTATTTTAAAACAAAATTAAGGTCATAAAAAGAACAGATTGATTATAACACATTAATTCAACACTCAAAACAACAATAACAAAAACAACAACAAACAATAGTAAGGTAGTTATTTACACCCAGCCCTCTTGGAATTTATAAATTATAAAATTAAGATAAAACATTTAAAGTCATTAAAGCAAACAAGTTTGCTACAAGGAAAATGGTCAAATTGTCTGAAAGCTGTTTTAGTGACATTAAACAAAACTGGCAAAAATTTTGAGCTTGCAACACCTTAAAGAATCCTATGTACTGAAGGATCATTATAATTATTGAAAACTAAAATCTTGTCAGTTTTAAATAGTAAATTCCTTAATATTCAAATTTAAGTAGAGAGTTATCCAATGATATTGTATTCTTACTGCCAAAAAAGTAAAAATCAGAGATAGACTTTTGTGGTGACTGTTATTTTGTAAGACTATGTGTCAATTGGCTTTGATGAAAAACTAGAAACCATTTGAGTAGGAAAAAAAATGTTTTTTCTAATAAGATCATTTTTTCACCAAAATTCTTATTGAATATTTAAAAATATTATTGATTAAATATTTAGTTGTGGGCCAGGTACAGTGGCACAAACTCGGGAGGCTGAAATAAGAGGATTACAAGTTCAAAGCCAGCCTCAGCAACAGTAAGGCATTAAGCAAATCAGTGAGACCCTGTCTCTAAATAAAATACAAAATAGGACTGGGGATGTGGCTCAGTGGTTGAGTGCCAGGTTCAATACCCGATGCCAACAAAATAAATAATAAATAAATAAATATTTAGTTGTGAACCCAGGTTTCTTAAATGTCATATGATTAAATTAATGTGTAATGAAAATTTATTTTTAAAATTTAATAAAATACATAAGAATTTTTAAGATTAGAAGTTCCTAAACAATCACTGTATTTATCTAATCACAAATTCCTAGATGGAAAAGCTTGGTGATTGATTTAATAATTATTAGACAATTATAAGACTATATAAATTGTGACTATATTCATGAAGACTTAACTATGGTGTTTTTTTTTTGTAAGTGATATTTAAGGAATCTGTATGTCTAAAAGTAACTATATTCCAACTAATTTCATCACACCAGGTAGCCAATCCTATATTAATACTACGACTTAAAGAGCACAAATTCCTATATTAGCAATATTATATTTGTATAATGCATGTTTCAATGTGTTTTAATATACAACACCACATTTGACCATATAAAACACAAAAGAGACCTTTTATCACCTAGTTTTTACAGATAAGAAAATAAAGAGCTAGTTAATAAAAACAGAATAGCTATCCTAGTTAATGATTCACACACATTGCCTTACTGGATGGATACACAAAGCAGAATGTTGGGAATGAAAGAAATGCACTGACTTCCCTTTCTCAGAAAGCCAACTTGGATTAAAAGTCTAGAGTCACAGAGTTGGTACACTGTAGAAACAGTTGGTACACTGTAAAAACCCACACTCTTTCTCATACCATATTGCATTCTAAAAATAAATGGCTTTTAATAGAGGAAAAATGACTTTAGGATTATATTTAGGAAATCAACAGTGAAATGAACTTGAACAAAGGTTGAAATCTGCAGAGTGAGGAGCAAAAGAAGAAACGTAAAATGAAGAGGAAAGGCCTCCAAAAAAGGAAAGGTAAATTAGGCAAATAATTTATAAAATAACTGTTTATAAGTACTGAATTGTCACAATTGATTCATTTAGGCTTGGGAATTAATTGTGAATTGGCAAAGAAAATCTTAAATGCTCTCTTTCCTTTTTATTCTAGTCTTTCCTGTACTTCAAGGCCACCAACCATTGAATACTGCAATAACCCAAATGGTCATATGTCTTCATTCCCTTCTCTTACAAGTCCATCCTGCTCACTGTTACCAGGTTACTTTTACATAATAGACACATATACAATTTCAAGAATGCCTAGAAATACAAGCATCCTTCACAATGAGCATCAAAATTTCTATTTTAGTTCCTTTGTAACCTGTTTGTTTTTCATTTTTCCCCACCTCTCTCCTCCTTTCCTTCCTCTTCCTTCCTTCCTCTTCCCTTCCCTTCCCTTCCCCTCTCTCTCCCAACACCTTTTCCTTTCGTTTCTTATTTATGAGGTTATCTATGTTCAAAATAATGTAGGTGACTACACATTGAAAACTATCCTAAAGGAACAAATATTTTTTTCAATCCATCCCATTGTGTTTCTAAAGAGATATGACTTTTTAATAGATAGGGTTTAATATATAATACTGACAATGAATTAATTACTGACAGTCAATTATGTTGTATCTGCTAAGTTTCCAAAGCCAATCGATATTAACAAACAACAATAACAAATAAACAATGAATTAGAAACAAAGTTATCTGAGACATTAGATTTTATCAGCCATATCTTCAAAAGCACTTATTTTCTATTAATATCCTTACAGTATATTTAATTTTACAGAAGAAGAAACAAAGACCTAAAGAAGTTAAAGACAAAGATCATAAATTTAGAAGAAGAAATGAACTTAAGACCCAAGCATCCGTCTTCCATTGGAGTCCTTTAAACACCATGAAATTTGAAAAGCCCCCAGTAGATTAAAAAGGTCATGCGTACTTTGAGAAAAATACTCTAAATGTGTATATTGAGTTTTACAAATGAATTGAAATGTGTAAGTAAATTACATGAATGTATTAGTGAACTATAAAGTAACTTACACCACAATACAATCCTACTTATTTCCATTTGGTATTGTTTCTTAAGAAAGCTATTTGATCAAGAATAGCACCAAGATTCCTAAAGAACTACAAAACTATATATATATATATATATATATATATATATATATATATATATATATATATATAATCAAATATGATGATATATAATAGTTGGCTCAATGATCACAATAAAGTTTAATTTGATTTTAAGTATAAAATTGATATTTTTAGATTATGTGCTGAAAATACAAAATTACAGCAAGACTGTACCAAGAAATTATAGTAATAATACTTAACACTTATACATTACTTAATAGGTGACAAGTATTGTTCTAAGCAATTTAAATATATCAAGTTAATTAAGAAAGCAAATTTGTAATATACTCACACAGTAAATAATATTGTTTAGAATGAATAGAGTTTGCTATTATTATTCTTCCAAGGTACTTAGTACTCTACCACATCTTTCAGCATCCCTTTCCTTACAACTTGATTTTCTCTATTCACTTATTCCCATTAAGTTTTGTATGTAATAAAAGCTCCTGCCTCGGGAATATTTATATTTCAGTGTTCTAGAAAGCCTAAGAGCTTTGCATTATTAAAATTAGCTATTAGAGAATAGCAGAATATGAAGTACTATGATAGATAATGGGAAAAATATTTTAGGTTGAAAACCTATCCAAAACCCCCCATAACTTACCTTTCCTCTTTAAAGCTGACACTGAATATGTATCATAATCTGAATAACTTTACATAAGTTACACAGTACAGAATAATTTTATCAGGTAGGTTTTGTTATTATACTATTGCTCTTTTATTCTTGAGAGCTCTCCAGAGAAAGGGACGTGTCTTATTCATTCTTGCATCCTCAGTGACTACCTGGACAGCAGGTTTTGGTCAAATTGAACTAAATCTTTAGCTAATGTCTTACATATTATAAATGGATGAAGTCCATGCAAGAAAAAGATCATCCATCTGAAGGGGCATGAGATTCAAAGTCTAGACTAGAGATATGCTACTATGTGCATTGAAAGTTTATTACCCTCTAGAATTCTGCTCCTTTATCTGTAAAGAAAAGTAGTTTTATTAAAAGATTCATAAGGTATCTTTAAATCTAAGTCTTGACTTTGAATCTACGAGCTAAACCACATAACACTGATAAGTGTCTTGGTAAAGTACAAGCAAATAGTTTGGGGCCAAATGGCTCTCCATAGCAAAGATGTGGACTTGGATTTATCAGATAAAAGGTGAACACAAAGATTCCCACATGTTCTTCATATGTTCTGTTCCCTTGATCTCTTCTTTCAGCTTTTCCATACACCAAATAATTTGACTATCAATACAAGGTTAACAGAATAGCTCCAACTAACTGATTACATATCTCACTAATTATAGGGCAAAGGACACTACGTCTATTCCAAAATTGTATGTGAGTACTTCATAGCCTGACACAGAATAAAACTAACTAAATTATTTACTCCCTTTGTATTTTATCCTACGATAAGATGGTGTTAAGTCTACCACTCCATTCAACCCTTGAGCATTTCTAGCAAATGGTTACAGGTGGAATCATAGCTATCTTTTTAAATCATATTGAATATAAAAGTAGTAGAAGGAATATTGTAAATGCTTCTAACATTCATCTCTGGAATATCTCTGATCTATAAATGGGCTTTAAACAATTAAAAAACAACCTGACACTTTATAGTTACACATAAACATTACTGTGATATTTAAAATTAACAATAAATTCAAAGTCACTCTCCCAAAGAAGAGAAAAAAGGAACAATTAAGCAACTAGACTTCAATTATAGGTAAACAATTAAAAAATTGAAAGATTACATTAAATAAACATGAGTGTTAGCATATATAAAATGTACAGAGTTCTCATTTTTCAAATTTTCATTCATTAATTTCTTTCTAGGTTCAATTACACCATACACAGGATTGGCATATACAACAACAGTGATTTTTAATACACAATAAAATAATAAGGTTTGTAATGAGTGTAGGTAACTGAGGCCCCAATAATCATTGTCAATGTGAACCTTTACATACGAGATTAAATGAAATAATAAGAAAAAAGAACAGCTTAGGAATGAATGACTTGACCGTATTCTAAGTCAACTAAAAGTCAGAAAAACAAGACTCTACTAAGGGAATATAGTTAGTTAAAATCTTTGACCTAGTTACCTCATGTGAAACACATCTAATCTTAACATGTCTAAATGCTCTTAAACATGAAATGGCAATATATGCTTAAAACTTTTTGCACCCTTATAACTGAACATTTAGAAAGACACATCTAATCTTTCAGATCACTGATCCATATAAATGTATATCAAAAGTTTCATTCCTAAGTACTAAGCAAAAACCATGAAGATCAAGAAACAGATAAAATGACAAATATGTAAATACATGTTGAAAGCTCATTTAAATTTTTGTTGCTTTATGGAAAATTCATATTTTACAATATATGATTTAATTTTATTTTTGCTACATTTCACCTTTTAAATAATATCCTAGCATTTGTATTAAGGAATAATTAAGACTCCAACGTAAGAAAAATTATAAATTTATTTTAGTGTTAATTAAATCTTACATGGAACATTGTAGACATTATTTATAAAAGATGAAGTCAGATAAGAATATTCTTAAGATTTAAGAGCTGGGGTTGTGGTTCAGTGGTAAAGTGCATGCCTAACATGCACAAGACATGGAGTTCAATTCTCAGCACTGCATATAAAATAAATAAAGATCCATCAACGACTGAAAAAATATTAAAAAAAAGATTGAAGGTCATTTTGACTTAAGCACAAACCTATTCATATCTTAATTTGACCCAATAACAAGGGCCAAATGTTATGGTATAGAACAGACTGACATGTTAAATTAGTATATATAACTATATTTGCTTATACATTATTACAAAATGTATAGAGTCCTATTTTAATAGCATTTAGTTGTGGTAAGTTATGGAATTCTGTCATCAATAATGATAGGGAAACCAAATCTAAGTATTAAAAATCAATCATTTTTATTTGCCAAGGTAATATATTAATTCATATGTATAAAAATGTGAGAAGCCCATCAATATTATGTGTTAATCTTTTATGCTCATTATTCTTGATTTCATAAATTATTTTCTTTTCTATTTTAAAATACATTTAAACATTTCAATTTAAAAACTGCTGGATTGAAAAAATGTGTTTTGGTTCTGTGAATGCATATTAATATGACCACCTGTATTTTCCTTAGAATCTTGCCATTTAACACAATCAAAAAGGAAATCTAATTTTAGACCTATACATTTCAATAAAATAGGATTGGGTTAGATCAAAAAGGTAAGTCTTGAATATGAATTTCATGTTCCTGAATAAACAAAAATAGCAAAATTGGATAATGTAACCTGGTAATAATAAATGTACTTATAACTACCTAATTGAAAAATGATATATTCACACACATTACAAATGATAATATAGAGTGTCTAATATATAGAAAGGCATTATTAACTTTATTTTTAGACTTGCCTTTTTTCCCATTATTAGGTAGGCTTGGTGTTTCTCCCTTATTGTCTTTATAACATTGAAAACAGACAACAGTAATTAATAATTGAGGTCATTAACAACCCAAATAAAAGCCAAGCACAACAAAAGTATGAAATCACACACTAAAGAAATAAATCCATGCACTAAAGATGACATGCCACATTAATGAAAACAAGAGTTAAGTGAATACTTCCCTGAAAAAGCAGTAAAAACAAACAAAAGGAACAAGGGAGTCATTTATATATTACAATTATGACTTTTAGTCAATTTAATAATTGATATAAGAAACAGGTGAGAAACTAACTGTCAGGTCCAACAAGTGGACTTACTTAGTTTAAAGAAGACAAAATTAAAGTGATGCTAACTGTTGCTTAAATCCCTAAACTAACGTTATCCTAAAACTGTCATTATTGTGGAAGCCAATTCATAAGCAGCATGAAGGGTTTCAGTATTTGTGAGAACTAGTATGATATACAGAAGTATGGGTGAATAGAAGACACTAACTGCCCAACTAAATAAAAATGGAATACATTCTTAATAATATTGCATTAAGAGGTAGATCTGTGGCTTAGTGGCAGAGCACTTGCCTAGCTCATGTGAGGCACTGGGTTCATTCCACAGCATCAAATAAAATTAATATATAAAATAAAGGTATTGTGTGCATCTACAACTAAAAAATATTTTAAAAGAAAAAATATGCATTAAAATGTCATTCCTATAGAGTTCAAGGAAAATAAAAGATGTGCGGAATTCTTTCAGTTAGAGTATGAAATATTCAGAATGGAGATTTTATATACTTTTAGAACTATGTAGCTAAAATTGACTTTGTTTCCATCATCAGATGTACTCTGATGAATCATTTTTCTCATTGTTATAATACTAAAAAAAAAAACTGTTGATAACAGCAATTTCAGTTTACACTGTTTTTAGTTTTAAAAACTTCAGACTCTATTCTGAGAATGTATCATGAAAACATATCTCATATACAATATGACATTGCCTTCTCATAATAAGAGAGAAAAAAGTACATAATGTATATTCTACTCATTATGACTAAAAAGTGATCAATTAAACATTTGACAAAAATAGACTTGAAGTTATTATTCATTGTTTAAAATAAGTTAAATTTGTTGAAACCTAGCAGCTTAGATAAGAATCAGATTCAATTCTTAGTTTCAAATAAAAATAAATAAATTCATTATTTATTTAAATAATTTTGATTATATAATATTTTATGTTTTAAAATTCTTTCAATTCTGGCAAACATTCTGGCAAAAAGTGGCAAATATTATGACATAAGATGGTCATAAAACACCAGCCCCAAACAAAGGGTCAGCATACCATTTAGAAGGAGGACTATATGGACACAAATTATGATTTTGAAAACATATTATAGTATTTGTTGAACTGGAAGAAGGAAGAGGAACTAGAATGAAGAAGTTAATTGTTCTTACTTTAGGAAATAATAATCTGAAAGAGATCATAGTCTCTAAAAGTTTGAATGGGATTTATATTCTATTCTACATTTCCATATAATTTACCTGTAATAGATTCAAAATCCTTAGAGAAGGAGCTAGAGCTTTCCTTGCCAACAGCAACACATGGTAAAATACAGTTTTCTACAAGTGGCTCAAAAAAAAGTTTTTTGAGTAATTAAATAAATGTTCTGAATGTAAATGAATAAGCTGGGGTATAGGAAAGGCAGACATGTAGGTCACAGGTACAGACCATAATTCTAGTTTGATTTAAACAAATCCAACCAGTTGAATAAATTAAATATTGTGACATGTTGCCTAGACAGGTTACATAATCTCTCTTCATTAATAAAATTAGATAATTTATTATAAAATTAGTATTGAAAAGCAGAAATCTGTTCTTTATGCACATTCATAATGTGGCCCAAAATCATGTGAAATCATTCATTTATTTTAAACACACAGACAGACCTGCCTTGACCTCTTCTCCCAGCTTTTCTACCCCTTTCTCTTCCACATGCACAGTTTCTTCATTAACTTCTGTATTTACATGAGTAAAAGTAAAGAAAAAAAGACTAGATAGGTATAATAATTACTTTTAAATTAAATAAAACAAACAAAAACATTCATAATTGTATAATGAGTGATTATAAGGAGATTGATAAAGGAGTTTCTGACATGTAATTGCAAACCAAGTTTACTGTTAGTGAATTATCACACTGTTTGCTTTTATGATGATGGTGATTTGTAAAAGGAGAAATGGTGAGCTCAATATATTTGGAATATGTGGGAAACTAGGTAAAATATGCAAAATGCCTTGTCTATTGACATGGTATATTACTAGAAAAAATAATACTATATAACGTTCCTTTTGGAGAAACAAAAATGATATGACAAACTTTTATTTTTACATAATGGCAGTACAACAAAATAAGGGGAAAATAAAATAATAATGATAATGTCTTGCAATTACTGAATACATTACATTTTCCATATTGCTCTTATTTTATTTCTCTGACTTTCAACAAAAAGTAACTAAAATAAAAACCAAAATGTATGAATTTAAACTAACTAAATTAAAAGACAATATAAAATACTTAACCAAAATCATAAAGAGTTAAAATAGAACTTGCTAAACTTTTAGTTACTGAGGAGGATTAGAAAATAAATATTTCAATATTTTAATTCTAAACTAATGACATCAAAATACAAGTTCTGACAACTAACTTTTTAGGCAGTTCTGAGAAAATAATTTGATGAGATTTATTTTGAGTTATTTATTTTGAGTTACCACATATGTAATTTCAACTAGAAATTGAAGACCTCTTAAAGAGATAATAGATAATTTTCATATTTAAAACTAATGAAAATTACAGTCATGTATCTATTCAAGTCTCCATATAAACACTTACGAAAATACTTTTTTAAAAAATCATCCATACTATTAAGTTTTTTTAAAAAAGAAAAAAACTTTCAATTTCCTACTGAAAAGGATGAGGGAAGTTTTAGCTCAACTTTCTTTTATAAAATAAAAATATGGAAAAATTGCAACTGGAGATATTAAAGGAAAATTGTGGTTTTAATGGATTCTATAAAGGAAAAAAAGACAAATAGTAATTAGAATATTTGTTGATAATCCCTTGGAACCTTTATCAATCCTTATGTTCCGTATCAACAATATTATCAGTTTTCTGGCATAATTGGTATTACCAAAAAAAAAAAAAAACAGATCTAGTCTTATGTCAGTAGACTATTGCTTTACAAGATATTTAAATTAAAATTTTAGAAAATTGTGACATAATCTTTTATGTTTCTGACTTCATATGCCAATAAATGATGCTGAAACTCTACCTTTAAAAATCTTGAGGAGACAAAAAATCCATAATTATTGAATTTTCCTTGTGGAAAGTCATCTAAAATTTTAGGCTTCCCAGTCTTATGCAAATAATGGAGAATTATAGAAATGCTGCTCAAATCTTTTTACCAGGTAGCATAATAGACCTCTAATCACAACAGCACTGAATTGTTCTATTATGCTATATAAAAAAAACAAAAAGAACCACAAAATAGAAGTTGGTAGCCATTCAGTTACAACTAACAAGAACACATTTTCTATCAAGTTACATAAGGCAATAAAAACATTGCTGCTCAAATGCAAAGCATTTACAAATCTGTTACAATAAGTCATGACAAGATTAGTTTAGTGGCACTTTATACATTATCTTAGGTAGCTTTGCAATTTTTAGATAAACATTTCATGCATTCATTGAACAAATATTTATTCTGGGTTTACAATGTGGGCATTATTCTATGTGTTGGACATTCATCAGTAAATAAAAGAGCCAACAGTTTCAGAATTCTATAATTAGTAGGGGATTTTATTGTCTTTTAAATGTAAATAATCCATGTCTTTGTAAATACTCTATATAACATAATTTAATATTTTATCTTGAGTCATAATGAAGGGTTTAGTACTAAAATCATAAAACTATCGTTTAACTTTGAATACTATAAGCAGTCTTGCTACATCATTTATGTAGGAAATACAAACCACAATCACTATCTAATTCAAAAACTTTCTTTTCAAGAAAGCCAAATTTAATAATTAAAATATCATCATAAATATAAAATGAAATATATGATGATAAATATAACTAGACTATGTTTACATCCTTAATGACATAAACACAGACTGCAATTGATATCTTTGGTTAAAGTTTTACTCAAAATCTGGAATTTGGCCTAAAAAGGAAATTAAATATTTTCAAAAGAGCAAATATTTTCTACTCATTTAAAAGAAGTTTCTTTGCATTCTCACTTGATGAATCAATGAAATTTAACTCCTTCTTTTTATTTCCAAGTAAAATAAAAGTTGAATACTTTATCAGAATTATAAAACAAAATAATTTTGCTGTATATAAAACTATGCAATGAAGGGACATCAATTGCAGTTGGGTTTATTTTTGCTTAACAGCCCCCCAAAAAGGCTGTCGGCACAAAACAAACCCTCCTTTATGTACAGACCTTCATAAGGTTCTATCTCCTTGACTCCATTGTCTAGGGAAAACAAAATAAAAACAAAACAAAACAAAAAAAGGGAACCAAAGCACAGGGGTTAAAAACAACAGAAATCTCCAAAGGCATAGAATGAATTGTATATTAAAGAAAATTTAATGGTGATTAAGATATATACTTTTATAAATATGCATGTATATATACTTTTGCAAAACACACCCAGTTACCAAATAAAGGGATCATTTTTTAAATGAGGTTAAAAATATTCTGATATCCATGCTTTTAAAGGTCCTTTACCCAAAACTTTATAAATTTATAAATGTTTCAGAAGAATGTTCATGTTTGTCAGCAAATATTGCATCTTATGTAAAAATTTGAAATTGTTATAAACATCAGTACAACATGCATCTTTCTTTATATATTCATGATTACCTTTTTCTTGTACTCCAGATTTGAGAAGGATCACCATTGGTGTGCATCAGCTAACCAGTCCTTTGCAGTGTGTGAAAATTGATTTAGCTAGTTACTAATAAACTTTATGTAACTATCAACAATTACATAAATTTAGTTGTAGCAAAGAAATAAGTTTACTTTTAAAATGCATTTATTCACATTTGAAAAATGTCCAAGAGCAAAATTGATAGCTTACTTTACCTCCAAATAATATAAATTTTAAACATAGAATATATAATATTCATAAATAAAACTACTATAACATTCAGTAAGGCATACCATTAACAAAAGAAGATAACTATCACAAAGGTAATAATAAAATCTTGATTCACCTTGGCTTCCATGTATATTTCCCCTGTGATAAAATTAGAAATAAAACTTACTTCTCTCCAATGTTCCCTTTGGTGGAAGCTGTGGAAGCTGTCGGGCCCTTCGTCCTGCCACTGGAGTACTTGATGGGCTGGTCTGGACAGACCCAGTTCGAGGATGAGACCTACAAGATACATCATTGATATTCATTTTCAGTACAATGACTTAAATGCTTTTAATACATTTGGTTCATATGATAGCTGTGTAAGTGCTTTTTAAAAAGAGATTTAGCTGCTGATTAAAAGGTTAGGAAAACAGAACAAAATATGGATATTTGAATGATTATTTAAATACCAAAAGATGTTTACATTTTTATGTAATATGCATACATACACACATACATGCACACAAAATCCTATGATAAAATCCATGGAATAGTTAATGTAAATTAGTATTCTTTCTATATGAAAGAGGAGAATTCTGTAGCTCAAAAAATAAAAACTACTACCTCACACTTCTTTCTACCAGATTTCAAACTTAACATTAATCTTCCTCTCTTGATCCAAAGAGATTTTTACTCAGGCTTATATTAAACATCCCTTCATTAGAAAATATGAGACTACAAATAAAACCCTGAGTAATTCAAAATTCAGCTAAAGAAAACACTGGTTAATACATGATATTAGTGCTGACAGAAAGAAACTAAAATTCTACTTTTGATTAGTGTCATTATGATGAACATTAGAAAAGTGATGTCTAATGGACACAAGTAATTTCTCATTCTGTAGGAGAAGAACGTGATAGTTATGAGGGCATTTACCCAGGACTCCTGATTAATGAGAAATCACAAAACAAATGCAGTCAGGACAGTTAATAAACAAATTACAATGGTAACCACACACTATTATATCCGCTGAATATAAATAGTGTGTTTACATTGAAAAGGTTAGTATTGACTGTTACTAGTGATCAGTCAAAGATGATAGAAGAAACCATTTAGCTGCTGGGAAAATAAAATGGTGTGCTGGTGGTGCAAAGGGGGAAGTTAGTCTGATTGATTTATCTTTCACCTCGATAAGGCAGGTGAAGGAGGGGCAGATCTTCCAGTCATTAATGAAGGCATCGACCTCATGAGGTTTGTATCAGGACGTTCAGTGGATCTGGAGCGGGTGGTGGTCCGCTCAAGGTGAGGCCGTTGTTCTGTTGATCTGGATCTGTGATATGGCTGTCTATCTGCTGCTTCACAATCCCTGAAACGTTAGTCAAAAAGCAGCTCAGTTGATCTTTGTGCCCTTCTTCTATTTGGTCATGATGCATCAAACCGATTTTGAGAAAGGTAATTGTTTAAAATTATTGAGTATGTTTTAAAAAAAATTTCCCCAACATATTTTGAGCAAAATCTCACTAAACTTCTTAAGAATTTCTAAGGAATCGCAATCTGTCTATAATAAAAACTCCCGTTGAACATAATAGGAGTTGCTCAGTTATAATCAATGAAAACCCAAACTGCCTGCTTTCCAAAATGAATCTCCTAAACATAACATGTGAACTGTGTGAAGTATTATTGTATTTTAAAGGAATTCAATGACTTTTCCTAATATTTTCAAAATAGTGAAGAAAATGATGTAAACATTGATTCTCAAGCCCCTAACACTGTTTATTAGTATACCAACTAAGATATAAAAATACTTTCAACACAATAATAATATTCTGATAAACCTGAACATTCAATAGAAAGATCAAAATGAGGTTATAGAAAAATAGGGCACCTTTGAAGTATGCAGCCATATTTAAACATGACCCCAAAGAGAAATCACTCTAGGGATCTGGTTAATCAGTCATCTACCTCAGTGTACTTTAGCTATACCAACCAATTCAAAATGTGTCTTAATTCACTGAAATAATGTGGTCTCTTTGACCACAAATAAATCTAACACTAAAACTTAATGGTTGTTGAATGAAAAATAGTAAATTTAAATGACTTATCATTATTGATTTTTGTATTCCTGAAACCTAATATAATGCTTTTATACCTAACTTGATCAATACATGCTTTCTAACACCAACCCCACAATTTGTAAGAAACCTTAAAAACATTACGTTTGGTCTAGAACTTAAAGTAGTATACACCAAAGTAATACTTCAAAAAATGTTATTATATTTCCACCCAGTTGTGATTACAAAACAAATATGCTTATATATTATAGTGAGTAAAACAGCATTAATCTCACCAGAACTTCCACTTTACCTATAAATTCTCTCAACCAGATAGTGAAAAACTACAAGCAATTAAAGAAAAAGAGAAAAGGACACAATTTCCCAAATATCATATAATTTTAAACCAGAAGACTTTAAATTAGAAGACTTTAGAAAATAAATACTGGATTTATTTTATATCACATCCTGCAATCTCCTAAATTTTCTTTATATTTTCGTTCCACAAAAAATAAGAAATATATAATTATCATAATGTGAGATGAAAATAGGTTAATAAGTGAAACACAGAAGAACCACAACAGAAGTGAAAACTTTCCCAAAATGTATTTTCACAGTTAAGGGAAATAAAAGGTTATATTTTAAATTTTGATAACACAGAGAAAGTCAAGATAGGCTCCTATAACCACAATCTGGTAAGAATAGGTTTAAATAGGTAAAACTTAAAATTTAAAGCAAGACACCTGAGTTACCCAGTTTCATAGCAGAATCAACACCAGTATATAAAACTTGAGAATTTTCACCTATATTTTGAGTGAGTATAAAGTCAGGAATATATAAATAACTTCAAATAGCAACAACTGAGAAGTGTAAATAATAAGTAAATAAGGTTTAACATATTTTATTTCCTACATGGAATTCTCAAATTGTAGACTACATTTCAATGAAACGTAATTCTGCTTACTCACCTTATTTTACTTAATGCATATAAAATGTTCTAAAATAGGTGGCCATTGGTGTTATCAAACTGCTAAAGAGTAAACTGCAAATAAGGTTAGGATACCTCATTTGTAAATTTAAACCTTTTTTAGGTGAATAATCCAATTGTCTTCAAAAAGGTAATTTCATGGTCAGTCATGTTCCATTTTTAAATAAATATTCTATATTTTCTAATCTATGTTTAAAATAATTCAGATTTTTTTTAATGGATCATTTGCCTGGACTGATAGACTACTACTCTGCAATACCTAGTGGCCTCTATTCTACAATATTTGGTGAGGATACTGCTTAACAGTTCCCTCATTGATTTATACTGACCTATAGTACTATAACAATATCCACTATTGAAACAACTATCATGAAAACATATAATAGCATATGCAGATTCTGGTATAAGGATAAACTGACAATGGGCCATAATAGTAAACAATTTAGAATGACTTTGAATTTAAAGGTCAGTGTTTACTCATAAGAAAAAGTAAAAATGATTAATATTAAATTTTAGTACTCTTTTCAGTCATTTCTGAGGGAAATAATTTTATAATTATCTGACTCAATTGTGAATCATTGAGTTTGTAATAATTCAGTTTTGAATTATTTTTCCAGTCAATGTGGTTGCTTGAAAGAGATTTTCAACATTCTAAGGAATCTGATGTACCTCCCCATCAATTTTGCTGCTTTTAGGGTCTCTATTTTCAATGAAAGAACCAAGGAACTCATGCAAAGTTCTGGGGAAGAATAGACTTGTGAGCATTCTTTTTTATAGCTTATCATATCTACCCATTCATCCATCCATCCCAATGACATAACTCCAGACCAAAGTATGCTCAAAATAGAGTATCTGTGTAAGTATGAGAGAACATTAAGAACACTCCAAAAAAAAGAAAGAAAGAAAAGAAAAGTAAGTTAAAAACACCAATTGAAACAATGAAATGCTTCAAAGTAATATTCAGAAATCAATGACAATTGTCCTATATTCTAACTCAGAACCCTAGCATATAGCAAAACAAAGACATTCTGTGTTTATATTGTATAAGTAAATTTAACAGATTTTCTTTAAAACTAAACTTATAAAAAGTAAAACTACTTAGAAATTATTCTTTTCCTTTATAAAGCTGAGATCTTTTATTTTTTTTAAATGGCTATATCTCTGAAGGATAAGTCTAGTCTCTTCTTTGTGGCAAGAAGCGCCTTCCTTATGTTCATTCATATTGTGTAATATAGTAATCTGGTTAAGAGCAGAAGCATAATACTTTTGAAAAAATATCTTGAATGTTGTTATGGTTTAGACATGAGGTATTCCCCAAAAGCTCACATGTGAGACAATTCAAGAAAGTTTAGAGGTGAAATGATTGGGTTATAACAACTTTAACTAATCAGTGCATTAATCCCCTGATAGGGATTAACTGGGAGGTAACTATAGGCAGGTAGGATGTGGCAGGAGGAGGAAGGTCTTTGGGGGCATGTCTATGAGTATATATTTTGTCTCTTATGGGGATCTCCCCAAATTTCTCTCTCCTCCTGCAACGTCTTGAGCTGCTTTCCTCTGCCATGCCTCCTGCCCCCACCATGACATTCTACTTCTTTGGGGGCTCAGAAAATAGACCTTGCCATCTATGGACTGAGACCTCTGAAATAAAGTTTTATTTACTTTTCCTCCTAGAAAATTGTTCTTGTCAGGTCTTTTAGTCACAGCAACAAAAATATGACTAAAACAAATGCCAAGCTATTTTCTGAGCATTAACTGCACAACTGAAGCAAAACCTAAAATATAACATATACTCAGAAACGTTAAAAAACAAGACACTTGGGAGTAATTAAAGAAATACATATATCATACTTTTCATTTTCATTATAATGTGCAAGATGCAAGATTAAATATCTCAATTTTCAAAAGTTCTTGGTTATTTTAACCCTGCTTTGAATTTAAGAGAATTGCAAGACACTGCTGGGGTTGTGGCTCAGTGATAGAGCACTTGCCTAACATGCATTCAATCCCCAGCACCATGAGGAAAAAGAGAGAGAGAGAGAGAGAGAGAGAGGTGGTGCAAGGCACAAAATATTCACCATGGAAATCATGGTAAATATGTAAAGTACTGTGCATATATAGGAATATGTTATTGTTTTGGAGGAAGATGGATTAATTTATCCTTGGGCATAATAGCACTTCTCCACTGAATATTCCTATTAAAGTAAAAGAAAAATACTGTATGTTAATTAAAAGTACATAAGGTTACTCAAAAATAACAAGAATTATAGGCTCAAATTAATAAAAATCTAAAATTAGAAAGTGATAATACAGACAACTGATGAGAGAAAGCAAGATATTATTAAAATCATTAATCACTCACAAAGCCTTTGTTATCATCAAAAAAGAAGTAAAATGTCTTCATATCTCTATAGTTGCATTTTTAAATAGTTATATTTGAAATTCTAAGATTAAATATCAAGTTTCTCGAGAAAATCAGAGAAAAATTTAACACTGAATAATAGATATATTGTATTATTTGATATGCATATGTAAAAACATATAAGCTGTAAATATCCTGTGATAATTTTAAGTAGTCTATTAAATATTTATGGTTTTCCTTATAATTCAATTTTTATTTTGAAAATATAAAAATCTCATATTGACAGGATTATTTACCGAGCACAAGTAACATGTAGAAAATTAAAATGCCTTTAAAATACAAATTTTCAAAATCTCAAGGGATGGTGTAATTCTTATTTTTTGAAATAGTTACCATTTTCAGTGGATGTTTGAGATTAATAATGCTCTGCTGATTATAACAAAGCTATTCCACTACAGTACTGGCTGTACATTATTTTTCCCCAGTTCTTTAAAGATTTCATAAAGCAGCAAATATTTTAAAGATACCTCTCTAAAGGATAGAATTATGAATTGTTATTGTATTACATGAGATTATGTGATGTAGTATAGTCCTCACACTAAAATATGTGAGTTCTCTATTCAAGAAGTTCACTGATGAACTTCAGCTATTATGAACACAAACAACAATAAATATTAGAGAGCATGTGGGGAAAAAGGAACACTCATACACTGCTGGTGGGACTGCAATTTGGTGCAGCCAATATGGAAAACTGTATGGAGATTCCTTGGAAAATTGGGAATGGAACCACCATTTGACCCAGCTATCCCACTCCTTGGTCTATACCCAAAGGACTTAAAAACAGCGTACTATAGGGACACAGCCACATCAATGTTTATAGCAGCACAATTCACAATAGCTAAATTGTGGAACCAACCTAGATGCCTTCTTTCAGGAGATAAATGGATAAAAAAATTGTGTCATTTATTCACAATGAAATATTACTCAACAATAAGAGAGAATAAAATCATGGCATTTGCAGGAAAATGGATGGAGTTGGAGGAGATAATGCTAAGTGAAGTTAGCCAATCCCAAAAAACCAAATGCCAAATGTTTTCTCTGATATAAGGAGGCTGATTCATAGTTGGGTAGGGAAGGGGAGCATGGGAAGAATAGATGAACTCTAGATAGGGCAGAGGGGTGGAGGGGAAGGGAGGGGGCATGGGATTAGAAATGATGGTGGAATGTTGATGGTCATCATTATCCAAAGTATATGTATGAAGACACGAATTGGTGTGAATATACTTTTTATACAACCGGAGATATGAAAAATTGTACTTTATGTGTGTAATATGAATTGTAATACATTCCACTGTCATATATATTTTAAAAAATTAATAATAAATAAAGATCTGTTGACAACTAAAAAAAAAGAAAAGCTCTGAAATCAGATCACAATTTCAAAACCCTCCTTTAATCTACTTATAAGAGCATATTTTAAATGAATTACTAGAAATATTGCAAATAAAAAAAGGAAGAGTATATGTCTCAAACATGACCATCAAAAAAATATTCTGAGTCTTTCCTTTGTTTTCCTATTTTTACAAAGAAGTGGAATGATGTTAAAGCAAACTTTCCATATGCAGTGCTGCTTGCTGTACTTAGCTGAAACATCAAAATTCCAGTCCAAGTTCCATAGTCAGAAGATTGATTCATATTCTCAAGTGTATGCATGAAAGTGCATGCACATGCACACAGACACACACACACACACACACACACACAATGTGTTCATTTTCAAGTATAAATTCTGCTTCAGTCACTATTGATCACATGATGTCCAACATTCAATACAAAACCAATGTAAACACAAAAATCATGAAAAATACGGCCCATTATTTTAAGATTCAAAGTAATCACCAGAGGCTGAAATATGTATATGATAGCTGGAACTACAAAATAAAAAATTGTTTTTGTTTGCATTTTCTTCAAGACTCTCTAATCCTTTGATACATATATCTATCCTTATGCCATTATCACATTGTTTTGAACACTGTAACTTGGAAATAAGTTGTGAAAGTTGGAACTGTGAATCCTTCAACTTCACTCTTTTTCAAGCTTTATTGTTTATCTAGGACACCTTGCATTTCCATGTAAATGTAAGAATCAGCTTTTGCATCTCTCTCTCTTTTTCCCTCTCTCAAATACATTATTTAAAATAAATATACTTAATAAGTTAAACACTATAGTAGAAAAGATGGACAACAATGTGCATGAACAAATGGGTAAATTTCAGCACACAGACTGATTATAGAAGATAAAAAAGTCAAATGAAAATGTTAGAGATAATAGTAGAATATGCAAAATATTAGAAAATGAGCTGAGTCTGTTTATGAGAATATTAAATGCCTAATTAAGAGGAATAAATGGCTTAATTTTCAAAAAAAGAGATCAAAAGCTTTTGAACAAAGGTAATTATCAAATACTGAATTAAGAAAATTAATTCAGCAGTAGTGCATAGAATGAATCAATCTAGAAAAAGGCTCTAACCTACAGTAATAGTGAAGAAAACAGTGAAGAGGTTATGGATGACAAGCATTATAAATAACAGTATACAAAATACATACTATACATTATATGGAAAATGCCAATATAGAGAAGTACACAAACAGAATGTTAGAGATAGAAGGAATCTCACAAATCATACAATCCAATCTCTCTCATGTTAGTAATAAATAAGCTAAGACTTACAGAGACTTGGACAAAGTCACATAATTTGATGTCTTCTGAGTTGGAACTTGAATTGGACTTTCTGAATTTGAAAGTCCATCAACTTCACTGAAGTGTAAATCCTTGGTATTGGGGATATTTTTTTCTTCTTAATAATGTTTGAAAATCATCATACATTTTAAATGTAAAGATGTATAACACCCCCCCCCAAAAGCCAACCAACAAAACAATAAACATCAAAGAACCAAAAAAATCTTTTAAATGTATAGATTCAGAAATGAAATGATAAATCAACAGAAATAGATAAACTATGGACAGAAGTATTCTTGAAAGAAATGGTAGTGAATTCAGGTTTAGACTTAAATTTATGAAGTGTTAGAAGAATACTCCTCTGCTGATGCCAAGTCAGAGAAATCTGTCCTTTAAAGACGAGGTGAAATTTGAGAAGTTACAGTTTATCAGTAATATTTTAATATTCATTGACTCATAAAATTATTCATTTAGTACATTTAGGTTGAGTTCATATAATATGCCAGTTACTACACTAAGCACTAGAAGTTTGGGTCAAAGTCACAAGCATGATAGGTTATTAAAATAAGAAAGAAAGATCCAAACATAAGCACTTGAGAAATAGGGAAAAAGTGAAGAAAACAGAAAATCAGTCAAGGGACAGAGTAAGGTTTTAGGCTTAGGAACTGATGGTGTAGAGGCAGCATAAAAGTAAAAGTATGTACTTTTACTGACCTAAGTAAAAGACAGAAGAAAAAAAAAAGAAAAGAAAACAGACCATTCTCAGGGTGGCAGAGTATAAAGAAGATATTTATTTAGGAGATTTCATCAGTAATTTTCAGAAAAAATAAAATCATTAAATGAAGAGAGATTTAAATAAAAGAAATAAGAAATTAATGCAGGAACACTCCAGAGAAGTTGAGAGGGTAGAGACAAAAACCAAACAGAAGTTAGTTTCACTGTAAAAGAAAACAGTAAAGTAATAACAATGCAGAGAAATTAAGGTTAAAAAAAGAAGTGTATCTGGAACAGCATAATTATTTGGCTTTCATTGCATTTACTAAGAGTCCTCAGCACTAATTTCCACATAAGGCATTTATAGGAAAACAATCTCCATTCCACACAGGAATCTCATTCCCATGACAGAGCTTGTTAGAATCCTTTCTTTAATTAGGGTTCTAGTTTTGGCCCCAAATATCTTGAGATAAGACCATCATTGCCTCTTCAAATTCCACAGCAACCCTCACCATTATTCTAGACCCAAGTCAGACATTTCCCATCATCCAGTTCTGACATCAAACCAATTTAAGATAACCTAGGGTATTCTGAGGCTAATTATTTCTATGCAAGTATCTCTCATTTTTGTCTATCATGTAAAAGGAAAGCCCTGGTGGCCCCTGATATCTTCTCTCTAAATCATCTCCTACATTCTGTTAAGTTATGTTCTAAATCTCAGCTGAATTTTCAAGAATCCTTATTCTATTGTTGACAAACTTTCTTATGTAAAGCTTTCTCCAGAATGTTTTCTGCATATTCCAATCTTATATAACATTTAGCTCAATTGTGCAGCCTCTGCTCTGTGTAGCTCTCATCTGCGTTTTTCACATTTCACAGTCCATAGACCCAGAAAAGGAGATCAGCTCCTTGAAGATACTTCTGACCCTTACTCTCCTGACATAATGTGCAAAATCCTTACTTCTCATAAGGATGCCAAGTAGCTGTAACATCCACTATTTTAATTCAGATGGCTAGTAATCTATCCATTTTACAATTACTCTCTCCTAGTCATTGATAATTTAGGGAACTGGCTTTCCTACAGCTTCTTTATCCTAATTCCTATATTAATGGTAGATTTCAACACTTATACATGAAGAAATTTGTTCAACATGAACCCCAATCTTCATATTTTTGTAAATTTAATGCTCCTCAATCTCCTACTTCTGGGGAAATATTATGGATCAAAGAACCCAATGAAACCACTCAAAGTCAGAAACACTAAACTCCAGCATCTCAAACTTTGATTTCAATCATTAATTCTGTAAAAGTTCTTATAATCTCCTCCACCATTCAACTGACCTTCATTTGATACTTTGTTTTCTTTGTTCCCTGCCACCTTCTTTGCTTTTCTTCCTTCCTTACCCATAGACTCTAGGAACTACTCTATGAACTGTCTCAACTACTTCCATACAGCATTTGGATTCCTTTCTAACAGTTTTGCTACTCAAACATTCATTAAAAGCTGGGTGTTGGTGACACACAGAGCTTGGGAGGCTGAGGCAGGAGGATCACAAGTTCAAAGCCAGCTTCAGCAAAAGTGAGGCACTAAGCAACTCAGTGAGACCCTATCTCTAAATAAAATACAAAATAAGTCTGGGAATGTGGTTCAGTGCTCAAGTGCCCCTGAGTTCAATCCCTGGTACGAAAACCAACCAACCAACCAGGTATTGTGATGCACACCTGTAATCCCACTAGTCAAGAGGCTGAGGCAGGAGGAACTCAAGTTTGAAATCAGCACTCTGTCTCAAAACAAAAATTTAAAAAGGCTGGGGTAGAGTGCTCAGTGGTAGAGTGCCTCTGGATGAAACCCCAAATACACTCCCCACAAAAAACCTTAACACTAGTTTAATACCAAAATTTGATTTCTCTCCTTTAACTTACTTAGCTTCTCCTCTTTGATCTATTTTCTTTTTTGTCTCAACCACAAATAATAGCTGCTTTTTGTTCACAAATTCCATCTGTTTAGCCCAATCCCCTCCAAAGTCCCCTAAGACCTTTCATCTAGCAATCTTTCCTAACACATTCTTTGCCCTAGCCTATGAAAATATGGGTATACAGAATTTCCTATTCTAAAAGAAGGAAACATTATTATTTGATACAACAAACTCCTACCTACTATTCTTCCTTCACACTTAGTGGATAAATTAATTTTCTTCTCTCCTATTCATGTCCAGACTACTGCAATCTGCCTACTACCACCACCACCACCCTTCTGAAATTCACATAGCTAAAAGCAACAATGACTCAATAAAACCAATAGGCATTTTTCATTCATTATTTTTACTACTGAAATTATTTCTTCTTGAAATTCTCTATTCCTTTAATTATGTTTTTAATTCTCATTCTTCCTTCTTTACATAGTTCAGTAGTTCTCCTTCTCCTGCCTACCACTTAATTATAATGAATCCCAAGACATAGGAAAATTCCTTGGTTGTCATTTCATGGGTTGTTTCTCAGGTTGATTTCACCTATATTTTTACACCTACTTATCATTATTAGTGAACTTACTCCTAAATTTCTCTATGTAGTCTCGACCTTTGTTTAAGCTTCAAAATTACTTACTTGCTAAAAATTTACCCTTAGCCCTCTTAGTAGTTCTAAAACTGAACTTGCCTCATACTTAGACTGATTTCCCCACTTAACTCTCAACACCTATTAATATACCCTATGCACCCAGTTACTCAAGCTATAAGTTATGTATTTTTTGTGACTCTTCACTCTCCCTCAACATCCAAATCCCATTATTTACCAACTATAACTAATTTTAATTTATTGAATCACCCATATTCTATTTCTCTATCTACAACCTTAATCCCTATTTTCTTTTCATACCTTTATTCTCTTCAAAATTAACCATCCAGATACTCTCCAAAGTAGTTATTCTACAGTGAATAAACTTATCATAGCCACCCCTTGATTAAAACTCTCCAAAGAACCTACAGCATCTGTAGTCTCAGATCCAAATTTGTCCACAGATTTTCCAGGTTTCTTATAATCAGGGTCTGGCATTTTAGATTCGTTTCTTACTACTTCATGCTTTGTGGATAATACCCCTAAAGCACTAAAATATTTTGTTTATTACTTCTGTAGCTTTGCTTGTATATTTTTGGAAAAATGTCATCAACATCCCACCTTGTATCCACATAAATATAAAATAATTCCTGTTCATCTTTTAAGATAATAACTGAGTTATTTCCTAAATGAGACTTTCATATAAAAATCCATTACCTGATACCAACCATCAATGCCACTAATTCCTTAATATGCGAAGTATAGCTATAAGTAAAGATAAAACCAGGAAAACAACTACAGTATAGTAGTACATTTTAAAATATTAAAATAAAGAATATATTTTAATAAGGACATTTATTAACAAAGGGTAATATGATGTCCATTCTAAACATGTTTGTTCAAATGTTCAGTGTGTTTTAAAATGCACAATAAAAAAAATAAGTTTGTACTGACTGCCATAACATGGCCAGGAGAAAAAATTTGGATTCCTAAATTATTTAATATTTATCTACTGAAGTAATAGAAAAGAACGTAAAAAAATATTTAAGTCTTTATAGTTTTGTTCCAAGGAGATAGTACTCATAAGTTTTCAAGTTACAATCTTGGCATAATGAGATCAGTGAAAACCTAGAAGCCTAGACTCATTTCCCCGCCCGGCCCTGGGGGTCGGGGAGCACACTAAGGATCAAACTCAAGAGCTTTTAACCAGTAATCAACTAAATTAAATTAAAAGGGCTGGGGATGTAACTCATCCCAGACCTTTTAATTTAATTTAGTTTATTTATTTATTTATTTATCTTTTGAGACAGGGTCTTGCTATGTTGCTGAAAGCCTCGTTAATTTGCTGGCCAGCTGAGGCTGGCCTTGAACTTGTGATCCTCTTGCCTCAGCCTGCAGAGCTGCGGGGATTACAGCATTACAGGCATGAGCTACAGCACCCAGCCAAGCCTAGATACTTTTGATGGACGAGTCATAGTCTAGGAATGTCATCTTGAGTTTACTACATTCATTCCATTTAGAAATCTCTAGTTATCATATACCCAAATTATGACTCATTTGGAGCTATTAACATGTATTTATTCTCAGAAGGATTACCTCCAGAGGAGATTATATGCTACCTTGAAAACTAGACACTCAGAAAAGGGTCTCACTTTCTTTTTTCACATTGGTCACTTCTTATAAGTGTTCCAATTATTTTTATTCAAGTAGATGAATTAGAGATAATTTTGATATTTTGGGTTTTAGTTCAAAAGTGATTGTGCAAGAGAAAGATAAACTCTCATATTTGAATCTTATCAAATAAAAAGAACCATGTGGTAAGGGAACTGAGGAGTTTTCTGAGAATGAATTCAACTCCTGGATATAAAAGTAGGTAAGGAAAGGTGAAAACTTAAATAAGGAGAAGGTAGGGGCAAAGAAAGTGTATTTCTCTATTCAGATAAAAGAATAAGTGGGCTAGAAGTTAATCAAAGAATAAGAAAGAAACATGCAATTCTGTAGTCTAAGTGTGGAGTAATATTTGAATTAAGGTATCAAAGACATTAATTTCAAGTGATGATAAAATTCGGAGTATGGCCATGGGAGTGACTGTCTGAAATAGAATTAGGGGTAAAGTTCAATACTATATTTGAGATAGCTGAGAAATGAGTGGGTGTTGAATAAATCTTTCAGGGGAATGATGACATTTACTCAAACTGCTGGCAGTACTTGTAACAAAGAAGACTAAAGTCAGGTGCAATAATCATTAGTGAATAAAATAACATAACCAAAAGAACAACAGATGATAGAAATGTAGAAGGGTTAGGGGTTGGTTTTAGTTAGTTTTAGAACATATAAAAAAGGTATAAGTATAGGAGTAAAAGATAATAAAGACAGAATATTGTAGAAATAAATACAGGAGAATGATAGTTGACTAAAAAGCTTTATCTTCAAGAGTTATTCTAATGGAGTGAGTAATAAGTCAGCCAAGGACCTCCTAATGGATTAGGATGGAGGTCAGAGGAATAGATAATTTAGTAGAGGGAGAAACAAATGATCAAAGTAGAGTTAAAGAAAAAATCAAAGGAAGGGAATATTAAACTGAAAATTTAGTGGAAGAGGAGCAGGGCTTCAATAGACAAGAAATATATACAACCAGGTATTCTAATTCTCATTTTGGGAAGTAGATTCATGGATGCTCATTTTTTAACTATGCTTTAAAACTTACACATATTCTTTTTTTTTAAAGTTTGGACACGAATTTCTTTTTTAAAAAATATTTATTTTTTTATTTGTAGTTGGACACAATACCTTTGTTTTATTTATTTATTTTAATGTGGTGCTGAAGATCAAACCCAGGGCCTTGACATGCAAGGTGAGTGCTTAACCACTGAGCCACAACCCCAGACCTACACATATTCTTTTGTATGTATTAAAATAATAATAACAGCAAAAATACAAGAATAACTAAGGAACTTCATTTTTACAACATCTATCCAAGTGTTTAGTATAAGCTAGGCTTATGACTTTCTGCTATGTTGGAACAAGGCAAGTACATGTAAAATAGGCATGCAAATGTACAGAGGAAATCTTACAGTTAGACATTTGATAACCCTATTTTTTAAAACAAAATTTCCTATGTTATATTACAATAAGAGCGTCAATAATCTTTTGTTTCCTGACCACAAACCAAATCATGTCATACAAAGATAATTCATATAAATAGACCAATTAGGCTGAGTTTCAAAATTTGGATAAGATATGAAATTGATAACCAGTGTAGAGCTGATCAAGAACTAAGTCTATCTACATTAGCAAACTAAAAATCCAGCACAAAGCAAACAATCTACTTACTGGTAACAGAGACTAAGAAAAATGCAAAGTATAAAAAAAGTACTAATTTTACTTAAAATGGTACATGATTTTAACTTAAAATGGAATGAAGAGATAGCAGAGTAAATAGAATAAGACTAAAATAAGTAATGTCTCATTCATGCATGTCACCCACCTTAAGAAAAGATGTGAACAAGTGCCAGGAACCAAGCATATACCTAATTTTTAATATTTTTCATAAGGTAACTTGCAACCAAAAAATAGAATGTATCATATAGCAACAGTAAAATTATAGACAAAACAACAAATAAGTAAGAATTATTTAATTTTAAAGCAAAATAATAGAAAAAAGACAATGTGCAAAAGAAAATTAAATATATGTATATTAAATGTATATAAAATTATAAACATTATTATATAATTAAATTTCAAGGCTCTAAATTTTTATCATATTTATAGAAAGATCACAAAATTTGAATTACTAGGAAATTATTGTCAATATTATCTTTTACATTTCCTTGCATATTTATCCACATGAACGCAAACTTAGGAATTTATCCATGAGTTTTCATTATTGTTTCTAAATTCTTTATTATCAACTCTTAATTAGCTATTTTAATAGGCATAAAGGAGATCACACAGAGTTCCAAATCACTTTGCAACAATAGTTAGGGTGAGTAAATATGGCACGTAATTCTTAATCTATACTAAAGTGAGCCACCACCACATTATCATTGCCATTCTCTTCTCTGCTAAAGGGCCTCAAAAGTTGCCAGAAAACTGTCTTAAATTCCTAAAATTACATATAGCTTTGAGAATTTTGCAACTTTTAGAGACCTTCTTTCCCTGCTATTTTTTGGTCATCTCCAGTTTCTATTATATGTCAGGTAATCAATATTTCCTTGAAATACAAATCATATTTAAAGTATCAGAACTGTTCTCCCTGTGATTCATTGAAATACCTGCTTTGGAAAGAAGGATAGTGGTAGACTAGAAATGAAAAAGGATTTCAGACTCGGTATTCCACCCAGATCCAAGATTGTCTACTATGATCAAGGAATATATCACAGCCAGCTTTGACAAGGTAACCACAAACATCACTTCAACCTAAGCACTTCAAGGACAGTCTCCTCTACTCTGGATCAGGGAGACAGGCAAGCAGGTTGTTAAAATGTGTAAAAATCAATCAGTTATTTTTAAACTGAAAATAACCAGTGAACTCTGTTGAGGAAGGTGATAGTCAAATGCAATTAATTTAAAAAAGAATACAGTTATTCTATCCTTCTAGATAATAGTTAACTGAAATTCCTAGTGAACTAAATATTTAGAAGAATAAAAAAGATGATCCTAGTTGTCCAAAAAGAAACTGCATTTTTGATATTTTGTTATAATCAAATAGGTTATGTATGTTTTTGTATTATTTTATAAAGGTAATATTTCTATGTTTCATTAAAACCATTTATGTATATAAAAACAGAAGTAAAGTGAATTATATTACATCAATAGACAGGAACATGCAATTCTACAAAGAGACTCAATTGTAAGAAAAATATACCTGCCATCCCTGTGATGATGGTCAATGGTCTGACTGTATCTGGAGCGAGGTAGAGTAAGAAAATGACTGCAAGCATGCCAGAAACAAGAATATAAATGAGACTCGGGAAAGAAGGAAAAAAAAGGCATAGTTTAATTTTAAAGTGAGATTCAAAAAGATAAGCAGATAGCAAGCAAAGTAAATGAAAATTGCTACTGGAATGTTTGCTCTCCTCCCAATGTGAATTGTAACATGGCAGTGCTAAAGGTTAAAGTAGCCTAAATATTCTAAAATAAAATGCAACAAAAATATAACAATCAGACTTTTAAAAATAATATTTCAAAATAAAAATTTTACCAATTACCACTCAAATATCTTCTACACCATTTGGAAAATGTTATACTATATAGATATTTTCCTATGTTTTAGGAGGAATGTTAAAAAGAGAAAAGTAATGAAATAATCATAAAGTTTAAGGAAATCATAAAAAGGGTAACAAATAATATCTATAATGTCTTAGGAGATTTTACAAGGTAATTATTTTTCCTTCAATCATTAATAATTAAAAATAACTATGAGGGCTTTAAAAATTCTATTTATTAAAAACAAACTGATTCACATTATTTTTATTTGATTATTAATTATGTTTATTCGATTTATTGGATACTATTCATTTTTCCATTCACTCTTTATTTTGTGTTCACTACATACTGTTTGCCTCCATTACATTTCATGCCTTACCACAACCATAAGCAACCAAAGCAACAAACTAACCTTTTTATCATCTGTATTGATTCTCTTCTTTTATGGCACTAATTTAAATTTTTCAACTTTCTTAAAACCTTTAATGGCAAAAACACTTAAACATGTCAGATGATCATCATGTTTCAGTAAACAGTGGAAACAAACCTTGAACTCTCCCAAGTTTCTTAATTCTATCTTTAAATGGAAAGTAAATAGGCATATATTTGTATTTTCCCTTGTCCTTATCTTCTGTACTAAAAAAGAAATGCCTCTACTTGTAGTCCTTCTTCTCACATGACTTGGCTTCATTCATTACTCTATTCTACATTCTCTTTCTCATCTACATAATCCAAAAGTAAATCCTTTGCTAACCTAGCCTCCCTCTGGAGGCACTGTCTTCTATCACTTTCTTCTCATTATAAAACATCTTAAAAGACATATATCTATAATTTTTGTCATCATGTTCTAAGCTTAATGTAACTGACTTATGCTTCTATCATTCTCTTGAAGCTATTCTGTGAATGTTATCTGCAAAATCCTAAGGGAAAAAAAATCCCTTTAGTCTCCTGTTGATTTTCATCATACTACATTTATCTACAATATTAGACCTTGATTTTCAAACCTCTATTTCTTAACACTTTCCTGTTTTAGTTTCTTAAACCTTATTTTTTCTGTTTATTAAACACAGTATTTATCTAACATCAGATACTCAGTTAAGACTTTCATCTACATTATCTCATTTACAGTCTCATAATAACTCTTAGAGGCAGGATCTAATATTCCCAATTTGAATCTGAGACCATGAGGGCTCACTCATGGCCATGCAGTATGTAGCAGGGCTGGGTTTCAAACTAAGAGATTTTAAATTCAGAACTCAAGCTCTTAACATTTATATATGTGGCCTGGTTTCCCACAATCTGACTGCTTCTTTATCCATTTCATTTGCTGGATTCCCTGTCTCTGTATTCCTTATAGGCAGTGGTTTTGAAAAATTCATTCCTTGATCTTTGTATATCCCAACACATTCTTTCTAAATAAAACTATTTGGGTTTTTAGCATGAATGATTATTTTGTTTAGCCTTCATTTTTCTCTGCGTTAAACAGCCTATGTCCAACTGCTTCCTGTGTTATCCCCATGTTGGAGTGTCACATAGACAAATCAGGAAAACATGTTGATTAATGTGGCTTAAGTAACATACATTTTGCTATTGGGACATGTGGTGCTGCATTTGTGAAATGAGAGAATTGAAACAGTAGTTTTTAAATTTTTTTAAGAATATTACTTATTTTCAATAAAAATTTGACACTGAATCAATATATAGGAACCAAATAAAATCAAAATGACTCTATTTGGCCTCATTATGATCTACCATAGCTGACTCTAAAGTACCTATTCAGAACCAAGGACCACTTCATCTCTAAAATCTTTTAATTTCAAACCAAATTATTTAATTCCCCTTGGAAGTTAATATGATACTTCTGCTATTCCTCTTCTTGAAATCTCAATTGCAACTAAGGATTTAGATATTCATTTAATAAACTAAGTTATAAAATCTCAGAATTTAACTCCTCCAGTTCCTTATTTTCCACATTTAATTGACCTATAGGCTTTGCTGTTTCTGACAACTAAATAACTCAGATTTTTCCCATCTTTCTTTTCTCCTGCCACTACCTTAAATCAAGCTTTGAAATAAGCCTATCTCTTGAAATAAGCTTCTCGTAGGTTTCCCTACCTTCAGAACACAACATTCCCATGACCTAGACCATTCTTCACCTTATCTATAGAAGCATATGTGTAAATTATGCTTTCTGATTATGCAGGTACCTTAATTGAAATATTACAATATTTTCCAATATCTAAAAGTAAGTACAGATTACTTAAGAGTTCTAAACCACTTTCTGTCCCCATCTCCTGTCACTTTTTATCCCCCATATCACTTTTATCTAGATACAACAGACTACCTAAATATATCATGTACTTTCCTGACTCCAAGACTTGCTCATCACTCTGTCAATAATGCCCATCATTCCCCCTCTATCTTTGCTTTTTGCCTATGAAAATCATTATCAATCTTTAAAGTCCAGTTTCTCTTTGAAGCTTTCCCTATGAGATTCAAACAATTTTCTTTCCAGTCTGTTCCAAAATATTATGCTTTAGCCTCAATGTCTTCTACTTCTTATAATTAGCCAATATATGATAATCTGTCTATCAAGACCAGAATAATGTCTTCAACTTTTTGCCCACAATGGCTTACTCACTTGATCAAGATATGTTTTACTAAGGAATAAAAACAAATTAACGCCATTTTCATGATGAACCATCTCTCCCCCCAAAAAGCAGTGGTTCTCATAATCACAGAAGTACCCTAAAAATGTTAACAGAGAAATATAAGCCTATATAGAATAAGAAAATAAGGAAGTATTTTTAAATTTATTAAAAAGAATAAAATAACATCAAACTCGTGATGTTGAGATTTACTGCTCTTAAATAGGAATAGATTGTCTCCAAATACTATATAAGAGAAAAAGTATAAACTTCAAAGCTTGCTAAAGGTAATAAATCTATAAAATATGTGCTACATCATCACCTGGTTTCTAATATTATTCTTGAAGAGTCCTAATAATTAATTTTGTCCCAATAAAGCCAAAGAAGCATTAAGTAAGAGTCAATTTCATCAATTTATTTTCTCTTTTCTACTTTTAGTCATGTTAGTTCTTAACCTTACTGGTCATGTCTCTCCCTTAAGATTCTGTTAAAAACTGGAAATATATGAATGAACACACAATTTGCCATTCTGTTTTAATAAACCTTTTAAAATCCAACTAAGGTCCACAGATACATTAAAGGCCCCTTGTTGCATCCACTTAGCACATCCTACACACATTTTGCAGTTCTTCACTAATGATGTTTCCTTTTCTTCCAAAATTAAATTTTAACCAAGTACATTATAAAACCTAGGCAATTAATATGTATGATGTTTTAAATATGAATAATTAATTAAATAAACAAGATTTATTAATAAATAAATTACATTTAGGAAAATCTGGTTGACAATTTTTAAAAATCTGATCAGAGTAGTACTTCATAATAAAAGTAAAAAATAGAAAACTAATATATTAACTAAATTTGAAAAGGCCAAAAACAAAGTTCCATACTCTAAGAATCATGATTAAAAATATTTTTCAAAGAACTTGGGTTGGGATTGTAGCTCAGGGATGGAGCACCTGCTTCCCACATGTGAGGCACTGAGTTCAATCCTCAGTAACACATAAAAATAAATAAATAAAATAAAGATATTGTGTCCATCTACAACTAAAAAATATTTTTAAAATATTATTCAAAGAACTGAACTAGATTACTAATTCTATTTATAGACACATTTTCTTAAGTAATAAACCTTTAAAGAAAGCACAAAATTTTTCATGATTACAATGAATTATCCTTCCTCTGTATTAAATTAGGGTGCATATTCCCTTTAGGAATCACCAGATACAAAAAGTAGCACAAGAGGAGAAAATAATTCAATATTTCATCCATAAGAAAAAGTATAGTTTTTGAAAGCCATTTCCTACAACTCCAACTTAACACAAAACTTTCTGCTGTGTGCTTAATATTGTTTATATTGTGTTTACAGTTCCTAAATTGTACCTACTGTCTTGAAATATATTTCTGAAATGTAACAGAAATATTTATAAAGTGAAGTTGAAGCCTCTTTCTTCATTTACTTAACTCTATAATTATAAACTTTCAGAGATGTAAGGACCAAAGACATTATTCTTTTTGATGAGATAATTATGTGTATATGCTATATGTTTTGGTTGTTGGTTTGTCTGGGAGAGAATATAAAAATGGCTTAAGTGTGTGAAGTATCCCAGAAGTCAACTAATAAAACATTATTTATTTTAGAATATAAATCTATTAATTGAAAGTACTTGGGGGAAAGGGTATAAGGCAATTAATATTCTGTTGTGTTATTTTCCCTATAATGCTAAATGTGTATTTCACAGAAATAAAACTGTTCAATATATTTTGGATTATGGGATAGATATAAAAATGTATACTGTGGGGTAGCTCTGACATGTTACAGAAATATTATCCGAGACTCTGCATACTCTAGTAGTGAACTAACTCCTATAGGCAAAGTGCTTTTAAAATGATTTCTAATAGTAAAGTCACATTATGTTCCTGATTGCAGTAGTTATCAAGATTTACCAGAGAAAGAATAATACAAAAGGGAGGGAAATGGCGGAAGGTAATATTTATAATTCATTATTATAACTAATATTCCTGCATACAGGTTTCTGGATTATTTGGAAAGAATTCCTTTACATTTTTAAACAAAAAAGAGTTTTGACTAATGATGACAGAGTGACATATGCAGAGAAGCAAAGATCCAGTAAAATATTGACATAGAATTTTTTTACATCCACCTATCCATAAAGAATGTAAACACTGTATCTCCTCCTAACACCACTAAAGTTTAACCATAGTATAAATTAATGTCAAATGGTATCATTTCCCACCTATACAATCATAATAAAAGCCATTGTCTTCACACACAACTTTCCAACACCTGCCCAGACTGGACCTCTATGATGTATGGATGAGTGTATTTTGATTCTAAATCTTTGCTCTTGTTCTTGACTGAATAAACATTCCCGTAACTCAAAGTCCAATTCACATCCTCCATTCTCTAGAAGACTTTGTATAAAAAACCTGATTTGATAGATTTCTGAGTTTTTTTAAATTTATTAAGTAATTAAGTACAAATTATTTACCAAGCAAAAGAACTTTTAAAATGTTAAGAATAAATTTTTGGTGTACACACCATAGAATTCTTGATGAGGTGTTTAGGGGTATGTGTCACACTCTTTGGTAGTTGGTAAATTTACACAACCTTTTAAAGTTGGTAAAAATATTCTATTTTTATAAATAAGGAAGTCAATTGTCACACAGGTTAATTTTTCCAAAGATACATAGTAAGCAAGAGATAAAATCCTATTCTCAAATCCAAGGCCACTTTGTTCCAAATCCCTCGAAAATTAGTGCATTCAATAAAACATTATTCTAGTCCATGCCATTAATTCATAGTGACAAGAAAGATTAATGTGTCTCTCAAAATACTTAAAGTTTACTCATGATCTCAAAGAAAAATCTCTTTTAGGCATTGTAGTCAATATTATTATTTATTGACATTAAAAATGCTATCCATGGAATTTTATGCAAGAGTTCTAGAGTATTCTTAACTTCTAAATAGTACATAAAAGTATAATGCCTTCACATATATATTATTATTTAAAATCCATTATTGTATTAGGTTAAAACAGAAATTAAAGACTCATAGTTTAATAATGTGATAGACTACACATATCTACAATATTATTCTTTTAGATCTTTGATTTCTGGATTAATGAATAATTATTACAGATAACTTAAAAATATCAGAAATTTTTTTTAATTTCTATTTAAATAGAATTTTGCTAATTTGAAAAAAAGGATTTAAGACATCTCCCAATTCAGAATATTTGTGATCTAGCAATCTATAGCATCATTAACAGAGTAATGAAATCACATGGATCAATTTTCTATAAAATAATCCCTTGAAAATTTTTGCTAAAATCTTACAGTAAAAAATTTATACAATGAAAATTTTATTAAAGATATAAATTGGGTTAGACAAAAAAATGCATACTGCAGGAATATTTGGTATGACTATATAATTACTAGGAATTAATCACTAGGATTTAATAGCAATATTTTAAGGCAAATTTTGCATTTCTTATCGTTAAATATAGGGCCATTTCCTTGAAATAATGATAAAATATTATGCATTTACTATGATACCATCCATTTTTGTTTATGCATACAATTCTAGAGATTGAACTTTTTGTAATCTTCTGCAAGATTTAGACCACAATTACTTGTAAAAATATTGAGTCCATTTTTTATTAAATGAACACTTTATATAAACTTGCAGAAGGCTTAAAGTCATTTCAGACATCCTCATTTATTCCTTCTTTTAACAAACCTTTAATGAACAAGGAACTTATGACTTTCTCTATAAATGATTTCCAAAAATTATGAAGCTTATTAAAATTTTCTTAGGCAATCAAAATACCTATTAATCCACCATAATATGACTGCTTCAAACTCCTAATCATGCCAACATAGTAATCCTTCTTTCACCATTATTAAACATAATAAGCATCACTTTCTATAGGTAGCATATCTATAACCACCCCTAAAGGCACAGATTATGATGAAAAAGTTAAGTTAATTAAAAATAAATAAAAATATCAACTTTAATTTGATACTAATATTGATAATAACTTAATAACTTCCTAATTTTTTCTGGATTCCAAACACAAAAAAACAGTACTTGTCTGACACTACTGAAGATATCCTCTATCTCTTCCTTTGGAGATGTGTGCTAAAGCACAATGAAATTGTAAAAATGAATTGAATATAAATCTAGATTCAGTCAAAACATTACATTTGTAAATACTGACAGTGATTTGTCATATCAGTTAATTTTAAAGCCCTCAACTGTTCTTTCTAAAACTGGTTTAGTATATATACAAAAGGACATCTGAATTCCCTCATTATCATATTTTCTGAATAATAAATTCATCTTACTTTCCTCATCTTATCACCAAAGCATGAATTAGAGGTAATCATTTTCTTAACTTAAAAAAATTATTAATAATTAATGTAAGCACTGTAACATACCATGTTACTTCCAAGTTTGTCACATTTAATAGAGCACATTCAGAGAATTCTCCCAAACATAGCAATCAACAAGCATGATTCTTAAGATGAATAAAAGGTTTACTGAAAGCCATGAGGAAAAACCTCTTCATGAATCATGATAAAACGTTTCCTAAACAAATTAGATTCTGTCTCAATACTTTTATATCTGAAATGTCAAATTGATTTTTCTGATATATGTAAAAGACTTTAAGAATCTATTGTCTTATTATTTTACATATAACTATTGGTTTTAACAAGTAAAATGGTAAAACATCTTGTTTTTAATATGATCATGATAATCTATTGTGCAAATTCAATAACAACTAGTTTATAATAGGCCAAAATTGCAAAAGCAAAATGGTTTTTTCTCTCACAAAAAAAATGTTGTTTATTTTTTATTTGTTTAGCAATGTGGCAATCATAAGAAAGACTGGACATAGTAAAAAGAATACATGGCTTTGGAAACTAACATAAAGGACTGCTTGAAATGTTCTCTGATAACCTTTTCCATTAGGTAGTGATCAAAATAAAGTTTAACAGTATTTATATTTACCTGTCTCTATCTGGAGAGTAATGGTCATCCATGATATGATGTCTATCCATTCGGCTAATTGTATTATAATGTCCAGTTGTAGTACGGGTCCCTCGAAGTCCCTGTTCCACATTCCTACTAAAACAGCAAGATCCATTAAATATCTCAATAAGCCATAAGCTTATATTACACTAAGAAATTAAGTTATTAATACAAATGGTAGAAGTAGACAAAGTCACTGCAATGTCAAGTACAATTATTTCGTTTAACCTCTGGCCAATATAAAAATTTTGTTGAAGTTTGAGAGTTAATTGAAGAGATTGCTGATAGAGGCACAAAAAGAGCCTAAATTAAGTTAATATCATTGGGGATAGGATAAGGAATACCAAAACTGTTAATAAATCACTCCCTGTAGCAATATTCAATGGTATATGATACGCAGGAGGAGGAATACATGTGTGTAGTGAAAATTAGTTCCATATTACACATATTGGTTTACAAGGCCTACAGGAATGGAGAAGAGATACCTCATAGGTGGTTGCACATGAGCTCAGAGCTCAGAACAACTCAAAAATCTACCTACTTTTCACCATCTCCCTTGGTAGCACTCTAGACAAATAACCACCTTCATGCATTTACTCTAACAATAGCTGCCTAAATATTCTCTTGCTTCAACCCAATTGACCATGACAGAAAGCAATCCTTTGAAACATAATTAAAGATCACAGCAACTCAATTTATAGAATAAAAGGTAAGAATTGGTTTTTAATTTTATTCTACATGGCATGTTTATCTTCCAACCTATCCTTTCCATAGTATAATAGTGTTACCTCATAGTGCTATTTATAGTGCTACCTTTATTGTTCTATAAGTTAAAATATATGCATGTAAGTTATATATATTTATTTTGCACCATAGAGTGTATTCAACATGTCAATTATTATGTTTGCTTAGTGATGAGTTTTTCTTTTCTCTTTGAAATCATTTAATTATTTGTATACATTTTTCCTTTCATATAAATTCTAGAGTGATATCACAGTTCTAAAAATTTCACAAAAAATTTTTATTGGTATTGCATTACAGATTAATTTGTGGAGGACTGACATCTTGATTATATAAAGTTACTATACCCATGAACTGAATTTATCTCATTTATTACTTACCTAAAGTTTTATATTTTTCCTTAAGGTCTTGTTAATTGTTAAATGAATCATTAGATATTTTGTACTTCATGTTGTTTTTAAGACTAGTGCCATATTTCTTATTATATTTTCTTATCAATTATTACTTATTTTTTCAAGTTGATGTATGGCCAGCTGTTTGGTAGAACTCCCATAATAATTAATTAATTAGTTAATTAATTCTATAAGGAGTTACCATAAAGACATCCAAACATCATGCTTTTTATTCATGGTTAGATTTAGTTAGTTAATATAAGATTTTTACACCTGTGGTTGTAATTAAAATTGTGCTTATAATTTTTTATACTGTAAAGATTGTTAGTGAGGATTATATTAGTTCCAGAAAGAGTTACAAAGCTTCATTTCTAAAGTTGAATAGAACAGAGATATCTGGTTTTGTAATTTGGTTAGAATTTATGTGTAATAACTTCTTAGTCTGAACTCTTTGAGTGGAAGGGAGAAGGGAAATGGTTTGTCTTTGACGTCTGTTATATTGATGTCATTAATCTTTCCAAATAACTAGTTTGGGGGTTCATATACACTCATATTTCTTTCTCCTTTTTCTTTTTTTGTCTTGTTGTACCTCATTTTGTCTCAATTTCATCAATTTTGCCCTCATCATTAATAATTCTTTCTTCAAATTCCATTATGATTTCCTTTGTTTTGCTATATTTCATTTTTGAATACTTACTTACTGAGTTTACCATTTTCTTTTTTTTTAAACTGACATGTAAAAATGTCATATGTTTATGATATATAATATATATAATCATTGTAGAATGGCTACATCATGCTTAAAAACATGCATTATCACTACAATTATCAGATGCACATGCATTCCTTTTTATCCTTTTATTTTTATTCTTTTTTTTTTTTTTTTTTTGGTACAGGGAATTGAACCCAGGGGTACTTAACCCCTGAGCCACATCCCCAGCCCTTTTTTATATTTTGTTTAGAGATAGGGTCTCACTAAGCTGCTTTAGGGCTTCACTAAGTTGCTGAAGCTGGCTTTGAACTTGCGATCCTCCTGTCTCTGCTTCTGAGCCACTGGGATTACAGGCAAGTGCCACTACGCCCATCTCTTTTTTATTGTTCTGATGATTGTTCCTAATATTAAAGACTATTTTTATTTTTCTTATTTCTTAAGTCACCAATAAGTATCATTTATGAGTATAATTAGTTGTTACTAACTAGATACGCTAAATACTGATATGTGATTAAAGCTAATTCTTAATTAGAAAATAATTATGTATAAACAAATAATAAAATAATATTTAGATAATCCAACTTTACAAAGTAATTCTTATTTCATTTTATCCTCATTACATGTTTTATTGAATAGTATTATGTTTTTTGTTAAGTAACTTTTTTCAATAAGAATTTATCTTTAGGGCTGGGGTTGTGGCTCAGTGGTAGAGCACTTGCCTAGCACGTGCGAGGCCCTGGGTTTGATCCTCAGCACCACATAAAAACAAACAAAATAAAGGGATTGTGTACAATTAAAATATAAATATTAAAAAAAGAATTTATCTTTAGAGATTATTAATGAAACTTCATGGTGAGTAAGCCTGCAGAACCAAATAAAATATGTGTACTATCTTACCTTTGTGGAGGAGGGACACTGGGTGACCATGATCTAGTCCTTCCTATAACATCTACTCGATGAGGAGAACCTGAGGGTGAACAATGGTTTGATGACATTACTTGTTCTGGCACTGATAATGTTGAGCTTTGAAGATCTCGACCATTGTGACGATAATCTGAAGTAGAAAAGATTAACAAATATAGTTATCTACACACTAAGTCCCTTGTGTACTTTATAATTGACTCAAAAACATAAAATGTTGATGAAGCTGAAAGATTATGTTAAAATGTAAAGTATAATTAATGAAGCAAAATATTAAGTAAAAATAACATTTTATAAGCATATAAATTAAAAGAAATGACAAGTGTTCAAATATTAAAATAGTTATTATGTTCAAGGCAATGTGAAGGGTAGAGTAAAATTTTTATATATACTTACATATATAGTAAATCTTTTATATACATATATACAAATAAAAATTTTATATGCAGTTATGATCTTCAAAAAAAAAACCAGTAAATTTAGTATCAGGTAACTGTATTTAAGTGGGTTTGTCTCTGTGTTTTCTATTGTGTACCACTGGTCTACATACCTGTTTTGGTGCTAATACCATGTGGTTTTCGTTACTATAGCTTTGTAGTATAGTTTAAGGTCTGGTATTGTGATGCCTCCTGCTTCACTCTTCTTGCGAAGGATTGTTTTGGCGATTCTGGGTCCCTTATTTTTTCCAAATGAATTTCATGATTGTTTTTTCTATTTGTATAAGGAATGATGTTGGGATTTTAATTGAAATCATATTGAATCTGTACACCTCTTTGGGTAGTATGGCCATTTTGACAATATTAATTCTGCCTATCCAAGAGCATGAGAGATTTTTCCATTTTTTAAGGTCTTCTTCAATTTCTTTCTTTAGTGTTCTGTAGTTTACATTATAGATGTCTTTTCACCTCTTTTGTTGATTTCCAATTTTTTTTTTTAGGCTATTGTGAATTGGGTAGTTTTCCTAATTTCCCTTTCAGAGGATTCACCACTGATGTATTTGATTTATGGATATATATTTTGTATCCTGCTACTTTGCTGAATTCATTTATTAATTCTAGAAGTTTTCTGGTTGGATTTTTTTTTTTTTTTGGATCCTTTAAGTACAGAATCATTTCATTGGCAAATAATGATAGTTTAAGTTCTTTTCTTATTCATATCCCTTTAATTTCCTTCATCTGTCTAATTGCTCTGGCTAGAGTTTCAAGGACTATGTTGAACAGAAGTGGTGAAAGAGGGCATCGCTGTCTTGTTGCACTTTTTAGAGGGAATGCTTCCAATTTTTCTCCATTTAGCATGATGTTGGCCTTGGGATTGGCATAGGTAGCTTTTACAATGTTGAGGTATATTCCTACTATCTCTAGTTTTTCTAGTGTTTTGAATATGAAAGGGTGCTGTATTTTGTCAAATGCTTTCTCTGCATCAATTGATATAACCATATGATTCTTACCTTTAAGTCTACTGATTTGATGAATTATGTTTATTGATTTCTGTATGTTGAACCAATGATGTATCCCTGGAATGAACCCCACTTGATCATGATGCACAATTTTTTACCTCATACTAGACAAAGGTGCCAAAAAATACATTGGAGAAAAGATAGCCTCTTCAATAAATGGTGCTGGGAAAACTGGAAATCTATATGCAAAAATGAAACTAAACCCCTCTCTCTCACCATGCAGAAAACTCAACTCAAAGTGGATCAAGGACCTAGGAATTAGATCAGAGACCTGCACCTAATAGAAGAAAAAGTAGGCCCAAATCACCATCATGTAGGATTAGGCCCTGACTTCCTTAACAAGACTCCTAAAGTGCAAGAAATAAAATTAAGAATAAATAATTGGGAAGGATTCAAACTAAAAAGCTTCTTCTCAGCAAAAGAAATAATCAATGAGGTGAAGAGACAGCCTACATTTGGGGATCAAATTGTTGCCACATGCACATTAGATAGAGCACTAATCTCCACCATATATAAAGAACTAAAATACTTAACACAAAAAAAACAAACAACCCAACCAATAAATGAGCTTAGGAGCTGAACAGACACTTCTCAAAGGATGATATACAATCAATCAACAAATATATGAAAAAATTTTCAACATCTCTAGCAATTAGAGAAATGAAAATCAAAACTACTATAAGATTTCATCTCATTCCAGTCAGAATGGCAATTATTAAGAATACAAGCAACAATAAGTGTTGGCGAGGATATGGGGGAAAGGGCACACTCATACATAGCTGGTGGGATTGCAAATTGGTGCAACCAATCTAGAAAGCATGATGGAGATTCCTTATAAAACTTGGAATGGAACCACCATTTGACCCAGCTATCCCTCTCCTCATTCTATACCCAAAGAACTTAAAACAGCATACTACAGTGATGCAGTCACTTCAATGTTTATAGCAGCACCATTCACAATAGCCAAACTGTGGAACCAACCTACATGTCCTTCTACAGGTGAATGGATAAAGAAACTGTGGTACATGTGCACAATAGAATAATACTCAGCATTAAAAGAGAATAAAATTATGGCATTTGCAGGTAAATGAATGGAGTTAGAGAACAGGATGCTAAGCAAAATATGCCAATCCCAAAAAACCAGAGGCCAAATGTTTTCTCTGATAAGTGGATGCTAATCCATAATGGGGGTGATGGGATGCATGGAGGAACTTTGGATGAGGCCAAAAAAGAAAAGGTGGAGAGTAGGCAAGGGGGTAGGAATGATGGTGAAATGAGACAGACATCATTACCCTAGGTACATGTATGATTGCATGAATTGTGGATAGATTTTCTAAACAATACTCTGTAATGTGAAAAAATATTTCATTGAGTATTAATCCAAATAATAAACTATTTATACTTTTTAAAAAAATACAATTCCTTTGATAGAATGGAAAAATAACAAAGATTAGACTTAAGTATTTTTGGGGAAGAGATCTGAAATGCTTGATCAATGGGTACTAAGTCATAGTGACATAAGAATAAGTTCTTGTGTGTATGATAAGGTGACTATAGATAATAATTATCCACTACTTTAAAAAGCTAGAAGAAAGGAGTCTGGTTATTTTCACCGAAAACAAATGAGAAATGTTTGAGGGAATAGATATGTTTAACTTGATTTAAACATTATGCAATGTGTACATCTATTGATATCACATGATACTCTTTTAATATGTACATTTTTTGTTTTCATTTATCATGTTTTTAATTTAAAGTAGTACTCATATACATGAATCATTAAAAAAAAATTTCCACTTTGAAAACAGAAATCAAAGAATTCAGTTGTGTACTAAAATGGCATTAAGATGAAGAGCTTTCAATGGTCTGAAGGAAAATATTTTGGATTTAAAAAAAAAAAACTTATGTGGCTAAATATTTAAAATAGACAAGAAGTGAGATAATTAACTAACAAAGAAATAGAATATGAACAGAAAAAGAAATTGCAGGGGCTGGGGTTGTAGCTCAGTGGTAGAGCATTTCCCTAGCATGCATGAGGCAATGGGTTCAATTCTCAGCACTGCATATAAATAAAATAAAGATCCATCAACAACTAATAAAAATATTTTTTAAAAAGAAAGAAATTGCAATGACTTCTGAGAAGGAACCACGGGGGAAATATTTTTCATAACCATTTTACAGAGGGGTTTAATATATAAACCATAAATATGGAAAATATATTTGCAGTCTTACTTAAATCATGAATATATTGTTCACACATAGTACAAAAAACAAAAGCAAAAAAATAATACTTTAGTTTTTAAAAAGTGGCATATTGATACAGGCATGTTAATTGATTTGTAATATTAAGACTATTGTATTTTTTGTCAGAATTTATAGAAAGCATATCTTCTACCTAAATATGAGAATATTGGAAATTTTCTAACCATACGATAATGCAATATTGTAACTACAGTAGTATAATTTCAAAATGTAGCTGCACATGATACTTAATATGAATACAATAGAAAAAAAATGCAGAAGTCCCATTCAAATATTTGATATATGTAGTTATGTTGGTGATATCAAAAAGATTTCAACTTATTTTCACAACTTTGCTTCAGTATAAAGAAGTTTCAATTATGCAATATCTCCTCCAATTTATTGTAAATCCTTTTTTAAGTTGTTTTAGTATAAAAAACTTACAAATATCTACCTAATTGCCATCTTTCAAGAATATTCAATCTAATAATTTATATAGATATTCCAATAACTCTTTAGGGGTCCAAATTGCCACTGATTGTCATAAAAAAATTGTTTTAGGAAATGAGGAAGCAAGAGATTTTTCTCTATTGTTTTTATTAATGGTAAATAATGAGGAATTACACTCACACTCCATTTTTAGTATTATAAAATAATTCTAAAATTCTTACCTGATACTACACCAATTCCATCATCACAGTCATAGTCAGATACTTCACTATCACTTATTCTCTTTGACCCTATGAAGAAAACAACAGCAATAATTTAAATTGCTGATTATTTAAGAGGAAAAAACCATCAACCACCTGAAAATAAAAAGATTTCAAGTTAAACACTTGAGAATAAAAAGTACAGAGAGAAGTAAAATAATTATGAATGAGTTCAACAACACTTATTTTCACACATATTACAAGATATGAGGATAGAGGTGATGAGGAGTTAAAAACTTACACAAGAATAATTCTGGGAATGTGTAAGACAAAGTTTCTAAATGGTTTAAAGCTTGATTTAAGTATGAAATAATTACATAAATTATTTGATACTGATTGATGATAAAGTTATTTGAAAAATAGGTATGTGCTGGGAGCAGTGGTACCTGTCTGCAATCCCAGCAGCTTGGGAAGCTGAGGCAGTAGGATCCAGAGTTCAAAGCCAGCCTCAGCAACTTAGAGAGGACCTGTCGTTTAATAAAATATAAAATAAGGATGGGGATGTGGCTCAGTGGTTAAGCGCCCCTGGGTTCAATTCCAAGCACTAAAAAGAAAAGGTAAGTTGGTATTTTATGATTTTGGGACAGAAGGACCTAATTCTAGATAAATTTCAAGATAAAATTCATTTTCAAAAGCATTAATGTGTCTTTTCTTAGCTTGGTTTTCTAAGAAATTTGTTATATCCAATTATTTTTCATGCTCATGGAGAAGTATAATTTAGAAAAGTCTATTTAAGATATTTGAAAACTTCCTTTTTTGTAAAAATTTTTAGCTAATTCTCTATTTCTTTAAGAAATGAATCATGCATAAAATTAATACATCTAAATTATGAATTGTGCTATTTTCTAATAGCCTAAGTGCATTAATAGTTATTTTAATTTAAGAACACTGTGTTTGTGTTCCTTACAAAAGAAATCTATAACAAAATTTTAAAATGTTAATCCTAAAATGGCATACTGGCATCAAATTAATTCAACTAGGGCTTTGATGGCTAATGCAGATTATGACTTCATACTTAATTATGAAACATCATGTACAGAAATAAACATATTATTGTCTACATTTAATTTTTTTTCTCCTATACGTGTCTCAGGAATATACATACCCTATACAATAGAAGACTTTTGTTAAAAACATTTTTCCCTCTCATGATATTAGTAAGCATTTACTGATAAATGAAAACAGTGTTGCTGTTTCCAAAAATGACTTCTTTTGTCTTTCCTCTTACATTACACATTATTAAATAATTAGAGTTCAGTTTTATCAGAAAATACATGCTTTGTGAACTGAGAATATAGCTCAGTTGGTAGAGTGCTTGCCTGGCATGCACAAGGCTCTGGGTTCAATTCCCAGCACCGCCAAAAAAAAAAAAAAAAAGAAAAGAAAATATGTTTTCCTGTATTGTATATGGTATTTACTGTAGAGATAATCAAAATGTTCTAGGAAATGCCCTCCAATTTTGCAGCCTACTCTTATAAATACTCTATGTGTTTTTTCCCATTTCCGTTTGGCTTGTTTATTTGCTTGCTTAAATCCCTACCCTTTGAGAGAAGGCAAAGTCTATTGCCAGGAGCCAAAGTTCTCATTTTCTTCTTAATGGCTAGGAAGAAGACAATGTGCAATTTAAAATGTGCTGAATTTAATCCCAGAGTTAGGGATTAAATCCAGGGCTGTCTGTATTCTATAAAAGTACTTCATCACTGAGTCACAAACCCGATCCAGATACTTGGTATTTTAATCATGTGATTCCACCAAATTGACTCTTATTATTTTCTTTCCACATTTTTATGTCATAAAGCTTTAGAGACAATCACATCAGAGGTATTTGTAGACCCAACTAATTTTGAAATTAGAATTATCTGACAACTTCCCAAAAGACTGGGCAACTTCCCAACGGAATGGGCAGAAAAAGATATGTAAATGAGGACATACATTCTAAATGGACTTTAGATAGGAGAGGAGTCACACAGATGGAACTATAGAGGAGAGAATTACAGAGAGTTGCTACTCAGCCTACAAAAACTTTTCATTTGGCAAATGCTCAAGGATGAGGGTAATGCTTACTTGACTGTACCTGGCACCAGTTTTACCTGGTACACATGGAACATAAAGATGACCAGCTTTTGGTATTAGCCAAAGATCACATCAAGAATTACACCAACAAAAAATGAAGTTCATTTTATCATCTTCAAGAACTGTCGTGTGTGTGTGTGTGTGTCTAGATAGGGAAGGGGTCATAAATGATTTTTAAATTCTGTTTCCTTCCATATCTTATGTTTATATTCAGATTGAGATTTTATCTGTTTTGATATTAATCCTGTAGAGGTTAAACATATTGCAATTATGTTCTCATTTTTTTAGTTTTTGTTCTTTGACATTGCAATGATGAATTCCTTAGTTTAATTAATTTATTAATATTTTCTATTAAAATTAGTGTTTTCACTATTTGTGGAACTATAAATTAGTACAACCACTATGGAAATTAGTATGGAGAGTTCTCAAAAAAACTAAAATGGAAACATAATATGACCCAGCTATACCTCTTCTCAGTATTTATCCTAAAGAATTAAATTCAGAATACTATAGCAATACATCCATACCCAGGTTTACAGCAACACAATATACAATAGACTAACTATGGAACCAGCCTAGATGACTGTGAATGGATGAATGAATAAAGACAATGTGGCATACATACAAAATGGAGTTCTATTCAGCCATATGAAAAATGAAATTATGTCATTCGCAGGACCAAGGATGGAACCTGAGAACATTGTTAAGTGAAATAAGCCAAACTCAGAAAGTCAAGGGCTCTATGTTTTCTCTCCTATTTGGAAGCAAAAAAGGAAAAGAATGATGGTGGGAGATCTCATGATAATCAAAGGAAGATCAGTAGAGGAAAGAGACCTGGGAGAGGGAAGAGGGAAAGGAAAGGGAAAAAAATGTGAAATGAAGAGTGTTCAAATTATACAGTTATATTGTAAATATATTGAACATGTAACAATAAATCCTACCATTATGTAAAATTGTAGTATACCAATTAAATTATGGACAAAAATTAGTGTTTTCAATATTTGAAAAAAATCTTTCCTGACCTTATAAGCAGAGAATTAGACTCCTTCATTTTCTTCTGGAAAGTTTAAAAATTTTGATTTTTGCATTTATATTTTCATTCATCTTAAAATGAGTTTGCATACAGAGTGAGATACAGATTCAATTTAGTTTTCCATAGGGATAGCACATATCTCAGAATTATTTTTTTATTATTCACCACTTTCCCATTTAACTGTGATCATACCTCAGTCATACATCTCATCTGCAAGTATCTTTCAGATGCTCTATTTTTTTGTTGTAAAGGCTGTATATCTATAAACCAACAATTCATTATCTATGTTACTCTGACATATGCTGAAAAGAACATCAATCCACATTATTATTTGAGTCTTGGATTTTGTCCCTTTGCTCTTCCATATAAAGTTTAGATTTAGATTACCAAATTGACAATGAAATGTCGTACTTTATAGCATTGTTTTGCTAGGCATGTACATGGTATCTTTCCCGTTTGCATTGTTTTAAGGTCTTACTATGAAATTTCAAATTTTGACCAACAATATTTTCCCTATTTATTTCATGTGTCCTTTGTCTACTGCTATTAGAAACATTCTTAAAAAATGATCTTTTCTAATAATTGCTCAAATACAGACATGTAATATCCAACCATATTATGGGTCTATCTTTTTATTACTAGTGCTGTGATTATTGTTTGATTTGATTTTTCCTTATAGAAAATCTTTTTCCCTGGGCTGGGGATGTGGCTCAAGTGGTAACGTGCTCGCCTGGCACGTGCAGGGTGCTGGGTTCGATCCTCAGCACCACATAAAAATAAAATAAAGACGTTGTGAACACCGCAAACTAAAAAATAAATATTAAAAAATTCTCTCTCTCTCTCTCTCTCTCTCTTTAAAAGGAATAAAAGAAAATTTTTTCCCAATTCTTAGCTTTGTTTTCCCCTGCCTTACTATACCGAGAATCACAATGCTAGAAAGAAATGGGAGATACTACGTCTTGTCTAATTTCTGATTTTAAGTATAGTTTTTCTAACATAAATGATATGTGCTGAAGTTACACTTGATCAGATAGAGAAAACCCTTAAATTGGATGAAAACAACATAAATTTCAGCCTTTTAATGTGTTTTCACAAAAGCATTGTTGTCTCAGTACTTCCATTTATTAATCAAATATTTCTATGTGATATATTGATCAAAATTCAATTCCAGGCATATCCTTCTAGGACTATCATATATTTATTATACTCTAGTAAATCTAAGTTAACATCAACTGAGTGATATATCAAAATTATAGAGATCACAGAGCATGAAAAAATTTTTACTACAATAGAAGTTTCCATAGTTTAAAATTTTCAAATGTATGGATAAAATTTATCTTCTTTTTAAAATAATTGACCTAATAACAAAATGTTGAAGAATATATCCTGTGTTATGTATGTTATGTTAATTCTTTGAATTCTATTAAAATGAATGATGGGATAGCCTATTAACAATTTTTATAAATGTTTCATGAATTAACAGAGGAATATGAATTTATTGTTAGGTTCAGAGTTCTTCATCTGATTCTGAGATTAAACTTGTAATTTGTGCTCTTTGATTCTTTTGCATATTCTCTACATTATTATATGACTTGCCGATGATAAAGAAAGAATTATATTGGAATTGACTTCAATAGCAATAAATTTGTGAATTTTTCTCTCTAATGTTATTTTATGTGTATTGAAGTTATCAATACTTGAAAGATGAAGATTATCTCAATAGATGTACAGAAATATTTGAAATAGTTATCTACATCCATCAAAAATCATAGACAGGTAAGAAGGGAATTTCATCAAACTGATAAATGACATTCACAAAAATCTACAGCTAACAGTACATTCAGATATGAAATATTAAATACATTCCCCTAAAGAAGGAATACATAAAGAGTTCTCTTCAAGGCTAAGTCTTATCTTCAACACCGTACTGCATATTCTAGATAGGTCAATACTATAAGGAAAAGAAATGAATGCTGTACAGGTTATAAAACAAAAAGTATCATAATTATGTAAATTAAAATTCCTAAAGAAAGTATTTAAAAGATTATGTGACTAATACATAAATTTATCAGGTTCCAGAGCACACAGTCAATATAAAAGTTAATTATATTTCTTAGACAAAAGCAAAGAACAAATAGGAAATTAATTTCAAAAGCAATATCATTTACAAGACTACCCAAAATCATGCAATACTTAAGAACACACCTAATACAAAACCGTAAAAGTTCATCTCAGCAAAACACTGCTATGTTAGTGTCCTAAGGCTGCTATAACAAAGAGTCAAAACTGGGTAGCTTGAAAGGACATCAATTTATTGTTTTATAGTTCTGGAGGTTAGAAGTCCAAAATTAACATGTTAGCAAGGCCATTTTCTCTCTGGAAACTCTGAGAATCTTTCCTTGTCTTTTCTAGTTTCTGGTGTTTCCAGCTATCACTGATGTTCCTTCACTTGTAGATGCATCACTCCAGTTGCATGGCCATCTTCTCCCTCTGTGTACTCAGATTATCTTTGCTCTGTGTCCTGATTTAACCTCATTTCTAACTTGGTTTACCTCTGCAAAAAACCCAATTTACAAAAAGTCTATATACTGAGGCACTAGAAAATAAGTCTTTGACAAATCATTTTTGTATCTTTCAATAATTTTATTCTAATTTGTTATGTATGAAAACAGAATACATTAAATTCATATTATACATACAGAACATACATTTTCATATCTCTGGTTGTACACAAAGTAGAGTCACACCATTCATATCTTCATACATGTGCTTAGTGTAATGATGTCCATTCATTCCACCATCTTTCCTACTCCCATGCCCCCTTCATTCCCCTCCTTCCTCTTTGCTCTATCTAGAGTTCGTCTAATCCATCATGCTCCTACCCCTGCCCAATCCCATTATGAATCAACATTCTTATATCAGAGAAGACATTCAGCATTTGGTTTTGGGGATTGGCTAACTTCACTTACCATTATATACTCCAACACCATCCATTTACCTGCCTAATTGCCATGTTTTATTCTCTTTTAATGCTGAATAGTATTCCATAGAAGATGCCATCAGAAGCCTACAAACCAAGAAAAGCCCAGGACCAGATGGATACACAGGTGAGTTCTACAAGACCTTTAATGAAGAACTAATACCAATACTCCTCAAATTATTTCATGAAATAGAAAAAGAGGGAGCACTTCCAAACTCATTCTATGAGGCCAGTATCACCCTGATTCTAAAACCAGGCAAAGACACATCAAAGAAAGAAAACTTCAGACCAATATCTCTAATGAACATAAAAACAAAAATTCTCAATAAAATTCTGGCAAATCTAATACAAAAACATATCAAAAATATAGCGCACCACAATCAAGTGGGGTTCATCCCAGGGAAACAAGCTTGGTTCAACAGACGGAAATCATTAAATGCAATTCATTCCATCAATAGACTTAAAGACAAGAATCATATGGTCATCTCAATAGATGCAGAAAAGCATTCAACAAAATACAGCATGTATTTTGTTGAGCCTTCATGTTCAAAATACTAAAAAAACTAGGGATAACAGTAACATATTTCAACATCTTAAAAGCTATTTATGCTAAGCCGCAAGCCAACATTATTCTAAGTGGAGAAAAACTGAAAGCATTCCCTCTAAAAACCAGAACAAGACAGGGATGCCCTCTTTCACCACTTCTATTTAACATAGGTCTTGAAACACTGGCCAGAGCAATTAGACAGATGAAAGAAATTAAAGGGATACAGATATGAAATTAACACAAATTATCACTATTTTCCGAGGATATAATTCTAATACCTAGAAGACCCAAAATATTACACCAGAAAACTTCTAGAACTAATAAATGAATTCAGCAAAGTAGCAGGATATAAAATCAACACCCCAAAATCAAAGGGTATAACAGTGACAAATCCTCTGAAAGGGAAACAAGGAAAACTACCCCATTTACAATAGATTGTTCTTGGATAGGCAGAAATAATATTGTCAAAATGACCACACTACCAAAAGCACTATACAGATTTAATGCAATTCCAATAAAAATCCCAATGACATTCCTCATAGAAACAGAAAAAGAAGTAATTAAATTCATCTGGAAAAATAAGAGACCCAGATAGCTGAAGCAATCCTTAGCAAGAAGAGTAAAGCAGGGCATCATTACACCAGACTTTAAACTATAATACAGAGCAATAGTTAAAAAAAAAAAAAACAGCATGGTATTAGCAACAAAAGAGACTTGTAGACCAATGGTACAGAATAGAGGACACAGAGACAAACCCATATAACTACAGTTATATTAGACAAAAGCACCTAAAACATACAATGGAGAAAAAATAGCCTCTTCAACAAATGATGCTGGAAAGAATGGAAATCCATGTGCAACAAAATGAATTAAATCCTTCTCTCTCACCATGCACAAAAATCAACTCAAAGTGGATCGAAGACCTAGGAATAAAACCAGTGACGCTATACCTAGTAGAAGAAAAAGTAGGCCCAAATCTCTATCATGACAGATTAGGCCTTGACTTCCTTAATAAAATTCCTATAGTACAAGAAATAAAATCAAGAATCAATAAATGTGATGGATTCAAAATAAAAAGCTTCTCATCTTGACATATCTTTTTTAAAAGACACAATTCAGCTCAAACAGCTGCTAACATATTAAAGAAAATTTAAATTAATGGAGAGACTTTTCTGCAAAATTGGAAGCCATATGTATTGGAATAATATTGTCAGCATGCTAAGAGAAAATAAACTGATACCAGGATTTTATAAATAGCTAACCTGCTGTAAGGAATGAAGAAGAAATAAGGATATATATTCAGAAAACAAACCCTGTTTGTAATTCTTCACTGAAAGAACTTTTTAAAATTGTAATTCAAAAATAAAGAAATTAGGGGCAGGGAGTATAACTCAGTTGTAAAGCATGTGCTTAATATGCATGAGACGCTGGGTTCAATTTTCAGCACCCAAAAATAAATATTATTGGTTTATTCTCATGCTAGTAGCACACTGTGTCAATATAGTAACAAAGGAATGAGGAAGGGAGGGAGGGAGGTAAGGTAGGAAAAGAAGGACAGAGGAGGGGGAAGAATAAATTTATCCCAAAAGAAAGGAATAAAGTACAAAAAAATTGGTAATAATTCAGATAAATCGCAACAAACTCTGAATGAATAAAATGACAATAATTATAATAAAGACAAACACGGAGGAGATATAAAGTTCTGGTAGTAATACAGATATAAATTAGATTATAAAATTTTTATATGGTTTAGGGAAGAAAGGTAGACATGTTAATTAATATTACTTTGTTAGGTAAATGTGTTAAAAATTCAAAAGCAACCACTAAAAAGAGGAAGCGATTAAAAATAAAAAATAGGATGCCCAAAGTAGTTATATATTCCTACATATGCTAGAAAAAAAAATCTATATGATTGTGTCTGTATAGGCATAGAGTACCTAAAATATATAGAAATTGGTGACTGATTGATTCACAGAAAGAGAAATAGATGTTTGAAAAAATAAGTGGGAGACTTTTCCCTATATGGATTTTTAAATTTATACTGTTATGAATGCATTAAAAAATTAACAGCAAATATTTACAAACATTTCATGTGTAGATGAAATGAATATATTTTGGGGACATATCCTATTAATTAAATTGGGTAAACTGTTTCACATTTCTGAGAGATTGTCACTATGATTGTGGTTCTTCAATTTCTCTTTTCAATTATTTCTAGTTTTTTAAAAAATAATTATAATAAAACCAAAGTTCAGGATTTTAGATGTTCCTCTGGGTCCTGGTCCTGCTGGAACCCCTCCCAGACCTAGGCCAAGGACATGGGCAGATTCATGACAAAATACATGAAATTAGTTTGTAGATTATCCAAGTATCAAGACCAGAAGGAATGAGAGATAAACACGTGTTCTAGTTTTTCCTCAGGCATTCTTTCCTTGATTTCCCCATTTTGCACGCATTTTTCTGTCCAAACCTATCCTCCCATTCCAAAGAGACTTAAGGATCTCGGCTAGATGAAGCACAACTGTCTGCTCCAGACTTTTACTAGCTCCCCTTTGTGGTTTCTGGCAAGTGACTTTTCTCAGATTCTTCATTTTCTTACAAAGAATGAATTCCCAGCTTAAAAAGAAATCCCAGCTCCTCGCACAATTTTGTAAAGATTATTCTTTACAATAAATTTTATTTCATATCTCTAATAGTGCTACAGCACTAAGCACATTAGCTTCCGGACTGAACCTAAATTACATAATATTTAAGTCCTTAATCCACCTAGATTTTGTTTTCTTATATATGATGTAAGACACAGACCCAATTTCATCTATTTTCTTTTCTTTATGGATAACAATTTTTTTCCAGCTCACTCATTAAATCATCTATTTTTCTCCTGTTGATTTTTCACATTACTTCAGATCCGTATATAAATGAGTCGGCTTCAGGGCTCTTTCTCTTGTTCCATTATTGGTTTATTTTCATGCCAGTAGCACGCTGTGTCAAATAATAGTAAATTCTAACATCTGATAAGGAATTTTCACCTCCCTGTCCTCCCTGCTTTCTGGTTATCTTTGTCCCTTCTGTTTTCCATGTATTTAGAATCAGTTCATCATTTATCATAAAGATATCCAATAGGATGCAAACTGTATTGAATGTATAGCTAAAATAGGGGAAACTGACAATCTATAATACTGAATTATATAATACTGTATCTTCCTATTAGTGGTTGTGGCATTTATTCATTTGTTTAGGTGTTCCTTAAAGTTACTTAATAAAATGCTATCACTTTTTCTATAGTAGTATTATACAATTTTTATTAGATATTTTCCCTAGATATTTACTATTTCCTGGTACTATTGTAGATTGTCTTTTTAAAATATTTTAATTTGTTTCCAATGTAGAGAGATGCAATAGACTTTTATATATTAATCTTACATCCAGCCATCGTAGTAAATGATAATTTGTCTATAGGTTCTTTGGGGAGTTATAGGTAAACAATTTTATCATCTGAAAATAATAATAGCTTTGTTTCTTCCTTTGAATCCTTAATGTTTCTAAATTATATTTATCTAAGATGTAGAGATCTCCTCTACAATCATTCTCTTGCTCATGTTTTTTTAAAGGAATAATTTTATCATTGGCCAATTAAGATGTGATTTCCTATACATTTTTAATAGATACTCTATATGGTTAAGGAAGTTCATTTCTAATTTGTAATTTGATAGGAGATATAATTGTAAACTTATGTTGAATTTTATGGAACTTTTGCAATTTACACATTGAAACAAACAAGTTTTTCACATTCATAGTTTTTTTTTTAATAAAACTGTTGCATTTGATTTACTACTCTTTTATATGGCTCTTTTTAAAAAAATCTCTTTGATCATCTATATTGAGGAATAAAATAGGTCTATAAATTTCCTTTCTTGGAATGGCTTTGTAAATTTCTGGTATGAAAGCCATGTTTTCTATGTAAAGAGCTTGGAAATATTTCTATTTTATGTATATTCAGCAAGAGTTTTATTAGCTTAGGAAAACTTGTTATTCAAATCACCTGTAAAAATTGTCTGGGTCTAGTTTTACCTCCTTTTTTTAATATAGTGAAAATATCTCTGCATATGTAATTCTCAACCATTTATTCCTTACTGAGTCAACTTTCACAAAAATTATTTTCTAGGAACTTGTCCGTATTACTTATGCTTTCAAAATTATTGAAATATATTTGTAGATAGAGTTCCATTACCTGAACTGAAGGACTTATTTTAATATGTAGTATATCTGAAGTTAACTCCTCTTTTAAACTCATATTACATATTTGTACCTGATGTCTTCTTAACATTTCAGGATTTTCAAAATTTTACCTACTCAGTCATGTTCTATTTTATTAGTTTCTATTTCATTCTCTGGTTTCCATTTCTTAGAAATGCATATAAATATAAGTGTGCAGTATGAACCCTATGTGTGTCATCTTTCACACAGAACAATATTTTGAGATTCCTTCTTGTTGTGATATTATCAGTAGTTCATTTCTTTTTTTAATAAATTATTTTTTATACCTTTATTTATTTTTATGTGGTGTTGCTGAGGATTGAACCCAGGGCCTTGCACATGTTAGGTGAGAACTCTACCACTGAGCCACAGTTCATTAATTTCTATTGCTGAGTAATATCCTATTATATGACTAACCACAATTTATTTTTATTTCTTTACATAGAAATATATACAAATATTTTATAGTTGCTGGGAATTTGGGTTACTTGGCTATTGCAAATAAAAATAACAAGAACATTTGTATGCAAGATGGACATGTGCTTTCATTCTTTGGCAAATAGCTAGAAATGGAATGGCTGACCTATATGATAGTTGTATGTTTACTGTTTTAATAAGTTGCCAAAAGTGTTTCCAAAGAGACTACGACAAACTACATTCCGACCGGAGTCTTAGTTGCTACCTATGTCTGCAATGCTTGATATGGATGGTCATATTCATTTTAGTCATTCTAATATGTGTGCAATAAGTATCTCATTTACATTTTCCTAAAGACTAATTCTGTCTTTTTTTCATGTGCTTATTTTCCATCCCTCTATCTTTTTCAGTGTTCTTTCAATTCTTATGTCCATTTTTATTGTTATTTTTTTAGTCATGAGTTTTGACAGTTCTCTATGAATTTCATATAAATTCTTTCTCATATATATAATTTGCAAATATTTCTCCCAGTCTGTGGCTTACATTTTGTTATGTTAACAATGTCTTTCAAAGAATAAAGATTTTTCACTTTCAAGAAATCCAATTTACTAATTTCTTATCTGGCAGATGATAGCTGAGGTCTACTATTGAAGAAATCTGCCTACTCAAGTTGTTAAAGTATCCTCCCAGGAGTTTTATAGCTTTATTGTCCACAATTTAGTTAATGAATCATTTATCTACATATATGTGGCTCTATATCTGTATTCTCTAATCTGTTGTATCGATGCATTTATCTATTTTTAACATGTTGTCCTTAATCACTGCAGTTTTATAAGTTTGAAATTAAGTAGTGTGAGGATTCCAACTTTGACCTTTCTTCAGAATTATTTTTAACAATTCTAGGTACTCTGGATTTTCAAATAAGTTTTAGAATGAGTTTGGCAATATACACTAAAAAGCCTTCAGGGATTTTTAAATCAGGGGGTACAAATTAATATTATTGACACTTCTGACTCATGAACAGTGTTTTTCTCCCTTTATTTCGGTCTTTTAAAACTTCTGTTAATAGTGTTTTGTAGTTTTCAGTTTTAAACCTTTATATGGTTTGCCAAATTTTACCCCCTAAATATTTCATATTTTTTATTTTATTTGAAAAGGCATTGTAGTTTTCAGTTTTCAATTTTTCATTGCCAGTGCACAGAAATAAAGTGATATTGTATCTTGACCTGGCATCCAGTAACTGCTATAAATTCATTTTTCAGTTATAATAATTTTTGCATGGATCTCATTGTATTTTCGGTGAAGATCCCACATATACAAATAAAGACAATTTTACTTGTTTGTTTTCAAGCTGGAGGTACTTTATTTCTTTTTGTTGTCAGCTAGACTCTCAAGTACAATTTTGAATAGAAGTGGAGAGACCAAACATCCTTTCCCTGTTCTGACCTTAAGAAGAAACATTTCAGTATTTCACCACTATGATTTAACCCTGGGGTTTGATAGATTCCCTTTATCAGGTTAAGGAAGCCCTTTTCTATTCCATTTTGTTCAGTTTTTTTTTTTTTTTTTTTGGTTTGTTTTATTTTTAAATAGAAATAGATGTGAATTTTTCCAGATGCTCTTTCTGACTCTCTTGAAATGATAATATACATGTTTTTTCTTTTTAAGAAGTTAACATTACCTTGATTTTTTAATTTTAGGCAAACATTACATTTCCATCATACATACAATTTAGTCACAATATATTAATGTTTTTATGTACCATGAATTCAATTTCCTTTTTTCTTTTGCTAATCTTTTAAATTTTAATATGATAATTTTTTGAAAAATTTCATGAGTTCTAATGACTTGTGAATTTCTTCTAATAGGAGTTAGTAACAGGTTTTAATGTTTAATTGATAAAAAAAAAAGTTGGGAAGTATTCTCAACCTTGCAATTTTCTGCAAGAGTTTGCATAGAATTAGTATTTTATGAACCTTAAATGTTTGGTAAACATAACTGGTCAAGTCATCTAGGCCTAGACTTTTCTTTGTGGAAAGGTCTCAGGTACAAATTCAATTTCTTTAACAGATACAGGGGTATTTAAGTTATATCTTTCTTTTTGAATGAATTTCAAGCTTCTGTACTACAAGTAAATTTTCTATTTCATCTACGTTGTCAAATGTACTAGCATAATTTTTTTAAACAATTTTTCCTTGCAGTCCCTTTAATAATTGTAGATTCTGTATAAATATTACCATTTTTCTGATATTGGTAATCCCCCCCTTCTCTCTTATTCTGACTATAATTTTTTTAATCAATTTTATTGCTCTCTTCCTTTCCTTCCGTAAGATCCATATTGATCTTCTCATAGTGCCAATCAATAGCTTTATTCAAATGTTTCTTTTTTTATTGTTGTTATTCCATTGAATTCTTTTCTTTTATTAGTCCCTTTCTTTTACTTAATTTGGGCCCAAGTTGCTATACTTTTCTAGTTTGTTATAAAAAAAATTATTAATTTGAGACATTTTTAGTGCTACAAATTTCCCCATGTGTTCTGCTTTTGTTGCTTCCCATTTATTTTGATAAGATATGTTTTCAGTTCAAAATAATTTTAATTTCCTTTTGACTTTTTCTTTGATGTCTGGTTATTTAGACATGTGTAATTTTTTGTTGAATCCTAAAAGATGTTCTACAAATTTTATGTTACTGACTTCTAATCTAATTCTATTATGGTCAGGATACATACTTTGAATATTTTTAAATTTATTGAGACTTGTTTGGGCCAAAATAAGGTCTTAGTAAATGTATGTATGAACATGAAAAGAATGTATATTCTGCTGTTGATCTAGGGAGCAATAAGTGTCATCAGATTGTTGTTCTAGGGAGCAATAAGTGACAATCAGGTTAAGTTGGTCAGTAATGTTATCCAAGGCTTGTATAGTATTACTGATTTTTCTATTGGTTCTGTGAATTGAAGTATCAGAATATCTGAATTTAATTGAGATGTGTCTAATTGTTCTTTAGTTTTATCACTGTATTTCTAAAATTGAAGTATAACTCACATAAGTTTAATTTAATTGCACAATTCAGGAATTTTCAATAAATTTAAACAGTTGTATAAACTTCACCAGAATCCAATTTTTAAACATTTCCTTCACTCCAAATAAATTCCTTATAGCCCTTTTCAGTCACTCCCCCTGCCCACCCCAGTCAGACAACTACTAATTTAATCTCTGATTCTATAGATTTGTTATTTCTCTATATGTTATATAAATGTAATCATACAACATTTAGATTGTGCATCTGGCATATTTCATTAAGCACAGAATTTTTAAGGTCCAACATTATATCACATACAAGTACTTTCTTCCTTGTTATGTATAGTAATCTGTTGTATGTCTATTCCACATTTTATTTATCTATGTACCAGGTGATGAATATTTAGATTATTCCCACTTTTGATCATTATAAATGCTTCTACAAATATTCATGTACAAGTTTTTAAGTGAACATTTATTTTCATTTCTCTTGAGTATATTTCTAGAAGTGAATTGTTGGGTTATGTGGTAAAATTTACTTTTAATTTTTTTTAACAAACTACCAAACTATTTTGCAAAGTGGCTATAGCATTTCACACTTCAATAAGCAAATATATGAAGGTTTCAATCTCTTCACATTTTTGCCCATATTTGTCACTATCTTTTTTACATTTATTCTAGAGTACAAGTGAAGCAATATATCATTGTGATAATTATTTGCATTTCACTAATAACTTCTGTTACTGACTACATTTTCATGTCTGTATTTGACATTGGTATATTTTCTTCTTTAAAAATGGCTATCAAATTTTTGCCCACTTTTAATTGCATTATTTATCACTTGTTTTTCAGTTTTAAGGGTCCATTAAATATTCTGAATGTCAGTCTTTTGTCAAACACACAATTTTCAAATATTTTCTTTTAGCCTGATGCTTGTATATTTGGATTCTCACTAGTGTCTTGGAAACTCAAATGACAATCTCTGTCTTTTAATTGGGATATTCTGACTATTTAATCTGGTCATTGACTTGGTTAGTTTATATCAACTTGCTATTTATCCCATCTGTTTTAGGCTTGCTTTTACTATTTTTCTGTCTTTTTTTTTTTTAAAGTTCCATTTATCTTTTGTATTGTCTAATAAATTATAATATTTTGTTTTGTTGTATTAGAGTTTATACATCTTTAACTTATTTCAACTCCTTTCAAATGACATCATATTACGCATGCTATAATTTAAAAACCATATAATCCCACACTTTCATTTTTCCTTTCTCAACCTTTCATTATTATTGTCATATACTTTACTTTTATATAAGTTGCAAATGTTATACTACATTGCCATTAGTTTTGGGTTTTTATTGTTGTTGTTGGTGGTGGTGGTGGTGTTTTTTGTTTGTTTGTTTTGTTTTTAGGACTGGGCATTAAACCCAAAGGTGCTTAACCACTGAGCCACATCCCCAGTCCTTTGATATTTTAGAGACAAGGTCTAGCTGAGTTGCTAATTGCCTGGCTAATCCACTGAGGCTGGCTTTGAACTAGCAATTCTCCTGTCTCAGCCTCAGGAATTGCTGGTATTACAGGTGTGTGCCACTCCACCTGGCCTACATTGCCATTAGTTTTGATTAAACAATCGGTTATATTTAAAGGTATATATACATTAATACAAATCTTACATATTTATCAATGCAGTTACCATTTCTGTTTACTCATTCCTGTGCACAACTATATATTCTATATTTCCATCTGTTCTCAATATTCTATCTGAAGGACTTGTTTTAACACTTGTTATAGTACCTCTTTCCTGGATGAGTTCATTGAGGACTCCTAAGTCTGAAACAAAGTCTTTATTTAGTCTGTGCTTTGAAATGGTATATATATAATTTGCAAATATATTGATTTTATTTTCTTCTTTGAGTTCTTGCACTAAAATGAAAAAAAAATGCAATCATCCTTATTTTTGTTCCTCAGCTATGTACTGAGTTGTTTTGTTTTTTTCACTCTGAATCCTTATAAAGTTTTCTTTTTACCATTTCTTTTAAGGCATTTAATTCTGATGTGCCTTCTCTGATCCTATTAAGGTTTCTTGTGCTTGAAATTCACTGAGCTTCCTATCTATATGGGTTTATGTTTTTCATCAAATTTGAAATTTTTTCAGTCATCTCTTTTTATATTCTCCCTTATTTCTCACAGAGAATTAAATTATCTTTACATTAGGCAGCTTCAAGTTTTCCATAGCTCATAGATGTTCTATATTTTTTATATTCTCTTTTTTAATTTACACGTCATTTTGAATTGTTTTTATTGCTGTATCTTCAAGTTCATTAATTTTTTTGTTTTTAAACTGTTTATTGTTATTAATCCTAATAAGCATATTTTTATTTCAAACTTTGTAGTTTTCATTTCTAGATGTTTGATTTGGGTCCATTTACATTTTCAACATGTCTAATTAACATTTTGAAAATTGGAATACATTTCTAGGAACTATTTAGTATCCTTGTCTACTACCTGTAATATCTATGCCACTTCTTTAGTTCTGATGACTCCCCCATCTTTAAAAAAAAAAATTTTTTTTAACCAGATGCTGGTCATTGTGAACCTCACATTGTGAATGTTGTGGATGTTTTTGTATTCCTGTGAATATTTTTTTTAGCTTTCATCTGCATGTAGGTATTTTACCTAGAAATATACTGTTCCTTTTAAATTATTGTTTTAATTCTTTGTAAAAATTATTCTATTCATTCTAGAGCTGATTATTCCCTATTAGTGAAGGCAGAAACTTAAATGTACTCAACAGGCACTCTTCACAGGCACTATTACTTCTAATTCTTTTGGGTGCTTCTTTCCATAGAATTAGGTAAATGCCTCACATTTATGTGCCAATCAATACTCAGCTGACTTATTGAGGTGGTTCCTCTGAAGATTTCTGGTGTTCTTTCTTTGCAGTTCTCTCTTCTCCAATACTCTGTTTTGTGAATTCTAGGTCCATCTATTTAGCTTATGAAGTACACAGGATTCATTTGAGTTCTCTCCCCGTATACTGTCACCAGGAATGTCTATACCACATTTTAGTAGTAATGTCTATACCTATTAAAGTGGCAGGTTAGGACAATTTTGGGATTTAACTTATTTCTTTCCCTTTTCTTAGCAATTACTATCCTTAATTGTTTGATGTTCAGGGTTTTTCAAAGAGATATTTCATGTATTATGTCCATTTTTGCTATTGTTAATACAAGACAGATCCATCTTACTGTAAATAATAGGGTTCTTTCATAGATTTGAAACTTTAGTATTCCACTCCTAAAGCTTCTTATAATTACTTCCTAATCTTTTGAAGAAGATCATTTTTTTAAATATAGAAGTTAAAATTAAACATTTTAATATTTACCCTAACAAACATATTTAAAATTATCAAAACCAAGGAAAGTCCACTGATTAGTTAAAAATTTTATGATCAATAAATAATATACTGGCATATGCTCTATAAATGTGTAAAAAATTTCATGATACATTATTGTAATAACACTAAGGTTATTCAGTTTTTATTGGAATAAAAGGCAAAATTGCTAAAATAATGGAAACTACAGCCACCATGGTAGTTTTAATGGTTTTAATTCAATGTTAACATTTTTAACACCAGTGCCCCATAAGTAAAAAAATGTTATAAATTCTACTCACTTATATAAATTTTTGAAACAGTATATACTAAAATGTACTTAAATGACAAATGATACTATATTAAAGGAGACAAATTAAATACAGTGAAATTAATAACCATATTTCTATAAATGGTCTTTAATATCAAAATAATAAAAGTGTAAACATGAAGATACTGGAAAATTTCTACAACAGAAAAAGGAAGTTACCGACACACTGGTTAGAAAATTAACACACTGGTTAGGAACACAGTAGCCAAACAAAGCATAAAACAACAAAACCAATTAAACTCCGCATATGGATACATGCATTAAACACTGGACATGCTAAAAATTTACCTGAATTATATGAACATAAGGCTTTACCTGAAAAAAAAAATGGTAAGGTAATGTCAAAAGTACATTTTAAAACCTTTACATGTAATAGGGTTGTTGAAATCTAATTTCTACTTTATAGTACAGACTACATAGTTTACCATTTTTATGTTCAAAATATAAAAAAAAATTCTGAACAAAATTAAATGAAAATACAACAGATCTGAATCAGAAAAAAAATCAAATTCAAATTATGCTATTAGAAAGCTTGACCAAATTCAAAGAATTACAGGCTAAAAGATAGAAATTAGTAAGTCAAGGTACAAAAAATAAAAAATTAATAATAAACTGCCTTACTTATATTAATGATTATGAGTTCTATGTTATAACTCATGATTATTTATATTATCTGAAATCCAAGAAATAATTGTTAGAAACTTAGCATGAAAAAAAAAACTGTTCATTTTGGAATTCCTGATTTCTATTTAAAAATTGAATTTCCTTTAGGGAAAGACAACTTACAAAATTTATAGGGGAAAGGGTATTTTAGTCTTTTATCACAAGTTCAGAGGATACAACTTGTTTTTTTACTATATATAATGAACAAAGTTTATAAAGGCAGCAAAATATTAATAAATTGTTTTCATATTGAATGATGAATAATTTGTCATCTGAATACATATTAGAAATTTAAGGAGCTTATGAACTAGTATGTCATTAAAAACAACAAAGTAAGGAAAAGATGCCATAATACCTGAAAAATGCAAAGGTTTATCCTGACATATTTAAGTTGTTAGTAAAATGATAATCACAAAAGAATAAAAAACTATATATTCACAAGTTATTAAAGAAGCTATTTTCTAATGTTCAATTAAAAGTTTTTAAATTAAGCATATGATTTTGAACCTTGTTTAACAAATGGAGAAGAAGTAATTTTGGCATAATTTCACAACAGTGATCTGTTCCAATAGTAACTTACATAGAAGTTGAATTACACAGTATTTTAAAGAAAAGAAAGAACTTTACTCTGGACATACTATTGTAAGTACAATGGGAATAACATAGGCTGTAAGTATAAATGACATTTCTTAAAGACAGAAGTATAAAGTTACAGAAAATAGAACAGAAAAAATATAGTAGATGTGAGCAGTTTTATAACTACTCTACCATTTAACTAGGATATGTTTTTGTTAACCAAGGATTAATTAAACAAATTAGATGAAATTAGGATTAAGCAACCCAAATGACAACAAAGCAAAAATCATCAGGTTTGACCAATACTTCCTATCACTCTGCCAAATATCAAACTTAAATTTATATTTAAAATATATTTAATATATTCACCTACATATTTTTAATATCTATTAATATTTTCTCTGAGTATTCTTCTGTTGCTTTCATAAAGAACTTGATTATATACTCATTTCTGTTTCTCTAGCCCTTTAACACTTAAATGTAAAACATTTAAATTGTGTCAATTCTAAAGTTAATTGTAGTATGTAAAGTGGTGATATATTGGTAAAGATATAACAATCACTTCTTTAAAAAAAAAAAAAGTAAAAATTTGACTTTAGAGGTATTGGCCAATTTCCAGAGCACAGATATTCCAATATGATCTTAAAGCTACCAAAATGTTGTCACTGAAAAGAAGGAAACACAAGTTATATAACTGGCTCTGGCTGTAGTATACCAGTGAATAAGAAGTATTAACTATACTGAAATTACACTATAAAGGGATGTAGAGGATACAAACATAAGCATAAATACAAAAGACTAATGATAAATTTTAAGTGTCAAAACCCATTTATATATATATTTTTAATTTTTATTGTTGGTTGTTCAAAACATTACATAGTTCTTGATATATCATATTTCACACTTTGATTCAAGTGGTTATGAACTCCCATTTTTACCCGGTATACAGATTGCAGAATCACATCAGTTACACATCCATTGATTTACATATTGCCATACTAGTGTCTGTTGTATTCTGCTGCCTTTCCTATCCTCTACTACCCCCCTCCTCTCCCCTCCCCTCCCCTCTTCTCTCTCTACCCCCTCTACTGTCATTCATTTCTCCCCCTTGTATTATTTTTCCCTTTCCCCTCACTTCCTCTTGTATGTAACTTTGTATAACCCTGAGGGTCTCCTTCCATTTCCATGCAATTTCCCTTCTCTCTCCCTTTCCCTCCCACCTCTCATCCCTGTTTAATAAAACCCATTTATATTAAAAAAAACTCTTCATAATGATGAAGAATCTCAATGATCAAAAAGTAATGAGAAAAAAATAAAGTTATAATAATCTTCCTAAATAAGCAAAAGAGAGTATGAAATCATATGAGGAAAAACAATTTGTACAACCAATACTACGCACATGTAAGCAGTTGATACAACCAAACTGTAATATGAAGAGGTGATCACAAAGTGTGTAGCCAAAAATTGTAGATAAAAATGCCATAGAACTGTATTAATAGTTAATAAATAAAAGTCTATTTAAAAATAGATTTAGCAGGCACGAATGGTGTGACTCGACTTTGTGTACAACCAGAGACGAAAAAAATTATGGTCTGTATGTGTACTATGAGTTGAAATGCATTCTGCTGTCATGTATAATAAATTAGAATAAATAAATAAATAAATAGTGGGTTTGATGGCTACAGTGTACATAATTTTAAATCATAACAATAAATTGTTATATAATTAAGTAATTTCCCAAAACATTGAACATAATTATAAATCTACAGTATTGTCTATTAAAATAATATTTTATATGCGGAAACAATGCTTTCTCAAAAAATTTTTTTAGGATTTCAGTAGTTTGTTAAATGTATCATGTTAAATGTATCATGTTAAATGTCATTTTCCTAAAATATTTAGGATGATGATATTTGCAGTCATATTAATTTGCCCACATACTCAAACATGTTAATATAACATGATATAAGTTTCAACAGTTCATGTTTTCACTGTCAGTAATTTAGACCATTTTAATTAGTTTGATATCAGGAGTCAAAATATTATATTATTTCTCAAAATCATAGATAACAACACTAAATCAATACATAATAAAAGAATAAAAGATGCTCACCTTTTTAAACTATAGCTGTTTCCCTGAAAATACTGGAAATTACCTACTTTGTCATTTATAAAAGAGAGTGGATATGGGTGTTTTCTGTCAAGAATATAATTCCATCATATTTATAAAATTAAAACTTTTGCTCATTATTTAAAATTCACAACTACAAAAATGAGAATAAAATATCAGATGTCAGAAAGTTTCACGTTATTGAAGTTATTTTTCTTGCAGAAATTTTAATAATAAAAACTGAAAATATAAACTAGATATATGTGTATGGGTGTAGCAGATATCTATATTATATACATAAACTATATATAATCTATATTCAAGTTGTGATGCTGAAAAGTGTTGAAAAGGAATTTTGATGAGAGATGGTAGTAATTATATATATATATATGTGTGTGTGTGAAGATATATATAGTGATACTCCCTAGTTAGAGACTATTACCTTCATATTCTGCTGAAAACCTACAATCTAAATGCAAGCAGACAAAGAGAACAAAGCTACCCCCCAAACCCCTAAATTTTTCCATTGCAGATCGCTGCCTTAACTAACATTTACTGTATTTAATTGTTCTCTAATTCTAATAAACAAGGTAGGCAGTTGTTAATACAGTAAATAAAGGAACCCCTCTACCCCACAAAGCACATTTTTTTCCAGATTGTAGCACATCTAAAAGAGATAATAAATAAGATGTTATTGTACAATTTCTTTCATACCTCTTCCCTTAGATTTATTTTAAGATGGTAAATCTCCTAATCCTTGACACTCAATGTTCTGCAATAAATCTCACCATACTAATTAAAATTATTTGTATTCTCACAAATTTACTACTTTTCTCATCACAATGTATTGCATTTCTACTGTTTCAAGTCCAGTTTAAATGCTCATCACAGCTTCCATCTCTAAATTACTTCAGCATTCCAAACAAAGTTTTAATTTTTATATCTCTCCTTCCTACAATATATAAACTTATAAAAGTCAAAAAACAAGTATGCTAAGATCATGCACTGAGGTATATTTATGTTTTATTATCCTTGTATTTTCCCCTCCAACATTTTAAAGGGTATAATGAGCTTTGTGCTCTTTGAATTAAGGAGTCCATGTATCAGTTACTTTACTCTCCAAACTCCAAGTTTATTAAGCAGATTATATGAGGGGAGAATGAGATTATGTTTGAGAGGAAAGAGGGGAGAATGAGATTATTCTAGAGGGATATAAAGAAGGCACCACTGTTAAAAGTTCAAAATTCTCCCAGCATTAGCAAGGAGACAATGGTCAGAGAATCCTGGAATTAAAATGAATTCCATATTGAGAAACTTTCCAACCAGAGACAAGCAATGGTTAAGATGCAGGTTGCAGTACCAGAGCAGCAGCTCATTGATGTGGTTAGACATTCTGGATACTAATACTGAAGCAGTGAGATTTCGCAGAAAAGTCCTATTCCTAGACCTGATTTTAAGTAATGGTTCATCAGGAGCAGTAACTTGAATTATGGCCTTTAACTGTTCTGTGACAGGAGCACACCTGTGCTGGGAACTCTTGGTACAAGGCAACAGTAGAGACAGCCCAGTTGTTATGATAATGCCCTTCTCAAAAGGACGTTCTGTGTCTACCACAGAGCTATCAGTCTTAACCTAAGTTCAGATACAAGCTGCCAGTAGTAGACAATTATGAGGGCAAGCTAATAATTATAATTGGGCCGCTAGTCTTCGATCTTAGTCCTATGTGCTTTGAAGAAACTTTCTCACAGAAAACCCTTTTGATGTTAAAACTTATATAATAAACATGCTGAGCTAGCTCTGGGTCATTATATCGCCATCAGGTGAAATGTTCCACCTGGTCTCAGCTTTCTCACTATGTGTGTCTGTCTTTTATAATCCCACAATCACCCATCCCTCAGCCAGTTTTCTGAATTAATGGTCATGCAGGTTGCGTTGTAACCACTGTGTACTGGGACTTGTCAGTGAGGATCAATAAGGATTTAAAATTAGTGGGCCTTTCTTGATTTTTCCTTTTTATTGGTTTCCTAGTACTTTCTATTGAGAAGTGAGAGTAAGTAAAGAAAAGGAATAATGACAGATATTTGTTAACCTGGAGACAAAGATACCTCAGAATCACGTTAAATATAATTATTGAAAAAATAAAGTGCAAAACAAAAAAATAGAGTGCATTTTACATTCAAGTTTGTAAACAGGAGTATGTCTGCTACCAAAGTATAATATCAATTACAAAATCAATCACCATAAACATAAAATTTAAATATTAGTTGTTGTAATTGAAACAATGGGGATGTCAAAAGAAATCATGGAAGGAGGAAAAAAAGATAAGTTAAAAACAAATAATACTATGCAACATATTAAGGCAAACTTATAAGAACTGCATTAAATGCAAACACATGAATTAACAGTAAGTCTTGTAGAAATAGATTAAAAAAAAAAAAAAAAAACCTTTAGGGGCTGCAGGCACAGCTCAATGGTAAAGTAATTGGTTAGCACGCATGAAGCCCTAGGTTAAATCCTCAACACCATAAAAAGGAAGGAAGGAAGGAAGGAAGGAAACATAAAGAAAGGAAACCAACTTTACAACACTTTGAGAAGACCTTTTTTTTTTGCAATGGGCTTGGGGGTTGGGTTGGGATAGAGTACTGGGAAGTGAACTCAGCAGGATTTCCCACTGAGCTACATTCCCAGTCCTTTTTATTTTTTTTACATTGAGACAGGATCTTACTAAGTTGCAAAGGATATCTCTCACTTGCTCAGGCTGGCTTCAAACTAGCAATTCTCCTGCCTCAGCCTACCAAGTCACTAGGATTGCAGGCATGCGCCACCATGCCTGGCCAGAAGACTTAAATATAAGGACTCAGACAGGTGGAAATCAAAAAAATTACAAATGTTATACCATGCAAAAATAATGAAAATAAAAGCAACCGTATCAATAGCAATATAAACCAAAGAAGGCCTTAAGGCAAAAAATATTCCTAGATATAGATAAATATTCTTTAAGGATAATTATCAGTCTGCTAAGAAAAATATAACAGTTCTAGATTTGTATGCACCTAATAACTTCAAAGTACATACAGCAAACAGTGATAAAGCTAAAAGAAACTAAAATATTCCACAACCCAGAGGAAAATTTCAACATATATCTCTCAACAACTGATGAAATAATCAGACAAAAGTTAGCAAAAGTGGAAAATTTGAAGAATGAAATTAATAAAGTTGACTCACTTGACATACAAGAAGATGTATGTCAAAATTATGTTAAAATAAATATTATTTTAAAGAACATTTACCAAAATTGATCATATTACTATATAAAGAAAAAAATACCTATTCTAAAATTTCTTAGTTGTTCAGAGTCTATTCAGAAGTAGAATAATTCTAGGTATCTATCAGAGAATAGAAATTTAATAATGAACTCTGAAATATCCCACAGGTTAACAAAAATTCCAGATTAAAAATTATCTAAATTTCCTTCTAAAGGAATGCAAAAAGTAAACAAATTAATATTAAAGAAAGTAGAGAGAAACAATAAAAAGATGCATTGATAGAAGGAAAAACATACAACCAGAAAGTTAATGAAAGAAAAAGTTGAATGCTTAAAAAGAAAATAAAATTGATAGATGATTAGTAAGGCAGAATTATGAGAGCGGGGGGGGAGAAACAACTTATTGATATTATGGAAAACAAGATACAAATAAACATCCAAAAGATATTAACTAGATAGAACATTATAATTAACAGTTTTATGCAAATTAAATGAAAATATTAGGACAAATTTTCAAATTTCAAGAAAAACACAACTAAGTTTAACAACAGAAGACCCACCATTTTGAATAGTTCTGAATCTGGTAGAGAAATAAAATTGTACTATAAAACCTATACACAAGATAATACCAGCCCTGATTACTTTAGTGGTGAATACTTCACAACACGTAAAGAAGAATTAACATTGATAAGGTACAAATTCTTCTACACAAATACAAAAATGAGAGAATATTTCCAAACATTTTTCGAGTCCAGCATGACATTTATACCAAAGCACTACAAGAAAATAAAAGGTATTGAATAGAGAAAAGAAGGAGAATTCACTCTTTTAATTAATCCCTATAATAATACTTACAATAAGGGCCAATGAGGATATTACAAAAAATCGTGGGAGATGGGGATAAAAGACAATCTTTCTCTTCTGTGTGAATATAGATGTAAAAATTCTATAAAATCAACAAAATGATTATAGAGATACAAAATGGGCAATGTATCTTGAGCTAGCTAAGTTTACTCCAGGAATTCAAGGCTGTCTTAACATTTGAAAAACAGTGTAATTTACCACACTAATAGAATGAAAAAGAAATGTTATGTGATAATATGTATACATGGAAAAAAAGATTTTAAAAAATTCAACATATACTCAAGATTAAAAACTATTATCAACCCAAGGATAAAATAGACTTTCTTGATTCTCTTGGAGTAACACAAAAATCTTAAAGCAAGCATTACTATAATGGGGAAATATTTAAAGGTGTTACCAGTGTATGGAAAACAAAAGATAGATGCTAACTTTTAGTTAACAATATAACTTTTATATAAGATTTTATTACAGAAATTAACCAAAGATGTAAGAGAAATAAAAACAAGTTGGATATAATAATTTCAGAAAAAAGAATTTTCCATTATTTACGAAAATGATAATGTTGTACATCAAAACTCAAAAGAGTACATTCCTATTCAGAAATACATGTCTATGGCATTTCCAATAAACATCTGGATCAAATGTCTATCTACAAGGTAAGAACAATTTTTTATCCTACTTCACACAATATTCAAAAATAAATTCCAGATCAACTGTAGACTTAATGAGAAGAGTAAAACAATACTTTAGAAGAAAATACAGGAGCACATAAACTCTGACCCTGAAAAAGACAAAGATGCTTAAACAGATCACAACAACAACAACAAAAGCACTAACCCTAACTAAAAGAACCCAAGACTAAAGAACATTAATATTAAAAACTTGTGTTGGCAAAAAAAAAAAAAATCCCATTTAAGAATAAAAAGGCAATTGACAGAGTAGCATAATTTACACTATAGATGCCTAACAAAGAATTTAAGTCTACAATTTTTAAAAATCACAAAACCAAAGCACTCTTATAAATCAGAGAAATGCAAATCAAAACCACCCTAAGATACCATCTCACTCCAGTTAGATTGGCAGCCATTATGAAGTCAAACAACAACAAGTGCTGGCGAGGATGTGGGGAAAAGGGTACACTTGTACATTGCTGGTGGGACTGCAAATTGGTGAAGCCAATTAGGAAAGCAGTATGGAGATTTCTTGGAAAGCTGGGAATGGAGCCACCATTTGACCCAGCTATTCCCCTTCTCGGTCTATTCCCTAAAGACCTAAAAAGAGCATGCTACAGGGACACTGCTACATCGATGTTCATAGCAGCACAATTCACAATAGCAAGACTGTGGAACCAACCTAGATGCCCTTCAATAGATGAATGGATTAAAAAAATGTGGCATTTATACACAATGGAGTATTACTCTGCATTAAAAAATGACAAAATCATAGAATTTACAGGGAAATGGATGGCATTAGAGCAGATTATGCTAAGTGAAGCTAGCCAATCCCTAAAAAACAAATGTCAAATGTCTTCTTTGATATAAGGAGAGTAACTAAGAACAGAGTAGGGTCGAAGAGCATGAGAAGAAGATTAACATTAAACAGGGATGAGAGGTGGGAGGGAAAGGGAGAGAGAAGGGAAATTGCATGGAAATGGAAGGAGACCCTCAGAGTTATACAAAAGTACATACAAGAGGAAGTGAGGGGAAAGGGAAAAATAATACAAGGGGGACAAATGAATGTCAGTAGAGGGGGCAGAGAGAGAAGAGGGGAGGGGAGGGGAGGGGAGGGGGGATAGTAGAGGATAGGAAAGGCAGCAGAACACAACAGACACTAGTATGGCAATATGTAAATCAATGGATGTGTAACTGATGTGATTCTGCAATCTGTACATGGGGTAAAAATGGGAGCTCATAACCCACTTGAATCAAAGTGTGAAATATGATATATCAAGAACTATGTAATGTTTTGAACAGCCAACAATAAAAAATAAAAAAAAAATAAAAAAAATAAATCACAGTTAAAAAAAAGAAAGAAAACAAAATAAAACAACAACCAAAAAAAACAGAGACATGTCAAGAAAAATGGGCAATAAATTTGACCAAGCACTTCATGAAAGAATATATGTAAATGGTCAGTTAATCTTAGAAAAGGTTTCTAGAGTAATGCAATGATGCACAATGAAAGAATACACTACACCCACTTGAATGATGATGATGATGATGAAAATACCAAATATAAATAAAAAATTTGGAGAAATTTGAACCTTCAATTGATGCTATAGGAAATATACATTGATATAAACTGGGAAACTGTCTAGCAATGTCTACTGTAATTGAATATAGCATGGTCTATTATCTATCTATTCCACTATTTGGTATATTTGTAGGAAAAAAAGAAACACATATTATGAAAAACCATGTATGAGAACATCCATAACAGCAGTCTTAGGAATAGCCAAACCTGCAAATAAACTGTCCATCAACTGTAGAATGCATAGATTGCTGTATATTAATAGAAAGGAATACTTTATAGCAACAAAAATAAATTAACTGGGATTATATGTAACAATACTGATGCACTGCATAAACATGCTAAAAGAAAAAAAGCCAGATATGAAAATTACACATTGTGTATAATTTCATTTCTATAAAATTCATACATGTGTTTTTCATTTATAAGAAGTTTAAAAACAAGAAAACTATTCTATAAAATTTGAAGCCAGGAGATTGCTGTTACCTTGTCAAGGGGAATGATTACTTGAATTTTCTAAGAGGTAGGCTGGTAGAATGCTAGTAGTTTTCTATTTCTTGATTTGAGTGCTAGTTACATAGTGTTACACTATAAAAATTCACTCAGGGGTGTGTGTGTGTGTATGACTTACACATGGTTTTGTATGCATGCTATATATATATATGAGTAAAAAGTTTACTTTAAAATGCAGTTTGCTTCTGAGGATGGTCACGTAACTCATATTCCAACTAATTCTCCTCCCAGGAATAATTATAAATTGCCTAAAACATTTCAATTTCAAAAAGCTATTTAGATACTAGAAAACAAACAAGTACAGGCAGAAATTAGTGACATGACCCTTGAAATTAAAAAAAAAAAAACTAGCTTTTTCCTGAGGATATTCCCTTTTTTGGTTCAGTGGAGAAGATATATGGGTCAAGCAAAAAGCCTCAGTCTTATATAAGGCTTAGGAAACAGAAATAAGAATTCAGAACTGCTGGCATTGAGATGTAAATCCAGGAAGGGAAGGACCTAAGAGGCTCCCAAATTTTAAAGACCCAAATTAGAACAAAAAGAATCCTCCAAGCCTTGTCTAAATTGTGATCTGCAGAGGGAAAAACAAAAACAAATATAGAAGGAGAATAAGAGCTACAAGATTTCAGCAACATGCTGATGCAGAGTTTGCAGTTAAATTCTCACTATAATATAGGCGTTTAGAAAACACATTGAACTATTATTAGAAAGTCCATACCTTAGTGATAAGATCCACAAAATAGACTAACATCTATGCTTTAGAACTACAGAAAGACACACAAACAGATTTTTCCAAATGTGTCTTCCACAGGACTCAGGTGATTTTTAAGTAATTTTTCTGTCTGCTGAAATTAAATGGAACATTCTTCACTAACCAGAGCCTCTAAAATATATTTAACACGATATCCAGCCTACAATAAAAAAAATTTTTAATGAAAAAGGAAAACAAATATAAGTACATCCTCAGAATACTAAGATGTTAGAATTAGGAAACAAAAATTTAAAAATGTGTATTACAAATACATTAATTTATAGCATTTTATATATCATAAATACATACACATTTACATATATAAACCCATGCATGTTTATATAACTCACATACATATAGGTTTATAAAAATATCTGTATCTATATATCTATTTATACACATAGTGAAAGAAGTGAAATTTCAGGAAGGATATTAAAACTTGAAAAAACAAAATAAATATCTTAAAAATGAAGTCTCTTTGGGGCCTAGGGAGTAGCTTAATGGGAAAGTTCATGTTTAGCATGCATGAGGCCTTCCCTATCACCAAAACTTTTTAAAAACAAAAAAGAGTATTTAATAAGATAATTCATAATTGGATTTCACAAATGCATGGACACAAAGATATCAGTGAACAATTGAGGAATAAGAGGAGGGAGATTAAAAAATAAGCAAAGGCTCAATAACATATAGAACGATGTCAAGAGGCCTTTGTACATTTAACTGAAGTCCCAGAAAGAGACATGAGAATGAGGTAGAAAATTATAAGAAATAATGGCTTAAAAGTCCTCTATCAGACAAAATGAAAAATCGTAATTATAAAATCATGTCTCTTTTATCTTCTACCTCTTAACAGCATCATTTTGGATTTATCATAATGATACAATGGTTTCTTTCCATTCATTTTTTTTCTAAAAACTAGTGGATATAAAAATATAATAAAAATGATGCTCTCTACCTTAACAATCAAAGTTGTGATAACAGTGTATTCTGAGTAAAGAATTCACATTTGAGAAGGCAGATGAATTTGGCTGATAGACAAAGAATGAAGAATGAAATTAAAAGATGGAATATATGTTCATTGTGATGAAAATGGTTAATAACTTTAAAAAATAAATTTGTAAATAACTTCTGTCATGTTAAAAAACTTTTTCCTCAAGACAGTACAATTTTATCTGAATAACAGTAAATAATATATAACAAGAAAAATTTAAACATCAAAATAATATTCCAAAATAATCTATGTAAGAAGGTAATGAAGTTTCAGACTAATGAATAAAAAGAAAAGTTATGTTAATATTTGAGATATTTGACCATCTCGAAAAGCAGCTCCACATATCTATTAATGCAAGTTAATTATCTGAACTCCGAGTCTTGAGTAGAAATTTTCAAAAATGCTTAATCAATCACTATCTGAAATATGCACTGCTCCAACAATTCTTTAGCAATGACTAATTTCTTTCAGACTCTGTAGAAATGACTCTGTGACCATTTCTATAGATACTTGAATACATGAAACAGTATTCTTATTTTGTTATATGCAGGAATACTGATATAATATGAAGCTAGCTAAGTGTACCAATCTTTTAATATGGAAGATCATTCAATGTTTATAAAAGTTTCCTGGAGTCTTCATCTCAAATTCTAAAAATATTTACTTTATCTATAAGATACATAAAACAATTACTTTTAGAATGATTTTTATTATTTCCTTATATATTAATAAGAATTATAAATTAATAATATTCATGTAAATGATATACTGCTTTAAATCACTTGAATCTATAAATTTAAAATAGAAATGAGAGTGAAAAGAAAGTAATTTAAAATAGAAATGAGAGTGAAAAGAAAGTAATTTCAACATTACCATTTCTTCATTTTAAATTCCAATATATATTTATGTACATTAAATGAACTCATAATGATATTCATAGTATTGTAGGTTGGATTACAAAACACACTATAATGTAAATGTAGGGAATATATGAAGGATTGTAACACCCTCTTTTTTTTGGATTGTAACTTTTCATACATGTTGAATCAAGTATGTTCATGATCATGATCTTTGCCAACATGTAACATACTCATAGATAAATGCAATATTTACTCTCTCCATGGGGGGAAAAAACCCTAAAGGAGGTTCATGTCATCAAAGAGGTTTTAAAATTAAGATATTTAAACTTTAGAAAGGGCAAAGGGGAGAGAGGGGAAAGAACAGGGCAAGGGAGTAGGAATGATGGTGGAATGAGTTAGACATTATTACCCAAAAAAGCTAATCCCAAAAAAACAAATTGCCAAATGTTTTCTTTGATATATTGATGCTAATTCATAATGAGAATGGAGGGTGGAGCATGAGAGTAATGGAGGAACTTTAGATAGGGAAAAGGGGCAGGAGGGTTATGGGGTAGAGTGAGATGGTAGATGGTAGAGTGAGATGGACATCATTACCCTAACTACATGTAAAAGACACAAATGGTGTGAAAATATTTTGTGTACAACCAGTGTCTTGAAAAATCGTGCTCTATATGTGTAATATGAAATGAATTGCATTTTGCCATCATGTATAATAAATTAGAGTAAATTTTTAAAAAATTTATTTATCCATATCCTTACTTGTACTTGCCACTTATGATCAACATATATTTAGCCAATGATAAAGTTTTTAACATTTTTTCAATTCTTAAATGTTATTTCCTATTCATTATTCCTTTTATGTTTATGAACATGTTTTTAAATCTCCTTAGGCCTATACATTGCTTATAAATTGTCAGATGTTAGCTGTAGTAAGTGACAATATAATGCAATGCATGGAGCCATTATGTTGCCCAGGAGCAAATTTAGTACTATTGATCAATAAATAATTTAAAAAGTCATTTTAGTAATGGGAAAATATTAAAAGCTGCAAGACTAATTAAATTAATTGCAGGAAAATCCATGACACATACAGTAACCTAGAAAATATCTCATTGTTTCTTACATCCACTATTCCCAAATGACTTGGGAGAAAAAAAAATTAATACTCTTTTTTAAGAGTTTCAGGTATTGACAGTCCTCAAACCTACTAATTATTGCTATCTTAAGTGGAGTAGGTGAAAAAAAAGGCCAGTGCTATAAGAAAGGATAGTGATGGCTAGCATGAGTAGCCTAGAAACTAAAACTATAAGAACTAGTACATAATAGCTTATATTTGTTATGTTACAACCCATTATCCTACAGGGTGATTTAGAAAGAATGAATTGAAAAGATGATTGTGGCCAGAAAAATAAAATTAGTTTCACAAAATCTGTTACATTTTTATAATTATTCCAACCAACGGTGTTGTAAGGGAACCTACAAATATGGGTCAATGGTATTTACTGTATGGGGAGGCTGAAAGTGAGTAGGGCAGCGCCATTATTCAATTAATACCATTCAAGTGTATGAGATTACATTTAGTAAAAATAAAACTCCAATCAACAGATTATTTTTAAAGGAGCAAAATATTTCTTTAGGTGTTGCTGTGACTAACTAAATATTCCATAAGACCAATCTTCTGCTCTTAATTCTATACTTATCATTATACACATAATTTAGCCCCTCCATTCACCAGGAAGGTTTAATCCATTATACACAACAGTTAATTGTTATGGTGCCAGGTACCTTGCCATAATTAATAAATGACACAGCATTTGTGCTAATAAATGGACATTTCTGAATTTTAGTTAATGTCAATTGGTCTTTCAGTATTGGACAAAAAAATGTTGCTAAATCAGATTCCGTGAAAAGTAAACTACTCCATGAATACTATCCCAATCAGCAATTATCTACCTTATCTTCAATAATAGATTCATTAGAATCTATTATTGTGAGTGCAAAGAGCCAACAATGTCACTTTTCAATATAGAAAAATTTTCTGAGGTTATGTTAAACTTCTCTGGACTGATATATGTTAGTCAGACTATATATAATCCAAGGTAAAATCTAAACACTAATAATCATAACAAGAACAATGACAATAATCAGTTTATGTTCTTGAAATTAATTCATTCTTCTAACCACCTGGTAAGGTAGGTATTATTATTTCCATTTATAAATGAGGAAGCTGAGGCATAGAGAGATCATCTGCCTCAAGTTATTCAACTCAAAAGTTTAAGAATCAAAATTTAAATTCAGCCTGAAATTAAAGTTCATAATTTCAAACAGTATGCTATACCTGCTACCAAAGACAGGCATAAAATACTTGGAACAATGAAAGTGAAAATCATTAATTTGAGTATCTACAGCTACACAAACAAACTCTACTTTATTAGCTATATCATTTCTATATTTAAGATTCTAAGAATAAGGATTTAAACATAACTATGCTTATTTAGGGACACAGCATCCAAAATAGAATGATTAAGCCCTTAAATACTGTGATGAGTAAAAGCTATAGGTATAACCTTATGTTAGTGTCTCAAATAATTGAAAAGCTTTAATAGTAGCTATGAAAACACTAACAGATACTTCTTAATACCCATAACTAGAACTTTAAATTCAGTCAGAAATATGCTCAAGATTAGAAAAAGTCAATGAAAGTACACATTTTGCTAAAAACTTACTTTGCAACCTCCGTGTTGGGCTCTCTCCATGGAGTTGTCTTCGTGGCATATAGGGAGAAGGGTGGGGAAGTGGCAATGAAGAGACATCATGGGTCTGAAGTTTGTACCAATGTGGTTCATCATCTAATAATGCTGTTTCTAATTCAATTAAAATCTAAAAATCCAAGAGACAAAGGACTGTTATAATATGCCAATAGTAAGGAAATTCTCCTAAGTGGTCTTTTAACTTCTATAATAATTATAATAGTAATACTGTTAAATCAAAAACAAAATCATTCATATGGTATTTTCCAATAAATAGATGGAAATGGAGAATATCATGCTAAGTGGAATAATCCAGGCTGAGAACATAAAGGGTCAAATGTTCTCTCATATGTGAAACTAAAACAAAATAAAGAAGCAGGGATCAGATATCATAAAGATAGAGGGAAGATCAGTGGAAATCAAGAAAGAGAGAAGAGGGACAAAAAAGGAAAGGTAAGGCAGAATAAATTTGACAAAATTAAGTTATGTGCACACAAAATATGCCACAGGGAATTTCACCTATAGTAGTGTGAATAGCACCAATCAAGGTTGGAAAAAATGGAGGATCAGTAGAGAGAAGGTAGGAAGGAGAGGGTGGCAGGAACAGTAACTACAATGGAGTGGGTCATACCATGCATGTATGATTTTGTCATGATGAACTCAGCTACTATGTATAATTATAATGAAAGTAAGTAAGTAAATAACAAGGTAATATAGATGTTTCAAAATTATCAATATATTTTGATAATAACTAAGATAATTCTTTCTAACTTCTTAGTGATTTAATAGTTTTAAATATCTAAAATATTTATTTCATAGACCCTTGACTACCCAAATGTTAGAGGCTATTAAATTTGCCACGACATAAATAATACATTTTACTTTTAAAATGTCTGCAATAATAACGTATGCACACATTATTTTCTAATTTAAAAAGCTTTCTTTTTTTATCGTCACTAGTATAACCTCACTAGAATTCATAAATGAGAGAAAAATAAATTTCAAGCACCTGTGTATTAAGAACCATGCTTTATTTTATATATCTTAATTTTCAGAAAAAAATCTACAATTTGATCTTACAGACCAGAATACCAAGACCTAAGAAAGATTAAAAGAACTTGTCTAAGATCACACCAGCCCATAAGTGAAAAAGGCAAAATGCATTCATCTGTCTTACTCAAAACTCTGTGTACACTGTACCATCACGCTAAGGATTAAACTAACACTAAACATTACACTATACCTCATAAAAAAAAGTACAATTATCACCTGTCAATTGAAAAAAAAACAGAAAAGGAAAAAAAAGCAAGGAGCTTTTAATGTAAAACATATTATAATATGAATGTTTTTTAAATTGCAAAAGAAATCAGAATGTAGATATAAATTACTCTTTTAGAGTGTTACATAATTTTGAGTGTTTGCACTTGTGTTAGTAAGACCTGCAACATAAAAATAAATTGCTGTATTATTCAGCTACAGGAATAAAGAGCAAAATGAGCAAGTTATTATTTCATGCTGTCCAAACTTTCCCTAATTATTTTTAGAATTGCATGCAGTATGTTCCAAATGTTTACACGCAGAGACACAAACAACATATTTATTTAATCCTCATATAAACCTTAGTTTGCCCAGTTTGCAGTATTATTTCCACTTGGCTAAAGAGAAAATTGAAGCACAGCTAGGTTAAATAACTTGCTCAAGGATGCAAGGCCAGGAAGTGGCAGTGCCAAGTATATAGACTTAGGCAGCTCGCTTCAGAATTTCCGCTCAGAACTGTATTACCCTTCTTCCCCAATTGGTTTACTTTGGTTTCTTAGCTAACAACATTCATTTCTATATTTCTGTTGACTATTGTTTTTCCCATGAGATTACCAATTAATTTACTCAGAAAAACCAAACACTGGAAAAGGCTGGAAAGTAGATAACTTAGCATGCTAATAGCTGGAGAACTGCTTCTTATGATGCTCCTCTCTAATATATTTATCACCTTACAATTAAACATATTTTTTCAAGTACAAATACAATTGAGCCAGGCTTTTTTTGAAAGTTATCATTGGTTCCCATTATCCCAGGATAAATCAAAATTTAATATATTATATTAAATGACATGATCTGGTTTTAGTTTAACACACAAGTCTCATTTCTAACCACTTTTCCTTCCAATCTCAATGTGGTTGCCCCAAATTCCCTCAGCCTTGATGTCTTGTTATTCCCTTGCAGGAATTTCACTTCTCTTGATTTTGACACATTCCAGTTCTCATGGAACCTTCCTTTGACACTTCTGAAGTGTCACACTACTGAATTATGTATTCCTTTTGTAGTTTCCCTCATACAGCAGTTGGTGCGCTATATTATAATTGTCATTCACTTGTCTGAATCCCCAGTGCATTGGAAATTCCCTAATATGAAGTAACATGCCTTATTCATCTTTGAAATCTCAGACCTTAACACAGTGTCTTCTACATTAAAAACTAATCCATGAATAAATGATTGAACTACTTACTAGTGGTACAGTTGGTTCAATAATAAGATATACATGATATTATAAAGCAAAGCATTTTGTGAAATAGACACATTCTATCATTCAACTGAGATTTCTGTAGTAAGAATAAGCAGTAAAAACTATCACATAATATTTATTTATTTATGTACGTATTTATTTTTGAAATGGGGAGTCAGTATGTTGCTCTGATTAGCCTTGAATTCCTATGCACAAGTTGATCCTCCTGCCTTAGCTTCCCTAGTAGCTGGGAGTATAGTTGTGCACCATCACCAGCATGCTAAGCTTTAATAAAAAATAATTTAGAGCCATTGTTTTCTATGCTATCATTTTATTTTAAAGTAGTAAGTAGCAAAATTCATTCTATTAAATTAAAAAATTATGCTTACTTATTCATGTTTGAAATATAAAAATTTACTCATAGTCATTAAAGAAAGTATTTAGAATAACATAAATAATGTGAACTTTAAATAATTTCAGGTACCTCTCCTAAAAATTCACTTTCTTCCTCTCTAACTCGAGCTTGATCCCAAAGGGTAATTTCCAGCATTCGTTCTCGAAATTCTCTTCGATGAACTGGAGAATAAATGAATGTCTGGTTCCATTTGGGTTCCAATGTTTTTTTAACCGTTTTTGTTCTTCTCTTGTTTTTATCACTATGAAAGAAAAGAATATATAAACTTATATAAAACTCTGTTTGCCCTAAGATTTACTAATTTAAAATTTCTCAGGGGAGAAGTGAAATTCTATCACAAATTTGTCATACTGCAAATATTATTATCTTTAAAACATTGTTAAAATTTATAAGATGTATAATTATGCCATACTTAAAAGTATGACAATAATATCAGGAATTCAATTTTTTCCAAAGCCCAACAATTGAAAATATAATCTCTCAAAATGTAAATAAGATAAATAAATAAAAATAATGTAAATAATGGATAATCTTAACTCTAAATTTTTTTAACTTATTGCTCTATTGGAAACCTTCAAAATGGTAATTGACCAGTAAAATTATACATAGTATTCATTTAAACTGCTGACATATAATTGTATAAAAATAAGAGTAAATTGCAATGTACATATCATATCCAGATAGTTCAGTTAATAAGCAATTTATATGCATTTTATAAAGTTACTTCCTTATATACAAGAAATACCATTTGCTTGTTCAACATATCATGTCTTCTACAATATTGAAAATTGTTTCTATGTAAACTAGCCACAACATGTGGGCTGGAAATGCAAGAGGATCATCTGGACAGATGGGACTTACAAATCAAAACAGTTTCATACTTATTTTGATGGCATATTTTTATCATGTTTTAAACAGCATGTCACTATTTGCATGTATATTTAAAAATATACACATGCTGTACCATATTATATCATGGTACTGTGTGTGTGTATACACACACACACACACACACCCTATGTTATATCTCCATCCTCTTTGGAGATCACTATTCTATTTATTAAGGAGGATCAAAAACTGGATAGAAATAGAGAAAATCATCTAGGAAGTAAACTTTAAACTAGGGGAGCCTATTTAAAATGAGAAGTGGACAAAAAAAATGAACTCCAATTAGAATAATATTAACGCTTCAAATTCTCTCAGCACAGCACTGTTCTAAGAATGCTGTTGTTATGGTTTAGATCTTAAATGTGCCCCAAAAGCACAATGTTAAAAGCTTGGTACCTTGTTGATGGTGGTGGAAATTGTGGGAGGCAGGGCTTAGGTGGAAGACTTGAGCTCATTGAGGGAATGACCTTGAATGGGATTTGGGGATTCTGGCTGCTGGTCCTCCACCCTGCTCCTTCCTAGCTACCATGAGGTAAGCAACTCTGCTCAAAGAGGCACTCCCTGTCATGATGTTCTCTCTTACCACAGGCCCAAAGTGACAGGACCAAGTGACCATATGCTGAAACCATAACCAAAACATATCTTTCCTCCTTTTAAGTTGTTTATCTCAGATATTTTGTCACAGCACAGAAAGCTGAGTAATATAGCTAGGAAATAAACAGGACAAAGAACAAAGAAAGGCTAAACATCTCTGAAAAAAAAGAAGTTACACAACTTCTTTTAGGAATATTAAATTTTAATATAGATTTGACTTGCATAATAAAATTATGTATTTCCAGAGCATTATATGTAACATGAGAGAAAGCTGCCTTTAGGTACACTGATAATGAATTTGTTAATACACACACACACACATACACAGAAAAGATAATATACAATGTATCTTTACAAATTTTGAAAGCACTGTATGAAACTAAATTTGCAAACCCACCTAGATTTTATTGCTATACATGAAAAAGAAGTCATACTATATATACATATACATAAGTATATATAGTATGTAAGAATAACTAAATAAAAGGAATGCATGTTAAGCATCACTAATACAAAAATATAATATATGAAATGCTCCAAAATCCATTCTATTTTGAATTTTGACATGATGCCACGAGTGGACAATTCCACACCAAAATTATTGTAAATATTGTACAGAATGACCTTCAGGCTATGTGTACAAAGCTTATAGGAAATTTAAATGAAATTTTGTATTTAGACTTCGGTCATATTCCCAAGATGACTCTTATATATATGCAAATATTCAAAAAAATTTGAAAAATTCTGATATCTGAAACACTCCTGATCCCAAGCATTTGGATAAGGGATACTCAACTTGTAATAACAAAGACAATGATGTATGCTCTTTCTCCCCCCTTCCTTTGTTTAAATTGTTAACAAATGTTCATTTAGCATCCACATAAATTCCATCCATGAAAGAATGAATTTTGAGACCTTGTCAAAAGACATAGTTCCTACCAAGAAGACCAGGAAGGAAATATTTAATACGAGCTGACTATCTAATTTAAATGGTTTACACTAAAATCTGAAAGGAGGGGAGAATAAGCCAAGAACTTTCTTTTAAAGAACTGAAAAGAGCTCTCAAAGAATGACCATTTTATAAGGGACTTCTTTAATGGGTAGAAAGGGAAAAATATAATTTCTAAATTTCCTTACAAACCTAACCTCTATTATTACAATTCAATAGAGCTATTTAGTGTATGCCCAAGCACCAATTCATAAAAAGAACCATGAAAAAATAACTTTATTTTCAGCAAGTTAAAAACAATGAGTTTTACTTTCTTTTAGATTTATAATCAAAGCCTCCAGAATCATATCATGCTATAAAGTCAAGCACTGAAAAAGTGCTAAAACTACTTAAAAACCAAAATCAGTTAGAATCTATGAAGATGTTCAAGACAGCAGTTACAGATTTTTAAAGATGTTAAGCCTATAGTTAAAATTTTGTAAAAATAAAATAGAGCCTAAAGCTTTTTTTATTTATCTTTATGCAATCAGCACTTTCGCATTCCATTTGCCTTAATAATAGCATGTTTTTTATGCGGTTTTAGAAAGAAAGAAATATACATTGGTAACCAAATTTACTTCAAGATATTAGAAAGAGTGCATAGTATTTCCAGTTATTTTTTTAATAGCACTAGTAAGTTATGCACTGTAGTAATTTTCTAATAGCTCAACTGAGATTTCAGAGTAGATTTCTTTGTGTAGCTTCATTTGCTCCTCCACAAAATCTTACCAACAAAAAAAAAGCATGAATTGTTTTCTATGTTCATCTGTTCAAGCATTTCTCCCTAAAATATTGCCAGGAAAAGTGAAAATTATAACCAAAGCACAGATATTCCTTTATTTATATTTAGTGTTTATAAATTGTGTCAACAGCAAAAAAAAGTTGACAGGATAAGTTAACTGTCAATAATAATGTTTCTAAGTTAAGCAGAGAATTCTTCTTTAGAAATAAAACTCTAACACAATGCATTCAACAAAGACAGCTACAAAATTTACCGAACTGTAACAATTATGAAAGACCTGATAAACTAACAAAGAATTCAGATGAGATATAATCTCAAAAAAAAAAAATTCAAATGTCTCTCAAATTCCTTGATATTAGAACTGGGACTGGGGCTCAGCAGTAGCACTTGCCTGATATGTGTGAGGCACTGGGTTCGATTCTCAGCACCGCATATAAATAAAAAACAAACAAATAAATAAAGGTCTATCAACAACAACAAATTTTTTTTAATTCCTTGAAATTAAAAAAAAAAGAGAAAACAATGCTATATTTAGAATATAAGGGACTGGGTAAGAAGGGCTACCTCACCATTTTAACTTCTATCTGCTCAGAAAGCAGGAAGAGAGGTTGTGTAATAAGTAAAAAATAAAAATTAAAAAAAAGTCAAATCAAAAAAGAAATTCAATAATTTGATAGAAGTTTGGCATCTTTAAAAAAATGTTTCTCTTTAAAGATTTGAATTAGTAGAAACGAAAGTCATGTGTGTGTATAAAAACATGATAATGTAGCATTTCCTGTACATTTTTATCATGGCATATCAATAATGCTTAGGGTAACAAATCCTACTACTGTAAGAAGTCATGTGACTTCACTACCAGGATGATAGGCTAATCTGGCTGTGACATCTGGCATTCACCTGAAGTCTAGACTTATATGAAGCTATGAAGTCTAGGCTCTAATTACGAATGTCCTTTTCTCTCTTACAGTTCAACATATATCTCTCTCCAAAAGACAATCTAATTGGTTAGAGAACAATTTTCTTCAAGTTAACTTTATAAAGTAAAATTATATGGCAAATAGTTTCTAATAACCAGATGTTGTGGCACCTTGATATGTTATGAGGAATTTGTTTTACAATTCTCACTTCAAAATATATATCAAATAAACTGTAAGGGCTTTATTAATCATTTATTTCTTTTGTCCTTTTCTTTGCTGAGATTGTTGTTCAGATGATACTTTGACATACAAATGAACCCTAATGAACTTTCTATTTGAACTAAGAAGAAAATTAGAATCTGAAAAGGTATGAACATGTTTAGGATCACATTTGTGTGCAGCCCCTCTAACCTGAGAAAAATGACCTGCTCTTGAGAGCACTCTGCCTTGGAAACCAGGGGAGGCAATAGCTGAGGAAAGGGTAATTGGTATCATTACATTCTCCTTGTGTTAATGATCCCAACTGCAGAGACCCTTTCATTTTTACATGCCTAAAATTTAAAAGATTAGATTATTTTGATATTCCTCCAATTCTAAACCTCTATTTAAATGGAAGCAGACAATATCATTTATGTTGACTAAAATCAAAACAAATAAATACTTGAAGAAACTGAAACTGAGTCTAGTGGGTTTCCTTGTTAATATGGGGTAATGAAATGCACTTGTTAATTTTGTAGAATAGAGTGAAACAATATCATGTAATAGGAGGTATAAATTGTAGACAAATATGAATATTTTTAGGATAATTTCCAACTTTTGTCTCTAGAGTTTGGATAAAAATTTGACTTTAAGGGTTATAAATTTTAATGATTTTGATAAATAAATACATGTTATTCAAAAACAATTCACACATGCTTAAAATAAATATTTAATAATATATAATGCAAATTTAATCCACATTTAAGAACAATCTCAAATACTTAATTGGTATTATTCTGATAACTAAGAGTGATTATGTTTATGTTAGATTTCAAAAGTATCTGACTGGTATAATACAAAAACATAAATAATATAGAATTCAAACACTCATTTGTTATTAATATTTTCCCACTTATTTCCGAGAATATCTATTTTATTTCATATCCCTACCTTCTGTCTGGAAGAAAGTAAATTTTAACATAAGGATTCCTTGGTCGCCCATCTTCCCGGGAGGGGAGATCCTTTGCTCCCAGAATTGTAACTATTAATTGGTGACCAACCTTGTCAAACCATAGTTTTATCTGAAAAGCAAAAATATTCATTTATCAGCTCAAACATGTACTGCCAATACATGTTTACATTTCTAATATATTCACACCATTGTCTTACACTAACATTAACACAAAATATAAATTTCATTTAAGTAAACTATAAAATAAAAGAATATATCATAATAACATCAATGAATAAAAGAATTTGTTCATATATTTTGTTTTAATTGATAAATCACTCGGACTGTTTATTATCCTAATTCTTTATTAATATTCACATAATAATTATACTATCATAATTAAAGAGCAATATGATCAATGCTCTGTTTTCTAAGCAAGAATCATTATAGTTCATTTTGTTTCCCCTATAATAAGTTTAGAATAAATCCTCAAAACGAATTGAGAAGATAGTAACTTATTTATGTGATATTCATGGGGTATTTTCAAGTAAATGTTTCATGTTATTCCACAGCAAGACATTTCAAAGATTGAGCAAAGAGGATTTAATAGTAGCTTTGGTCAATTGATTCCTCCAGTTCACATTTAAAGCTTTAATAATTTTTTAATTTTTTTTTTACTTTTTCATACATAAAGTTCCTTTTTCTTTAGTGAAGCAAATGCATCACATCCTTAGAATAATAAGATTTCATTTTATAACATGTGATAAGAAAATGTGAATAATATCACTGTGCCATAATTAGGGATTGGAACTTCAAATCCAGTGCTGAATTCATTTCACGTAACAGGTATCATCTCCCACACACATACTTCAGACCTTCACACCTAAATAGCTGATTCTATTATATCAGGATCTATGATAACCATGGCTCTGATCCACATCTTGGTTCAGAATTCAGTACATCTCTGACCAATATCTTGAAACTGAAAAGGAACCAAAAATTTGAAACTTGAGAATTACAGGTAAAAATAAATTCTGATCATATCTGGAACACTGGTAGTTCAGTTCCAATTCCACCATGGCTTTCCTGAGTGCCTCACTTCATATTCTACATAACAAGAGACTAAGCAACTTTTAGCAGAGATAGACTGACAGCCCAAAAGAGTAGAGAAAATATCTAACCCTTTTATTTTCCTAAAAAGAATTAGTCCTCTTATAGGAATAAGAGTAAGAAATATCCAAATTTTAAAAATTAATTACTAGTTTTTATATTCTATTAAGTCTTTATGATTAATATAGGTATTATCTTCCTATTGTACAGCAATTTTTTTAAGAGTTTCTAAGTTCAAAACTCAGACCCTAAAAAATGTTTCTCAAAGTCTGGCTAACAAACTCCTACAGTAGTATTATCTGACTTATTTATTTAAAAGTTATAAATTTCTGTGCCCACCTTCAGCTACTCAATCAGAATGGGGCCTTGGAATTTACATTTTAATTAGTCCTCCTAGTGAACCTTAAAATAACTAAAATTTGAGAACCACTGCCTTATGCAAAGGAATCAACAACCTGAAGGAAAAAGTCTCCAGTGAAAGAGAAAAAGTTCAAACATCTGCATGTCTAACAATATAAAAATACAGATACATAAGTATGGGTAGAGTGAAGAGTTAAATATTCTTTTGGCAAATGCCATGAGAAGAAAACAAATAAAAAAATAAATGCAGAAATGCTTCACTGTATATGAAATGAAAGAGATGTAGATAGTGTCACAGTTCCTCTAAAATGTGTGACTAAGATCACATTAATAATTATTATGTTCTTTATTTTTCACTACTATTAAAAGAGTTTATGGCTTTATTCTTTCAAGATATTAAAAAAATCCTTCTCAAAGGATCATAACATGAATATAGACACCTCAAAGAAAAAAGGATTTTGAAACGGTAAAATAAAAAATTTTCCAATAAACTTTAAAATTAAAAAACATAGACAATATTTATCATTATGAGACTGAGCTCAAAATTATGTGAACAAATTATTGATTATTGTGAAAATTTTTCAAAGGCTTGAGACTAAGCACTTGTTACCATCTTCAGAGGCAATAATTTTGCTCAAAAATCATTAAACAGTTGAGATATACTTCATAAATCTCATAAAGAGTACTCTTTTCATATTTCCTCATGCCATGGAAAACCAAAAAATCACTAATATCATTCAATTCTCATACAAACCAATATTAGGATATGGCATTCAAATTTTCATAATGGTCTTTTATAGTTATTTAAATTGTACTTTCCAAGTATATTCTATTAAAATAATTTAGATAGGAAACAAGTAAATTTTAATTCTACTTATTATTTAATCAAAATTGCACCTTTTTATACACTGTCTTACACTGGATGTTTGATAGCCCTAATTTTCATTTTTATTGTAGGACTTAAACTAAAAATTTAAGTTTTTAATAGACACCCAGTTCAAATATTTCACTAGTTAGCTACTTGTATCATATTCTTAAATTTCTGATTTGAACTCTTTAAAAAATGATTAAAACATAGCTCTTGATTTCCCCAAATATAACAAATATATTTTCACAATTCTAGTTCTGAAAATTTTCATGCTCAATTAATTTCTTTAATAAAATCTTGGTATCCTTCTAATTGTTTAATTTGATTATCATCCCAGCTTTACCATGTAACAGTTTTTAATTTTTCTAAGTAGAAGCTAAACAGTACATAAATATTTTATACTGTAATATTAACTAAAATAATTTTGATCTCTAAAATTTAAACAAAGTAACTATTATTGAAAATCAGCAAATTCTTAAAAACATGCAGCAAAGCAAGGAAGGCATAATACTACTTTTAAAAATACTATATTGACATTATTTTACCATATAAAGGTTTCCTAGAGAAAATAGGCAAACAACTTGTACCCAAATATTACAATAAATTAAATGGAGTGATATAATATAAACAAAATAAGCCAAACACATTTCAGTTGGATTTGGATTTTGTTCTTTCAAAGTAATGTTCTTTCCAAAAGTTGAACCTTGTATACAGTATGCATAAAATTCACATTTTAAATAAGGTACAAATGTATTTGCCAATCTCTCCAAGGAGTCATTGCTTGGAAAATGCAAGAGAATTTAGATGTTAAGTAATATAATGAATGATTTAAAGAGACAGCAATCTTAGTGTACCAAAGAAAAATATCAACAGTATAAAACTGTTATTTCTATAATGTTACATATTTAACTGAAATATAAAATATATCTATATTAAATGCCACTTTGAAACCTAAAAGTTTTATTTTATCATATAAAATCACTAACAGAGATTGTCTCTTTAAATTTTTATTCAGAATTCTAATCCCCATGCAGAACTTTTACAAGCTGGCTCATCAAATGATTTGAAAGTCAATAATATGACTTGGAGCAACATACCAAAACAAGTTTTCCTACTACGCATTTTCCAAAAACATACAAATAAGGGATAAAACACAATTTAATTTCTGTCAGGCAGACAAGGCCTTTACCTGAACCCTAGGAACAAAAGGCGTTGTTCTTCTACTAAGGCTTTGGCTCTGGTAAGCAAAATTAAAGAAAAAAGCAATAAAACAAAACCAAAAAGGACAACACGCTGGAACTAAAAGACCAAAAGTAAAAATAAAGACATAGAACTATCCCTTAAATACAATATTTTCATGACAACTTACTTTTTTTAAATCAAATAATTCTAATAAGTAAATTAATATTGATAAATGTTAAGATACATTAAAACTATACAAACTATTATATTTATTTAATCAGGATTTTAAAATGTAGTCAACATAACAGGAATTAAGATAAAATAACATATTTGGGCCTGTATATTCTGAAAGAATGATTGTAAATATAACCCAGGAATCAAAAAATTCAGATTTTACTCTTACTCTTACATTCTACAGCCCTTGGTATCCATAGAGGTTTGTTCCAAGACACAGCAAATAACAAAATCCATTGATGCTCAAGTTCCTTATGAAAATGTCATACACACACCCTCCCTTATGCTTTAAATCATCTCTGGATTGCCTATAATACCTGAAACAATGTAACTACTATATAAATAGTTATTATACTGTATTTTGAGGAAAATAATGATATGACAAAAGCCTGAACATGTGTAGTACAGGTTTTTTTTAATACTTTTCATTCACAGTTTAACCTGTGGATACAAAATACATGGATATGGAGGGTCAACTGTACCTAGGAAAAAAGTGTAGTCCAAAAAGAAGTTAGATTAAAAAAAGTATTATAGAATTATTATTGAAAAAGTCATCTGTGGAAGTAATTGTGTAACTTTTCCAAAATGATGTAAATTTAACCATACAAAAAAATTTAGCCAACTTAGTTTTAGAATTTCTTTAACAAACAAACAAAAAAAAAGCACATTAAGATAAAAGTGTGCTGGGATGCACATAATTAATTCATGATTCACATTTTAAGAATCTATACCAGTTTCTAGTACTAAACACCATCTTCAGACAATTAGTGTTTATAATTGGAGACACTATTATTTATTACTAATCATGCTGATTAATGACAATATCTCATTACTACTGTTTATACAGGACTTAATATTTTTTCAAGCCTTTAATGACAACTTTTTGCAAGTTTATTGGCTCCTATTACCAACAACGCTAGTTGTTATTATCCCCAATTTTGCAGATGAGGAAACAAAGACATAAAAAAAGATAAAGATGTACTTGCCTGTACTCAAAACACAAGATAATGTAAAGAGAGGAAGTGGAGTCCCATTCTGATTAAAAACACTCTATTTCAAATTCTTAGAATAAAATTTCTTTTCTTTTCTGACTTTTTTTTTTTTGCTTTCATTTTGAAACCATTCCCAAAAGATACCACAATAATCAGAATCCAGGCATGTCAATGGTTAAATCAAGACCAAAACTAGATGTGTATCTCTGGATTTGAGAATGGATTTTAAGACATTTAATTCTGCTTTTCTCACCAAGATTCCATCCCATTCCTCATATTTCTTACAGATGTCTCTCTTGTCTCCTTCTTTCAAGTTATAAATAGTTAAAAGCTTCTTTCTGTCTTTTCCACTGCTACACGGAAACAGTGAGGAATAGGTGGACTATTGCCCAATTCAACTATCATTGGACAGATGCTATTTAAGATATAAACCTAAAACCCAAAGAAAAGCAGACATTATTTAATTATGAGTCATATCTCCCCCCTCCCTCCAAAGACCAAAGTCTCAAATCCAAGCTATCTTCCTTTTCATATGGCCATATGGCCATAGGAAGAAGTACTCAGATGCGGAGTGTGTTTATGATATCTGTCTGCATATCCTGGGCAGATAATTCTTTAGCAAATGGAAGAAGGGGTATATGAAATTCACAGAGATTAACTAGACATGCTGAACAAATGGACTACCAACGTACTCTAGAAATGCATTTTATTTTCCTTGGCTTTCCACCTATTTTGCTCTAACCAAATGAAATATTTTGGAAGAAAATATTACTTCAAAAAACCAAAAATTTACTTTAAAAGGAATAGTATTTGAAATAAATTAATCCTTTAAACATTTTTCTACTTCTAAAATGATTTCAGTCTGACAATTCACAGATTTCTGAAGTTAGCCTTTTTAAACTGAATCTTCACCCAGGCATCCATACATTAAAGTGACTGTAAAAATATATTTAGAATTTGGTGGGGTTTAATTCAAGTGAAATTCATAAAATATACAATGAACCATTTTAAAATATACAATTCAGTGGCAATCATTGAGTTTCTGATGCTATGGAATAATCACCCTTCCCTAGTTTCAAACCTTTTTCATCACCTACCAGAAAAATGCTCTGTATTTTAATCACTCCTCATTCCCCTGTCTCACTATCCCTTGGCAGTCACTGAGCACTTTCTATCTCTATGGAGTCTAGGTATCTCAGATAGGAATAATGAAGTACTTGTGCTGCTTTGTAATTGGTAATTATTATTAATTCATTTATTTCAAGCATGAAAGATGTGATGTTTATTACAATTCTGGCTCCATATAAATGAAAGATTTTAATTTGTACACCATGATCTATTTTGCATTTTTGTCACTTCTGTACACCTATCTTGTCTTTCATGCAATACTTCCAGAATAACAGTTATGACAATGAATTATAAAAGATTAAAGTTCAGAGGAAAAACTTTATAGAACATTTTTTTAAAGGCTCCCAGTTTCCAAGAGAATATAAAGACACACAACTACTCTGAAGTTACTTATTACCACTAAATGGTAATATAAAATGGATATTTACAATATTTACTAAAAATAAAGTCACAAAAATATTAAAGTAACTTGTGGAAACTTTGCAACCATAAATCAATCATAGAATCCATATTAAAATTTTTTTAAATTGTCAATAGAATCAATTTCTGAGTTCCTATAGAAAGGATTCTGAATCTTTTCTCACTTTAAAAAAAAACAAAAGTTTTATTTTATCTTAAAATTAGACAAAGACTATAGATTAATTTTAAAATATTAAGATTTATAATGATAATCTTCTGAAGGCATAAACTGCTAAATTCTAAAACACATATTTTTTTAAAAAAGAATGAAAACAAAAGAGTGCTGTCATTGAAAAGGCTAACATACAGTCCAGGTGGCATAAACCTGAACTCAAGCTGATTTTTTCACAAAATACATTAATGACACTTTCACACTTATACCCTAAAATACTGGCAGTCACATAATAAGTCTGTAGAGAAAATAAGTTGTGTACAAATTTTTTTTAAAAAAAATGGACTGAAGCATAAACATGTAAACAAGAAATTGTATATGTATATTTTCTATTTGAGAAAATATCAGCCCATGAACTAACAAATATATTAGAAAGGTCAGCTCACATACTATACAAATTATCTTTTTTTCTCAAGCATTAGTAATTCATGATTTTGTAAGTTTGGTATAGGGCCAAGTAAAATCCCACTGAAAACAAAAAACAAACAAACAAAAAAAACAAAGATAAAATGTAAGAAAACAGAAATGTAATGTTGCCTTGAGACTTTCAAGAACTTGCCCTAGGAGTGATGTATATAGACATTTTTTCAATATAGCAAAATTGTTCCAAAATGGTAGAGATAGGATTATGAAGGAAAATATTATATCCATAATAGCATCTTACTTGTGTTTTCCTAGATGCAAAGGTTGAAATTAAAATTAGTAAGTTACATGATAGTAAAAACCATTCTATCTTGTTCATTTTTATTCCTGATGACAAGTACTATATTAGTAGTATTAATAGTACTATTTCTGACCCTGATGATGACTGGACATTGATTTGTTTAAAAAAACTGTAGAAAAATTTGGAATAGACTTCAATAATCTTAAATTTTTACTTTATACTTCATATTGTTGTTATTTTACTTCAGGAAAGTTATTCTCACAAAATAAATTGGCCCCAGCAAAATTATGCAAGATTTAGATTCAAGGATTTCCATGGCATCAATATTTATGATAATGAAAATGTGAAATCAGCAATATAAAATAAATCATATATGATATTACATGATATATGAATTAAACTTAAAATGAAGCATTAAATATCTACTAAAATTATTTTATCAGAAATTTTTTAAAGAATATATTTTTTTCTTTAACTTTTTTTTGTTTTTTTGTTTGTTTGTTTGTTTTTTGTTGTTGTTGTTGTTGTTGTTTTATGTGGTGCTGAGGATCAAACCCAGGGCCTCGCACGCACTAGGCAAGTGCTCTACCTCTGAGTCACAACCCCAGCCCAATTTTATCAGAAATTTTTAAGATGAGAAAAAGTTTATAATATGCTATTACATAAAAAAGGTGTACAACAGGATGTACAAATTTATTATTTTTATTTAAAGATTTATATATTGTGACTGGTTAAATGATGGTATCAGAATTATAGGTGATTTTTATTTTTTATTTAATTTTTTTATATTTTCCACCTACCTATAATAAATAGGTATTATATTTATAATTAATATCTTTTATATACAGGGATGTGGTGTGTGTATGTGTAATTTCAAAACATATGCAGTTGAACTTTCACAAATATCATGCTAAAGCATATTCCTTCAAATTCGTAAGAAAATGAGAAAATGGGATACACATTAAATTTTAATTATGTGGATTTAAACCAACATCATTTGTAAATCTAAAATTCTTTATATCATTATACGTACATTTAGAGATGAAACTTTTGGTTTTATATTGTTCCAAATATTTAGCACCCTCGCCTTCCTACCATATTAATTTTGAACCATAAGGACAATTAGCTACCTTTGAAATCTGTCTGAATCTCTGCCCTATACTCCTAACCTTCCCCTTCTACTCCAATTTGTATACGAATATAGGAGAAAACATATTCTTATTATGAAAATTCAATTTTTGCTCCTCCCTCAACCAACTCAAGCTAATTACACACACAGACACATAAACACACACACACATACACACAAACACACATATACACACACAGATTTATTTATGAACTAGAATCATCTAACATAACCCACCCAAATATTATTTAAAGATGACCTATTTAAACGGAGCCATAATAAAAGACAATACCTAACCCACTAATGTTTTCTAAGATGGTAGAAAAAATACATAAATTTGTTGTAACTATACATGTTAATACATGTAAGACAATAAGTAGAAACTTATTGTAGAGAATGGAAAAAAGACCATGGTGCTCAAATGAAAAAGTTAAGTCTACTTATAAAAGAGAAAAGAAAATAATAAAGGGAAGAGCTTATTTTAGTGAGACACACAAAATCTCCTAACAGTATTCCTTATTCTTTCTTGCATAACTTTTCTGTTATTATCAGCTTTGTGATCAAAATAGTTCCAGAAAAGACATGTCTAATAACTTCTTCAATAATTTTAAGATCGTAATTTTTATTTTTATTATCTTCCCATATTTCCTTTTAATTAAATGAAAATGCTTCAGAAAAATCAAACACTATACCATCTCCCACTTTAAAAAAAAAAAAAGAAATGTTTTAGCTGATTTAACAAAAAGCTATTTCTGTTGCTCTAGATATACCAGTCCAAGATACTTTAGTTTAAACTATAATATTTTCAACCAAAATTCAAAGTCTAGACTAGGGGAATCTAAATACTTTTCTAATATTCATGAAACTTCAAGTTAAGTAAACATCAACATTAAGGATAATAAAACTGAATAAATATACTAAAATGTTCTAACAACTGAAAAATAATAAAAAGTGAGGACTTACATTTGCAAAACTCTTCTAATATGGATATAGCATAAAATGTTATTGAACTTTTATCTTTTGATCAGAAAATGAACAAAAGAAAGATCACGTAATGTGAAATTACCTAGCATATTCAAGAAATTTACTATATGTCTCCCCAATATTTGGTTTTCTCTGTTGACAAAGAAAATCTCCAGTATCCTTATATTTCAGAGCAATATTTAAAATCTAATCATTATTATGATATTCATGCCAAATTTCATTTTTGTGGAGGAGAATTCCAGGGATTGATCTCAGGGGCACTCAAGCTCTGAGCCATATCCTCAGCACTTTTCTGTATTTTATTAGAGTCAAGATTTCACTGAGTTGCTTAGCACCTCACTTTTGCTGAGGCTGGCTTTAAACTCGGGATCCTCGTGCCTCAGCCTCCCAAACCACTGGGATTACAGGCTGCGCCACCGCACCCAGAAAGCCCCAAATTTCCTTAAGATTGAAAGTAGGTAAGAATATATAAAGTTACTTTTATCTTAAGTAGTAGCTTTGTACAGCACAACATTTATTTCTCTTAAAAATCTTGACAATTTATAGTCATTTTAAAATATAGAGCAAAAATCATAACCTGAGTTTTAGAATAATTATTAAGGAAAAAAATAGTTAGTGTCTTCATAAAATCTGTCAATAATTACGCAAAACTTAATTTTAATAGAGAAGGCACTATGAAGATCATTCAAAATTGAATTTCAATTAGCTAAAATTAATAACAATGAGAACAATGATGGTTAAATTACAATTATGCTCTAGGAAAAACTTGGCTTACAAAAACCTAACATATCATATTTTAAAAACAATATAATATTCCATAAAGAAAAATTAATTTATTGACTACATACTGAAAGTTGTCCAGATAAGAACTGTGGAACATCCCTCAACATTCCAGGGCTCATGGGAGAGGTAACGGAAATAGAAGGCCGATCCATTTTTTGAGATTCAAATGAGCTAGAACCTGAAATGATACATAAGGAATAATAAAAATGGCTCCTCTTACTTTTTAAGAATCTTTAGGATATATTGTTGAAATGTCATTTTATGTTACAAATAAACTTATAGGTTTTGCTTTTGCATATAAAAATATACTTATTCTGTTATGTGCACTATATTCATATCTTACAATAAGATAATAAAATGTTCATAATAGAAATGGAAAAATAATCAAAACATCAATTAATAAAGCAACTTATAGAGAGTCTAAACTTTAAATGCTAAGAAAATAAGTACCAGACTATCCCAGAATTATTAAATGTTTCCAGTAGGTGATATTTAAACTATCTCTTGAAGAATCTAATAAATTACACTGACAGAAAGGAAAAGCCAGTCTCCACAGTGACTTATAAAACATGCAATTCTGCTGCCCTTTTCTCCAATTCTGGTATCCTCTTTCTACCATTCTCCCCCTTGCTTATTCCAATTAGTCACAATGGCCTTGTTAAGTTTCCTTAAATGCACCTTAGGCTTTCCTGCCATACAGCCAATGCTATGTCTGGTTTCTGAACCTGAAAAAATTTTCCCTCCGGTAACCACTCTTTCAAATTTTTGCTTCAATCTTTTTCCTCAATTTGGTCTACCTGATTGATGTATCTAAAATTGCAACTGTCCTCCTCTCTCCCAGTATGCCATAATCAATCAAGAACCTTAGTTCCTCGGGAAAAAATTCATATGTTGAACATTAACAACACTCATAAATAAGAAATAAAAAGTACACATTTGAAATTATGTAAATTTGTATATTTATTGTCCCAATACTGCTTTATTGCTGAAACAGAAAAATTATTCTGTTTTCCACAAATGTAGATTAGAATCAATGTAATTATTCACTAGTTTTTCCCAAACATTCTTCTTCTATTTACTGAGAGTGAGTCTACAAGAGTAATTTTAAAATTGAGGAAAATGTTGGGGATGAAACAGTTGGGAGCAATGGGTATATTTATGATTTTTTTAGTGTGAAAATGGATTCATAGATACATATGTATGCCAAAAGTTCCTAATTGTACACCTTCATTCAATCAGTTTATTGTGATACACCTTAATAAAGCTATCTAAAATCCACATTAAAGACAGTCTAATTAAAAATAATCTTATTATAAAATTCTATACTTTTCCTCACAGTGATATGAATGATACTAAATTTTCTATCTTCATATGATTGTATACTTGATAACAATGCCATTATATTTTTTACTTTGTATTAATAGACAAAATACTTTATCTGACCTTGATAAGTGACATTATTAATAACATTTCTTCTAGTATAAATAAAACTTACTGGACTCCAATTGTGCATGTGTGCTATCAGGTATTCTAGGTATATCTCTGAAATGATAGAAAAAGAAAACAACTGTTTCAATAATTAATGTAATGGCTATATTAATCATTATCTACTTATATAATAATTGGACACTGTAAAACAAAGAAAAACCTGTGTGTTGTTGAGTTATTATATAAATAAGAAATTAAAAAAGTCTTTTTTTGCTAATAAGTGGTTTGGACTAATGTCAAATGTTTAAAAGAAATTAAAAAGCATATGCATTTGTAGATTTATAAAAACCTATCTGTTATCTTCTTTGTGACTCACTACATAATTACTCACTCTAAAAAACTTTTGTATTCAACAAGGTAAATTTCACAGATACATTTTAATTCTATTCTAGTCTTTATTTTTACCTTCTATCTAAATCAATAACATTGAAGCTAAAAATATCACCAAAACAAAAATTAGATATTCAGATTGTAGTTAAAAAAATAAATGTAATAACGGCAAACATATTTCTTACTGGGACATTCAAAGTTACCTTTTCACTATAAGCACACTAAAAATACACATACTTATTTGATGGGAAGATTAGATATCAGAATAAAAAGAATAAATTATTTGAACATTTAACAAAAATATGATTTAAGAGCACTTTAACACCAAGAAATACATTTGATTAATGCACTAAGCAAATAATTGCAATTTTACCATATTAAAAAACTATGTATGAACAAATAAAAAATGGGTATAATTTCATGTGCTAAATTCATTACTTTGAAAGGAACATTTCAATAAAACTAAGTTACCAATCTAAATCATTTTCTCTAGCATAGAAAGAGATCAAAATAATACAGTCCAATCATTTCCTAAATGAGTAAAAACGGGGCACTCATGTTCTACAACAAAAGAATTTCTGTAGCCTCCACTCTGGATTGCTCTCTCCCAAATATGCATTTAATAATTCACTGTCATTTTATATAATATTCTATTGCTTTTATTTTGACATAAGTATGCCAGAGGTACAATCTTTTACATATGCCTAGAATATAAGCTTCTCCAGAGGTAATAATATTTAATAAGAAATTCTTATAATTCTAGTTGAAGAATGATATTTATTGACAACTTTTGGAAATCGCCTATTTAATCCATAGGCAATAAATTACAAATCAAAGAATACTTGTCTATTTTCAGTACTTTTAATCACCATTCCTTAAAGAGAGTGTTTTCCTTAAACACGTTCCTGCATCTGAGAATTATATCCCCCTTAGTTCTTTTTTTTCCTGGATTGAAATCTGTATTTTGAAAAAATATATATTTAAAATTTCTAGACTATAGATGATTGTCATTTTTACAATGTAGAAAACTATAGTTGTGAAACTTAACCTTAAAAATTGTTACCATAGTCTACTTCCCTTATAAATGAATATAGACATCCATTTAGTTGCTAGATAATCAAAATAAAAGGCATCTTATGGTTTGAGTATGAGGTGTACCCTCAAGAGCTCCTATGCTAATGCAAAACATTCAGAGGTGCAATTATGAGAGCTGTAACCTAATTACTTCATCCCAATTTGAATAGACGAACTAGGTGGTAAGAATAGACAAGGAGGGTGTGTGGCTAAAGCAGGTTGGTCACCAGAGGAAGTGCCCTAAAAGGGTTCATCTTTCCTGAAGCCCCTTTCCCTCCCTCTCTCTCTTTCTCTCTGTTTCCTGGCCACCAGGAGCAGATAGCACTCCTCCCTCCATGCCCTGCTGCCTTGGATGTTTTTCCTCACTTTGGACCCAAAGTAATTTGGCAGGCAATGGACTGAACATCTGAAACTGTGAGCCAAAATAAACTAAGTTGTTCTTGTTCGGTATTTTGGTCAGTTATAAAAAGCCAATTAACACAACATTTATTTATTTTTTCTTTTGTAATAAACTGTATAGTCTATCACAATCAGATGAAGTGATGATTTTTAACTGAGATGTCTTTGGCAAAGAAAAGGAAAAGTGATTGTCTTAGAAATAATTTATTTTCATAAAGCAGAAAGACATTTTGCATTGGTACAATATGAATTACCTAAGAGTAGTCTACACAAAGTCAAGTGCTGAAACCAACTTACCCAATAGGCCGAGAAACAACAAGCTCCACTTGTGGTTCAGGTTTGGATTCTAGAATGATGTTGTACACTTCCTCAAATGTTGCTCCTTGCAATAACCTTCCATTCCATTCTAATACTTCATCACCTACAGTATCAGTAATAATAATCTCAGAAAAAAAAACCCTAAGTCCCAAAAAAGTACTCAAAACAAAATCAACCTTTAAAGTTCAATGAACACTACAGAATAAAATCAGCACTGTGGAATAAAACCCACACTAAAAATAATCCCAATGGCATAAAATTTAACGGTCATGTTAATATACTTCACCAAAAGGATATAGTCAGAAGAAAAAAAAGTACACTAAAGTTATCATTTTTTGATTTGTTATGGAAATTTTAATTGTAGACAACAATCAAAATCAATTTTCTCTTTAAAGGTTTTATGACTCTGTACTGTGTGTGTGTGTGTGCGCGCACACACAAGCGCGTTCACATAACCAAGTACTCTGTTTTCTTTAATGGGTTTCCCTTGTTGAAACTCTTTTGTAAAAATCTTAATAATTACCATTTTATCAAATCCTCTTTAAGGCACTCAAGGATTTCTCCAAGAGTATGAAGTTACATATAGTAACACATTTTAGAAAAAAAAGCATTAATCCATGAACTAGTTTTCCAAACTAAGTTGGAATTTTTTTTCCAGAGAAAAATCAGGTTATGGGAAACAAAATAAATTATTATTAGATATTGATTAGAATATCCACAAGCAAAAAAAATCAGTAAACATAAAAATTCTTTTTTGAGTCATATTAGATTAAACTTTCCATTCATTTGTAAAGCTGTATATCTAAGTGAAATGAGCTCTTTGTCATTGGTCAAATCAGTTCTAAATGAGGACAACTTTTTCTTAACTATTCATAATGAACTCTTTTTTTTGGTGATACTGGAGATTAAACACAGTGATTCGCTACCACTGAGTCACATCCCCAGCCCCTCTCCCCTTTTATTATTATTTTTTATTTTGAAACATTAAGTTGCTGAGACTGGCCTTGAACTTGCAATTCTCTTGCCTCAATCAACTAAGTAGCTGGAAATACAGGTGGGCACCACTGTGCCCAGTGAACATTTAATATTTTAAATATAAATAACCAATAGAAGAAACTTACCTGGTCTAAGATGTCCTACAGTATCAGCTAAACTTCCTTTTTTGACTTTGGTAATAAATGCACAGAGCCGACCTGATTCAGTCATCTTTCCTCCTACAACCTGTTTAAAAGAGGAAGGCACTAAAGTTGTCATATTGTTAAAGTGAATATGCTTGAAAATTCAAGTTAAAAATATTTGGAACAATTTGCAGCTTCTACAACAAATTTAATGTGTTGAAAATCATTTCTTAAATAATTCAGCATTGCTATTAGGAAGTTAAAACATTCCCTAAGAACTAACTCCTTTTACATACTCCAAATATGCTACAATTTAATTTATTATCTGTTAAAATGTCACATACCTTTAAAAATAACTTAACCATTTACAAGTTTTGTCCTTATGATAATTCTTACTTTTGTAATTTCTCAAAACATGTTGTCATAGTACTATATAATTATATTAAAATTTCTTGTTATAAATTTAAAATATTACAATACAAATGTTGTTACTTTTACTTGATTATGATATGCTACAAAATTTTCATTAGTATGTATTTAGGCATGATGATTATGTAAATAATGATGATGGATCTTTCTTGGGAAAATAACAAGGTATACTTAATTTTATCAAAAGCAATGTAAACTTGCAGACCATTTGCAGCCCGCTTTTTCTAAAAATGTTAAGAATACTGCTATGGAAGCATAAGTATACCTGTAAGATACTAGCTGGCCTCTTACAAAATTAATGTTTTGCTTCTCATCAACTGCCATTTAACCAATATATTAACTTCATAGCAGATAAAGCAAATAAAACTAACAAAATTCAACAACTAAATAGTTGTTTTCTCTTCTAAATTGGGTGAAAGATATTTAAATTTAAAACTCACTGATTTATTTTATTCCATGTATTTTTTCCATAATTACACTCAGCTGCAATTCAGTTAATACTTATTTAGTCCTATATTTCAAAATTAAATATAGATGTCTTGTGGGCTTACAAACTCATGTAAATTTTTTTAAAAAATTTGACTTATCAAACTTTAACAGTAATAATTAATTATGCTATCTACAGTTATTATTAGTAGTATTATTGAAATCTTATGGTATGTCAGATACTGTACTAAATGCTTACATACTGCTTCAATAAATTTCATTTTAACAATCTAATAAATAGCATTATCAGCACTGGGAAAATGAGGAATCTAAGACTAAGAGTAGTTGCCAATATTATGTAGCTAGCAACTGCTATCACTGAAATTTAAGCCAAGACTGCCTAACCTCTATACCACACTGCTCTAACACTATACTGGGCAGATGGGGATTTAAATCCCACCATTGTCATCATCTTGTGATCATGGATAAATTATGACATCTCTATAAGCTTGTTTCTCATCTGTTCTAAGTGCTGAATTAGCTGACAGATGTTAAATGCTCAGATGAGTGCCAGTCACACAGCAGCCACCCATAAATGTTACTTGCCCAATTCCACCTACATCCAAATTTTTCTAGTATCTGTTATTATTTATATTCTACAGTACAACTTCTACAGCAATGGCTTAACTCTAAAAATTTACTTGGGTTTCATTTCAGCTTTTAATTGTCTATATTAGATGCATAAAATCAAATAGCTTATTCATTTACCAAGTAATTCCCTGCTATTTAACAGTCAAATATAAAGCAATACTCATATTTAATCTCCTAACATAATTATTTTTATGTTTCCAGACTTTCAACAGCATTCTCTCTCATACACACACATACACATGCAAAAACTTTACTACATTAATACAAAATCATATTCCTGAATAATATACATATTACATTTCCCTATTCTGTATATAGAGTACCTAAATAAAATTATCATTTTAATATAAGATAAACACAGATATAGACTTAAAGAGCAAAATGTAAAGGTAAAATAAGTTTGATCATTGTATATAAGATTCAAATTTATTCTAATCAGATAGTATCATTGTTTTTCAAAATTATATACATGAGTATTATTGTGAAATAATTGCAACTTCTTAAATAATACTTGGAAAATAAAAACTTTGGGATAATGAGTGACAGAATTTGAGGAATCTTGAAAATGTGTGTGGGGGGGGGGAACTCCCTTAAATTGGTATGAGTTGAAAGTTATTATATTTTTTCCTGATAAATCTGTAAAAGAGTATAGAGCCAAAATCTCACACATTTTATTACATACCTTTAAACCAAGCATTGCTCCTGAGTCTCGAGGTACACTTCCATCTTTTAGTCGCTTATTTAATAAAATACGACCAATTAGGCGATCTCCATCTTTAGATGGTTGCCAGGTCACAGGATGCTAACATATTGCATCAACAAATAAGAAAAATTAATGTTCTTTTATAACAAATTATCTCTAATTGTACAATCTCTCTAAGTTCAGAACTCTAACCCTTTATGATTACACAAACCAATTTACATTCCAAAACCGATTAGAAAAGTTTACTATCTTACCCTTGCAATCTCAATTTTATAATAGAGATTTTTTTGCAAAATTCAATTTTGCTGAATTCTTATGGTTCTCTGAAACAATACTGAAGTAATATAGCTCTACAAAATGTGGAAAAACTTTTAAAATCTTTAACATTTCTATAGGCTGAAGATTAACTAAAAATTAACAGGCTGAAATTTTATGTAGTTGAATCCATTTAAAAATGAGAATCTTCTTAAAACACTTTTGAAACAGATTTTAAAAGACTGTATTACAATAAAATTAAAAGTTTATATCTTATTAAAACATAAAATCTAAAGCCATAATAAAGGTTTTCTTGAATAAGTTTCTTGATTAAAATTCTTAAAAAATACACAAGCTCCAATAACTTTCCAACTGATTTGATTTTACATAAGAGAAACAGCTTTCATTCAAAGATTTGTATTTCTCATTTCATCGAAGTTCACTGGTTCTTTCAAGTCTTTGGCCTATCTAGTAAATTACCTTTAGTAGATAATTCAATGGTATCCATTGCTAAGTAATCTTGAAAATATTAGTAGTTTATTTCTCTCAATGCAGAACTAAGGCCTCTACAAATAATGACCCAGTCCATTATGAATGACAGGGTAAATATCAAAGTAAATGATTTGTGTAATCATAGTATTTTCACAGTCACCTAAAATAGCATGCATATCTTCATGCAAAATTTAGCAGGCAAAACACAAGTTCTATTCAATCACATCTATATGGTAAAAGATTTCAAAAGTTTCACTATACTAAAAGCAAAAATAATAAATATCAAAGCAGATGGCAATGGCTCTAATACTAATTAATAATACATTAAAATGCTGTGTTGATAAAACAAAAGAGCAAAATGACAGTGAAAGGGAAAAAAGAAAAACAACTTTTTCTGTGCAAATAGACCCAATTATCTGCCTTTTGCCTGGGATTCAAACTATTAAAATTTAATTTTCATCCCAAGGAAAATATATAGAAGCAATTAAATAAGCCAATCCAAACAATTGTTCATTATTTGTGGCTTATAATAACATTACAAAATTCTCTCATCCGACCATAGACAAACCATTCCTTTGTTCCTAAGTTTTATTTTCAGTTACTTATTTTTTGGTATGCTGTCAAACAATAAAAACAGCAAAGCAAGCAAGAGGTTTTTTTTGGTTGGTTTGTTTGGTTTTATTTTGTTTTTCTTTTCTGCACCTTAAGAAATGCTACATTGACCCTTGAAATGCCCTGTCCTTTTAGTATGTTCTGTTTTAATGAGTGACAGAGAGCAAACGAAGACCAAATGAGCAGGTTAAAAGGCAGGCTCCACAATCTCAGTACCTTATCACTATGGCTATGCTCCTCGTTAAGGGTTGTGCTACTACAGGTATCTACCCCAGAGTCCTTAATCTGAGGTTCAGACCATTCCAAATCCTCTTCCAAAGAGTGGCCACCAAAGTACATCATTTTCTTTTGTCTCTCAGACCTGGTGTTAGAGTCCGACAAAACTGCCTGCTCACTAGTTTTTCTTTTTCCCTTTTGACTGTCCCCTACAGGTATGGGATAAAAAAAAATACAAAAAAGAAAACATGCAAAGGTATAAATAAAAAGGAAAAGTGAAATGATAACGGAAATTAAATAGTAAGGCTCCACATGTCTCACCAAAGACATTGGGGAAGCCTCACTGCTATGCCAAGACGTATGGTCCAACCAGTTGTAATCCATGTCTCCTGTGAGAGTCAGACAGATAAGAGTGCAGTAAAGGAGACGGCGGAAAAAAAGGACAGACAGAGACATTATAAACATATTAATCTGTGTGATCCTGTCTGGTTTCAGGAACTTTAGCACTCATTACATACACCAAGAGAAAGCTAAGATTTCAAGTGAATAAAATTTATAGAATGCAGAATACAAAGTTTATGTACTCTGGACAGACCCTACAAAACAAAGCCCCGCAAGAAGAAAAAAGGCTAATAATAAACAAGAATAGAAACAAAACAAAAAAAAAATGGATATTCTGAAAAAGAGACTCTTGGCTATATCTGTTTCTTGTGCTATTTTCCCCCATACTGACCTAAAGACATGAGTTTATTCTCCAAAGACTAATGATCATTTAAAAAAAAATTAAACAGTGGTTTGCCAATAACTACCATTTCAAAATCCAAATAATTAAATGTTGTTCCTTGAATGCAGTATCATATTCTATATAATAGTGAAACCTCCTCAAAAATTTGAGTGTTTAAAAAATTGGTTACACAAAAGATTGAACTTATAATAGTTAAAATGAAATAAACTACTTAAATATCATGAATTACTTAATATTACTTTGAAATAACTCATCAACTTTTTTCAGAAATTGTATCCTTGTAAAAAGTACATTTTTTAAAAAATCTTTTTGTCAGATAATTTTTGTAACTGGCAACTAAAAATGAAAATTCATTTTACGAATTTAATGTGTTTCTTATTTGTCATATTTGAAAGAACTTTTAAGGCTGTATATAAACATATGTTTTGAAACTTTATTTATACTTTGATTTATTTAAAAATATTTACTGCCTTCACTTTCTATTTATTGTGCTAAACTCTAGTGTGAGGGGTAAAACAAAGAAACATGCTTACAAAACATTTAAACACAATAAATTATCAGTTCAAATAGGAAAAAAACAAAATCCTATGTGAAGGTATAATAAGGTCTAATTGATATTCTGGCGTTACAAAACACCTCTAATGTAAAGAAGTTTAGGATGAGAACAGAAAGATGTGACCTAATGGATGTAAGGAAATAGATGAAAAATGGAGGAAAGAGCATTCAAGGAAAAACTAACATTAGCTACTGTAAAAGAATGGAAGAAACACCAGTGTGCCTAAACCAAAAAGAATGAGAGGAAGAATATCATGCTAAATAAAACTGGTAAGGCTGCACTTAACAGATAGGTACTTCTATGCCATGTTAAAGATTATAAATTTCAATCATTGAAGGATTTTAAGCAAAATTGGTACATGATCTGATTTACGCTTTAAAGGGTATGGAGGTAAGAAGGATAGTAGAATGAATTGGACACTATTACCCTATGTGCATATATGACTACATGACCAGTATAATTCCACATCATTTATAACTAGAAGAATGAGAAGTTATACTCCATTTTTAAAAAGTTACAAACCAGGCACGGAGGTGAATGTCTGTAATCCCAACAGCTCAGGAGGCTGAGGAAGAAGGTTCGCAACTTCAAAGCCAGCCTCAGCAAAAGCGAGGCACTAAGCAACTCAGTGAGACCCTACCTCTAAATAATCTACAAAAGAGGACTGGGGATGTGGCTCAGTGGTTGAGTACACCTGAGTTCAATCTCCAGTTAAAAAAAAAAAATTATTTTAAATGTGAATGGTGTGGGGGGGGGGTGTATATTTTAACGGGTAATTCTAAGTATATCTGTATAGAGACTAGAATGGAAGAAACCAAAAGTTAAAAGGCATTTGTAGTGGTCCCTGGGAAACATGATTATAACCTGAACAAAGGTGATGGCAGTACACATGGTTAAAAGATAAATAAAAAATGAGAGGGTATTGAGGAATTTAGGGGTAGAAATACAATGCTAAAAAAGATTGAAGAGGGGCTGGAGTGGTAGAGCACTTGCCTAGCAAGTGTGAGGCACCGGGTTCAATCCTCAGCATCATATAAAACAAATAAATAAAATAAAGGTATTGTGTCCATCTACAACTAATATATACTATATGTGTGTGTATTCTTTTTTTAATCAAGATTCACTCACAGGTTTCTGAACATTAACAACTGAGTCAAAGAAAAGAGAATTTATGAGATGGAGAACATAAAGAACAGCCTTTTTGTTAGGGACAAGGTAGAAGGGATTACTCTATTTCATTGAACCTTACAGTAAGGCTTATAAATTTCAAGACACTAAAATGCATAACTACAATATTTGATTCTGGGTAAATAATTGAAATGTTCATAAGTATTCAAGTAGGCATGTAGAAAGCAATTAATCAAGCTGTAATAAACCTTAGAAAGCAGTTTTAATCTTGAGACACATAAACTGAAAATTATTATCTTATAGACAGGATTGAGACCATTTAGGAATAGAAGGTAAAAGAATGTGTGAATACCCAGACTAACTCCAAAACTTACAGTTTGATTTAAGAAAACATTAAATTGAGAAAGAGCATGTAGAGAATGAAAGGGGGAAGAAAGGAGATGAAGAAAAGTCTCCAAACCAAAAAGAAGAGTTTCCTAAAAGGAAAGAGAAATTGACAATATTGATAGGTTTCAACACATCAGATAAGATGAGGAAATGAAAGTCTGCATTAGATTTTGCAACATGAAGATTAGGGCAGATGTTATAAAGAATAGTTAGATAAAATGATAAAAATTAAAATCAGACTGAAATAATTGAGGAACCAAAGGAAGTGAGGAAGTAGAAGATTTCTATGTGGATGAACAGTTCTCAAAGTAAAATCCCCAAAGTAGCATCATCAGCATCATCTGTAAACATTCTAGAAAAGCAAATTATTGACCATCACCCCCAGTGAATCAGAAACTATTAGGGGGGCTGAGCAATCTACGTTTTAACAAGGCTTCCAAATGATGACCGCAATAAAGATTGAGAGCCACTGGAGACAATTAAAAGTTTCTTTGTGAAGGAGAATGAAACTATATTATCTAACATATATAAACATATACTAACATATACAAAACATATACAAATATACAGAAAACATATACAAACTTACACAAAATACAATTTGTATATGAACCTCATTCTTTAACCTATGAAATCAGAGACGTGCCTCTCAACCTTTTCATGGTACAAATAATCCGAATTTTAGTACAACACTCTGAAGTAAATGAAGATGACCAGCCCAGAGGATACTTATGCTCCTTCCTGGATGGCCACTCAAAAAACTGAGAGTTGGGGCTAGGGTGGTGGCTCAGTGGTAGAGCTCTCGCCTAGCACGTACAAAGCCCTGGGTTCAATCCTCAGCACGTCATAAAAATAAATAAAATAAAGGTATTGTGTCCAACTACAACTAAAAAATATTTTTTTAAAAAACTCAGAGTATTTTTATCTCAGGAAATCTGTTGCCTTTTCAAAATGTGTATTGTTCCACAACAAGGCATTGATAAATCAGTGAAATAGAGAGAAAAGCAGGATAAGCCTGTAAATAAAACTCTTATATAATTTATATGAAGGTTAAAGAACTCAGCTCACAATCTTTCTTCTCCTGCTTATGCTTGTGACCTACTAAAAAGGCAAAAATGTGGTTATTTTCTCTGTAAATAAACAAACTGCATAACCATTTGTAGCTAAAGCAAAACCATCTGATTGACCTTTAAAAAAGATGTCATATATGATAGGCACTGAATAAACACTTATAGAATGAATAAAAATTAGTGTTGCTATAAAAATTACATAATCAATGTAAATTACATAGAAAATAATTTTAAACTATCAGGACAATTAATTTGTAAATAATTGTATAATTATATACATATATTATATAATAATTATATTGTATAGCTTCAAAGGGCAGAATTAAGATAATATCTTTCTTTAATACAAAAATGTATTTCTGGGATTTCCAGTTCTAGAACAAAACTAAAACACACACACACACACACACACACACACACACACACAAATGAAAGGGAAATTTTAAAACTAAAAAATAATTGAAATTTAAAATAAAATGTATGGGACGTACTGTAGAATGGAAAGGATAGAGGAATGACTCAATTATTGATTTTAAAGGTAGAGTAATAAAACTCACCTGATCCAAAAACAGACTAAAACTAAATAAAATCACTCATTTTGAAATGCAAAATAAAATAGAATGAATGGAGCCTCAAGGACCTTAGAGACTATAGCAAAAAGATTTCACATTCATATCATGTGTCCCCAGAAAGAGAGGAGAAAATGAATGGGCTAAAAAGTATTCAAAGAAATAACAACTGGGAAATCTCTCAAATTTGGCAAAAGATAGAAGATTTCAGATTCAAGACATCTGTAATCCCAGAAGCCCTGGAGGCTGAGGCAGGAATACGCAAGTCCAAAGCCAGGCTCAGCAAAAGCAAGGTGCTAAGGAATTCAGTGAGACCCTGTCTCTAAATAAAAATACAAAATAGGGCTGGGGATGTGGCTCAGTGGTTGAGTACCCCTGAGTTCAATTACCAGGAAGAGGAGGAGGAGGAGGAGGAGGAGGAGAAAGTAATAGTACTAGTAGTAGTAGTAGTAGTAGTAGTAGTAGTAGTAGTAGTAGTAGGTAGTAGTAGTAGTAGTAGTAGTTACATAAACCAGAAGAACACAAAGAAATCTGCATGAAGATATATCATTATAAAATGAAAAATAACAAAAGAAAATCTTAAAAGGAGTGAGAAAAAACACCTTACCTAACGGGAAAAATAGTTTTATGCAAGACAGCAGATTTCTCATCAGAAACAATGGAGGTCAGAGGAAGTAGCACAATGTTTTAATTGCTGAAATAAAATGAATATTAACCTAAATTCTAAATATGATGAAATTATCTTTCAAGAATGAAAAACATTCTCAAACAAAAGAATAAGAGAATCTGTCACCAGCAGACTTACCCTAAAAGAATAGCTAAGAGAAGTTCTGGAAACAGAAGGGAAACAAAAAAGTAGAAACCTGTAAATACCAAGAAGGAATGAAAAACATGGTAAGCAAAATTAAGTATAAATACATTAGACTGTCCTTCTCACTTGAATTTTCTAAATTATATTTGGTGTTTTAAGTACAAAGTATACATTGTCTGATGTGGGTTTTCAATATATACAGGAAAATTTTAAGATGATTACATCATAAATGGAAAGAGAAAGAAACCTAAATACAAAGTTTTCACAATTAATGTAAACTGGCTAATTGTAAACACTGTAGAAGTTAATAAGTGTTTATTAAGTACATTACCAAGAGCAATCACCAAAATATGAAAAGAAATATACATAAAAACACTTCAGAGAAATCAAAATGCAATTCCAAAATAAAGTTCAAATAAGCTACACACAAGAAAAAGAAATCAGAAATGAAAAAGGGGAAACAAAATAAAAAAGAAATGAAAAACAACATTAAAAGTGCAGACCAATATCCATCATGAATATAGACATGGAAATCCTTAATACGATATTAGCAAATAGAATTCAGCAATATGTAAAGAGAATTACACACTAGGACCACATAGGGTTTATTTCTGGACTTCAAGACTGATTCAATATTTGGAAATCAATGTTAAATGAGGAAAATCAGATAATTCTTTCCATTGATCATCAATGAAAAAATACATAAAAAATAAGGAATAGAGGGGAACTTGATCAAATGAGTAAGAGACAACAACATAAAACCCAAAGTGAAGATCTTAATGATGAAAGGTTGAATGCTTTATATGAAGAGAAATTTTATCAAAAAGTCTATCTTTATTTGTAATAGTCAAAAAGCATAAGCACTCAAAACATCCTTCAACAGGTGAATGGCTAAACAAACTGTTGTGTATCCACAATATGTAATGCTACTGAGTAATGAAAAGGAAAAATATGGATAATTACAAAATGGATGGATCTCAAAGGTATTATGCTGAATGGAAAAATAAAATCTCACAATGTTGTTGAGAAAATGTTTTATGAATCTATGACATTTTGAGATTTTTTTTAGTGGTTGGCAGAGGTGTGGGGATGAGTACAATGTCACTACAAAGAAGCAGTATTTGGATGATGTTTGTGGTGATATGAAAATTCTGTATCTTTGTATCAGTAGTGGTTACATAAATCTAAATATATAAGAAAAATGTCCTAGAACTACAATAATGTCCCCATGTGTGTAGTTCTGCTTTCTGAAGTTTGTCACCTGCAATCAATCATTATCAGAAAATATTAATGGAAAATTTTGGAAATAAACAATTTCCACATTTTAATTTGCTGTTCTGAGTAGTGTGATGGAATCCATATCGTTCCACTTTGTCCCACCCAGGAAGTAAATCATTCTTTTGTCCAGCATATCCACTCTGTATATGCTTTCTGCCCTTGGCAGTTGAAAGAGACTATACTCAAACACCTTGTAATACAGAATATTGTTATCACTGTTTTATTTTATTATTAACTATTGTTATCCCTTATTGTGCTTAATTTGTAAACTAAACTTTATCATGGGTATGAATGAATAGGAAAAACAGTATTATATAAAGTTTAATATTTAATAGTATCTATGGTTTTAGAAACCCACTAGAGGTCTTGGAATCTACCCCTGCAGATAAAAGACGACTACTGTATACAAATTACCCCAGTGTCATTTTTCTGGTTTAGATACAGGCTATAATCATTGGAGAACACTAAGTGAAGGGTATATGCGACCTCACTATACTGTCTTTGCGACTTCCTGCAAATCTATGATTACTTCAGATAAAAAGTTAAAAAATAATGTGTTGCTGCCTTCATAGTCATTTCCCCATCAATAAAGGTATTTGAATAAAAGGCCAGAGTAGCACTTGTTAGCATGCTTTAGAGAAGATCAATGCTTCAGGTAGGAAATCACAGTAAAAGCACACTAATTCCTATCTAATGAAGATATTCAATGATTCTATTTACACAAGTTAAACATATTTTAAAATGATTACCTAGCTATAAATAATCAAAAGATGCAAATCTTAGGTCTAAGATGTTTCTCTTTCACTTTTTCTCTCATAAAATACAAAGTAACATCATTGTGTATTTGTTTATATTTTTTTAAATAGAGAGAGAGATAATCTTTTTTTTTTTTTTTTGGTAGATGGACACAACACAATACCTTTAGTTTTATGTGGTGCTGAGAATCGAACCTGGGTCCCACCTGTGCTAAGCGAGCGTTCTACCGCTGAGCCACAATCCCAGCCCCTTGTATTTGTTTATATTTTAAACATAGATAAAACAGTTTAGCTATTCTATTTATTCTGTTTTTTCCTAAGTTAGTAAGACAAAAGTTTATTAACTTTTTATTTAACTGTTTTTCGTTATTTTAGGCTACTAAAAGTTAAACAGTATAAAATGGAATTCTTAAACATCCTTATTTTTAACTTAATCAAGCTAAATAAGTCAAAGAATGTGGACAGCATTTTACATCTAGGGCTATAAAAACCATGTTAAACTACTGACTCCAATCCATGCCAATTTGGTGATTGAGAAAGTCACTTAATAAATTAGATCTCACTTTCTCATTTGTATGAAAAGAGATTAATTTTGATATCTCACAGTTGTTGAGATGTTTAAAAAAGATTACAGTCATGAAAGTTCCTTGCAAATTGTAGGGTCATACTAATATTGATAGTATCCTCATCTTTATTGTAACTTAAAAATAATTCTTTCATTGTAAATAGGTAGAGAAAATTCAAATATAATACTTTTATTTTTCCTCTTATTTCTCTTTTTATTAATGGAAAATATTAATGGAAATATTTCTCTTCAACTTCTCAGTATCCATATGCTGGCATACTATTGATCAACATGTATTTCATGCAACAGAATTCTGCAAAATGTTAATAGGCTTTATTAATTTAAAGGTACTCCAGTCAAATAAGTTTGTAAAACTCTTGATTTATAATTAAATAGATTTCTTGAGTGCAGGATTTTTTTAAATGTAGTAATGACAGTACTCTTTGTTAACAGGATTATATAACATAGTTTTCTACAATCTTAATTTACACACAGAAGCTGCCTCACAGGACAAATATTCCAGGAACTAAATTTTGAGAATTAATGTTGAAACCTGCTGGAGGATCAGTTTCCCTCATAGGATAGTGAGTAAAATTGGTAATATGAGTGTCTTTCCCACCCCAAGGAAAATGTGTACTATTAAAGGAAATTCAAAACCTTGCTAAAAAATAATAGTCATAATAAGAGAATATTATCCAAAGCAATGGTTTTCAAACTATGTTTCATACAATTACTTCAGAGGCAACTACTGGAATGTGGGCAGATGACTATAAGGGGGTGCCTAGTAATACCCACTTCACGGTCCTCATGTCTTTGTGTGGGACCTATGTCTTGTTCCTAACCAAGGTGGTAGGAAGGGATGGAATGTCACTCCCATGATATTATTAACACTCAACCTTGCTAGTCAACTTGCTTGAGACACTCTCTTTGCTGGCTTGATGAAATAAGCAGCCATAATAGAAAGCCCATGTGGCAAGAAACTATACGCAGACTTTAGGAATCTGGGGCAACCCCTAGAACTATGTACATTATAATATGCATCATTAGGAAGGCAGAAGTGTTACCATTAAATGATGACAAGAATTTGATGGTAAGAACTATCCCTTCAAAAATGTTATAGTATAAAAAAATTGTTTTGTGGAATCCAAAAATTATGGCATTTTATGAGGATAAAAGGAATTATTGAGAAAAAAGAAGAGCCAGGCACATTGATTCATGCCTGTAATCCCAGTGGCTCAGGAGGATGAGGCAGGAGGACTGCAAGTTTAAATCCAACCTCAGCAAAAGCAAGGCACTAAGCAACTCAGTGAAATCCTATATCCAAATAAAATACAAAATATGGCCGGGGATGTGGCTCAGTGGTTGAGTACCCCTGAGTTCAATCCCTGGGAAGGAAGGAAGGAAGGAAAGAAGGGAGGGAGGGAGGGAAGGAAGGGGAAAGAAAGAGAAGGGAAGGAAGGGGAAAGAAAGAGGAAGGAAGGAAGGAAGGAAGGAAGGAAGGAAGGAAGGAAGGAAGGAAGGAAGGAAGGAAAGAAAGAAAAAAAGAAAAGGGAAGAGATTAGAGAAAAGAATAGATAGATAAGATATAATACCTGTTGGTATATTAATATAGTAGGTATGGCTACTATAGGAATATATATATTTAGAAAATGGCAAGTAGTAGAATATTGGCAAATAACCCTTCCCAAAATCAATAGTTGTACATTATTTCATTATATAGATCAGTAGTTCTCAAACACGAAGTTCTAACACAATTGTAAAGTGTGTCACAAGTAATGATAAAGAAAAACAGTTTATAAATTATTTAATTTTTAAAGTAAATATTAAGTTAGAATAGATTCAACTTTGCATCTAAATTAATGTCAATCTCAATTATTTATGTGAGAGGAAATGGAAAGGAATATGGCTACTATAAATCGTCCATATCACTAGGGAAAAAATATGAGCTGAATAGGACTTTTGTGTCATAGTATAAAAAATTTCTGAGAATTGATTATCTTTATTAGCAATTCACAAAATTAATTTCATCAAATGTTAGAAAAAACTGTTTTGTGTAATACTGAGAGAAAAAATGCTGCCAGTTTTAACCAAAAGATGCCATTAATTATAGGATTTGTTTTAATTTCAGACATAACAAAGCTAGAAGAAAATGTTTGGTATAGATATGATGAAATAACTATATTTCATTCATGGCAGTTACTTAAAGACAATTATTAATCAGAAGACAAAGATAGAATCCACCTTGTCCATGAACTGGCTTACAACTTTAAGTCAATCATTTTACAAAGCAAAACATTTTGTAAAGATCCCTCTCCCTCTAACATGTGATTAATAAATAATAATTAATTGAGTGAATTACTGATTGAATATCTATGCATTAAAATTACTATAAAATCACCACCATCCTAAAATAATTATCCTGAATTGAGTCTTGGTTTCAGGTTTTATTTAATGGTAGTAGTGACATTTATTGACTGCTTAGTATGTGTCAGGGACTGGAATAAACACTAGGGTAGATTGGGTTTTCCTACAATGGCTGAACCATTCATTACATATCCTATTCCACATACTTTTGTTACAATGTGACAATAACACTTCTCAATTGAGAGACAGGTGTCTACATTTCCCACCTCCTTGACCCCAGGAAGATCTAAGACCAAAATAAAATTTTGAAGAAGCCCCCTCTATGGCTATGTTTAAAAGACAGCATGGTTTCCTTGTGACTCTTTTGTGATCTGTGTTTTATAGGCTGTGAGCCAACATGTAAGAAATCCATTCCTCTGAAGCCACCAAGGTATAGAAATCGCACGGAAAGCAGAGAGTGAACCCCACAAGGTATGTGACTCACAGATACCATGAGGCTATTAAATGTTATAATAAATAAACAAAGCAAATAAAGTTTTGCTTAACATAAAAATGCTGTATGCCACTGTTTTGGAGTAATTTGTTTTAACTATAATATGGACTCTACATGATTATCTTATTTAACAATAACCACTAGAGCTAACTAATAATAATGTTATTCATTTTACAAGTGAAGAAAATAAACTAAGAGGTTAAAATAACTAGCCCAAGACCAAATCATTAGGACATAACACAGCCAGGATAAAAACCCCATGTAGTCTACAAAATCCACAGTCCTAGTCCTAAATTAAAATTAAATTCTACAAAATTATTATTAAATGGATTTGATCCTATTTAATAACACAAAGTTTTTACATAAGTCAAATCAACATTTATGATATTAAAAATAATTCTTAAGTACTTACTTTGCAGTGGATTTTAAATAGTTTTAAGGATTCACCTAAAATGGCTTAAAATCAATCTAATGCCAATAAGTAGGAAAATAAAGCATTAGCAAATCCATTATTTAAATCTTAATAAATATTTCTTACCAATTAGAATATATTAATTTAATCTAAAATGGGATAACCTGATCTCTCAAAATTCAAGTAGAGGACCATCATAATGTGTTTTCATCAGTATGTATAAAGTCTACTTATTTATTATTATCAAATTGTGTTAACTCTACAATTCTAATTTTATATTTTCCTTAATAACTTTTGTTTAATTAGTATTATTTAATGCACTCAGAGTTTTATAGCCAAAGTAAAAAAAATTAAGCTAATATATAACTAACATGAATCACACAATATTGGAATAAAAGACTTAAAACATTCTTCATTCATTCACTCATTCCTTGTTACATACTTTCATGTACTTATTCTTAAAAATTTTGTTGAGAGCCTACCACACACCAGGTCTCAAGTTAAGTACTTGAATAACACAGTGAAAGAGGGAGACAGATCCCTACAGGATCCCTACCTTCAAGAGGTTACAATCAAATAGAAAAGAAAGAATTCAGAAGCAGCTCAAGTATATGGGATCTTAATTTGAATAATTCTTCAACTCTTCTAACACAAATACCTACACTGTCCCTCCCACTCTCATAGACAGGCATTTCACATTTTCTCTAGCAATAGAATTCTAACTGCCTTTTTTTTCAATTCAGATTCTGAGATAGAGGCCCTGTTGTTTTTTCCACATCCATAAAATAGAATCATCAAATGGAGACAAATCACACTCTCAGAACCAATCATACTTATCAACCTACATGTACCTACTTTATATATTCTGCCTTTCTTACTATTATTATGTACAAACTATCCCCATTCATATTGCAGATCACCCTACCCACTAGTGCACTAGATCTCATTTTCATAACATAAAGAGAGAAATTGTGCACTTTCACTCTTACACAATCAATTTTTCCGAGCCTCTCTGCAGCATCATTCCCATTAAAACACAGATATGCTGTCTTATCTCCTAACTTTAAAACAAACAAACTCATTCTATAGCTGCCAATTCATTTTGATGTTGTTCCAATTCTTCCCTTTTCATTTTTTCTTGAATCTGCTTCAAACTTCTAGCCCCACCACTCCATGGAAAGTGTTCCTTTTTAGGTTACCATCACTACTAACTTCATCCTGCTTTGGTAAATTCAGCAGTTATTCTCAATCCTCATCTCAATTTATCCATAAGCAACAACTGGCATAATCAATAGTTCTTGAAATGCTTTCTTCAGTTGGGATTCTGGAACATCCCTTTCTGGTTTTCCTCCTACTTCACTGAACAGTTATTCTCAGTTACTTCTTTTTTCTTCTCACTGCCATTTCAGTATGGGAATATTCAATAGTTTAATCTTCAGATCTCTTATTTTACCCAGAAATACTCTCTCAGTACCCTCTTCTGGTTTTAGGGCTTTAAATGTTATACATATATTGACAGTTTCCACATTATATATCCAAACCAAACCATGACAGTGAGCTCCAGACTGGTATAACCAATAATTTACTCACCAAATCCACTTAGATATCTAATAGGAAACTCAAATATGTGTGAACATGAGCCCTTGATCCTCCATTCCATCCCTGTCAAAAAGGTGCATCTGCCACAATTTCCTCATGTTAATCACTGTTCCTTCTTTCCACTTGCTCAGGCAAAAATCTTTGGAGTCATTCTCCACTCTTCCCTTACTCTCACACAACACCTCTAAACCATAAGAAAATTGTTTAGAAAAATCTATTGGTAATCATTCCCAAATATATCCAAAATTTAGACAAAGATACTATACTTGGGGCTGAGGTTGTAGCTCAGTGGTAGAGTGCTTGCCTAGCATGTGTGAGGCACTTAGTTTGCTTCTCAGAACCACATATAAATAAATAAATTAAATAAAGGCCCATCAACAACTTTAAAAAAAAGAGGTAAAGATGTTTATTACACCAACTGTCAGATTTAACCCTTTAATCCTTAAAAAAATACTCTGCTTCACCAAAATTTAGTCAGGCTTCTGAAATTTCTCCTAGACCCATACATAAATTTCTTATAAAAAAAATCAGTTATAGTAAAGATTGGTTAGCTTAACAAGAATATCCCACCCTGACCATCCTAGATATCTGATACAGTTCCTGATCCTCCACCATCCTCCAAGTAATGTCTGATCAACTTCATTTCAGCAAGAATTCAGTTGGGAAATTTTGGCCAGAATTATCCTTAATCCTGATGTTTCCTTTTAGTAATTTTTTCTCTAGTAATTTTTCTTCCACTGACTCCCCTATCCCAGCTGACTTGGGTATGAATTCACATTTGCCCATGCTATATTCAAAATTGAACACTAGTTTTCACCATCAATGCAAAAATCCCATTGCCACAAACCTTTTATTGTAATCCTGAATAAAGTCTTACCACATTTTATAAGTGTCATAGAATAAAACCACGTCTCCACCTCCATTAGTATCAACCTGGTACAAATAACCATCATTTCTCCTGAAGTACTGCATTAGTCTGCTATTTGACTATCTGTGTCTCTGACTCCATTTTTGCTCCTCTCAAGTCTTTTCAAAACAATAGTTATTGTTATAGTTTAGTTAATGTATGATACAATGTAATAATAAACCCATAATTGGGTTATGAGAGCCTAAACTTAATCTGTTCATTAATTCCCCTTATAGGGATTAACTGGGTGATAAAAGTAGGCAGGTAGGGTGTTGGAAGCTGTGTATGAACATGGGCTTTGTGAGCCATCATAGGCAGGGAAGCTGCTTTTTTGGGAACTCCTGGATGAAATTCCCAGGTTCAAGAAAGCCCAGATCATGCTGCTGCGGCGCCCTGCCTTAGCTCAAAGCCCCAGATTCAAATGTAGCCATCCAAAGATGGACATAACTTGCCTGCCCCAAACAATTTGTTTTCCCATCTTTATCCTGTTTTCCTCATGAAGCCTGCCACATTGAAACTTTCTGATGTATTTCCCCTTAAAAACAGGATTGGGACCTTTTTGTTCAATTGCAGTTCTTACCAGGGATGGAAAACCCAACAGGAGCCCAGCTTCTAAAACTAATTTCTGTCTATTGTCTTTTATTCCTTACTGATTATTTTCAGACTTTTTATTTTCCCAGCCTGTTCACACCTCCAAGCTAGAATCTGCTGGTGACTCTAGCAGTAGGGTGTAACTAGAAGATGTGGGTCATTGGGGACATGCTTTGGGATATATATTTTGTCTCTGGAGAATGGAAGAGTGAAGGACTCTCCCCCAACCCAGTCCTATTTCCTGATTCCATGTCCTGAGCTGCTTTCCTATGCTACATTCTTCTGCATGGTCTGTTTCATCTAGGTTCCAGAGCAATGAATTCAGCCATCTATGGACTGACACCTCTGAAACCATGAGACCCAAATAAATTTTTCATCCTTTAACTGTTACTGTCAGGTTGTTTGGTCACAATAGTGAAAAAAACTAACTATAACAGTTATCTATCCATAGTATTAACAGTTATATCTCAAAGGTAAGCCAGTTCAAGTTATATCTTACTCAAAACCTTCCAAGGACTTCTCATCTCACCTGAGTGAAAGAGTAAAAGCCAAAGACCTAGTAATGAATTACAAAGTCCTCCTTGATTTGTCATACTGCCAATAACTCCTTGAACTAGGTAATTTTTCTTTTTGTTAATTGTTACTGGATTTTAACTGTTGTATACTCTAGCACACAGGGTGGGGCCTGGAAAGTAAATATTTAATTAATTAATTAAAACATTAAGTCTAATTATCTTCACACTTATTTATGCAATGAAACCTCTTTCCTAATAGTACTCCCAACTGTAAAACCAGTTAAAGTTTGCCTGAAACAAAATGGTTTACCTAGCTACACACCCCTTTGGAAGTACCTTCTCACCCTGCTCCTAGCTTCCTGCAACATCACCACAGAATGCTGGTGCTCCATTGAGCACAATTTGAAAAATATTGTATGTTTCTACTTTCCCCAATTTTAAGAGGAAGTTGAAACTCAGAAAATTAAATGATCTTTGTAACATGACACTGGAGGTCACTAGCAGAGCCTAAAATAGGACCTGGTATATTTATTTTCAATAAGTTGCTCTTTCTAATATATCACACAGCATCTCTATGAAAGGATAATTGATAAACCTAGTAAGCAAACTAACTTCTCAATAGCTTATAAATTTCTTAAGGAAAGGAAATGTGTCTTTTTCATAATTGTACTATGCCTTCTCACTTATTGCCAAGCAATGTCTACCAAATAAGTACCCATGATGCTTTTATCCCACTGTAAAGAATGACCATCTTTTCTCATCCCATACCTGCCTTTTCTCTTGGAAAATTCCATTTAAACTCCAAAATCTACATATCAACTTATCTGTAAGGTTCTCCCTGATAAAGCAAAACAGAACTATCTCTCCCCTCTATGAATTACATCTATGTTTTATATTTAATAATATTCATATTTGACATATTATGTTGCTCTTGTTTACTTATGTGCTTATCTCTGAAGCAGTGATCATAACATATTCAGCTGTTCATAGCACTTAGCTTATCAACAGACATGCAATAAGTTTTTGCTTTCCTGAATTTCACTGAATTGTGTTAACCAGAATTAAAAAGTAAGGTTTAAGTGAGTATTGGTAAAACAATGCTCTGTTTAACTAAATACGAAGTAGAAATTTTTTTTTTATTTTAGCATCACTCTATGTTCTATCAGTTAATCCAGATTCACATCAAAATCTTGTCACATCTGAAATGTAATAGTTATTTCACTTTAATAATGTTTTGCATTATTATTTCTAATTTTTCTTTCTCTTCTGCTATTTAATCTTATTTTAAAGTCATATAATTTTTCGCCACATCTGTATTCTTAACGTGAATTGGTTAAATCCACATTAAAATACATTCCCTTAAACTTTTAGTAAATAACCAGAAAAAGGGAAATTTCATTCAGCATACCAGAAAAACACTTACAATTCTATGTAATATTTACAAATCAATATTTGAAAGAAAATTCAATTGATTTTTTGTTATTTACCTTTTGAAAATGGAAAATTTTACTTTAAAAGCTTGATTTTTTGCTAATGTCCACTCCATAATATAGCGAAGTCCCTCCTGTGCAAAATAGTGTTGCACATGACAGAAAATAAAGATAAATCAACAGGAGACTACTTTTTATACTTTGGTATCAATATTTTCAAAACTTTGAACTCTTAGATTATGTGATCTCTTAAGCAGTCCACAAAAGTTTTATCAGTTAATGAAATATTGCCCCATCAGTTTCCATGACAACATTATTCTTGGCATTTCCTGAAAGGGCAAATATACATGTTAAATGTTTGTTGACAACTTTTCTGGCCTACATAATCTTAATAAGCCATGTATATCAGAAGAAATTAATACTTAACTGGCTTAAATTTATGTGAATTTTGATACAAATATAGGGGAAGATAAAGCATAAACAATAAAACATGTAACACTGAAACCTGAAGGAGTTGTGAGGAAAATATTATGGAGAAGTAAATATTTTTATAAAGTATATAACAGATATTTATATTTTTAGGCATTTAGCATGATCTACTCAATGCATACAACTATCCTGGGAATATTTTTCAATATGTATTCTGATAATACAAAGGAGAAGAAATGGTTGCTAAAAAAGGTAATGCAGTAAGATAATTTAATCAACAGTGATATTTTGCTTTATTATTACATAAATGTTATAGCCACATTAATCAAATTCTACATTAAACTTGTCCTACTAATAATTGTCCCAACAAATAAAACTTCTAATTTATCTTTATTCTTTTCCAATTTTCACCATATGCACATGTCATTTTAAAATAGCAGATATAATTTTGAGAAAAGTTATAAAAGTACACATAACTTTTCTTAAAAAGCTTACATTATATCCTGGATAATTTCCTAGTTACCAAAGTCTTCTTATAACAACCTCAAATAGATATCAGTGGTATGATGGTTAATGTGTAATAAGCAATGTCCCAGGGAATGTGGAACAGGCTCTATTATGTAAAATTTATTTCTGTGTGCAAGCACTTCTACTTCAGCCAATTTTGAGTTACCAACATGATGTCACTGAACAAGTAGTGCACACCATTAACTCTCAAAATCTGGAACAAACTAGTGTCATCACACCATTTTTAAGTATGTTGCTTCTAGTTTTGTACTATTATACTCCTTACAATGAATATCTTGGCAGGCATAATTGTTATCTATCCAACATTCACTCCCTGTCCTGTTAAGAATTGTGAATTCTAAGACAATCTTGATAATCTGAGGTCCCTTGCCAATCACTAGGAACTGGTATGAGAAATAATTATGGCCAAGAAAACATAGTTAGCAGTCTACCAAGGAGGAATCTAAAAATTTCCCCTCATTTTCAAAAAAGACTTGATTAAAGGATGCTTAGAATTATTATCCCCATCCTTGTAAAAGTAAAGGGATAAAGTCTACAAATGAAATCTCAGTGAATGTTGTTGCATACCACTTATATGGGTCTCTCAGTACAGCACTCATTCCCCAAGATGCCCAAAGCATTGCAGGGTAATTGCTCATGGCTGAATCCTTATCCTACCAACAACTACACTCAGGCAAAGAGAGTTATCCTATCCAAAGGAGTCGGTCCAACTCCAGACACCTGGCCTCTTTGCTCACAGTAAGTCATCTCTGAAAAATCTACTCTAGTTTCAAGCTTCTGTGGGTTTAGTCAAAGGATCCACTTCAGGAAAATCACAATTTAACTTCTCCCTCTACCAAAACCTACTTTTATTATTCCCTCACATGTGCCATTAACCAAGGCATTTCCCAATGAACTATGTACACAAAAATCTTTGTCTCAATGTCTGCTTCCTATGAAAACCAACTTCTATCATTTGAGCCAGGAGTAGAATTTGGGTCATGGAAGGGTAGGTGGCAGTAAAGACTCTTATCACTGGTGTAATATAGCATTGACAGCCTCGGCCATGAAATACTACTTCAATTTTTTAAAATTTCACTGGTGGTAAACCAATATGGAAAACCGGTAGAAAGGATGGCATGCTCTTGAGTCAATACTCTTATGAAGTTCCAAAAAAGTAGTAATTATACTGACTATGAATGTTATTGCTATTCCTGGGCATTTGAGAAAGACAATGAAAACATGTAGGCAATCAAAAATTAGGGTATTGAAAATATTAATCACCCATTTTAGGTGCAGGGTAAAAGTCAAAATATTGATTAATTGATTAATTTACTGATTTGAGGGAATACACAGATAAAGATGAAGGCTGAGTCTTAAGTGTAAGGGTAACAATGCTCCATAGAAAGTAAAACTCTCGGTGTCAATAAGATTGCTTAACTAAGGGTAGCACTCTGAAAGTGGGGGAACCTGAGGAATAGAGTATGGACAGCTGGGCTCCATGTGTTTGAAATTCCGCAATGCGGAACGAATTCTTTAAAAATATTGTTATGTCCTTATGTCCATATATAAATATACCACAGGGAATGTCACCTTTGTGTACAGGCAGAAAGAATCAACCAAATACAAATAAATAGACAAGCAAAAGGAAGTCTATTAGAGTAGAGAAAGAAGAATGGGAGAGGGAAGGGAGGACAAGAGAGAAAAAAGGAGGGAAAACCTGGGACTGGGGCACTGATTGTGAACTGAAATCAAATTCCACGCATGTATGAGTTTGTCAGGATGCACCCAACTACTATGGATAACCATAAGGCTCCAATTTAAAAAATTCATTGATTCATTGTTCAATAATAGCAGTTAAAAGCAATTCTCATTCAGAGGTTTAAAAAAACAAAGCAATAAAATTCCAGTGCTGCTAGGACAGCAAATTGGACAGCAAATTGTGACAAAAGGAAAGCAAGATACTTAGCTTCTACTTCTGACAGATTTACAGAACTGATAATGGTTAAGTCCACAAGAGTGAATAAAGTTCACCATTGATGGTACGGATTTAATAACATCATAGTTTCAAATATCGCCTGCTAAATACCTACTGGCAAATAATATATTAATAATCACAGGCTTTTAACACCCTACATTTTCAAATGTTTTAAATAATTGCCCAGAAAAAAGAAAAACTCCACACATATTTTAGGTATAACACATTTCAGTAGACTATACTCTAGGCTATACAGAATTTTAGTCTTCTCTCAATTTTCTTAAAAATATTCTTACTTCTAGTTATTCTACAGACTGTTAATGGTTACTAAGTCTCCAGTCACTTCACATTCTGTAACAATTCCTCGAATAAACACCTGAGCACACTGGTTAGTAACATCTAATGACTCATGAAGAGCCAAGAAAAGTTCCATGAAATCATTTTCTTTATTTTTTTTTTTTGGACCACTTGAATGGTGCGCCAGTTGTCTTCTGTGCTTTTATAACCATTTGCTTCCAGAAGGTCTGAAGTCTTTATTTTTAAATCAATCAACATTCTCGAGTCTTCAAACACAACTGACTTCAACTGCTGTATTCAACAGGATTTAATTGATTCACCATTGTAAGTGGATTTCTTAAGTTGCCAATAAATGAGCGACTTGGAAACATCCTTTCATTGTAGCCTCATTTTCCTTTTATATTTTTTGTGAAGACATTCTGCTGTAATGACATATCCCATTTTAAATTTCCAAATTTTTTGGTCTTCAGTTTCCTGTTACTTGGTGCTTAATCTGGTAATGTGCGTATAGTGTCACTGAACAATAAACACAATACTTTGCCATCAAATTTGATAAAGTGACCCACACTCCACAGTGCCTTGAAACTATGGTAATCAAAGTCTACTTTCCTAATCCTTCTGACATTAAAGATAAAAATGAAAAAATAACTACAGGGATGAATTTGTAACTCTACAGTCTTTGGAGTGTCATGCACACTACCATACTGTCATGTATACTGTGCAGTTATAAATGTGTCTCTGAAATTTCTAGTATGCTAAAGAGCACTGCAAAGCAATGAAAGTACCACGTGTTATGTGCCTAAACAACTCTATTGTAGCACAAGAGCAGTGATGCACAGCACATAAAATGAACATGTTGGTAACAACAAACAAATGAATGGTGTGGTTGTTTTTGTAAATCTTCATTTAAAAGACTAAGATTGAAATTTCATATAATTTTCATGTTATGAAATAGTAAGTTTCTTTTCAATCATTTAAAAAATGTAAAAAGCACTCAGCTCAAAAACAAAAGATGTACAAAAACAGGGTTTTTTGTAAGCAAATGGTTATAGAAAAATATTTTTTTCTTAAGCAGTTTTTATTGCACTCAAGTTATTAAGACAAGTTTCATCCATAATTAATAAGGAAAGATTTATGCAAAGGGAAGAAATTACCTTCTTAAAAAATTTAAATGATCCAATTTATAAAGAAACAAAATTCTCCTTTATTCCCATTTGTAAATTTACCTTCTGGATGTTCACTTTATATATTAACTTTGAATTAACTTAGATTTTCAATCTGCTTATGTTGTTACATAATTTCAAGTCCCAAACCAGCTTCATAATGTTTATTTGTAACTTCATTTCTTATAAAAAAGTATCCTACTTTTAGAAAAGTCATGATGAAAGAATTTCATAAGACTATCAAATATATCAATAGAGTAGTTCATCATATCCACATAATTTCACCATTACTGAATTCTTTTTATTCAAAAGTGAAGCTCTAAGACTCATGGTACAATTGGCAAAAATTTTTAGCATAAAATTATTTAACTAATAGATGAAGTGAATACATGAAAAAGAAATCATTCTTTGGTTTTTAAAAATTTTTACTTGTTAGCTGGGTGCGGTGGTGCACACCTGTAATCCCAGCAACTCAGGAGGCTGAGACAGGAGGATCGCAAGTTCAAAGCCAGTCTCAGCAAAAGCAAGGCACTCAGCAACTCAGTGAGATCCTATCTCTAAATAAAATACAAAATAGGGCTGGGGATGTGGCTCAGTGGCCGAGTGCCCCTGAGTTCAATCCCCAGTATCAAAAAACTAAAATAAAATGTTTTACTTGTGAAAGTTTAATAAAATAGCTACCCAATTTTTTAAAAAAAAAAAGTTTCATTATTACAACTTACTCAAAATGTTTTTGAGTCCATTTGCTTTAGAATTTCTTACATGTTTAATTGCTCTCAAATACCATAAATTTCTATTTTCCTCAATTTTCTACATATACTATTGTTTCAATAGTCTATTTTCTTTATAATCACGTACAGTAAATCTAGTAATTAAAGATTACAAGAAACCTGATATTATGCAAGGGGATAAATTTCACCATTGATACTGATATCGAAACCTAGGCAAATATAAATCTGATACTTTTAGGGTTTGTTTTTAGTATCTTAAGATTCATGTTTCTATCTGGAAGGTATGCAGTCTGTCTTCTCTTCTTTCTATTCTGGGAATTTTCTCCAAATTGTCCCACTCTCCCACCTCTACTCCCCCAACTCCTCAAGATGAATAAAAATATGTTGTGCCACTTTCAATACTCTAATATTTGAATCAAACATTTCAGACTTCTAAACTTTATAGTTTAGAAGACTATATGCATGTATTCTTGGATTTGCTAGCCAAATCACTACTCAAAATTTTACAAAGAAACCATAAAGGCCTGCAACAACAAGGTGAAATCAATCAGAGTAGGCCCTGAAACACAAAGCAATAAAACTCTCCAAAATGTGTCTTCATGCTTTAAAAAGGTGGTATTGAATATCTTTTGTGCAGTTGGGAAAATAACTGACAACGTGACTGTGTTAATAAGGTGAAAAGACTACACTGCATTACAATGTTAAGATTAAAATATATCTAATAAAGAAAAGTATGGTATCTACAATTTATCAATTGGGCCTGGGAATGTAGGTCATTGGTATATTGCTTGCCTAGCACAGTGAGGTACTGGGTTAAATTCCCAGAAGAATCAAAAAAGAAAAAAAATGGTTAAATATATTAATTAGCCATTAATCATTAAACATCATTTCTAAATCAGTCTCTAGGACTAAAAGGAATGAGCAAGACAGGAAACACTGATATGAAGTAAGTCACAAAATTCTAACATAAGGGAGTATCTTTAAAACATTTTGGCTATGATCCACAGTATAAAATACAGTCAGTCCTTTGTATCCACAGGTTCTATCTCATGAATTCACCCAACTGCAGATGGAAAATAGTTTTTAAAATATTTGTATCTATAATGAACATGTACAGAATGTTTCATCCTTGACAGTTACTCACTAAACAATACAGTATAACAATTTACATAGTACCTTACATGATATTAGTTATTATAAGCAGCCTAGAGATTATTCAAAACATACAGGAGAATTGTATGGCTTATATACAAATACTACACTATTTTATATAGGGAATTGAGCATCCACAGATTTGGGTATCTACCAGGAGTCCTGGAAATACCCCCACCACAAGCACACACACACACACACACACACACACTGCACTGTGCAGACACCCAGAGCTAACTGCATGTTTTACACTGTAAGACTATAGAGTGTATGTGTTTGTATGTATATATATATTATCCTTACTAAGTATTTCTCTGATATTTTCTATTATATTTTAGTTCACACTTTAAAAAAAATTTTTTAATTGGTTCTGAGAGCAAAGAGGGGAGAAGGACAAGTGGAGAGGGTAGAGACTGTAGGTGGGGTCGGGGGCTCTGTCCCACGGGAGTTAAATAACAACTGGGAATGGAGTGCTCCTGGTTACCTAGTAGGTATGCTGCTAAACACCTTACAATGCACAAGACAGCCTCACAAAACAATTATCCAACTCAACAGCACTAAGGATCATTCAATAAGGAATTCATGAATAAAATTATAAAGTCAATAGTAATTTATAAAGTTTTTTTATGTTTTCATGAAAAACATTTTAAAATTTGAGAAGCACATCTAATATTCAAATTCAAAGATAATATGATATCAGAAATCTAAACCTTATCTCCTTTTATAACCCTCAAAGCAAAAATAGAGAGGGCGGGGGGAGAGAAAGATCACAGTTTGTCATTTCCTAAACCAACACAAAGTATAGAGAAGTGATTATTTTAACAATGTGAAAAGGAGTTCCATCACATTGCTGAAAGATAAGTGTTTCAAGACATATAGTTCTAAAGTCATATAATTCCTACAGTATAATTCCTTATACTGCTCTTATTTTAATCTTTCAATTTTTTGAGGGTAGAATGAATGTGTTATTCATCTCTACATCCTCCACTGTATCTAATCCCACACTTTGTAAATAAGAGACCCTAAAAAAGTACTTGTCAGACAACAAGTAAATAGATGCTTAGTTTTTAGTGAGACACTGCATTACATCTCAAAATTATACTTCAACAAGTTAAAAGGTATATTCTTCTTAGCCTGGAAATAGGAGGTTCAACATGGGGCAGATTCTGAAAGAGAAGAAAACCACACAAATGACCACAGTCCACATGACCAAAATTATATTTTTCCATCCAAATTTCTTTAGAGTTGTCTAATAAAGTCTTGACTATTACAAAATGTTAAATAAATAATGTAAAAAATGATGTGAATGCCTGATACTTAACATGTACATGTAAGTATGTGTAGAAAAAAAGAGAGAGAGAGAGAGAGAGAGAGAGTGGCTCATTTGGTCCCTACAATTATCAAAAACTAACAAGGCTATTCTGATTTACAGATTTATAGGTAAGGAAACAGACTTAGAGTAGTTAAAATGCTTTGAGAGAATAACACACCCAGGATTTGATTTCTTAGATTCCAAAACTTCCTATTACATACCCCTGTTACTCTTACACAAATAATGGCCAAATCACTCATGGACTGTAACTATCAGCATAATTTATCAGAATATAGTAAGCAAAATGACACTGATTTCAAATATGAGTGAAATATGTATATTTAAAATAATGAAATACATCCAAAATGATATGTATAATAAAAGAGCCAAAGCCACCAATTCACCAATGAAGCTGAAACTAAAAATTAGATGAGCCAAAAGAACAGTAGAGGAAAGAAGGTTTTAAGTTAAGTGATCTATAAGCTTGCTGCAGATTGTCAATGGAATTTCATTATTTAAAGAACAGAAGATCCTGCTAAGTAGTAAACAGAAGCTATTAGATACTAGGGCCTGGAAAGAATCCTTCTGCAATGATAGTACTGACTGGTACTATCTATAGAGAGTGGATTAATATTTTAAAATTAGATTACTTGATCCAAATTTGCACTGCCCATTTTTAAGAATATACATAAAAAATGAAAAGGAACAAAAAAGTAAAGATAATGAAAAAGATATCTGAGTGTTAGAACACTTTCTTTGTAGTTATCTAGCCTAGGGATAACAGAACAAAAGGACAATTATCTTTCAAAAGCAGGCTTGTCCTCATCAGAATGATGCTTCCACATATAAATAAACAAGGAAAAAATGTGTTTGAATGGTACAAATGAAATTCCTTAATTATTCAGAAGAAATGTTAAACATTAGTTAAATCCCAATATTCCTATGAATAACAAGGTTAGATATTAAAAGTAGCTTATTCTCAAATCAGACTGATACTTTTTCCACAAATAATTTAAAATGCTATCATAATGATGAAAAGTCTAGATATGACATACATTATTTTCTTTCCCATAATTTCCAGTCTCTTAACAGCTGCAATTTCTCCTCACTGAATTCTACTATTGGAGAAATATTGAGTATGAAAAGATTACTTTTATTCAGGTTCCTTCTTTCAAATGTGAAAATCATATCTATGCCTAGAAAACACACATTAGCAGAAATTATACACTGAGAAACAAATTATTAGATAGATGAGAAAGAGGACGACTATCTCCAAGAGTGTCTCCTTGAAGCTCAAATTAGGGGAGAACACAGATGTAAGTGGCATGTTTCCCTACTTGATAAATGTCTCAGTTTTTTAGTATCACATAGGATTTGAACATAATTCATACATAACTCTTTATGTATGAATTTTTGTGAGATTTTTATAAGTGGATAGTTCAGAATCTAAAACAAAGTATAAATATTTAAAAGGCTACCACACATAAAATTTTTTCAAGCACTGTATTGATACCAATCTCTGCATCATTTATACATTTTTACTTAGTAAACTAAAAGTATTAGTTTTAGCAAATTATAATAAAATACTACCAGAAGGAATCAAACCCAACCCATCAGAAATAACAAAATTATCTTTTTTAATCAATTAGTATCTATCACTCTAAAAACATGAAAAATGATCAAATTAAAAATTATTAAGTGTACTTAAGGAAATATTGCAGCATATGGAAAATAAAATTCCTATATACTCCATAAAACTAACATCTACCAGTTTTTGAGATATTTATATTTCAAGACACAAATTTTTATAACATCATTTTAATGCAAGAAGTGTACAATAAGTTTATAATTTGATTTCTTCAACTTTATGTACATTTTTCTCAGTCTATTTGTTGTATAACTATCTCCTTCTCCTTGAATTGTGGCACCTTTTATATTTTTATCCTTTTATTAGTTTTTAATATTCTATACTAAAATTCCACTGATCTGCTGAATTTTCTATCAATAACATACTTTCAATTATTGTCATTTTATTAATATCTGGTCAAGTGAGTTCTTCCTGACTACTCTTAGCTATTCTTACCAGTGTTTTTCCTTCCATATAAACTTTAGAAAGTAAGATACCCCAAGGGTCCAACTGGAATTAGTGCTAGAATGTTATTAACCCCAAAAGATTATTTGGCATGCATCTTCGTAGTTTTTAGTTTTCCTAATTAGGAACATGAAATGAACTTCTCTACTCACATCTTCCTTTATGTTATCCAATAAAACTTTATGGTTCTTCCCACAGGTCCCCTCATTTCTTGTTAATTATTTTTAAAATTGATTTTCTGTTTTTAGTTCAGAATGAGAACTACTCTTGTTTTTTCTAATTAGTTTTGATATGGCATAAAATTACTATATTAATATCATATCTATCTGCCTTCCTGAATTCCATTTGATTCTTCCTGATTCTTACAAATAAGAAGTGGGCTACTGACCAAATATTATGATAAAGTTGGGGGAGGATGAGGCAGGGATTGGTACAAGCAATTTGTGTTAGATACTCACCAATCTGGTGGTTATCATATCACACACCAAAATAAATCCAGAAAGATTAAAAAGTTAATGTTTAAGAAAAAAGTTGGCAAAATATACACCTAAATATTTAACTGATTTGGGGAAGAATAAAGAATTTTAAGGATGAAAATAATGAGAAAAAATCAACAAGTATACAAAGGTTTAGCTATACTAAATTCAATATTTGCAAATAACCAAAGAAAATTAGCCGATAAACATTGAAGTGGGAAGTAAATTTGGAAAAAAAAATAACTCAGATGAGGTAAAATTCTAATATATAAAAGTTCTTAAAAGTCAATAAGAAAAATTAATTAATACCCAATAAGAAGAAGGACCAAAGGAATAAAGGAATGAAAAGATGATTCACAGAAGATATCAAACACCAATAAGCATATTGAAACATTCAACCTCACAATCAAATTTAAATTAAGGTAAATGAATTCCATTCTGCTAATAAAGAGCATTTTTTATGGCCTATTTAGTTTTAAAAGATCTGGTGCATTCAGAGCAAAAGCATAAGCATATTTGATGGTAGTAGAGAATATTACAACTTTTCTGGAAAGCAATCTAGAAATCTGAATTAAAGATTTTAAAAAATCCAAAGTCCAAATACATATAGTTTTAAATACTCAGAAATGAAGACTATATATATATGAAGATAACCATTGTAACATTATTTATACTAGCATTTGGAAGCAACTGCCAATATTTAGTTTTTGATACATTCTTAAGATCAAGCATTAGTGCAGTCATTTAAAACAGATTTTTAAAGACTATCTAATATCTTGAAGAAAAGGATATCAATTGAAAAAAATCAGGATAAAAAATTATACACAGTATGATACCAATTTTATAAACATATAAACTATACATGCATAGGAAAACAAGAAAGAAAATATAACAAAAGTTTAACAATGGTTGTATCTGGAAGAAAAAAACATGAATAACTTGAATTTTATTCTTTACATTTTCAGGAAAGTTTTCAATATTTTATAGTGAATACAGTGTTACTTTTATAGACACACAAAAAATGTTATTTTTAAACAACAGCTAATAGACATTTTTAAAATATGCCATCAAGTGATGCAAGAAAAATTCCGGAAACAAAGCAGGACAGGGGTTTTAACAAAACAGACATTTTTCTTATACATGAACATAGAATATACGTGAACATAGAAGATACTCACTTTTTATAACCTGAGATTTTCTTCACATGACCAACACCACTAAAAGACTTGATATAAAGGGAAGAATATCTAACTATTAAGTGTTTATTCCAAAATATAATCTGAAAAGAAAACTCTTGTGTGAGCAATTACAGGGAAATGTGATTAGAGAGCTTACCTTTTTCACTTACACTCTCACTTTCAATCTCAACATCATCACAACTTGTATATTCAGGCGTGGAAGCCAACTCCTCCTCAGAACTGCTCAATGAAATCTGGCGCATTTTCCCACCCTTCTTTGATTTATGAGGCTTTGGTGGTGGTGGTCTCACTGACTCTGACTGGTCTGAACTGAGAGAATCATTCCTCAACATAGTTTCCATTTTTTCCCGTTTTGTTTTCCTCACAGCAGAGCTGGGATCTAGGTGTTGTTTCTTTAGTGAGTCAGTACGCCTCATGTCTGGTCTATCAATGGGTATTGGACTCCTCCGAGGGGTAGGAGGACTATGGTTTGTGGTCCTTTGTGGGTAAGAACTTTGTCCCTGAGCTTCTCGAGTTCTTTCCATTGAATAAGATCGCTGATTTTCCATCGCAGCTCTACGTTCAGATACGGATCTTTGCCTTGATGGTCGATCCATCCTTAGTAAAGAAATCCTGGAATCTTCTAGTTCAGCATTTGCCAAAGAAACATCACTATGCCTTCTCTCATGCCGTGCTCGGGACACTTCAGCATGGATACGCATTTGTTCTTCATAGGGCTGTGGCTTTACTGGATAACGGGCCAAATTTGGATCGCTTCTGTAGCGGGCCTGGTACTCCTCCTCTCTCCTTTGTCTTTCATATTCATCTCTGCTGTCCACATCCTCATCATCTACAATATATTCTTTGGAATGCCTATGACTTCTCCTGTTGGAGTCCCTATAATTTAAATGATCAGATTCTTCATAAAACTGAGGTTCAAGTTGAGATCGTCTATCAGAATAGTCTGATGGAGATCTGGGCATTGCGCTGTCTGAAGGAGCATACTGCGAATATTCTTCTCTTTCTTCCCTTTGGTCGTATCTTCTATTCTGATCTCTGGACACCGATGGACTTCTTTTCCTAAGTAGCCAAAAGTCCAATTAGAAGAAAATAGTTAAACAATTTTATATTTTACTGATTCACTGCCAAGTTGATGGATAAATTCAAATGAATCTTTTGACCCTTTTTTTTTCATTTTAAAAATATACCAAAATAAGTTTTAGTAAGATTAATTTGATTCAGTTCAAATAGGTCATTCAAAGATATTTTGTTGTGGTTATTAAATGACCAAAAAAAATATATGAAATATACTATGTTCTGAAATTAGATAATCAATCTCCTATTCTAATGCTGTAAAACAGTATTTATTTTAACTTCTTTGCTTGTCTTGCTACACATTAGCTATCCCCTAATTATCAACAGCTTAGAAAAACATTCCTTCCATTCTCTCTATTCTGTCACTTTCATCTGAATTGTAATGAAGTCGAACTGACTTGCCTCCAGAGTTGAATACTTTCTAACATTAAGTGCTAGTTCTTAAAATTCATTTTTCATTCATCACCTATATCACTCCTATTATTGGTTAACCTAAATTTTCATCATAACATTATGTTTCCATCTCTTTTTTGAGATAAGTAATTTAAATAAACACCAACAATTATTCATCAAAAAAACCGTAGGATTCAGAAATTTACTTCAGCTTCAATAAGATTAATGTTTATTTCATCTTCAATAAGATTAATGCCTGCTTAGTGATACTTCTCTACTTCATCTTCATATATGACCTTCATATTCCTTTATAGTCTCAAAGGAAGAGAATTTTTACTGTTTCCAATATGTCTCTCTAACATTGGTATAACCTACATATAGTTAATAATACAATGATGCATGGTATTCTGTCAACAAAATATTCACACTGTCCTCTTCTCTAGTATGAACTCAGATAATATCTACAACTAGCTATGTGAAACAATGGGATTGGAATCCTGAAAATGAGACAAAAAGTTTAGAAAAACTGTTGTGAGTATTTTTCTTGGACATGAACAAAAAAAAAAAAAAAAAGTCAGAGTAGGGCCAGTTTGATGACCAAGATTCAACAATTTGATTGTCAGTTTGACTTTGGTGGGGTGGGGCAGGGACCCGAGGGGTCTAAAAGCAAGATTAGAAAAAGAATACAGTGGAATGACTCAACCTAGCAAAATCAACACTCTCTTTTAAAGTCTTCCTTTTGCTACTGAATCCCCTTTCCCTCAAATCTGAAATACAGTCTGCCAATTTTTTTATCCTTAAGGGTTCATTAGTAAAAACTGGTTTTTCCAGTAAGAAAGGTTTTAATACAGGAATCAGAGCTACATGAAGATTGAATGGGCTAGAAGAATGAAGGTCAGGGAAATTAATCACAAGGGATCCAAAATAAGGGTCCGCAATATGGACCTTAGAAATTTGCTGATATCTCTAAAGACTTTGGAAATTTTCCCCCAATGATCTCAGTGGCCTACTGTGTGGTGGCCAATTAATTGGAGCTCCCCTAGAAGCCTCTAAGATTTTGCATTCTGTCTATCTGCCTACCAAAAACTACTGTTTGGCAATAACATTTATTTATTCCACCTTTCAAATCTCACATAAATGCAAAGCCATGACAGATTATCATGGAACCTTAAAGGAAAAGGAATTGTAATAAATGAAGGAACTAACCAGTACCCTAATTGTTTTATAATTAAGCAAGTGGATATGATTTACATGAATATTTACATATAAAACATATAGAATTTAATAAAAACAATTTAGGTTACAATTGCTACATAAAACTATAGACTCTTACAGTTTAAAATTTAAGATCAAAACGACCCCCAAAATAAATATTAACTGATACAACATCGTTTGTATACATGCACTTGTGCACACATAAGCATAATATGCACCATTTGTTTTACTTTGGTCATTTTTTTTTTTACAAATGGCTTGCATAGTAATAGAATATCATGAAAAGAACACTAGAGTTAAGAAATTTGCATTTCTTAGTCCTACTGTTATTATTAACCAGTTATTTGAACCAACACAGCTATTTAATCTCAGGGAATCTGTGCTTTAAAATGAAGAAACATTGCTTCATATTTACCTGACATACATGACATACACCTTAACTCATACGTGATTTTAACAAACAATGAATAACACATTAAAATATAGACTAGGGACATAGAAACGAGTAAGACACCATACTTGATCTTAAGAAGCTGAGTGATTCTAAAGCCTTCCTCCATTTCTTAGTGACTATGATCTTATAATATGCTAACACAACTTCATCCAGTTAATTTGCCTATCAGAAATCTTAAAGCTGTTAAAAAAATTGCCAGTAACATATTTAACATTGCACTCAGTGTTATAGAAGTATCAAGAAAAAAAGAAACAATTTTTATTCCTAACCTTAGGAAATAGTATGAATTTTTGAAAGAATGTATAAAGTGAATATAATAAGTTTTTAATAATAGAGGATTCTATTTTATTGATAAATAGGAAAGATTTACTTCTTATTGTAAAATTCAGTTCCAAAAGAAAGCACATTAATAATTGGCCACTGGCAAGCTATTAGATGTATTTTCCAAAATTATACCTTAGGAAAATTGAACTCCATATTAAACCCAGCAATCACTGTGTCATAGAGATTATGAAATTTGCCTGAAGCATGTGAATCTTACTGTACCATGCTGATTTGTACTGGATTTAAGTAAAAATAGAACAGTGGTTAAAATCTCAACCTAGGATGACTATAGTCACTGTCACTTAAAATGGACATAGATCTTTTAAAATATAATTTTAAGTATAATACCTTATGGTATACTAAAACTATATCAGAAGCCAGGCAAAATTTCATTGTAAGATTACCCAAAAATCAACTATCTGCCATCAAATACTCTAAAATATTAAAATATTCTGTCAAAATAATTCTGATGAACTGTATCAATTGTTCTTCTTTATATTTCAAAACTTCTATGTTTCTTAGACCCTATAATATTTTCAGGAACTACAGAAAATCAATGAAAATTAAAGTTCTGTGTCTCTAGTCTCTATCGTTGCTACTGGCCTTTATAAATAAGTCTTAGCATTTATTATTATCAGGTAAAAACATTTAATAAATTAAAAAATGATAATTTGTACATTATTCTAATGATTTATAAAGGCAGTTAATAGTATTTAACCCACAAATCATAATTCAAAGCAATGGAGCAATTCATCTAGAGTGTTGTTTTATATCACTCCTTCAAGGATACAACATCGTTTGTATACATGCACTTGTGCACACATGAGCATAATATGCACCATTTGTTTATGAGAAAGTGAGAGACAGAATCCAAAATTGTGCTTTTTTTAGACTAAAATGTATTTGTGATGCTACATAGTGTCTTAATTTTCATTCCTATGTATCCCATTAAACCCTATTTTCTTATATAATAACATTATATATTTATACTTGCTTCATATTTACCTGACATACATTCACCTTACTTCTCTTTATTGAAATGTGGATTATTACAACTATTTTCTTTTAACACATTATAATGACCTTAACTGGGACCAGTTAATAGAAAATTACATATTAAACATCCAAACTCTAATGAGTAGCATTTCTATTCATTGCTTATACTTTTTGTCATATGGACTATTTAATCTATTTCAAAATATTCTGGCTATATAACACACCAGATGCTCCATATTTTTCTGACTCTGCATAATATTTCAGTAGAAAGCCTATCAATTAGGATGTAAAATTCCATGTCCCCAAATCATACAAACTGATGGGAAAATTCCAAATATGAAATTTCTTTACCAATTAAAATCATTTTCCCAATTTCCCTAAGGTATTTTCAGTTTATATTTTGTATATGAATTCATCATGTTTATATGTAATTTCCAATTTAATACTTAGAATATTTGCCAACCAATTTGGTTTGTGTTAACTATAATTGATACTGTTATTAGAAAAAATAACCACCAAATCCCTGAAAATACAAAATAGCAAACATTTATAAAGACAGTTAAAGATTACATAAAAACTTTGGTTTTTAATATGCAGATACTTTTAACTTTTTAAGATACATGTAATTTTAAAGAATTGTAATGAGTTTAAAAGTAAAGAATTTCAAGATTACTGAGTTCTGCAAATTCAAATTTTATATTATCTTGATTAAGCACTACCTATATGAAAATGTCTTGCTCATAACCTCTATTACTATAGATCATTAAAAATTGTCATTTTATAAATAAAAGGACATAAGGTACACTTGAGGAATCAATAATTTTTTTTAAATCTTCATTAAAGCTTTAGAAAGCATGGATAATGACAAATAAATGAAAATAATATTTCATTAATAAAATTACAGAATTTTAACCATATAGTTTAAACATAATATTGCAATCAAATTCTAAAATTGAAAGCTGTTAAAACACAGTACATCAAAAATTTGAAATATATGTTCCTATAAAATATGAAATACAGATTGCATTCTTATAGTTCCTACAAAAAGCATTTAATATAAAATCAATGTATATTTATCAAAAAAACATAAAATAGATCAGTTTTTACCCATAACAATTAATATTTAAAATTTTTATTTTTACCTTTTGTTCAACCAATTCACATCTGTCGAGCATGAAGCATCATGTTGACAAAAATACATCAACATTGTGCCAGGCTGTGCTTTCATTTAATCCTTCTAGCCCTAGCAAAATCATAGGAGCCATCCTTAATCAGATGATTTGAAAGTATCTACTGGTTTACAAACATTTTATTTCAAAACTCAATTATTAAAAAGTTACACATGAAACAACAATCATTCAAGGAAGAAGCCATAAAATCCTCTAGTGATGGGCCTGTTAAGAAAAGGGTTATTCTTTAATGCTGTTACTATGTGGCTGTATATAGCTCGAGGTCAAGTAAGAATGTACCCTGTAAGAAGGATTATGGTACTTAGCTGATTAATGTTCACAATACTGAACACAAAATGCAATCTAGATCCCAGGCATTTCTGGGCACTATCCTTAAAACTGGCAGCTTTAGAAATTTATAACCCATTTTTTCATAATAAATTACAGTATTTTTTAAATGACAGAATTCATTGTGTATGTTTTTTTATAATACTGCTGCTCAGCTTTTGCCATAAAATGTATAGTGATAATACAAACAAGGTGGTGACAGTTTAACAGGCCTATTCTGTTTGGTAATTATTCAATAATAAATTTCTTAATTTTTAGTAAAAAGACAATATTTCCCCAAAGGAAAAGCAACATTTCTGTGGAAATTTAATATAAATAATGTGTTCCATGAACTAAGAAGTTGGTAAGACACTTAGCTTAAATGAAGTTTTGTTTATTTTAATTTATCACTTAGCATTTAACCACTCCCAGTCGTTGAGAGGAGATGAGGGAGTTTAGGGTGGTATGGCCCTAGACATTTCAGTGATTTTTAAAAGAAGAAGAAAAGAAAACAGGACAGATTTCTCCCTATCAAAATGTTAATATTACACCTCTGAGAACTACATTTAAGTGATTCCAAATTAACTTACATAAAACTGAGAGAGGGCCAATGTTTGAGGTGTGAGGACAGACATGAAAGTACTATGCTATTTTTTGGTCTCCCAAATATCAAGTTTCAATAAGAGTCTAGGAATATGTGCTTGTACCATTCAATTATTTGTACAGAAATCATCTACAAATTTTCCTTCTACAATTAAGTGTAGGTTTTGCAAAGACTATGGGGAAAGTGGAGAGAAAAAGACTTATTTTTTTCACCTCTGAGATTCCTAATAAAGTCTTGTAGATTCTTCAAAAAGAAAGGCAATAAAAATTAAAGGCAATATGGGCATGGTGGCACATGCTTGTAATCCCAGTGGCTTAGGCAGCTGAGGCAGGAGGATAAGGCAGGAGGATCTTGAATTCAAAGTCAGCCTCAGAAGATTAGCAAGGCCCTAAACAATTTAGCAAGACCCTATCTCACAAAATAAAAAGGGGTGGGGATGTAGCCCAGTGGTTAAGCACCCCTGGGTTCAATCCCTGGTACCCAAAAAGTAAAATAAAATAAATACAGATCATTTTCAAAGGAATGCTAAGCAATAATAAAATTTAATTGTTTTATTTAGAGTTCACAGTTCACATCAAACTGAAAAAAAAAAAGTCCCAAAGAATATTTTGATTTCTTCCAAGCTGATAAGTCCAGAAAATTTCAGAAACAACACTGCAGTAGATGCAATAATAGCAAAATTTGTTCCTTTTTACTTTTCCTTACATTCACTTTCACCAGCTCCATAAGTCTCTTCGTAGTGGGTCCTTCAACTTTAGTTCACATTTTGTGGCCAGTGCCTTCCTCTGTTCTCGTTGTTTCTTGCTCCTCTTATTTATCCATTCTCAACTTTCATTTTTAACATCTCTAATAACACTACTGCTTTCCTTTCACTCTCCACTGACTTTCAAGGTCTCAAATTTCCTTCTCCATCACCCTCCAAAACTTTATTTATTCTCCTTTTAAGATTATTTTCCCCATTTTTAACTTTTTACTTTTACATATTTTGTTTATTCCCTATATAGGTACTTCAGACAATTATTTATTCAAATACATGTAGAAGAAGCCAATGAGGGGCTTAAAAAGTGTTATGAGAATTTTAATTTTAATATTCATTGACTGATAAAGTATACAAAAATTCTATAAATCAGATACCAGTTTAAGTTAATTTTATATTATTCACAATTATTTCTACTTATATCTGAAAGATGAAGGCCTTAAATATCCAAATCTCTAGGTGCACAATTGGTGCTTTCCATAGTAACCCAATCTACCTCTCCATCTCTCTCAAAATTATTATGTCAAAGATGGACATGAAGACTGGGAACTATTCTGTACTAGAAGATGATTTAAACCTAAAGTAATTATTTTATTGCTCTTCTTTTATGTGTTTTAACTAAGTCTTAGAAACAATCCTCAGTAAAGAAAAGTTCATTGAGAATAATATCAAGAAATACAATGAGCAAGATAGGATAAACAGAAGAGGAAAGAAGTTTAAGTTTAGCTAACAACTACTTTCCATGATCATCAGTGAAAGGCCCTGTCATCTTTATATTCTTTTAGTATTGCAGTTCCTTTTATTGAACTCCAAAACACCACTTAACAGATTTTTTTATTGTAGACTAAAACTAAGATTATTCATTTATTATTTGATATAATTAACTTTTATCCTAAGTATGTATCTACCTAATGGGAAAAATCACCATACAGTGTTTAACAATGTGGGAAATATATATGAATGGATTTAAGTATCTGCAGGATTCTTTATCTTAGTTAAAGGCAGTTCCTTCCTTCTAGTTGCTCATCCAATTCATGAAGAAATCCCACTGTATCTATTGTCAGAATATATCCAGAGTCCAAGCACTCCTTACCACCTAAGCTGGTATAAACCTGGTGAAGTCACCATGATTTCCCATACGAATTACCACAAAATCTTCCTAACCTGTCTCCGTGCTTCTTCTATATCCCCCTACAGTCCAGTTCAACACAGTTTCAAGAATTTATGTCACAGTAAGTCACTAATATGTGGAAATCCTGCAATAATTCCCAATTTTGCTTCAATGAAGAACAAATTTCTGTGGGATCTGGCACCCATTCCTTCCTGGTGTCCTCTCCCAGTGCCCTCTGTTCACTCAGATACAGTCATGTTGGCATCCCTACATGCTCTCACTCTAGAATCATTGCTCTAGCAGCTCCCCCTGACTAGAATGCTGTTCCTACAAGCAGCAGTACAGATGTCTTCTAGTAGTCTTCAGTAGAGACCTTCTTCAGGCCTTGACTCTCATTTTCTCAAGGAAGCCTACCCTAACCACTCTAACACTTTAATCTTTTCTTCCAATCCATGCATTCTAAATCCTAATCCTCTTAACTGGCTTTACTTTTTCAATATTTTCATAACACTTATCAGTTTCTAGTTATGATTTGTTTAATTGAAACATTCACTATCTGTTGCCACACGCTAAAATATAAATTTTACAGGCAGCGATCACCATTTTCTTCATGTTTTTCCAATGACTGGGACAGAGAAGTTACTCAATATTTACTTAGTACATAAATATAGATGCATAAGCAAGGCAGTTTTTACAGTATGTTAAAAGTAATTTTTATTTTACCTAATTATACAGCCTATCTACAATATAACACACAACTTATTTTCCTTATTAGTATTTTACCTTGAAAAATAAACTCACAAATTACCCATAATACCACTCTCAGGTGAACTAGCAAAAGATGGGTCTTTGATGCATAAATCTTAATATAGTACCAACCTCTTCATTCTCCCAGCTACTGAATACTTTTTGTGATATTTTATTGTTTTGTAAGAGTGGTTTGAGAATTTGAGTGACTTTTCCAAATATCTGGAATAAAAATCATTGTTTGAGATAGGGATATGTAAGGTAATAAAGAAAAGCTGTTTCTTGATAAGAGAACAGAAAGAATCTTTGGAAAATAGAGCATTAGCTCTGACAATTAGCTTACCTCTAAACTTTATCAGAACACAATTAAGTTGAATTATTGCAGACAATGGTAGGTACAAGAAAGCACTTTCTAGACAAATTTTTTTTTCTTAGAAGATAATTCATAGAATACAGATCATTTAGAACTACCAGGACAAAGCAAAAACAAATTTAAAAATATATATTTTATTTAAATGTGGGAACTTTCATTATACCAATATTTGGGTAAAAGTATGCTTGCTTCTTAAATAATTCCTATGTGCTTATGTGCCAGTAAATACACACATGGCATGTTATATATCTGGACACAAAGCTGAAAGAACTGACATGAATTATTTCTGTATGATGTACCTTCCAATCTGACTCAATTAAAGAAATCAAATTTGTCTTTCAGGAACAGAATGTCCTTTATTACACAGTGAAAACAGCACTTAACATTTTGCATGTCAGCATGATAGGCAGGTTTTTCCTTAACTCTCTATACCAATATTGCAGTGCTTCAAATTACATTTTAATCAGCTTCACTATTTACATACACAATGTATTCTCTGGAAGATATATAGTTGTGTACCTCTATTCTTTATTACCAATAAAATACTATAAAATGGACTAACTCTAGCAGATAGTCTTCAAATGTGGCTGAAAGTAATTTATAATTATATCTTGGGATGCCACTGTTTTCACTCCAATCACAGTCTTAAGAAGTTAGCCCTAAATCTACTTATCTAAATTACAAAAGCAATAAAAAATATGATGGAAATTTCAAGCAATCTTTTCTAAGTGAAGAAACACTGCATCCCAGAGTAAAACTTTCATAAAACACCTCTTTTTAACAATTCTGTTTTATTTTTAAAGTGAATCTCTCTTCAATAAAGATTTCTTGGCCTCTTACCAGCTTCTCCACCCATATTCCTCCACAAAGTTCCTCTGCAGTTAATGTATTAGTGCAAGGAGCGGGGTTAAAAGTGTGAAGCTTGCAAGAAGTAGGCCCTAAATAAGATCATGAGACAGAATGTGATCAAAAAAACACTGGTGAGTTTGAGCTTTGTTTGGGAAAAAAAAAAAAAAGCTGTTAAATTTCAACAAGTGTTCTTAACATGTCAATTTTTTATTAAATACCACATCAAGCTCGCCTGCCAGGTAGGGGAAGGGTGACCACCGACAGAAAAGGCCCAGTGGCCCAGGGCGGGACAGAGCTTCCAATCACTCCTGCAAGGTAGGCGGGCCTGCGACCCACCGGCAGAAGAGGAGCAGCCGCCTGCTGAGAGGCTGAGCCGCCCCCTCCCCCTGCGCCAGCATAGTAGAGGGAACTGGGACCAAAGACAGAGCAGGCCCAGCGGCCTGCTGAGGGGCAGAGCCGCCCCCCACCCCCCTCGCCTGCCAGGTAGGGGAAGGGTGACCACCGACAGAAAAGGCCCAGTGGCCCAGGGCGGGACAGAGCTTCCAATCACTCCTGCAAGGTAAGCGGGCCTGCGACCCACCGGCAGAAGAGGAGCAGTCGCCTGCTGAGAGGCTGAGCCGCCCCCTCCCCCTGCGCCGGCATAGTAGAGAGAACTGGGACCAAACACAGAGCAGGCCCAGCAGCCTGCTGAGGGGCAGAGCCGCCCCCCACCCCCCTCGCCTGCCAGGTAGGGGAAGGGTGACCACCGACAGAAAAGGCCCAGTGGCCCAGGGCGGGACAGAGCTTCCAATCACTCCTGCAAGGTAGGCGGGCCTGCGACCCACCGGCAGAAGAGGAGCAGCCGCCTGCTGAGAGGCTGAGCCGCCCCCTCCCCCTGCGCCGGCATAGTAGAGGGAACTGGGACCAAAGACAGAGCAGGCCCAGCGGCCTGCTGAGGGGCAGAGCCGCCCCCTCCCCCTGCGCCGGCATAGTAGGGGAAGGGTGACCACAGACAGAAAAGGTCCAGTGGCCCGCGGCGGGACAGAGCTTCCAATCACTCCTGCAAGGTAGGCGGGCCTGCGACCCACCGGCAGAAGAGGAGCAGCCGCCTGCTGAGAGGCTGAGCCGCCCCCTCCCCCTGCGCCGGCATAGTAGAGGGAACTGGGACCAAACACAGAGCAGGCCCAGCGGCCTGCTGAGGGGCAGAGCCGCCCCCCACCCCCCTCGCCTGCCAGGTAGGGGAAGGGTGACCACCGACAGAAAAGGCCCAGTGGCCCGCGGCGGGACAGAGCTTCCAATCACTCCTGCAAGGTAGGCGGGCCTGCGACCCACCGGCAGAAGAGGAGCAGCGGCCTGCTGAGAGGCAGAGCCGCCCCCTCCCCCCAGCGCCTGCAAGGTAATCGGAACTGAGACCACCATCAGAACAGGTCAGACCTGCAACCGAGAGACAGAACAGGCCCAGTGGCCTGAGGAAGGGTAGAGCCGCCCCCCCCCACGCCTGCAAAGTAGGCGGACCTGCGACCCACTGGCAGTACAGCCCCAGAGGCCTGCAGAGGGGCAGTGCCGCTGCCTGCGCCTGCAAAGTAGGCAGAACGGCGACCACCGACAGAACAAGCCTAGCGGCCCGCAGAGGGACAGAGCCGCCGCCCGCGCCTGCAAGGACGGCGGACCTGCTACCGACTGGCAGAGCAGGCCCAGCGGCCTGCCGGCGTGGTAGGCACATTGCCCCAATTGGCGGAGGGGCAGAGCCGCCGCCCGTGCCTGCGAGGGAGACTTTGCAACTATACAAGACCAATATAAATATATAGGGGGAAAATTCAATAGCACAACAGTTTCACCAAGAAGAAAGGAACGCGAACAGTATGAAGAGACAAGGAAAGAAAGGACCACAAGCATTGCAGGTCAACTCAACTTTAGAAGAGGTAATAGCTGCAGCTGATGGAATGTCAGATAAAGAATTCAGGATATACATGCTTCAGATGATCTGGAGTCTCAAGGAAGACATCAGACAGCAAAATCAGACAATGAAAGATCACTTCAACAATGAATTACATAAACAAATCCAAGAAGCAAAAGATCAACTATACAGGGAAATAGAGGTTATAAAAAACAAACAAACAGAAATCCTAGAAATGCAGGAAGCAATAAGCCAACTTAAAAACTCAATTGAGAATACTACCAGCAGAGTAGAACACTTAGAAGACAGAACATCAGACAATGAAGATAAAGTATTTCAACTTGAAAAGAACATAGACAGCTCAGCAAGACTGTTAAGAAACCATGAGCAGAACATCCAAGAAATATGGGATAACATCAAGAGACCAAATTTAAGAGTCATTGGGATACAGGAAGGAACAGAGTTTCAAACCAAAGGAATGAGCAATCTATTCAATGAAATAATTCGAGAAAACTTCCCAGACTTGAAGAATGAGACAGAACCCCAAATCCTAGAAGCCTACAGGACGCCGAATGTGCAAAATCATAAGAGACCCACACCTAGACACATTATAATGAAGATGCCCAACATACAGAACAAGGAGAGAATTTTAAAAGCTACAAGAGAAAGGAAGCAGATCACATTTAGGGGTAAGCCAATCAGGATAACAGCTGATCTTTCAACACAGACTCTGAAAGCTAGAAGATCCTGGAATAACATATTTCAAACACTGAAAGAAAATGGGTTCCAACCAAGAATTGTGTTTCCAGCGAAATTAAGCTTCAGGATGGAAGATGAAATTAAAACCTTCCACGATAAACAAAAGTTAAAAGAATTTGCAGCTAGAAAACCATCTCTTCAAAACATCCTTGGCAAAACATTACAGGAAGAGGAAATGGAAAATAACAATGAAAACCAACAGTGGGAGGTAGGACACTAAAGGGGGGAAAATAATCAAAGTGGAAAACAAACCATGTTTAGTAACATAAATAAACAAATATGGCTGGAAGAACAACCCATATCTCAATAATAACCCTAAATGTTAATGGCCTAAACTCACCAATCAAGAGACACAGGCTAGTAGAATGGATCACAAAACAAGACCCAATAATATGCTGCCTACAGGAGACGCATTTGATAGGAAAAGACATACATAGGCTGAAGGTGAAAGGTTGGGAAAAATCATATCACTCATATGGACTTCGGAAACAAGCAGGAGTATCCATACTCATATCAAATAAAATAGATTTTAAGCCAAAGTTAATCAAAAGGGATAAAGAGGGACACTACATACTGCTCAAGGGAACCATACACCAACAAGACATAACAATCATAAATATATATGCCCCAAACAATGGTGCAGCTATGTTCATCAAACAAACTCTTCTCAAGTTCAAGAGTCTAATAGACCACCATACAATAATCATGGGAGACTTCAACACACCTCTCTCACCACTGGACAGATCTTCCAAACAAAAGTTGAATAAGGAAACTATAGAACTCAATAACACAATTAATAACCTAGACTTAATTGACATATATAGAATATACCACCCAACATCAAACAGTTACACTTTTTTCTCAGCAGCACATGGATCCTTCTCAAAAATAGATCATATATTATGTCACAGGGAAACTCTTAGACAATACAAAGGAGTAGAGATAATACCATGCATCCTATCTGATCATAATGGAATGGAACTGAAAATCAACGATAAAAGAAGGAAGGAAAAAGAATATATCACTTGGAGAATGAACAATAGGTTACTGAATGATCAATGGGTTATAGAAGACATCAAGGAGGAAATTAAAAAATTCTTAGAGATTAATGAAAACACAGACACAACATATCGGAATCTATGGGACACATTGAAAGCAGTTCTAAGAGGAAAATTCATTGCTTGGAGTTCATTCCTTAAAAAAAGAAAAAACCAACAAATAAATGATCTCATACTTCATCTCAAAATCCTAGAAAAAGAAGAGCAAAACAACAGCAAAAGAAGTAGAAGGCAAGAAATAATTAAAATCAGAGCTGAAATCAATGAAATCGAAACAAAAGAAACAATTGAAAAAATTGACAAAACTAAAAGTTGGTTCTTTGAAAAAATAAACAAAATCGACAGACCCTTAGCCATGCTAGCGAAGAGAAGAAGAGAGAGAACTCAAATCACTAACATACGGGATGAAAGAGGCAATATCACAACAGACACTTCAGAAATACAGAAGATAATCAAAAATTATTTTGAATCCTTATACTCCAATAAATTAGAAGATAGTGAAGGCATAGATAAATTTCTTAAGTCATATGATCTGCCCAGATTGAGTCAGGAGGATATAGACAACCTAAACAGACCAATATCAATTGAGGAAATAGAAGAAACCATCAAAAGACTACCAACTAAGAAAAGCCCAGGACCGGATGGGTATACAGCAGAGTTTTACAAAACCTTTAAAGAGGAACTAATACCAATACTTTTCAAGCTACTTCGGGAAATAGAAAAAGAGGGAGAACTTCCAAATTCATTCTACGAGGCCAACATCACCCTGATACCTAAACCAGACAAAGACACTTCAAAGAAAGAAAACTACAGACCAATATCTCTAATGAACCTAGATGCAAAAATCCTCAATAAAATTCTGGCCACTCGGATACAAAGGCACATCAAAAAAATTGTGCACCATGATCAAGTAGGATTCATCCCTGGGATGCAAGGCTGGTTCAATATAAGGAAATCAATAAATGTTATTCACCACATCAATAGACTTAAAAATAAGAACCATATGATCATCTCGATAGATGCGGAAAAAGCATTCGACAAAGTACAGCATCCCTTTATGTTCAAAACTCTAGAAAAACTAGGGATAACAGGAACATACCTCAATATTGTAAAAGCAATCTATGCTAAGCCTCAGGCTAGCATCATTCTGAATGGAGAAAAATTGAAGGCATTCCCTCTAAAATCTGGAACAAGACAGGGATGCCCTCTCTCACCACTTCTGTTCAACATAGTTCTCGAAACACTGGCCAGAGCAATTAGACAGACGAAAGAAATTAAAGGCATCAAAATAGGAAAAGAAGAACTTAAATTATCACTATTTGCAGATGACATGATTCTATACCTAGCAGACCCAAAAGGGTCTACAAAGAAACTATTAGAGCTAATAAATGAATTCAGCAAAGTGGCAGGATATAAAATCAACACGCATAAATCAAAGGCATTCCTGTATATCAGCGACAAATCCTCTGAAATGGAAATGAGGACAACCACTCCATTCACAATATCTTCAAAAAAAATAAAATACTTAGGAATCAACCTAACAAAAGAGGTGAAAGACTTATACAATGAAAACTACAGAACCCTAAAGAGAGAAATAGAAGAAGATCTTAGAAGATGGAAAAATATACCCTGTTCATGGATAGGCAGAACTAACATCATCAAAATGGCGATATTACCAAAAGTTCTCTATAGGTTTAATGCAATGCCAATCAAAATCCCAACGGCATTTCTTGTAGAAATAGAGAAAGCAATCATGAAATTCATATGGAAAAATAAAAGACCCAGAATAGCAAAAACAATGCTAAGCAGGAAATGTGAATCAGGCGGTATAGCGATACCAGACTTCAAACTATATTACAGAGCAATAGTAACAAAAACAGCATGGTACTGGTACCAAAACAGGTGGGTGGACCAATGGTACAGAATAGAGGACACAGAAACCAATCCACAAAACTACAACTATCTTATATTTGATAAAGGGTCTAAAAGCATGCAATGGAGGAAGGATAGCATCTTCAACAAATGGTGCTGGGAAAACTGGAAATCCATATGCAACAAAATGAAACTGAATCCCTTTCTCTCGCCATGCACAAAAGTTAATGCAAAATGGATCAAGGAGCTTGATATCAAATCAGAGACACGCCGTCTGATAGAAGAAAAAGTTGGCTACAATCTACATACGGTGGGGTCGGGCTCCAAATTCCTCAATAGGACACCCATAGCACAAAAGTTAATAACTAGAATCAACAAATGGGACTTACTCAAACTAAAAAGTTTTTTCTCAGCAAAAGATACAATAAGAGAGGTAAATAGAGAGCCTACAACCTGGGAACAAATCTTTACTCCTCACACTTCAGATAGAGCCCTAATATCCAGAGTATACAAAGAGCTCAAAAAATTAGACAATAAGAGAACAAACAACCCAATCAACAAATGGGCCAAGGACCTGAACAGACACTTCTCAGAGGAGGACATACAGTCAATCAACAAGTACATGAAAAAATGCTCACCATCTCTAGCAGTCAGAGAAATGCAAATCAAAACCACCCTAAGATACCATCTCACTCCAGTTAGATTGGCAGCCATTATGAAGTCAAACAACAACAAGTGCTGGCGAGGATGTGGGGAAAAGGGTACACTTGTACATTGCTGGTGGGACTGCAAATTGGTGCAGCCAATTTGGAAAGCAGTATGGAGATTTCTTGGAAAGCTGGGAATGGAGCCACCATTTGACCCAGCTATTCCCCTTCTCGGTCTATTCCCTAAAGACCTAAAAAGAGCATGCTACAGGGACACTGCTACATCGATGTTCATAGCAGCACAATTCACAATAGCTAGACTGTGGAACCAACCTAGATGCCCTTCAATGGATGAATGGATAAAAAAAATGTGGCATTTATACACAATGGAGTATTACTCTGCATTAAAAAATGACAAAATCATAGAATTTACAGGGAAATGGATGGCATTAGAGCAGATTATGCTAAGTGAAGCTAGCCAATCCCTAAAAAACAAATGTCAAATGTCTTCTTTGATATAAGGAGAGTAGCTAAGAACAGAGTAGGGTCGAAGAGCATGAGAAGAAGATTAACATTAAACAGGGATGAGAGGTGGGAGGGAAAGGGAGAGAGAAGGGAAAATGCATGGAAATGGAAGGAGACCCTCAGAGGTATACAAAAGTACATACAAGAGGAAGTGAGGGGAAGGGGAAAAATAATACAAGGGGGACAAACGAATGTCAGTAAAGGGGGCAGAGAGAGAAGAGGGGAGGGGAGGGGAGGGGAGGGGAGGGGAGCGGAGGGGGGATAGTAGAGGATAGGAAAGACAGCAGAATACAACAGACACTAGTATGGCAATATGTAAATCAATGGATGTGTAACTGATGTGATTCTGCAATCTGTATATGGGGTAAAAATGGGAGCTCATAACCCACTTGAATCAAATTGTGAAATATGATATATCAAGAACTATGTAATGTTTTGAACAGCCAACAATAAAAAAAAAAAAGAAAAAAAAAAAAATACCACATCAAAAGAGGATATCAACTAGGAAGCATATCTGAGGCTATGAAGATGATAAGTACTCAGATTTTTTAAAAATGAAGCTATAATCTTCTTCTGAATGAGGACATGTCTTTTTAACATGAATTCCACCAGATCAATTATGTGTTTTTGTCACTTACATAGCAAAGTTTCTGAAGCAATATTTAAAGTAAATGACAGAAAATAAAATCATTATGAAATTACTTGCTTAACCTTTAATTTATGTCTATTCTCTGAAAATGTGTTAAGGCTAAAAATAGGTGAAATTTTAGGTTACTTAACGACTAATGAATGAAGAAAATAGGATATGTACTCTGGAAGCGACTATAATGAATAGGTGTTGTTGGCTCTTTGTCATCTATTTCTCTTCTTTCTTGAAAGGAAAAGAATATTTTGTCTATTCTCAGCTCCATGATTTGGATTAAATCTGTATGTACCAGCCCTGTTCAATAATTAGCACAACAAACTAATCTGGCCCAGTCAAGTAACTTCTCCCGATATTTATTTGATACAGATTTCTTGTTTCATAGGGGCTGGGGATATAGCTCAGTTGGTAGAGTTCTTGCCTCGCATGCACAAGGCCCTGGGTTCAATCCCCAGCGGCGCGCGCGCACACACACACACACACACACACACACACACGAAAGATTTCTTGTTTCATAATTAAGGGTTCATATAATTCTCAGAGCTACTAGAAGTCAAATTAGGACCATGAATCAGATGGGATGGAAGGAGTTTTTCCAAAATGGATTCAACATGAAGTTAGTAAAAATTAAAAATAGAAAGCAATTTGAGTCTTGAGTCATATTACATGAGATTCAGAATCAGTCCTCACCAGAATCAAGATGTACTTCCAGAGCTTGCAGTGAAGTAAACAAATTTTCTTTGTTTTTTAAGCAAATCTCAAGTTGTGAGTTTTCTATTATCTGCAACTAAGATCTTCTTGGCTGATACAAAATCTGTGATAGAGACACTGAAGTCCTTTGCTACTATCTTATCCTGTATGGTAATGTTAATGCACTCAGTTTCTATGGAAACTGGGTTTTCCTTTGTGAAAAGTAAGCACTTTAGAGATCTTATATATGCTGAAATCACATGGTTTCCTTAAAGTAATTCCAATTTTACAGTATAAAGTCATTTAATGAATTCTAAGTCTTCTGACAACAAAAATTACAAGATTTCAGTTTAATATTAAATTTCATGGTAATTATGACATTATGTTTGTTCTACTTAAGGCTAGAAAGAAATAATAAACCACACTCGATGGGTATGGTGGTGCACACCTGGAATCCCAGTGCTCAGTAGCCTGATGCAGGAGGATCACAAGTTCAAAGTCAGCCTCAGCGATTTAGGGAAGCCCTAAGCAACTTAGCAAGACCTTGTCTCAGAATAAGATATAAAAAGGGCTAGGGATGTGACTCAGTGCCCCTAGGTTCACTCCCTGGTACCAAAAAAACAAACAAACAAAAAAAACCCACAATCAATATATATCAAACAATGGCAACAAGCAGCTTTTTTTTTTAACAGTAATTCACATTAAAGTACTTCCCACCCAAATTCTCAGCTAACTTACAAATAGAAGAAAGAAGCAGATGCTGGACAAAGTATTATTGGTATTACTAACAAAACTGTAATATTGGAGAATTGGTTAATATCTCTATAAAAACTGGGCTTCCTAATACCATGCCTCAGAATCATGGAGACACGTCCATTTGGGCATGGAAAACACTGGTCCAAGACCATTTATTTTCTGATCTGCTCCTATAAAACTTGTGGTTGCAACAGGACAGAGCATGCTCTCTCCGAGCAGCTTGTTCCCAAGAATAAGAAGGAAGAGAATCACTACTTATGCTCACTTCCCAAAGGTTAAGACAGTACAGGGAATAGAGTAAGGCCAGAAACATTTTAATGTAGCTCCATCCATGAGGTAGGAAACACAGGACTTAAGAAAGAAGGTATTATACCTACCAAAGCCCTAGAACACTGATGTCTACAATTGTTCTAAGTTAAACTAGCTGAAGTGCACATAAGACTGCATGACTTAAGGTTCAAAATAATACCATGGGGGAGAAGCAAGATAGTGGCTGAGATCCTCCAGCCATCCTCTCCTAGACAGGCCAATTTGAAGAGAGCTATATTCAAGCACCAAACTACCTTCACAAGAACTAAGGAAAACCAGGTGAGAGACTTTAATGCCTGGTTTTAGTTATAATAAGAAAAGATCCATTGAAGAAGTAAGAAAAGAAAGAGTTCCCCACAAATCCCCTTCCCTGACTCTAAGCAATACATCCCATCTTGGAGAGAGATGCCTTCATATAGGGGATAAAGAATAAATTAAGTACAGGCTTAGACCTGACACCAGCATCAGGTCTGCCACAATGAAATCCAGTGCTGATTAGAGCCTCATGACATGCCCCAGTAACCATGGTCTTAATCTCTAGAACTCTGTGATCCAAATGGTCAAGTGACTGCTGTGACACCCCTGCCCCAACCTCAAACAACAAAGAGATGGGCAGTAAAACTCCACCCACTTGGCAGAAGGCATGAAAACTAACAGAGGAACTCTCTCTGTCTTGAAGCTCAGTGTTGGGATTACCCACAAGCAGGAAAAAACAAAGAACCCTCTATCCAGGTCACAGACAGAGCCTCAAACATGGCATCAGGTGGAACCCTGTATGTTATTGGGACAGACTTGAGTTTTGTTTGTATCACTGCCACCCTTAAGTGGTCTTGGAGTACTCTGCCCCATATCTATACAGATCTCTACAGACATGAGACTCAGATATGACTCAGCACAGCCTTGCCAATTAAGGGACTGTCTCCATCACCTGTCCCTCAAACTCAGGCAGCACAGCTATTACCAGGTCAGTGTTCACAGACAGAGCCTCTAGACCTATTCAGGTACCAGGTAGAGATCCACACTCCAGTGGGATAGAATCAACTTGCAGCTGAGTAGGCTTAAGTGCACCTCTGAGAATGTGAAGATACTTGTACCATCAGCCTTGGTGGCCAACAGACTTCCTTCACAAACAATATCCCAACCTGGGGCAACATTGTGTGGAGAAGACTCTATTCACTAGTGGTAGGACAGGGAAGTAAGCATAGGACTTTGTCCTAGAAATCAGTGCCAAGCTAGTGAAATATAATATTACACAGAACCTAACAGCTCTGATCCCCAAGCCCGTAGGTATATGCTTCTCTTCCAGCTAACCTGTGGCTGGTTGCAGAGGTCTAGGACCATGAGTCATCCTCAGTGGTAGGCAGTCCATAGCAGTGTGACCTTAGTCCTATCCCACTGCTGAAATAGTCTTGGCAGGCTGTGGGCTCTGTGGGTGACACAGCACTACAGTATTGTAGCCACATATGTAGAATAGGAAGTTGGGGCCAGCCCTCCATTGGGATTCCATTAAGAATCAGGCAGAATTCCACATGCCTGACTTTAGGCCAGTTATCATGGACAAGGTATCTGGGCCTACCTAAGCACCACAGGGAGGCTTTTAGGAAAGGACTGCCTTTGTTAGGCACTCCCATAGTTCATGGTGAACAACAGAGCAACTGCAGATTTGGGACAAACCTGGATTTGGATCACCCTCTGGTGCTTTAAGAGTGACAACATCAATGGTGGGCTCATGGCCCAACTAGACTTAAGGCTCCATCTAGTACTAAAATAGTAGAAGTGACTACAGGCTCAGAAAAAATAAACAGTCTGATTAGAATTCCTGGAAAGACAGAAACAAACAAAGATTACTAAGACTAGAATAAATACCTAATCTTCCAATGCCCAAATGATATAGCACACAAATGAGCATCAAGAATTTTCAGGGAAACATTATTCCATCTAATAGTAAATATAAGGCACAAAATCCTGAGGATGTGGGTCAACTCTTCAGTGGAGAATTAAACAACAGTTATAAGAAAATTCAGTGAGCTTCAAGAAAACACAGAGAAATGATTCCCTACTCTAACAAATTTAACAGGTGGAAGAAATTTTATTAAATCAAACAGAAATCTTTGAACTGAAAAATATACTAAATGAGATTTAAAATGTGTTAGAAAGCATCATTAACAGAATAGATCAAACACAAGAAAAATTAGTACAAAAGATAGGCAATTTGAAAACACAGAGAAGAGAAAAAAGAAAAAATAATGAACAAGAATGCAGAAAACTTATGAGAACTTTGGGACAGCATTAAAGGCAATTACACATTATTAGAGTTCAAGAGGGACTTGAGATTGCCAAAGGGAGAGAAACTTATTCAAAGAGATAATAATAGAAAACTTGGAGCTAGGTTGTGGCTTAGAGGTAAAGTGCTTGCCTCGCATACATGGGGCCTTGGGTTCGAGCCTTAGCACCACATAAAAATAAATAAATAAAAATATAATTTAAAAAAAGATAATAGTAAACTTCCCAAATCTAGAAAAATATACAAATATCCAGGAAGGTCAAAGGTCACCAATCAGATTAAATTCAACCAAGTCTACCCTAACGTACGTTATAATCAAGCTCTCAAATATTAAAAATAAGGAGAAGATTCTCAGGGCTGGGGTTATAACTCAGTGGTATTGTGCTTGCCTAACACATGCGAGCCATTGGGTTTGATCCACAGCCCTATATAAAATAAATAAATAAGATAAAGAGATTTTTTAAAAGAGAGAGAGAGAAGATTCTCAAGGCAGCAAGAGAAAAGAAACAAATAGCATATAGGAGTGTCCTAGTTTTCCCAATAGCAAACTCTTTGGAAAAAGTTTTACAGGCCAGGAGAGAATGGCATGAGATTTTCACAGTACTGAATGAAAACACTGCCAAGCAAGAATATGGTGTTCTGCAAAGCACTCCTTTAGAGATGAATGAGAGATAAGAACAAGCTGAGAGACTATATCTCCACTAGATATGTCCCACAAAACACACTAAAGAGAATTCCAAACTGAAAGAGATATTACTAAGTAAGAAGAAAACATGATTATGTTCATTGTAATAATCCAGACACAGAGAGATCTCACCAGTATATGGAATACAAAAAGTTGATCTCAAAGAAGAGGAGAATACTGGTAATCAGAGGCTGCAGAAAGTATCGGGGAGAGGTTGATCAGTGGGTACTAAGTTATAGTTACAGAGGAGTAGAAAATCTGGTGTGGTGTTGCCTAATAAGGTGACTCTAGATAATGATAATGTACTGTATTTTTCTAAAGCTACAAAAAAGGATTTTTGAATATTTTTACCATAAAAAAATGAAAAATATTTGAGGAGATGGGTATGTTTAATCTGATTTAAACACCATACAATGTATACAATGTATGGAAACATCACATAGTACCCATAATATATGTACAACTTTTATTTATGTATCAGTTTAAAAAATACTGTTTAAACTGAAAGTTAAGAGATAACAGGAAAAATCATTTTATAGAGTTCATGGGGTTGACTCAGGTACAAAGGCAAGAGAGAAACATATTTGCCTACCTAATATCTAATTTCTCTACTTTCTTATGAATAAAATCCTAATTTTACTAAGGGAAGCTGTGTGCCTAGTCTAAAAAATTTCTTTTCCTGGCTTTCTTGTGGTTAGGGATGGCCATGTGACATAATTCAGGCCAAAAAGATTTGGATGAAAGTCTATTAGGCACAGCTTCTACCAAAGCAACTTATTACTAATAAAAAGAAATAGAACCTGCTGGCATACACCTTTCATACCTTCCCCTTCTATATTTTTGACTATAATGTGATCCTGCTACCAACCCAACAGTTCTCTTTGAACAATGAGCACCACATAATGTAGAATATAAAGGGCAGTAAGCAAGAGGAGTAGCGGTCTCTACTGGCTTCCTTGAACAGTAGTATTCTCTTCAGCTCTACCTCCAGACTTCTTTTATACATACATACATACGTACGTACATACATAAATCCCACATACTTCTTTACTCAAGCATTGAGGTTATGAGATTTAATATTACACATAGCTAAACACAATGCTATCACTAAGTCCAGAGAGAGATTTTATTTCAATTGAGAATTCCATGACATCTAGGCTTATAATATTGCTGCTCTTCCAGTAAAAAATAAACAAGTAAATAAAAGGCTACCATAGGAGAAAAGGGTACAAAAACAGAAAACATGTGGTTGTCTAATGAAGTATAAGCCAAGGAGAGAATGATTTCAAATGAAAAAGAAGAGTATAGCAATAGATCATAATTCCTCATCCAGTGGTTGCTGTAGCCAAGAGTTGATTGTGAGCATCTTCTCCCAATGCTATCTTTAGTGACATCACACTAGTAGCTTAAAATCAGCTATAGAATAATAACACCATAGAAATAAGACAGACACTGCAGAGCAGGTCTTTTTTCTTTGGTGAGCTGGCTGTCAAATATTTACCACAGCACATCACTAATTAGCCAAATAAAAGCCTAAAAAAGAAGTGCAAGGGCTGGGGATGTGGCTCAAGTGGTAGCGCGCTTGCCTGGCATGCGTGCAGCCCGGGTTCGATCCTCAGCACCACATACAAACAAAGATGTTGTGTCTGCCAAATACTAAAAAATAAATATTAAAATTCTCTCTCTCTCTCTCTCTCTCTCTCTCTCTCTCTCTAAAAAAAAAGAAGTGCAATAGTTAGTTAACAGCCATTAATATTCATGTGGATAATTCAATTCCAACAGTGCCAAGAATATCTAATATAGAACCTAACAATTAGCAGAAGCTCAGTCACTGTTAGAGAAAGGCAGAAAAAAAGGGTAAAAATGAATAATTCTTTGTCAGTCATAGAGTTATCATAGAGTTAATTTTACTTTGCCAAAGAACTAAATATAGGAAAACAAACAACTTGAGTTTTAATTTAATGATACCTGGACATCTCTGCAATTCTTAGAATATGGCATCCTATCTTCAATCCTACATACTATTGTTAGAGTTGCATCTTATGGCAGAGTTTAAGTAAATCAGAAAATCTTAGAGCTTAAGGAAAAAAAACTCTATAAATATGATTTCCAAAGATCCAACAGTCAGCTTAACAACCCTATGCAAAGAAAGATAGTGGGTCAGAGGGCATTTGAAGTTCCCCCAGTGTGTAACCTAAAAAAAAGAAAGAAAAAAAAAAAACTAAAAGCAGTTACCACTAGATGGCACTACATTATATAGCTGAATCTACATCTTGAAGCATCTCCAATCTTAAAATATATATATATATATTATTTCAGATTTCTATATTATACAAAATATTTTACATTATTTTATATATTTAAATTGTTTATGCTATATTTACTTGTACAAAGAATTTGAAATGGCACAAAAGGCAGAAGACAAGTGAAATATAAATAGAAAAACAGGATCAAACCCAAGGGTAGCAAGAGAGGTCAGAAATGAAAGTCAGGTGAAAATTGAAAAAGACTTCTAAATCATGTTGAGCATTTTGAACTATCTTTTCCTGTACATAAAAGGGATGTCATTAGGTGTTTTTTATTCACAGGTAATCTCGTTGCAACGTTCTGGTTCTGGTTAAACCAAGGGACAGGAACAAACCTAGTGGCAGGAAGATCGATTGGATTATTTTAGTGATTCACAAAAGAAAGTATGGAAGTAAGGCAGTGGAAGGGAATGAAATGAAATATATTTAGGAAGCCATATCTGTGAAACTTTATATGTAGAAGGTAAGGAAAAACAAAAGTTGAATACATATTTTCTTGAGAGACTATGTGAAAAAGGTTTGGAATAAGAGGAAAAATAAAAAGAAAAGATCTGTAGGAAAATAAAAGTTCTATTATCTAATGAATAAATATATTTCATAAATAGCTTCAAAGAGTAAGAATTTTACTACATTTCTCCATCACTATCAAAAGAGATGTCCTAATTAGCCAAAATGAGCATTTTTGTCTACTTGGTAGATTACATTTCTGTAATGTAATTTATGCTGTAAAGTAATGTGTGTGTGATTTTTTTATAGTTATTACAGTGGTATGGTAGTGGTGGTAGCGGTGGTATTGGTGGTGATGATTGTGATGGTGAAAGAGGTTTAGCTAAACAAGAGTGGCTATGTAACAGATGGTCTATGTTCACTCTACATTTATCCACTTATTCATTATTCAAAATACTCCTGTGAAGAAGGTTTTATTATTACCATCCTCAATTTTCAGATGTATAAACTGAACATAAAGTTATTTACCTTGTCTACAACATAGCCAGTAAACTATCTTTAGTGACATCACATTAGTAGCTTAAAATCATCTATAGAATAATAATACCCTAGAAATAAGACAGACACTGCAGAGCAGGTCTTTTTTCTTTGGTGAGCTGGCTGTCAAATATTTACCACAGCTCATCAGCAGAGGAAGAATTTAAAAACCACTGAGAGAAAATAATGCTCTTATAACACTCAAATTGTAGGCCTAGTTGGTACCAGTTAGACTCTCATATCCCCTAGTAAATATAAACAATTTCACAGAATATCAACATCAGCCAAGGGCTCACTGTTACTATTATGGAACAAGCCAAAACAATACCTCTACCATCACCTCTGAACAAAGATAAAAGCAAGGCCAATAGGCCAATAAGAATGACCAAACATTCCCCTGCCATAAGTAACTATTCTCCAGGAACAACTCTACCACTGTAGTGTTCCTCCCATCTCCTAGATAAAAATTTAAGATATTCAAACTACCCTGGTTTCTAATAGCATCAAATTCATAAGATTCCATTTCTTTGAACCCATCCCCAAATTCCTTAATATGAGCCCAAAATCCTATAACAAATTTCCCTAACCACTTCTGGCTGAGATGTCCCACAATTTCACAAGTTTTGAGGCCTCTCTTTCTATAGCAAGTAATAAATCCAATTTTGTTTGTCTATAGATATGTTCCTGATTGTTTATTTGATGGGCATCAATCCTAGTTTCTCAGGCTCCAAGGCTTATGCTTTTAAACATTGTATGTGTATGTTCTCATACATGAGATGCATTTAAATAAATATTTTTAATTCAAATGTGTGATGGAAATTTTATATAGAAAAAACTAGAATCTATATATAATCATATTTTAACTTATTTAACTTGAATAATAGTATCTAAAAAATCTATGAAAAAATTTAATCAAAATTGTTTAAAGGTGTGATTAATTTTCATGCACAGGAATTTATTCATGAAATTATCACTAATAATGATTACTAATTACATATCCCTCACTTCAAGAGGAGATTAAAAAATGAAACTGCACAGAATTCTGATCTTTATCATTTAAACAAAGAAATTTAAAAATTTCACTTTTCAGGACCTATAAAAAGAAAAAAGAATCTAGAAATTAAATAATTTATACTATATTTTATTTTCTAGAATATGGAACAAGCATAGTAACAAGAATAAGTTGACTTAATGTTCATTCTGGGATAGTTGAAAGAATCAAGTTTAAATAAAACTAAAAATGATTTTTAGCTCTTCAAATTGGAATTTAATCCACTGATAAATTAAGACAATGTTTCAAATAAACAAATTAATACTACAACTCTGACCTGTTAACTAATTTATGTCTATATCTCCAAGCAAGACTGTTTAAAAAAATGAAAAGCTTTTTATTTTTTTTATCTCTGTAATCACAATTGTTGAAAATTAGAACCATAGAAGATATTGATGTATGTGAAAAAATAGTGAATAAGGAAATACCAGTAAACAAATTCATAATAGACTATTATTCCACTTGATGTACTTATAATCCTCATTTTAAAAATTATTAGGAAGCAGTAGTAATGATATCATTATTTTGGTGCACTTTCCAGAAAGTGTTATATACTGATAAAAGTACATAGTACACACTTCTGACATTTCAGTGATTCATCCCAGATAATTTCACTACTTTTTAGTCTAAATCAACTTAACACAGATTTTATCTGCTAAATACTGGCATGGTGATTTAATTTTCACAAACTCTATAAACAGAGTGCTATAATAATACATTTTGAACAAATAAGGAAAGTGAAAATTAGCTGAAGTAAAAGGAAAAAAAAACAAGAAAAAAGATAGACCTGTTGTATTCTGCTGCCCTTCCTATCCCCTTCCTATCCCCCCTCCCCTTCCCCTAGTATGGCAGTATGTATAAACGTGGCTGTATAATCAATGTGATCCTGCAATCTGTATACGTGGGAATAATAAGAATTCATACGCCATTTGAAACAAATGTATGATATGATATGTCAAGATCAATGTAATGTTTTGAGCAACTAATAAATTTCTGATGATTAAAAAAAAACTTCACAGTGTGCTCTTCACATGAGCTATCTCATTAAATTTCATGTACCTGTTAAAAAAATTAAAATAAATAGAAATCAACTCTTTGATGATTAAAAAAAAAAAAAAGATAGGGCTGGGGATGTGGCTCAAGCGGTAGGGCGCTCGCCTGGCATGCGTGCGGCCCGGGTTCGATCCTCAGCACCACATACAAACAAAGATGCTGTGTCCGCCGAAAACTAAAAAATAAAAATTGAAATTCTCTCTCTCTCTCTCTCTCTCTCTCTCTCTCTCTCTCTCTCTCTCTCTCTCTCTCTTAAAAAATTAAAAAAAAAAAAAAAGATAGACCTGAATTTCAGCCTAGTTTGTTTTACTTCAGAACTTTGGCTTTCTAAACACTCTAGTTCCTCATGTATGCAGATTAGGGAGCTATCTCAGCTAATCATCAGTGCATTAATTATGTTCTGTTGAATCTATCTTTCCCATCCCATAATGACATTTAGAATAGTTCAAGCATAACCATCTTCAGTGATGTCAATTTAACCTATAAGAAATTCACTGCAGTAGATATGACTAGAGTTCTAATATACCAAATTTTCCTCCCCTTTAGGGAACACAGAAGAATGCACTTCTTATTTATATCCAACTGGGAGAGATTGATCCTGTTTCATGAAATCTGAGGGAAAGTGTGTCATTTCTGGGCTGAGGTAGGTTTTTTGTTTTGTTTTTGTTTTTGTTTTTCAGAAACTCTCTCTCCAGTCTGTTCCCTAGCCCACAAACATGTACTAGATAGTGCAGCTATAAGACATTGGAGCCCAAACTGATAAACCACGTGAGAGGTAACTGCCCTGGAGTTACCTTTACCTGCAGTGAACTATAGGAGGCCAAGAAATAAACCTCTTTTGTATGCTAAGCATTCAGATTTTGGAGTTGCATGTTACTGCTACATAACCTTGACAATCAATGCTCTTAACAATCCTTTCCACCTCACAAATGGAAATACAGGCTATACTCTGCATCTATCCACCTATCCCCACTTTTTCAATAATCTTTTTCCCTGTTGAAATAAGCACGGAGATAGATCCCTTTACAACTTCAGTAGATCACCAGTAAGGGAATAGAATGCTATCATTCCCTTTCTATTAATATATTTATTTGCTATAAATAACTACTGGAGATTCCACTCTACTGGGCTTTTAGTTGGGGAGAATAGTACTTCCCTTCTCAAAGTGTTGAAAAAGTGAAGAAAAGGCTCCTGCACTCCCCACAATCATGATTTATTATTCAAATTGCTCTCTTACACTTTCTCTCTCTCCCAGTACTCTTAAATATGAAAAGTGACTATTCTACTAGATGTAGTGGCTGAAGCAGTCATTTTATCTTTTAGTAAACCCTGGAAGAGAGATCCCAATTATTGGCACAACTTTAATTTAATGATGGGATTCTTAATGCTTTTTTTCTTCCACATTAGTTTTCAGTCTCTAAATTCCAAAACAAAAACACTAATTCCATATCCTATTACAATTGTTTAGTGTCTCCTTTTTATCCTAAGCTATTATTATTACTTATTTAGGTTTATTTGCTCCTGAAAGCTTCTTCAATCCACAAATTCCTATTTCAATGGTAAGTAATTAAAAAAAAAAATGTGTGAATGAGAAAAAATACCCGTTTCAAGGGCTTTTACTTCCCCTCAAAAATTGAAGGATTCGGACTCAAAAGTGGAAGATTCTCTTCTAGTTCTACACTTGTATGATCCTATAATAATGTATAATGTATAGTATTATATACTGTGATTCCATACCAATATTTACAGTATTCAGCTAGAAGAAATGAACCATAATAATTTCAAGTGAGTAGGTTCTGAGTTACATGACCTCAGCTAATCTCTCTGCCAAGGTTCTCCTTAACTTAATTCTCCTAATTTTACAAGATAATTCAGTGTTGCTGACATTAAAACAAATTGGAAAGTTCGCTTTTTACCTTCAGGTAAAAAGAACTTAAGGAGCATTTCCCCTTATGATTGAGTAGAGGTATATAGTATATAATAAATTACCAAAATGAACATAAAATTTAATGGCTATATCATAAACTCAAGAAAGTTAGTTAATTAGGATTAAAAGTTGATAAACATAGTAATATCAGCAATGATTTTAATATCTTCAGTGGTTTTTAAAATTCCTCCTATGGAATAAAAGTTTGACGATTTTATAAACCAATATTTTTCTGGCAGTATTGAAATAAGGTCTTGGATTTTTTGGTCATGTAAAAACAAAGCATACTTGTACAAACATATATTAAAAAAAAAGAGTAACTCTATTATTGGACTTTTCAAACAGCTCTTCCAGAATTTTAAATGGTTCACTAATAATATTACATAAGAATATACACATTTAAATAATGTAGAAATGTTATTTATCTATTTTTCTAACAAAAATCTATACCAAAAAGATTTTAATAGAGTGACTGAATATAATATACAACTTACCAACCTATGAAAGAAAAAAGTGTAGCCACTCCTGAGCAATCCTTACAGGGTTTCCTTCTTAGTTTTCATGCCTTGGCTAGATCTCTTAAAACCCTGAAATACTAGAAGTTAGTCCATTTTATGATAATATATTCTCAAACATTCAATGGGGCTATATTATATATTTTCTTAATACAAATCCTCAACAAGCATTAAAAACTTCCACTTCTAATTTTTCCAATAAAGTAGCAGTGAAGTAAAAACAAAAATTGCTTAGCTTGAGGTAGAAATATTTTAATAAATTATTTAATAAATCTAAAATTTTTACAAAAGTAGCATTCTTAACAGTTTTTAAATATGTAAAATAATTTTGTTCAAAAAAGTAGCATCTGAGTAAAAATAAAATTATAAAGGCAAAATTACCCTTAATGTTAAAAATCAAAATCAGAAAGTATGTTTTAACAAAATTTATTATCAGTTGTGGAGAGCAGTGACAGTGATTGGGAGACTTGTGTCTGAGATAGGGGTCCCTGATGACTTCCTGGCTGTGGCATGTATGGTACCTAGGAAAGTTTCTGTGCAAAGGTATAAGATGCCCAGTTGCTGTGGTGATGCCCTCCATGGGGAGGGTCTGTGCTAGAGTCTTATCAGCCTCAACCTTGCTCTCAGGCACACAGCTCCTGGGAATGAAGGAATTCTCCTGCTAAAACAACCACAATGTTTCACCAGATCTGCTGATCCTGTACCTGCCGGCATAATATAACTTTAAACAATGGATTTTCTTGAGAACTACTCAATGCTCTTAACATTGCACATTGTAACAGTAAAATGTAACTGAGGAATAAACTGCATAATGTTGCTAACTCTGTAACTTTCATGAATACAAAGACTAATGCTTGCATAGTCTTTAATGTGATTAATGAGACACATATAATAAAGATTGCTGGTGTAATTCTTTAGACCTGTTTCTCCATTAGAGAGCAGCATTCCACCCAATCCCAGCTGTTTTATCTTCAAGATCTGCATATGTGAGTCTTATTTCTTCCAATGTCCCATTGCCCCTTGACAGAACCTGCAAGTTTGGCCGTGCTGGTAGCAGCAATCTGTAATACCCAATCATTTAGAAGTTTCATATCTTTCAATTCTCTGTCCCTTCATGTTACTTTTATTTCCTACTGGTTACAAAGCATTATGCTAGGCATGAAAAGGACTTAAAATGTTAATAAGATTGTTTTCACTGTCTCTAAATGTCTTCTGAGGATATTTACAAGAAGATTACACACAAGTCTAGTCAGAGAAGTATCTTATGACTGTTTTAGCAATAGTGTACCAACATTTTTGATGCTTATTTCTAAAAGCTAATCTAATAATCGGTTAAGAATACAACTGGCTGCAAGTCCCAGAAAATCTATCAAACAACAATGTAAACAAGAGAAGTATTTATTTGTCTGTACAAGAAGTAATTCCAGGGCTGATGTAGCACTTAATGATTCTAACAAGGCTCCAGATTCTAATTTACTCTGCTAAAATCCTAGATTTTAAATTTGTAACTCAGACATTTCTTACACCTACCAAGAAAGAAAAAGGTAGAAATCAGAAAAACTGTGCTAGATAACCATATTCTCTGTCCAGAATTGAGTCACAAGACTATCTGAAGCCAAAATGAAAAGATAAGCTTTTCACTTTGCAGCTTCTATAGCAGAAGAGAACCTATAATAGAGAAATAAAGTGAGAAAAAAACTGCAGTAAACTCAGATCCCATAGAAAATCTACACATCTTGTGATCTGGTGATTATTGTTTTATTTTTCTAATTAAGCATAAATCGGAAAAAATATTGTTCATTAGGTTATAATAATAGGAATTATATAGTAGCATTTAAAATAGTAAATATTGATGTCTATCACATTCATTATCCAAAGTACATGTATGAAGACACAAATTGGTGTCAACAGAGACATGAAAAATTTTGCTATATATGAGTAATAAGAATTGTAATGCATTCTGCTGTCATTTATTTTTTAAAAAATCAATTAAAAATAGTAAATACTCGGAGATCTACTGGTGAATTGATGATCAACAAATACTATGAGATCAAACTAAAGGTCAAAATACATAATTTCATAGAAATATATATATCTTAAGCCAAAATATCCCAAAGCAAAAATTAAGTTTCATAGCTTCTAAAACTAATAAATGAAGGCCTTTAGGATAAGCATAAAATTAGATGCTCAGAAACAAGTGTATTATAATACTATGAACAAACAGTTACTTAAGATTAATTACAAAAATGTAAACAAGTGAGCATGGTTATATACAATTGATTTGAAGAATCTTTTCAATAAATCACCAATGCCCTAACCATTTCAAAATAAGAAAATGGTCAGTAAAAGATTCTGAAACAACAGCTGCATCCTAAAGAGTCTTACTTGAAGAGAGCATATATTTAATAACCCAGAATTTATATATTAATAATCACTTAAATTTTTTAATCCATAAATGTTGGTAATTCATAAATTTCCCAGAATAAAATTTCTATTCTCCCTCAGATATTATCAAACACTTTAAAAAGAGAGACTGCAGATTTGTTTGCGGAGGGTGGGGGGGCACTTAAAGTTTAATGTAATGATATTGAATCTCTCTACCTATATTTCAATGTCTAAAGGGAGGGAAAAAACATTTTTGAAAGCTTTTTAAAGCACTTTATTTATTTTTACTATCTTATCATGACTTAAAGATGGTAACTCAAACAAACCATGAAACTAATTATTATTTATTATACTTAGTATTAGATATATGCCATATTTATCATAAGTAGAATTAGTTATGTTGTTGCTTTTTAAAAATGAAGAGTTTTAGGTAGATCTGGATAAACTGAAAGGTCTCCAATTTTCCCTGTTTCTTGTGCCTTATTTATCCTTCTTTTCATATTGTAATATGAACGTGTTCTTAATGAATTAATTAGTTACAAATGAAAATCAATTTAGTAAAGCAGACTTGACTACTTCTGAATAAAAATGTTCTGAACTATCCTTCCAGCATAAAAGTCACATATAAAACATTGACATTTTATATTCTCTGTGCCATATTAGTCAGTTAAAATTGTAAGCAAGTGTTTTATAAATTACAAAATTTAATTACTAAAGCAATATTATCTATGATTCTATTTTCAAAATCAAGATAAATAAAATAATTTTAAGTGCATATAGTTCACTGATGGTTAAACTACTAAAATTAGCTCCCAAGTTTCTGTGTGATTCCATGGTTATTACATCTATAATGTGTTCTGTTTGTCACATTCTTGTATCTTAGTTCTGTTATGATTCCCCTCAGGCAAACCAGCTACTATGCAAAAGGAAAAAAAAAAGATTCAGTCTTACTGAAGTTGTAACCAAAATCTTATTATTAAAATAGCCTCTTCACTATCTTAAGATAATGTTTGGTGTGGGGCGGGGGAGGGAATGTCATTAGTATTCCATCTTGTAATAAGGTGAAGAGTATAGAAACTATCATGGAAAATTGATCTAAATACCCATCTGCCTATATGTCACTTGTAGATACTACACTGCAAGGGGGAGGTTTTAGGAACGTACAATATAGTTATCTCTAATTTTTTCTTGTTTGTTTGGTTGGTTCTCTATGGTGCTGAATGATGAAACAGTTAATGATATTCCTTTAAGTATAACTGCACTTCATACACTATATGTCTTCTTGGTATAATTAATAATATTTACAAAAAATGAAATTATAACAAAGTCCTATTTGGTACATCTGCCTATAAATTGTTTAACTTTATTACTTAAGTCCAAAATTGTGTTGTCCCTTTAATCCTCAACTTTTGAGTTGGTCTACAGCTAACAATTGTAAGAATATTGAAATCAAAATATTTTCAGAACATAAGTAATAAAATGTGCTCTAAGGTATATATTTGAAAGCTCATAATTTTAGCTGTGTAGAATACAACTTATGTAATTCCTAGATAATTTATTTTATTCTTAAAGAATTATTCCCACAACATTGTTATATTTTTATGTTATCGACATATCAAATATTTCCTATCAAAATTATAGAGCAAATTTACAGATGACTAGAAAAATATATAAAATAGTCTACCATTCTTATTATTAATATATTACACATATCAATAGAAAATTTTAACCACTTTAAATTAAGTTACGTGGGTCAAAAAAAAATCAAAAAGAAAACTGATGTTTAATTACATATTTGACTGAAACTAGGCATCTTTCATTTTCCCTGTTGATCTTCCATATTGTTTCATAAAAAAGAAAAGTTTAATGAATAATATGTTCTTCTCTAAGCTCCTTTCCTGTTATGTCTGAATACAAAAGTATATGTAGATAAATGTGACACAAAATAATTTATAATATAAAATTAAAATGAGAATTTTAAAATTAATTTTCAAAAAAAGTGCATGAATAACTAGGATAATGTTTACCTGAAGTTTACCTAAAGCTTTCACCAAAGACAATATAGATTAAAAATTAAAAATATATAGAACTACTTAAAACAAAAATAGTTAGATTGATAGATATTTAATATGCCTTATACCCATGAATTAATTAATTGCCTTATCCCATTGTGGATACTGGATTTAAAAAAATGTAGGATCCAAAGTATACTTTCAAATACAGAAGATCATGTGTATTTCAAACATTCACATTAAAAATATATGACTTACCTATTAAACCCCAAGCCTATTTCTTAGTATTCCTTAGCGACATTAAAAATAAATAAAATCCAGGTATAAGAAGAAAGTAATAGTCATGCAAAAAGAATAGGTAGCCACAAAAGATAAAACGATCAAAACTAGGATGTCTCTAGAGTATTCATCCTCAACCAAAAGCCAGAGCATTTGGTCTTTGGCATTCCTTGGGGAACTAAACAGGTACCTGGGAGCTACATTGGAAGGTGATCCTTCCTAAAGATAGTGTACTTAGCAGTCTCTGTAACAGGACTCCAAATAGAACACAAGCCAGAGGAAATCTACTGAGATGTCAATGACTTAGGGACATGGAGCAAAAATTTTGTTTAACAATTTAATATCAATAACAAGTATATGTTACATTTTAAAATTAAAAACCCATTCTAAATTTTTTTTTCTGAAAATGGGATAGATAGTACTTCATGTTTTGGTTCTACAAATAGAAGTTACAGATACGAATCTTGGACATTTTTCCATTTGTGCACTACATAGTCCTATGTAGTTGAATAACTACATTTAAACAGTAAGTTTAAATAAGAAATATTATTATATCTTATCTAGTACCCACAATGGGGTAAGACAACTAATTCATGGGTATAAGGTACATTAAATATCTATCTATATACATACATATATATATATTGTTTTAATTAGTTCTATACATTTTTAATATTAAATAAGGAATATTATCTCAAACTACGCAGAAAAATTTCTGGAGTGAAAGAAAAGTGAGTGAAAAAATTGCTAACACCTTATTAGATAAGATACTGGCAATTTTTCCAATATTAAAATATATTTTCCATTCAATAATTGTCTTTTCCTATATCCTTTCTCTTTAACAAAATTACATGTAACACTCATATTAAGATAATATATGGTTATCAACTCTAGAGTTGGAGTGAGTATTCCATTATTGTTGTATGTGGAGTGTCCATTGTTCCCGATAAACAGTGGTAATACAAATGTTAATATTTTGCCTGTAACAAATTGGAATGGATTATATATAGAAAGGTACGCAATGGACCATGCAATATCTCTTATCATTTCAGATTTACAGGAAAAAAAAATAGTAATTCTAAGACTGGAATTGGATGTCAAACTGATGCACTGAAATTTTAAAATGACTGAAAATTCTTAAGATTTACAAATTTCAAAATGCTCAAGTTCATCAGTCATTAATATGAAATATGAAATTCAAAGGCCCTCTCTGATTTTGTTTAAAGGGCTCTCATATCTTAAAGTCAGAGTAAAGACAAAGCTGAAAACCAGTCACAATTTAATTATAAGAGTGAAAGAACCAGATGAGAGTAAATTCTTACCCTAGCCAAATCTTCTATGCTAACATTAGAGTCTTACCAAGTCAGCAATAGGAATATGAGACTTATGCTGGAACTACCTGAAACCGTTCCCCCTTGAATCTTCTAAACCTATAGAAATGGAGCCTATTCCTGTTTGTGGTAAATGGAAGACCCCTTTTCAGTGAAAACTCTATAGAAGCTTCAAATGAAGTAGATGTGTTACAAGATTAAGAAAGACATCTAACCTCATGATCTATCTCCTCTTGTTAACCAATATCAGATTTTATCACAACCCAATTGAGAAACTACTGGACTTCCTAAGAATGAACAGATTGTAGCCCAAAACAGAACTTGGTTAAGAAATACCAGAAGGTATGTCCAACAATGGATCGTAAAGGTTTGAGATTAAAGAGAACAAATCATAAGGCTGGATAAGAGAATTTTTCAATCTGTGAGATAGAATTTATCATTCTAGTAAGTGCCATAGAAGATAGTATTAATGTGCAACTAGAATAGCTCCTGGAAACAAAAGCAAATAGCAATGGTCTACAATAAATAAAGTAGTGATACCATTACTGCCCCAGAAGATTGAAGAGAGAGTGATGAAAAGACATAGAGAAGTGTGTGTTGGAATGGTTTTGCTACATAAGACTGGAAAACACATTGGCCTATATTCCTTAGAATTCAGAGAACATACCATTGATCAAGATGGTACAGGTTTTTTGGTATTTTTTCCCCAAGACGGCAGAATAGAGGAGGTTGCTCACCTGGCTGCTCCATGGCATGAAACCAAGAAAGCAGACAGGTAACTTGTCCACAAGATGGGTAAACAAATAAAATGAGAAGTGCTTTACTAGAATTGAAAACTGGACATTTAAACCAGATCAGGGACTCAGAAAATTGGATATAATAAAAGAAGAAAGAAATCCCAACTGGCACTACCACTACCATGGTCAGGCCAGAAGCAACAGTCAGAGCAGTTCCTCTGTTAGCAAAGTGGAGGAATAGGGAATTAAAGGAACCCACATTTTTAGGAGACATAAGGCATGTCTGAGTATGGAGCATTTAGAGATCAAGGACATTGCTGACAAACCTGAAAGGCATCCTGCACAATATTCTTCAATGGGAAACAAGCTGCCATCTCTCCAGGCAGCATGAAAAAGACAAAGGAAGGAACCATTTTGCAGCTGCAGTGTGGGGGCTGGCAGGTGAAAGAGTCAACAAGTAGCAAACCCAAGTTTGGCCCAAAATACAGACCCAGGAAAACACACTCTGCACAACATAGAGTGTGCTTCAGTGAAAAAATTAAACATGAAGAGAGTTTACCAAAAGGGACAAATGGTTGTGGAAACCCATCCAGTTCTACCCCTCCCCATCCAATCCAGTTGCTTGTAGGACTGGCTGGGAGAGGTAAGTCTGGGCAGGAATTCTTTGAAGGGCAGAAGCAGGAGAGATTGTTTAGAGACTGATCCCAGGACCAGGAAGTGGAGTTCACAGGTAATACAGAAGACTAAGAATTGTCTCCCACATCACACAAGGGAACCCAGGGGAGATACCTGATGTGCAGGCTTCCACCATGGACCAGTAATTATTGGGCCTTAGAGGTACGCTGATTTAAAATCAATAATTTTTTTTTTATGGAAATGTCACAGTGAAACCCATTTATTTGTATTGCTGCAGTCCGGCTGCAGCAAAATAACCGGGGGGTGACGAACAACTTGTGTACATTGATACAGCAGGAGTAGGAGCCATTTATTGTAGGACAGGAGGGGTATTTATACATTCCACACAGCTTATCTAATTAACATAAACTAGATACAGCAGTAAACCAATAAGGAACCTCCACACTTAATGGCTCGCTGGCGTTACTTCACAAACCACTCCCTCTGGCAAAATGCCAGGCGCCATCCAGACTTGTTTACAGACCCTAACATGTACAATTAATAGGTGTTAATAATAAGATAATAAAGAGAAGTTCAGAGCCCAAGAAGTTATCTTTATCTAAGGTACTCTGTTGTTCCACATAAGGAGGGCTTAGGGACAGGTGAAGGATTCTGACTGAGGATAGGGAGAGGAACAAATCAGAGTGAAAGGAATGCCTGCACCACTTGGTCCATATTCCAGTGTTCCTCCTGGAGCCTCTCATCTGCTGACCCTCCATACATCTCCAGTCTTTGCTCTTCATATGACACCTCCTATAAAGCACTCTGTCTACACAGAAGGTTTAAATTTGCATTTGCTATTTGCATTCAGCGAAGATTCTAGAGCTCACCTAAGCCTAACCACTGCCTCCAAAAATTAGGCCTAAAGAATTACCTGTGACTCCAGCAATCAAGCTCCAGATGACCTCACCTAAAACTTCTGACAGGAGAATCTTGAAGTCCAAAAGAAAGAATTCTTTAACTTTCAACAAGAGATTTTTTCTTTTTTTTCCTTTTTTTCCTTTTCCCTGTTTAATTGTGACATTGATGGTACATGGAAATTTATACATATTCATATTTTTTCTCATTTCTAGCATTTTTGAAGCCAGTTATTTTTGATGAGTTTTTTGAGGACTACAATGTTTGATTAGTATATTTTATTTTTGTTTTATATATTTTAATATTTTAATTTTTAACAATTTTTAATTTATATATATGTTTTTACTCTTACTATTTTCCTTGATTTTCTCTGTCTCATCCACTAACAGCCCATCTCTATTGTTCTCTTTCACTCTTCAATTTTACTTTTATCTTCTCTTCTGCTCCCTCATAATCATCACATTCTATATCACTTCTGTTCTCTCCCTGTCCACCATTTGAAATTGTAAAGCCTTTTGCCCACTTGCTATTTTTATTGTAGGCAATAATTGATCATATCATTTATGATTATTGTGATAATTAACATTATAGGTGTCATAGTAGAAACTATTTAGTTTAATACTGTATATTCCTTGTATTGACCATTATTACTTGTCTCCCCCTGAACAGTGAAATACTGGAAACCTTCAGGGATACCATAACTCCACAAGGTAGAAATTATACTGCCTCAGATCCATGTACTTAAATGGGTAAAAAGTTAAAGGAAAAGCAAGGGAACAAACTGCCCCAAACAAACCAAGATACTTCAATAATAGAATCCACTGATACTACAGTGGAAGAAATGTCAGAGAAGGAGTTTAGAATGCACATAGTTAAACTGATCTGCAAAGTGAAGGATGGTATAAGGAGTGAAATCAGAGACAAAAATCACATGAAGTGAAAGACCATGTCAATAAAGAGCAAGACGTTCTAGGAAAAAAAAAAAAAAGGCAGAAATCCTTGAAATGAAAGAATCAATAAACCAAATTAAAAATTCAATTGAAAGCATCACCAACAGACTAGATAACTTGGTAGACAGAGTTTCAGGCAATAAAGACAAAATATCTAATCTTGAAAACAAAGTTGACCACTGAGAAAAGTTGTGAGGAGACCATGAACAGGACTTGCAAGAAATATAGGATAACGTGAAAAGACCAATTTTAAGATTTATTGGGATAGAAGGGGCTCAGAGATACAAACAAAAGGAATACAAAATATTTTTAATAAAATAATATCAGAAAATTTCCCAAACCTAAAGAATGAAATGGAAAATCAAATACAGGAGGCTTATAGGACCCCAAATATACAAAATTACAACAGACCCATACCAAGTCACATTGTTATGAAACTGCCTAACATACAGAATAAGAATAAAATTTTAAAGGTTGCCATTTAGAGTGAAACCAAACCAGATCTCAACTGAACTCTCAATCCAGACCCTCAAAGATAGGAAGTCTTGGAATAATAAATATATACCACAATCTGAAAGAAAATGGATGCCAGCCAAGAATACTATACCCAGAAAAGTTAAGCTTCAGAATTGATGATGAAATAAAAAGTTAAAAGAATTCACAACTAGAAAGCCTGTACTACAAAACATTCTCGATAAGATATTTCATGAAGAAGAAATAAAAAAATGAAAGTAATAAAAATAAAAGAAATGAAAAATAAAAATAAAAGCAAAGGAAGGAACTACATTAAAAGAATCAATGTAGAAGCTAATTCAAGTTAAAAACCAGAAATAAATCAAAGTGACAAGGAATAAAAATCATGTCCCAATAATAACATTGAACATAAATAGCCTAAACTCATCAATCAAAATACATATACTGGCAGACTGGATTAAAGAACAAGACCCAACAATATGTTGTCTCCAAGAGACTTGCCTCCTAAGCAAATACATCCACAGACTGCAGGTAAAAGAATGGGAGAAAAAAAAAATCTCATTGACATGGTCCACATAAGCAAGCAGGGGTTTCTGTCCTCATATCAGATAAAGAGGACTTCAAGAAAAGTTAATCAGAAGACACAAAAAAGGACATTTAATACCCCTTGAAGGAATTATACATAAACAAGAGTAAATATTTATTCCCCAAATAATGGAGCATCTACACACATCAAACAAACCCCTCTCAATTTCAAGAAGCAAATAGACCACAGCACAATAATACCAGGTGACTTTGACACACCTCTCTCAGCACTAGAAAGATCCTCCAAACAAAAATTAAATAAAGAAGCTATAGAAATAAAAAAATTTAATTACTTGTTTATACTCACCAACCATATATAGAATATTTCATCCATCAATGACAAAATATACTTTCTTCTCAGAAGCATATGGTTCCTTCTCTAAAATAGACCATTGTAGACCACAAAGCAACTCTTAGCAAATACAAAAAAAAAAAGAGAGAGAGAGAGAAAAGGCATTTCATCCTATCAGATCATAATGGAATGAAATTAGAAATCAATGATGAAATAAAAAATAGAAGCTATTCTAACACCTGGAAACTAAATAATACACTATTGAGTGATGAATGGATAGCAGAAGAAATCAGGGATGAAATAAAAAAAATACTTAGAGATAAATGAGAACACTGATACAATATATCAAAATCTCTGGTACACTCTGAAAGCAGTGCTAAGAAGTAAGTTCAATGCATTGAGCTCATTCCTTAAAAGAATAGAAAGTCAACAAATAAATAATCTAACATTACATCTCAAAGCCTTAAAAAATGATCAAATCAACACCAAAAGCAGTAGAGGAGAGGAAATAATAAAAATTGGAGCTGAAATCAATGTAAATGAAACAAAAGAAACAATCCAAAACAATTGATAAAATAAAAAGTTGGTTCTTTGAAAATAACCAATAGAATTAATAAACCCTTAGCCAAGCTAACAAAGAGAAAGACAGAGAAAACACAAATTACTAAAATTCTCAATAAAAAAAGGAAAGATTGCAATGGACACTACTGAAATGCAGACGATAATCATAACATATTTTGAAAATTTATACTATAATAAAATAGAAAATCTTAAAGACATTGACAAATTTCGAGAGACATATGATCTACTCAACTTGAATCAGGAGGACATAGAATATTTAAACAGATTGATTTCAAGCAATGAAATTGAAGATGCCATCAAAGACTATCAAGAAAGAAAAGCCCAGGACCATTTGGATTCACTGCTGAGTTCTACCAGACCTTGAAAGAAGAAAAACAGTAATCCTCCTCAAATTACTCTATGAAATAGAAAATGAGGAAACCCTTCCAAACTTATTCTATGAAACTAATATGACCCTGCTACTAAAATGAGACAAGACATCAAGGAAAGAAAACTTCAGACCAATATCCCTGATAAACATAGATACAAAAATTCTCAACAAAATTCTGGCAAATTAAAAAACTAAAACATATTAAAAAGATAGTGCACCACAATTAAGTGGGATTCATCCCAAGGATGCAAGGTTTGTTCAACATATGGAAATCAATACTTATTTCATCACATCAATAGACTTAAGAATCATACAATTATCTCAATAGATACAGAAAAAGCATTTGACAAAATATAGTATCCATTCATGTTCAAAATACTAGAAAAACTAGGGACAGTAGAAACATACCTCAACATTATAAACCCATTTTATTCTAAACCCAAGACCAACATCATTCTAAATGGAGAAAAATTGAAAGCATTCCCTCTAAAAACTGGAAGAAGACAAGGATCATCTCTTTCAACACTTCTATTCAACATAGTCCTAGAAACAATAGCCAAAACAATTACACAGAAGAAACAAATTTAAGGAATACAAATAGGAAAAGAAGAACTCAAACTATCCACACTTGCTGACAATATGATTCTATATTTAAAAGACCCAAACACTCCACCAGAAAATTTCTTGAACTCATAAACAAATTCAGCAATGTAGCAGGATATAAAATTAATTCCCATAAATCAATTGCATTCCTATACATCAGTGATGAATCAACAGAAAGAGAAATCTGGAAAACTATTCCATTCACAATAGCCTCAAAGAAAATAAAATATTTGGGAATCAATCTAACAAAAGAGGTGAAGGACCTCTACAATGAAAACTACAAAACACTATAAAAAGAAACTGAAGAAGACCTTAGAAGATGGAAAGATCTCCCATGTTCTTGGATAGACAATTAATATTGTCAAAATGGCCATACTACCAAAAGCACTATTCAGATTCAATGTAATTCCTACTAAGGTTCCAATGATGTTCTTCATAGAAATAGAAAAAGCAGTCATGAAATTCACTTGGAAAAATAAGAGACCCAGAATAGCCAAAGAAATCCTTAGCAAGAAAAGCAAAGCAGCAAGCATCACAATACCAGACCTTAAATTATACTACAAAGTTATACTAACAAAAACAGCATAGTATTGGCACCAAAACAGATATAAAGACCAATGATACTACATAGAAGACACAGAGACAAACCCACATAAATACAGTTATCTCATATTAGACAAAGGCACCATAAACATACATTGGAGAAAAGAGCCTCTTCAACAAATGGTACTGAAAAACTGGAAATCCATATGTAATAAAATGAAATTAGACCACTGTATCTCACTCCACACAAAACTCAACTCAAAATAGATCAAGGACCTAGGCATTATGGAGATTCCTCAGAAAACGGAATAGAACCACCAGACACTCTGTGCCTACAAGAAGAAAAGTAGGCCCAAATTTCCATCATGTTAGCTTAGGAACCAAATTCCTCAACAAGACTCCTACAGCATAAGAAGTAAAATCAAGAATCAATAAATGGGATTTTATTAAACTACAAAGCTTCTTCAAAATCAAGAGTGTGATAAGAGAGCCTACAGAAAGGGAGAAAATATTTGCCAACTACACCTCAGAGCATTAATCTCCAGAATATATAAAAATTCAAAAATCTTAACATCAAAATAATAATAATAATAATAACAACAACAACTCGGTCAATAAATGGGCAAAGGAACTGAACAGACACTTCATAGGAGAATGGCCAACAAGTATATGAAAAAACATTCAACATCTCTAGCAATTAGAGAAATGCACATTAAAACTACTCTGAGATTTCATCTCACTCCAGTCAGAATGGCAATTATCATGTATACAAGTAACAATAAACGTTGAGGATGTGATGAAAAAAGTACACTCATGAATTGCTGGTGTGACTGCAAACTGATGCATCCACTCCAAAAAGCAATATGGAGATTCCTCAGAAAACGGAATAGAAACACCATTTGACCCAGTTATCCCACTCCTCACCATATACCCAAAAAACTTAAAATCAGCATAGTATAGTGCTGCAGCCACATCAATGTTCACAACACCTCAATTCACAATAGCAAAGCTAAGGAACAAACCTAGGTGCCCTGCAACAGATGAATGGATAACGAAAATGTGGTATACATACACAATAGAATATTACTCAGCCATAAAGAAGAATGGAATTATAGCATTTGCTGGTGAATGTATGGAACTGGAAAATATCATGCTAAGTGAAATAAGCCAATCCCCAAAAAAACAAAGGGATGAGGAGTGGAGATTCACCAGATTATACAGGGGGGCGTGGGGAAAGGGAGAAAGGATAGGAATGGGAAAGACAGTAGAATGAATGGGACATAACTTTCCTATATTCATATATGAATATACAGCCAGTGTAACTCCATATCATGTACAACCACAAGAATGGGAAGTTAGATTCCATATAAGTATGATATGTCAAAATACATTCTCTTGTGGTGTATAACTAAAAAGAAAAAAAATAATAAAACTGAAAAAATCATGTACTTTCCAGAACAATAACAACACAAAAAGATGGTAGAAATATACTGACAAGGGGGACATGAGCATAACTGAGAAGCTAATGGTGGGCCAGACTCTGTAGGTCCAGTCTAAGGGTAGGAGATATTATAAGAAAACTGAACTCCCCCTAGAATCTCTAATGTCAGTTGAGATAACAGGATAACAGAGGCTAGGTGGAAGTACTTAAAACTGTGAAAACCAAGATGAAAATAATCAGGGCAGCAAAGCTGTAATAGCAGGGAATCCTGACTCATAGGTATGTGAGGAAATGAGTAAAAGAGCACAGAGCATAATAATTCTAGAGCAAGAGATAGATAGATAGATAGATAGATAGATAGATAGATAGATAGATAAGATAGATAGATAGATACATACATACATACATACATACATTTAAAAGAAATGAACACAAGACTGAAGTCAGCCACTTCGAGGAAAAATCACAACTTCATGCCCAGTTGTACAGACTTGAACCATCTAAAGGATATATTAGATACCCAAGGTGGGGGAAAAAACATTGTACAATACAACAGCAAGTTAATATATTTCTGAATCTCCCAGTCCTTCCCAAAAGAGTTAAAGCTTTTTACTCAAGTAAGCAAATACTGAAGAAATGGGAACATCCCAGACTTTTTTGAGGACACAAATATCCAGAGCCCTAAAGCACCATCACACCCAACATCTTACAGTGTCAATTGGAATAGAGGCATACAAAGACAGATAATAAATGAAGTCCCAGCTCATATCTATCTCATACTGGACCTACCCAGGGATCATTTCCCTGATCCTCAAATGTATAATTGGTAACACTGTTGTTGTGTTTTTTAACTTGAAGAATACTCCCACCACTGTGAGAAAGGAAAACCAATTTGCATCTTAAGAGAAATGGCAGAAATTAGTGCAACCCTCAAAGCTTTAAATAGTGCCTATAATATTCCCATTTAATTCACCAGTCTGGCCCTTGCAAATCCCAATGATTCCTGGCAGAAGATGAGGTACTATTATAAATTTAACCAAAGTGTGTTGTGTTTTTATTGATTTAGTGAACGTATTCTATTCTCATTAGAAAGGGTAATTACAACCAATTTACATTCAGATAGGTCAAATAACTATGGGTTCTTGAACTTGCCCCAAGGATATGTTAATTCCCCTGCCCTCTAATGGTAAGAAGGAATTGTCCTAGCTTACAAAGAACATCACATTAACCCATTATATTGATAACAGTATGATAACTAGACCACAACCAAAATCCAAGGTTGTGAAGTTTATCTTCACTTCCTAGAAAGTGAAGATAAACCTCAAAAAGTTTAAGATTTTATGGTTTTTGTCGTATAAAAACATGTCAGAAGATGTCCTCCAACACAAAAGAATGTTTATTATACTTGTGCCTTTAAATACTAAGAAAAAAAAAGTCTAAAATTTGTGGAGATACTATTTTTTTTATTATTGGTTGTTCAAAACATTACAAAGCTCTTGACATATCATATTTCATACATTTGATTCAAGTGGGTTATGAACTCCCATTTTTACCCCGTATACAGACCGATGTGATTCTGCAATTTGTGGGGATACTATTGGTTTTGAAAGTAACATTCTGTACTTCAGAATACTACTCCAACCTGTTTGAGAAGAGAAGAAAAAGCTGCTTATTTTGAGTAGAGCCCAGCAGCGGGTGGGGGATCTATAATGGGTTCAATTCCATATAACCTATGGTACCAGAGATATCTGTGGTAAAACTACTACAGAGACACACAGGATTCTAGAACACAACATGATGTAAAAGCAGGAAACCATTCAAAAAACTGCTGCTGTCATGTTGTCCAGATAGAAATGGGGCACCTCACTGTCAGCCATCAACTGACCATGCATCAAGAAGTATCCATAATAAAGCCCATCAAATTCTAAAACCAGACATACTCAGTACCATTGCATAATAAAATGGAAATCATTAATCTGGGTCAAGTTGAGCAGGTCCAGAGGGCAAAAAGAATCTATCCAAACAGATGGTTCAGACAACTAAATCACTTTAGTTGACTCATTGTCTCCTATAAAGTTCATAATCACCTACAACTAAGGGAAGAAAGAAAAAGACATTTAAGTACTTGATTTGATCAAATCCCCCCTTTTACTCTCACTAAAAATGAAACCATACCTGGGGCCAAGGGTAGCCTCAAGGTAGTTAAAAGCAGGAAAACAATTATCAAACATCTTTACAAAGGCTACATTTAATCCCAAGACCCTAATTGCTCTTTCTTACATTTTTGATGTTTTAGTTGGAAGTCCACACATTCTGATCCATAGCATCTATTTACTCTTCTTTCATTATGATTCCCTGTGACCACCCTTATTTCACTAATATCAACAAGCTAGCATGACAGTGCCTACCATAGTAAAAGGTCTGACTTAGGAATAGAGAGGAAACACCATTGAAAAGGAAATTAGGGTTCACATAAAGAAAATAAGCAAATTATTACAACCAAGAAAATATCCAAGATCCAGTTAGGAATCATAAGAAGCAAATCTGGCAAACAGTAGAGCAATCAAGATTATAGAACAAGAGAAGTGTTAGGAAAGGTAACTGATACAAAACCTTTAAAATGTGTCCTTACATATCCCTGTAAACAAGAGCAAACTAGGAATGTATGAAATCAACAGTGTCATACACATAAGAAATAATAGGTTTATGGGACCTATTAAGCTAAACAAAAACAAAACTGAATACAAAGACCTCATGCCTAGAAATAAGCCACTGAATGTGGGGTCTATCCTACCAATTGCCAAATTTTATTTTAAAAGTCAAATATGTATACTGAGTCTTTGGCAAAAAAGTGAAAGAATTACTAAGTAAGAGAAATATGTAAGAAAAGGGGGGGACAAAGAACCGATATAATTTTAGTCAATGAAAGAGGAAAAAAGTGACTAAAGAATAATCTCCTCCCCTCCTCCCCTCCCCTTCCTCTTTCTTTCCTTAACCAAAAAGCACTGGAAAATGTCCAAATAAAACAAAGTATATTGGTAAATTTATAATTTTTGAGAAAAATATAAATTTATAAAAACTAAAAAGAAAAATTACTTTAAAAGTGGCTTTATCAGGCTGGGGATATAGCTCAGTTGGTACAGTGCTTGCCTCACATGCATAAGGCCTTGGATTCAATCCCCATCACACAAAAAATAAATAAAGTGGCTTTATCAACAATAAGTGTTGGAGAGAATGTTGGGGGGAGTTTCACTTATACTTTGCTGGTGGGACTGCAAATTGGTGCAACCACTATCAAAAGCAGTTTGGAGATTTCTCAGAAAACTTGAAATGGAACCACCATTTTACCCAGTTATCCCACTCCTTGGTCTAAAGGACTTAAAATCAGCATACTATAGGGATGCAGCCACATCAATGTTTATAGCAGCTCAATTTACAATATTTAAGCTTTGGAACCAAACTAAATGCACTTCAACAGATGAATGGATAAAGAAAACATGGTATATATACACAATGAAATATTACTCAGCCTTAAAGAAGAATGAAATTATAGCATTTGCAGGTAAATGGATAGAGCTGGAGAATATCATGCTAAGTTAAATAAGCCAAACTCAAAAAAACAAAGGCAGAATATTTTATCTGATAAGCAGATTCTAATCCATTATGGGGGGCAGGAGGGAGAATGAAGGAACTTTAGATTGTGCAGAGGGAAGTGTGGGGAAGGAAGAGGGTGTGGGGTTGAAAGGATGGCAGAATGAGACGGACATTATTACCCTATATATATGTATGATTATACTACTGGTATGACTCTGCACCATGTTCAGCCAGAAGAAGAAGTTGTGCTTCATTTGTGTGCAATTTGTCAAAATGTATTCTAGTGTCATGTATAACTAATTAGAACAAATTTTAAAAAAAAAAGAATCACAGGGTGGGAAAATATGATGACTATAAGAGCCAAGGTCATTGATGAAAGAAGAGAAGTGAGTTTGAAATAATTTACACACTTTTTGAAACAGGAGGGTATAAAAACTAATTTACGTTTGATAGAGAATCATAGTCATCAGGAATATGTGCACACAGTAGAAAGACCAAGTAAAAAGATGGTCATCTGTCAGCTGAAGAGTGAAGAAATCATACCTGCTAACACCTTTTTCCTAGACTTCTGACTTCCAGAACTGTGAAACTTAAGCTATTGTTTAGGCCCCCTAGTTTAAGGTACTTTGTTTTGACAGCTTAACAAATTTAATATATGCACATAGATTTTAAAATATTTGAAAAATTTACATAGTAATCATTAAAATTAAAAGTTGCATAACATAGAAGCAATCAATGACAATGATGAAAAACAATTTGAGGTGTTTATGATTGGTATGTAATTAGCTTCAATACTTGAAAAAGAAATTTGGCAATAAGAGGAATTTTAGAAAACTTGACATATTCTGACCTGATAATTAGATATGAAATAATCTTTCAGGGTGAAATCTTGAGCAGAAGAAAGGGTAGAATTAATGATAATCAATAATATTGATTAAATTATTATTGATTATTGTGTTGATAGTTAATATAATGATTATTATTGGTTATTATTAGTGTTTTCTATTTGCCATGCCATGTCCTAAATATGTCATGTATTTTAACTCATTTAATGGTCATAAAATTCATTGCCACATCATTTACTTCTTAGATATTTAAAAATCATAAAACCTAAAGTATTTGCTATTGATATTTTGGTATAGTTACTTCAATTTTTTTCTGTCATTTGTCCTATTTATAAAAGAAAAGCAAAAAACACATCTATATTATTTTCACTTAATGTGGATGAAGAAAGTAAAAAACTATTATTCTAATATCAAATCATAGAAGTATAATGAAAGTTAATAGAAATTAAGATTTTGTTTTAAATGCAAGAATTTATGAACTCACACAAAATGAGGTTAAGCTCTTAAATGCCTTAATCTCATACATATTTGGTTATGTTTTTGTTTATTTTTCATTTTAATTATAGTTGTACTAGAAGCAGTGTTAGTACTAGATAAGTATAAAACATAAAGCTATTTCTTAATGTCAACCCTCAAATGTCTACAGATGTGCAATCAAGTATAAACACAAACAGGATTCAAACAAATTTGGTAGAAGCAGTTTGAGAATTTTAAGCAGATGCTAAGAAACTTCTCAAACATCAAAACCATCTGTAGGATTTTATAGAGAAAATGTCTAGCTGATTGGGTTAACAAGGCTCCCCTGCCTTTCTGTAGCTAGAGGCAAATTAGAAGAGAACAATCAGTCTGTGAAGATTGAAAATATTACTATGATTCACTTGCTTGAATCTTGTTGCTGATAATGAAGATTTGCAACAAGAAAGTTGGCATATCTGATATTTTCAATGTTTAACAATAAAGATCCAAAGAAAAGAGATAATTCATAAAGTAACATTATAAATGAGACAGAAAAAAGAATGAAAACTTCAGATCAAGTAAAACAAAGACAACAATTTCAACTGAATGAATTTTAGAGACTTATTTATTACATCTGGGAGATAAGAGTAAGAAAGGAATTAATTTCTTACTAGAGATGTAGGTAGATGAGAAAAGAAACTGTGATAATTAATTAATCGGAAATAAATGAATAATACTGTTCTGAAACAACAGCATTAAGGACCTAGATGAACTCAGAAAACCTAATTGTAACAGGTGTGACAGGTTTTCTGTGGTAACATTTAACAATCTGGAGACTTTATCCATGACAAAGCTAAACTGTGTTAAGGTCTGCTCTAAAAACTATTACTTCTATTCATGCCCATTCTAAAGCTCTTCATTCACTGATATGTGAAAGTTTTATGCACTGTCTTGGCATTCAAAAAAAGAAAACAAAGTAAACTTCTGGAACAAGCAAACTCATTTAAGGTTCATTTATCCTATAATTATGTTATTGTATATTTCATAGCAGTAGCTCTGTTTTAAATTGTTCAACTTTATTGTAAAGGTTTTTCTCCTGAACTATTTCATTCCCGTAGTACACGTGAGTAATCAATGGCTAAAAAACTAGTTGGAAAACTCTTTGGTATTAGATTCTAGTTAAATATATGAATGGAATATAGACAAGAAAAAAACCTCTGGATATGTGCCATTGGAGGAATACATAAGAATTTTCATAGCTGGACTTTCACAATAGCAAAACTCAGGGCTGGGGATATAGCTCAGTTAGTAGAGTGCTGGCCTTGCATGCACAATAGCAAAACTCAACAGAAGATTAGATTAAAAACTGATACTGTGACACTATGAAATATTATCTCACAGTCAAATGATAAGAACTACCACAACCCATAACAATATAAATGCAGTGCAAAATTAAGTGGTAAAAAGATAATAATGCCTACTAATGCTTTTTAGGAATGTATGTATAAGAAATCTATATTTTTAAAAAGGGATTAGGACTTTAGGGCTCAAGATTATGATTGTCACAAACTGGAGAGTTGAGGGAAAAGGATGAGTTAAACAAATAGTTAAAAGTAAATTATTGCCTAGGTTCTAAGTCTTGTTTGCCATAGTAGATTCACATGTTTATTACATTATTAAAAAATAATTATGGGGCTGGGGATATGGCTCAAGTGGTAGCGCGCTCGCCTGTCAAGCGTGCGGCCCAGGTTCGATCCTCAGCACCACATACAAAGATGTTGTGTCCACTGAAAACTAAAAAATAAATATTAAAATTCTCTCTCTCTCTCTCTCTCTCTCTCTCTCTCTCTCTCTCAAAAAAATAATTAATAGGTTTCTGAGTAGATAATATTAGGTTTACCTTCTAGTCAATATTAGGTTTGCCTAATATCGATAATATTAGGTTTGCCTTCTTGATAATATTAGGTTTGCCTTCTTGATAATATTAGGTTTTCCTTCTATAAAACTAGGCAGGATATATGACACAATCACTTATGGCATTGGACAAAACAAGCAACTTTCACACAGAGCTTTCTGTCTGGAAACAGTATTACTATTTGTAGCATAAAGAAGTGGAGCTTAAGCAGAGAGCATCGACTCTCTTACTGAGCATAAGAATCAGTCTGCTGTTAAAACCAGAGGTTAGAATTCAGGCTTGCCAAGGCAGTTAGAATTTGTAATGCAGGATTCTAGACAGAAGAGAGCCAAGAGAATAAGCTCCAAAAGTTAAGCATGGATGTTTTTCCTCAGCTTCCTGCCTAAATCCTAAACAGTATATATGCAAGCTATCTAGAATCTGATAAATTGCACATGCTGAGGGTTAAAATGTGGAGAGAAATTTCAGAATTTCCTAGTACTACAAACTCTCTGATCAGGCAAGCTTGAAGGGATATTTGTGAAAATTCCTGAGCATTCAGTTGAGTCCCCACAATGAACATGCATTAATATTTCAAGAAAAAAAAAAGCTTAAAAACTACACACTAGAAATAAGGGCAATGCCCTGTGATCAAGGCGGGGGTGGGGGAATTCTGTCTAAAGAGTAAAACAAGCTTTGGGAGATTCAAGGTGATCCTCCTTCATTGGAATTGCCTGACATAATTTTAAAAATCAGCATCCTTTAAATGAAACACAATGTAGAATCTGTACAACGTTATCATTAACAATATTCAGCCTACAATGAAATGCTACAATGCATATAGACAAGGAAATGAATTAATAATCATGAGAACAAAAAATCAATAGAAATAGTCCTAAAAATGAATAAGATGTTGTAATTAGCAGAAAAAGACTTTAAAATAACTACAATTAATATATAAAATGATCTAGTGGGAAGGTGGTTATAGTAGAGAAATGGAGAAATTTCAGATCAACGGGCACTTAAATAAAAACACATGACAATTCTAGAACTGAAATATACAATAAATAAGCACAAAACACATTGCACATGATTAATAGTGGGATGGAAGAAAATCAGAGGTATCCTCTTCTACATATTCTGCTTGTGCAAAATGTAGATAACTTTTGAAAAGTAAAATAGAATGGTAGACATTCTGACATTTCTAGATAATAGAAACATGGCTAAGTATGGAAGGTTGATAACTATGTTCTCACTCACATAATAAAGAAAACAACCAAAGCAACCTAATAGTCTAGTTCTGTTGAGAACAGTATATAAAGTATCTAATTTTAAATGCAGGAAATCTTACCCCTTTTCTTCAACTTCACTTTTTGCTATACAAAAAGGGCCAACAATTCTATTCTACATCACAATTCTCATGACTTTTGCTTATATTTATTAGTTTAAATCTCTATGCATTACAGACCATCATACATATTACATAATAAGCAATATGTACACATCTCTGGAATTAATAAAGACAAATTCTTTAAAATTATACTCTCCAAATCTCATCCAAGTCTAAATAGCATATAATAGTGTGAGGGACAAGTTTTAAAACCAGAAATTTGATTAAAAATATACTCAATTCTCTGTAAGATTCTAATCAAAACAAACAATAATTGAATAGCTTTCAAATAAGCTGCCCTGTTTTTATTAACATTAATATGTAAAAACAAACCTTGCTAATATTAAATTCACTACTTAAGGTAGACTAGACTTAACAAAAATATTAGTATAGAAATCTATGTTTAAATATCAATGTAAATAATTTTGACTGGATGAAAACACAGTAAAATTTTTCAATTATATGCAGTAGGACAGAAAACTAACACATTTGTATTATCTAATAAACTAACCATCTTTGCATTAACCAACATGAAAAGATAAGTAGAAATTTAAATCCTCAGAGGTATATTCTGGTGAAGAATTCTACATATTTGGACTGTAGTATCATGCTTTTCATTGAAACTGGTCATCTACATATTTATTTGAACACCAATAGCAAACAATATAAGCACTTCCTCACTGCTTGTGCTCCATGGGAAATATGGTAATATTCCTTAAGGCACACATTGCTTTAGTGGTATTTTTATCATCAGATTTACATTTTGTATAAATAATTTTATAACAGTTTAATTAAGGAAGTACAGTGCCCTATTTTATGATCATCATATTTTATTTCAAAATTACAAAATAACTCAAAAGGACCCAAAAAAGAAATATATTGCAAAAACACATGTGTTCTTGAAAACTTTATTAATTTAAAAGACTGGCCATTATTAAAAATAACTACCAAATTTTCAAGCACAAACTTTTAATCTCTTTTACTGGGATTGACATCACTAAAGGATCAGCTACAAAGTAGAATTTCATCTTTACAGTACTCATTTTCATCACAGATGTCATCAAATTTCCTTTAAAATTTCCATGTGAAAAAATATCTTTGAAATGGATGCCCTCAAAATTGCAGGTGAAGAAGAAACATGATGGCATTTGTTTCTTTATTTTATCTGTTTACACTTTTTTATTCATACTTAGGTTAATCATATCAATTTTGTGTTTTATGTGAAGAAAGCCTCCACACATCTTGCTTATATTTTATCATTAGCAATAGTCACACTAGAATATAGATAAAGTAGAGAAGTAAAAAAAAGAAATGTTTAAATTACATATTCTCTATATTTTCTGATGATATTTTGATAATTGGATAAGGATGTAAGGTTCCCAAGCAACCTCTGAACAATGGGCTATGAAGTGATACTTGGGAAAGCACAATAAATTACAAAGAATAAAGTTAATAAATTATAAAGAATAAAGTTACAGGCTTAGTGTTTAACAAATACAATTCAAACTACAAAAGAAGAGATTCCTACTTTAGTATTTGCCAAGCAGCTCCTTTGAAGTTAGCTTTCTCACAGATAATACATATAAATCTGGACAAAATATGAACAACTATTTGAAGACCCTAGAGAGAAACAAAAAAAAAAGAAAGAAAGAAAGATACTGGGAAGTAGTTGACTCATGAAAGAAGATGAAAATGGATGAGTATCCTTCTTTTGTGGGGAGGGTGGGGGGGTGAAAAGGTTACCAGGGATTGAACGCAGGGATACTCAACCACTGAGCCACATCCCCAGCTCTTTTTTATATTTTATTTAGAGGCAGGGTCTCACTGTGTTGCTTAAGGCCTCACTAACTTGCTGTGGCTGGATTTAAACTCGCAATCCTCCTACTGCCACCTCCCAAGCCACTGGGCTTACAGGCATGTGCCACCACACCCAGGGGAGTTTCCAATTTTTATGATTTTTTTAACCAAATCCAGTCAATGCCTAGAGGCTAACTATGTTAAAAAATTTGAGACATACTAGTTTGAAAAAGAAGCAAATATAGAGGGTTAAAAGAGGGAAATGATAATAAAGAAAAAAGTTACAGAAAAGAAAAATAAAATTGTGTGTATAATAAACACTGCCAAAATATCATGAATCCATAGAAGGACTTCAAGAAGGACAGATAACATTAAAATAATAACATTTCAGCTGCAGTCACCGCAAGGGAAAGTTTGTAGCTAAAACTTCCTGTTTTAAAAAAAATTCAGGGGGCTGGGGATGTGGCTCAAGTGGTAGCGCGCTTGCCTGGCATGCATCTGGCCCGGGTTCGATCCTCAGCACCACATACAAACAAAGATGTTGTGTCCGCCAAAAACTAAAAAATAAATATTCATTCTCTCTCTCTCTCTCTCTCTCTCTCTCTCTCTCTCTCTCTCTCTCTAAAAAAAAAAAAAAAAAATCAGGACAGGGAGCTGGAGGGAAACTCAGGAGAACAATACCTGCCTTGCCTGCACAAATTCCTGGGTTCAATATTAATATTCAGAGTATATAAAGAACTCAAAAAACTTAACACAAAAAAATAGTGATAACCCAATCAAAAAGTGGGCAAAAGAACTAAACAGATACTTCTCAAAAGAAGAAATATGAATGCCCAACAAATATATGAAAAAATGTTCAACATCCCTAGTAATCAAAACCACACTGAAATTTCATCTCACTTCAGTTAGAATGGGAATTATCAAGAATATAAATAATAATAAATTCTGGTGATGATGTAGAAGGAAAGGTATAATCATATATTATTGGTGGGAATATAAATTTGTACAATCAAGTTTGAAAAGCAGTATGGAGATTCCTCAAAAGTCTAGGAATATAATCAGCTATCCAACACTTTGGTATTTATCCAAAAGAACTAAAATCAGCATGCTATAGTGATATAGGCACATCGGTGTTTACAGCAGCGCAATTTACAACAGCCAAGTTATGGAACCAGTCCAGGTGCCTGCCAATAGATGAATGGATACAGAAAATGTGATATATATATATATATATAGATAGATAGATAGATAGATAGATAGATAGATAGATAGATAGATATAGATATATATATAGATATATATACACACCAAATGGAGTTTTACTTAGAATGAAATTATGGCATTTGCTGGTAAATGGATAAAAATGAAGAACATCATGCTAAGTGAAATAAGCCACACTTAGAAAGTCAAGGATCAAATGTTTTCTCTCATATGTGGAAGCTAGGACAAAGTAAGAAAAAGTGGGGGTGGGCAGATCCCAGGAAAATAGAGATTAGTAGAGTAAGAGGATTAAGGAGGAGGGAGGAGGGACAGGAAAAAAAGAGGAAATCTGGAATGAAATTGACAAAATTATGATATGTACATACATGAATATAACACAGTGAATTCCACCTTTATACACCCCTACAAAACACCAATTAAAAAATGAATAGAAGGAAGATCTTAATAAGTGAATAGAAGGAAGATCAGTAGGGAAGAGGAAGGAAAACAGGAAGAAGGAGAAGGAAAGAGGAAGCACTGGAGACTAAAATAGAGTAAATTATATTCCATACATGTATGATTGTGTCCAAATAAACCCACTATTATATATAACCATAATGCACTGATAAAACACTTTAATAGACAAAAATATAAATTGCAGCAGGCCTAGGCAAAATAAATACAATAAAGACTACATATAAGCACATCATAATAAAACAGCTACAAAGAAAGGAGAAATATTTGAAATCAACAAGAGAAAATACATTATACAAAAGAACAATGATTTAAAGAGTCATTAACATGTCTTGATGAACTACTTTCTTCTCATTAGAAACAATGACGGTCACTTTAAATTGTAGAAATTTGATTTTTTTTTAAAAGTCTTTCAACACAGAATTCTATATCCAGCAAAACTATTCACAAAGTTAAGAGTAAATGTAAAAGTGAATATCTGCACTTAAAGAAATACTAAAGGAAGCTCTCCAGGTTAAAGAAAACTTCTATCAAATGGAAATTTGGATCTTCAGAAAGAGAAATATAAAAGACTATTCATCCTCTTAATTTGTTTGAAAACATAAGTCTGATAAAATCAAAAACTATAGCGTGATTGTGAAAGCTATACAATACATACAAATGAAATATGAAAACTATAGCATAGAGGATGAAAAGAGAGAGTAAATGGATTTATACTGCTGCAAGTTATCTATATTTTACATACAATGGTGCAATATAACACTAAAGAGGTTGTAAAAGTAAAACCAGCAAAAACCAATGATAAATATATACATAGCTAATAAGAAAACATAAATTAAAATGGAATTCTAAAATATACTCACATAATTTTAAAAAGCAGGAGTAGTAAAAAAAAGGAAAGTGAAACAAAATCTATAAACAAATATCTAAATTCAAATTACATCAACAATTATATTAAGTTTTAATGGACTGAATATTCTAAATAAAAAGGCAAAGATTGTCAAAGTAGATTTTTTTAAAAAAGATATAATCATATTCCATCTTTATAATACATACTTTATTTAAAAGCCAGAAATATATAAAGACTGGTGGGGAAAGCATACCATATAAACAAAAGTCATAAATGGTTATGAATAAATCACAGTGAATTCTACCTTTATGCATACCTATAAAGCACCAATTAAAAAACAATAAATGAATAGAAGGAAGATATTAATAAGATATTTTTGTAACTTGAGGACAGGTAGAAAAGCACAAAAAAAGGAGTTTCTACTATTAAGAAAAGGAGGCAATATAGAATATAAATATAGGCTGAGCTGTGCTACTGATTTTTCCTACCACTTCTAACATAGGATATTAACCAGAGACAGAAACAGAGCTCTGTTGCTGCTATAAGTGAGGATGTGGATATAGGTGAGTCTGAAACTAGTACTATATGTTTCATTTTATTTTGGTTTTGACTATGTTAGCCAATAGATAGCCTTTTTGCTTAAGCTGTCTTGAATTAGGTTTTCCATTTCAGCAAAAGAAAAATTACTGTTTGACACCCTTCCAGAGCCTCACTCTCAACTATAAAATAAGGCTTGTAATACCAACACCTTGCAGGGTTTGAAGAGAAACAATGGCAATTTTGTAAGAGAAGCCACAAAATAGAGGCTAAGAAAATAAAAAACAGTAGTTAATACCATAACAAGGAAAAAGCCAATGAGGTAAATTAACATGTTAGACTCCACTGGAGCCCTCTGAATCCAGAGCAGGCCAACTGGCTGAGGTCAGTGACCAGTGAAGTACCTAGTTTGGACTGCCCAGAGTTATACAGTTGCAAAGAAGGGCTGACCTCTTGAGTCCCTTTGAAACTGGCTTTTCTCCAATGAGAAATGTGTTATTGGCCATGCAAAATAAAAAAAAGAAAAAAAGAAAAACCCTTTTCAAAAGGGCAAAGATGAGGATTCTCACTCTATTTACTTTGACAATTATATGTGTCTTTTTAAAAATCATTGATTATCATTAATAATTCTTTTTGGAAGCATGGAGAAACACAGAATAACAACCAAAACCAAAAAAACTTGTAGACAAATAATACCAAGAAAAAAGGCATATTTCACAGAGATCTTCTTAAAAGTTAATTAATGTCATAAATGTATAGGTGCCCAGCAATAGGGCTTTAAGACAAATAATGAAATTTTTGATATAATTAAAAAGAGAAGCAGTAAATCTATAATCATAGTTCAAATTATTTAACACCTTTCTGTTGAGAGCCACAGCCAAGGGGCCCCAGCAAACTTCCAGCTGCCAGCAAACTTCCAGCTGCCAGCTGATGATTGACTCACAGCGGCCCCAGCAACTTCTAGCTGCCATCTGATTGGCTCCTCTGCCGTGATGCTCCTTGGGCTGTTTCCCCGCCCTTTCAGACCACGGAGCTGCTCATTGGGGGACTTTTTTTGGCTCCGCCAATGCGACCCAGCCAATCAGCCTCAAGAGCAGGAGGAGTGGGGGAGGTTGAGAGGCTTGTGGGAATCCGGTGGTGGCAGTTGGGCTCTGAAGGTTTTTCCTGAGGAGCTGTGTGGTTTGGTGTGTGGTTCTAAAAATAAAGTTTGTTTCTTTTGACAAGTGGCTCCTGAATTGTGCCCAGCCAGACTGCGGCACCTTTCTCTCAGCAATTTTGAAAAAAAATAAGATAAAAAAAAATTGAGAAAGAAAATCTGAACAACATTTGAAATATCATGACAAAATTTGATACTAAGCAAGAGCAGAATATCTAGTTCTTTCAAAAATATTGGTATATTCACCAAGAGATCTATAGTTGGCAATTAAACAAATTTAAACCAACTGAAATTATATAGGTATGTTCTCTTGGTTGAGTAAAATTATATCAAAAATAATATATTTTTAAATATAATGTTTAAAAATTAACGAACTTTTTAAAATATCTGTGTATAAGAAGAAATCACATAGTTCCACCTTAAGAAACTTGAAAAAGAAGAAGTTAAGCCCGCAGTAAGTAGAAAAACAGGAATAATTAAGATAGGAACAATTATCAGTGAAACAGGCAAAGAGAAACAAAAAAGAAAATTAACAAAGTCAAAAGAAAAAAAGATGATAAATTCCTCAGTAAAATAATAAGCAAATGAAAGGAAGATCACAAATTATAAAATACCAATATCAGAATAAGAAAGTTTCTGGGCCCGGTGGCACATGCCTATAATCTAGTGATTCGGGAGGCTGAGGCAGGAGGATCACAAGTTTAAAGCCAGCCTCAACAATTTATTAAGGCCCTAGGCAATTTAGGAAGTCCCTGTCTCAAAATTTAAAAAAATAAAAATAAAAAGGGCTGATAGCTCAGTGGTTAAACACTCCTGGGTTCAATCCCTGGTACCAAAAAATAATAAAAGAAAGTTTATCATTATAAATTCTACAGATATTAAAAGAATAATAAAGGAATATTAGAAATCATAACAACAAATTAGTTGACTTAGAAAAAATGAAAATTTTCTTAAAAATTACAATGTCCCACAACTCAGAAAAATTAAAAACATGTAAACAGGCCTATTTAACTTAAGGAAACTGAATCATTTACCAAAACTTTCATACAAAGAAAATTTTATGTCCAGTTGCTTTTGCTGACAAATTCTATCAAATACTTAAGGAAGAAAAAATATCGATCTTACTTACAACAACTATTCAAAAATAGAGATATAAAAAGTGCTAAACTCATTTTATAAGATCAGAATAACCTTAATGTTAAAACCTGTCAATGACATTTCAATAAAACTATAAAGTTACCTCTCATGAATATAGATGTGAAAAAAAACCTATCAAAATCATAGAAAATCTCGACCAATTGTATATAAAATGAATAATATTCCATTACCAATTGAGATTGACTCTAGAAATGCAAAGTTGGTTTAATATTCAAAACTAATATAATTAGCAAAATAAATAGAATAAGGGAGAACAATCATATGGTAATTGTATAGCCATATAATAAACAATGAATAAAATGCAGGCCCATTTAAAAAAAAAACTGTTAACTAAAGTAGGAGTCTCACAACTTGTGTTGGCATTGCATGGTTGGTTCTAAGCATAGAATAAGACAACAAAAAATAAAAGGCATAAATATTGAAAAAATAAGTAAAACTGTTTATGGAGGACATGATTATTTACATAGAATTTCTTACCCAAAACTATTAAAATTAGTAAGCAAATTTGGCAGGGCCAAAGATACAACATTAATATTAAAAATAATTTTTATTTTTATAAACTAGCAGCAAACAACTGAAAGCTGAAATTTTAAAAATGATAATTTATAACATAATAGTAAATGTAAATATCTATGAAAAGCTTAACAAAACAAAACTAAAACTAAAACACATTGCTTAGATAAATTAAAGAACACCTAATAAATAAAGAGATATATCACCGGAAGACTCAATGTTAAGATGTTAGTTCTCTCCAATCTATCAATAGAAATACAAAGCTATTCCGAAGTTAATCCCAACAACTTGTCAAATCAAAATTAACATACACACACACACACACACACACACACACACACACACGCAAAGGATCTAGAATACTCAACTACCTTGAAAAAGAACAAATATGGAGGACTTGCAGTATCCTAACTTCAAGACTACTATAAAGGTAAGATTGGAGTACTGCACAGGATTGACTATAGATCAATGGGATATAATAGGTAGCCCAAAAATAGGACCACAATTGTACAATTATTCGATTTTCTACCAAGGTGACAAAGCAATCCAATAAGAAATAGAATGTCTTTAAGTCTTGTCCCCAAATGGCAATGGAAAAACAAGGTATCCATCTGGATATCCATTCTGACTCCTCTCTTAAATTATGTTCACAAAAATTAATTTGCAATAGATCATATACCAAAGCCAAAAGATAAAATTTGAGTTAATGAAAATATATAATAGTTTTTATTTTTTTATTTACAGTTTGGCAAAGGATTTTCAGTTAGCACGCAGAAAATAGAAACCATGATAGAAAAAAAAAATTGAAAAGACACTTCACAAAAGAAGATATTCAAATGCCGAGTAAGCAAATGAAAAAGTACTTGACACTGTTAGCCATCAAGCAAATACAAAATACAAAATCACATCATTAGGAAATACCACCATAAATTCACGAGAGTGACAAAACTTAAGAAGACATATCACCAAATGTTGAAGGTGTGCAGAACCAGTAAAACTCTCAAACATTGGTCAATATAAGTTTAAAATGTACAACCAATTTTTAAATGATCTGCAATTATAAAACTAAACATGTATTTATTCTATGATCCACAAAATCCTATTCTAGAAATTCACTAGAAAAATTTTAAAATGTCTACAAAAAGACTTATATGAGAATGTGGCATTATAAAATGGAATAGTATTCAGTAATGGAAGGGAAAAAACTACTTGCACAAAACAACATGATTTTTTTTATTTTTATGCTGAAGAAAAGGCCTTACCAAAAAAAAAAAAAGAATAGCTTGATATAATGTCCATTATTTAAAGTTCTAGAACATAAAAAAGTAATCTGAATTATTTTTTAAAAGAAGTATTTAGTTCTGAAGACTGGGGGAAGCTTATATTGACTGGGAAGTAGCATGAGAGAATAAATAACTTTAACAATAGCACATACCTAGTAAATATCTCAGGCCCTACCTGTGAATACACAACTCCTATGTTCAACACTCCTGTGTTCCAAACATAAAGCTAGAACATACAATAGAAAAGTCAGGCACAAATCAATCCTTAAACATGGCAGTTCTCTTTACCATTTTCCATTAACTATATTATTGATATTTCAAAGGACACACAACAAGATGAAAAGTTTAAAGGTGTATAAGTGAATTAAGTCCTGAGTTCAATTTAAGTACATTTAAATTAAGCTGCACTTTGTTTAAGAGCAGAGAGACAGTGGTGGAATAGAAAAGTCTTCAAATTTCTCAGAACTTGACATAGATCCTGTGTCTCACTTTCTAAATTAGAGTTGCTCCAGTATTAGTTAAATTCAAACATTAAATTCAAACTGAAGCTCAGTCTTAAGAATTCTTTTGTTGGGGCCATGAAGTTTTCTGAGTAATTCACAAACGGATATGAACACAGCCTACAGCACCAGAGCACGTATGAAATGAATTCATTTTAGTATTCAGTGACTAGCACCAGAATTTTAAATTTACTAATAGTTACCTTCTTTAACTGTTCTAAGATCCATTATGATTGTGTAGAAGTAGATAATTTTAAAAGAATTGTTAATATTTACCTGTCCGTTATCAACAAAAGTAAGTAGCTCTATAAAGTTTATGTCAATAAAGAAAACACTCAAAAGACCGTACATCTCTATCAGATTTGGTAACAATATTAATAATTGTGGTATGTACCTAAGGCTCATAATAAATATTCTGGAAAATATATTGATGATATGCATATCTAAATCAAAAATCATTTTGATTAGAAATCTAAAAGAGCAGTTGTATTGAGATATACTTTTAAGGTCAATAATTTTTATCATTATGTATGTTTAATAAGGTTTAAGTAAAAACATAAAGTATGTTTTATATCAGACTATTGAGTGCTTTATAAATCTCAGAATACAAACTTTTCACAAAATAAATTCCTAAAATGAAAAATTGATTATGTCGGGACCACATAAAGTCCAAACAAAACATACTGCAGATTGCACCTTCAGAGCTCTGAAAAGTAAGCATACTCTTTCAGTGTCATAATAGTCTGACATGCTATGATTAATAACAAGTGTCTATGCCAAACTTTCTGAACACAAATTAATGGTTTCATTATAAACCAAAGCAATAATTATTCTGAACAAAAATATTAACAAACTAAACATTTACTTGGCAAAATCAGGTTTTATTTAAAATAATATTAATGTTTTAGAACTGTAGTAATGTTTTAACAAAAAAAAACTAATTATTTACATTTATAAATAAGCTTTATATTTCATTTTTATAATTTGAGTAGCCCCATATTTTAATGAAAAATCACAACACTTTTGAGAGAGATAAGTAATACTAATAATAATCACTGAGAACAGTGGGCAAAAATGAGACCACTCCAGGTAAATGAGGTCATACAGTTCCCTCATTTATAATTAAAAGTACCAACAAATGCAAATATTCCTTGGTCTAAGTTTTTTAAATCTTACTTTCAAATACGAAAGTCTGCATATCTGATCATACATATATGCAAGGGAGAAAAAGATCTATTCTGAATAAATTCTAGTTCTAGTATGCCCCTGTGTGGCCAAAAAGCACAGCAAACTCACTGCCACAAATTTAGTGACAAAGAAATAATTACTTCAAGAGGAAAATACAGATTTCTTAACTATACAAGAAAGATTGTTAAAATTCAATAAATAAAAAAATTTGGAGGACATCAAATATAGTTTTTCATAAATTTTTATCACAAGTCATCATTATTATTTTCCTTTGAACACTCCCTTAAAGCAACTAACAGCTCAATGCAAAGAATTCTACTAAAAAATATATCTTTTAGTTTCTGAAAATTTATGCTTTCCTCCAAAGACAAGATCACAAAAATTAGATTTCATAATGAATTCAGTACTTGAAGACTTTTTCACTGGCAACAAAAGCAATTATCTTTGTGTTCTGGTGAAATAATTTAATTTGGGAAAAATGAATTTGTAAGAAGACGACTTGATAACAAGAGTTTAAATTAAAGTGATATTTCATCAAAACCCATTAAGTGGATTTATGTAGGATGCAGACAGGCTTTTGTTTTTGTTTTTATTTCCCTTGTAGGATCTTTAGTTGTTTCATTTTAACTGTAGAAAAATAGCTCCTTATGCACTAAAATGGTACCATACGATGACAAAAAAAATAAGTTAAGAACTTTCTGTCTAAAACAAAAGGGTCATGCTATATGTTTCCCACAAAATTTAATTAAAATAGTCATAAATAATTTCCATTATTCATTAAATAATAAAATATTTTAAAAATCTTTATTAATTTTCAGTTTAGTGATTTATGATTCATTCAATATTGTTAGTATAATTAAACTCTTTCCTTCTGTCTCAAGTTGGAAATGATGTTTTTGGAGCATAATATAAGAGCTTTTCATCTTTTATTACTAATATGTCATAGATATTAAATGCCCTAATATTTAATAACCTGATGAAAGTTAAGTTGCAGATTAGGGATATGATTAGTTATCTAAGAAAGGGCTCGGTTTCAAAATTGCTTAAAAGGATCAATTTTTAATAATATATTTTCTACAATTGATACATAGTATTCTTCTAATAATTTCTCCTAGAAAGCAATTCAGAATAAAAATATAATCTGTTTGTCCAAATCTATGATGTTATTTCCGATCAGCTTAAAGATCATAGTTAATGTCAAAATACAAATATTATATATTCTATGTCAATTAGTCCAAACACTTAAGTGATTACTATTCATGTAACAACATTAAAACTGTTCTTTCTAGAAGTGATAGTTATATAATTGGTGCTTAAATCTCAAAAATCATTAGTGTCCACTCCACAAAGTTGAAATGTTCATTATTAAGGAATAAAACTTAAGTTGTAAGAGCATATTTTGTGATGACATGCTTAAGTCATTCACCCATGGTATTTTTCTTCAAGAACAAATTTTTAGTTTACATACTTTTTACTTCATTATTAACTGAAATGCTAATGTCTAGGTAATTGTATTCTTTTGTAAAAAATCTAAGTAGAATAAAATATTTAAAAGACCCTTCTATCTAATCTGAACACACAAAAAAAAATTAAAATATATAGCAGCATTAATTGTGAGTTCATTTACTTATTTTTCCTTCTTCAGACTTCCAAAATAACTATTTGCATTGACTTTGGCTGATCTTAAAAGTAAATCAATTTGATGGTTATTTATGAAGATAATTAAGTCTATTTTGTAAAATAAAACCTCTGTTTTTTAAAGACTAAGAAAGTAAGAACATGGAGGTAGGAATTATATTTTAAAGCAGAATAAATTCTTTATTATTAGTTGGTATTTTGGGGTAATTTTAGGTAAGTATTGAAGTTAAACAAGATTGATCTTATGAAAGTATTAGAAACTTCACAATTTAATGTTTAATTGCAGCAGAATAAAATTCCAGATATTAATGACAGCATTGAAGTTATAAACATGCATATAATAAAATAAACTTGAAGCCAAAGCAAAAGCCTAGTTATAGGGATGTACACAAACCCTCAATAAATACAGTCTTATATTTGAAAACTACTACCACTAATTTTAAAACCAATTTCTTTACTGTGCTGCTAACAGTACAGTTTATATAATCAATATACACCAAGACCTAATGTTAATATTTTTGAGCACACAAATTCTTGGCATTAAAAAAAGAGATGGAAACAAAACAAGGAAAAAACTTTAAAGAATAAACATAAATTCTAAAACTCTGGTACCTTCAGGTTGTGAAAATATTGAGAAACCCATACTGTCTCTTTTATTTAAAATTTAACATAAGTAAGTAAAAATGATATATTACTAAATAAAAAGAAAGCAAGATCTTAAAATATAAATAGTCCATTATTTATATAATAGTCCAAATGTTAGAATATCCTAACATTTCATATAGTTGTATATTTCAAATTAGTCTGAAAATAAAATTAGAAAAAATCAAATCAATTCATTGAACAAAACTACACTGAGGAAAAGAAGTATAATTTTATATGAAATAGATATGCTATTCCATATTCCAAAAAAGGTCATAAATATATTTGCCATCAGTAAACATTTTAAATGTCAATAAATTTTAAAAGCATTCTTTTAATTTGCTAAATTAACACACATATTGTATAACAGGGTTTTTTTAATCTCTAAAATAACCTGCCTCACATTCTTCTAAGAACCTAAAAGGAAGAGATCAACAAAACCATTCAATAGTCTATGCACTGTTAATTCCCCGTGGATTTCCAGAAGATTTCAGTGCACTATTATGTTCATGAAATTTCTTTCCCAGTCTTTCTCCACATTTATTTAGTTAAAATGAGGTCTTTTTTTATACTAGCTGTATAACATTAGAAATTCTCAAAAGCGAAACAACTTATATGAGAGATGAGCTGGGTAATAAAACTGCATTTCAAAAGCTTTTTTCAAGGGAATATTTCTTTTAGTGTAAGTCAGAGAAACCATCTAGAACATATGTTCAAAATTTAACAACCTTCACCACAAAAAAAAAATGCTCAGTTTGAAAAAGCAATAGGAATTATAACAAAGAATCCTTCCAAACTAGCTTATCTAATACAAAGCATTACTAGCAGTTTCACAATATTGCTTGCTTAAAAGTGATTATTGATCTACACTGCATAGAGAAATGTCTTAGACCTAGAAATCATCTTCCGCATGTTTTACAAGAGCATGCATGATTGCTAATTCACATTTTCCAACAAATCACATATGATTATACAGTACCATTCTTATATATGCAATATAATCACTGCTATGATAACAAAGAAAACATATATTAGGCATTTTGAGTTAATCATTTTAAGAAAAGAAATAATGAAACAGACTAATATCTATATTATGTTTCAGAGGTCAATCTACTTAAATTTAAGATGCTTTTATGCTTTCCAAAGAAAAATAAAGCTTATTTTCCTTCTTAAAATCAAATTAAGAATACTAAGTATAATTCTGTATGTATAATAAAAAGACAGCACCCTTATAATATTAAAATTGCAATACAAAACAATTTTACAGACATATAAAATTACTATCCTGAAACTAACAATACTAAAAGAAAATACAGTTTAGCTCTACTCACCTTGCATTGTTCAGCGTTTGTCCAAAAAGCTCATTTTGTAAAATATTTGGTGGGGATGAAAAAACCCCATGAAAATGAGATAAAACAGAATTGCAGACCTGGCGCAATGTCTCAAATTGCATTTTCTTCCTTTTTTTTTTTTTCCTTCTCTTATTTTTCCTTACCACCTGTCTTTAAAGTCATCTATTTGCAGACACCATCAAATAAAAACATGCCAATCAAGTTCCATATTTCTCCTGAGCTCTGTAAAAACTGTGCTTAAATGAGCAGAGGTTGATAGTTAATTGTACAGTCATTATTCTTCTAATTCAGTCGTAGAAGATTCAGTACTCGTGCAGCTTTCGGCTTTCTCCTGACCGTAGCAAGAATTCTAAACAGCAGTGAGCTTTTTGGGCATTCCCAGCTGAAGTGTGAAGCTGAGCTGCTTTCATGTACTCTACTCATATTTCTCTAAGCCTATTAAAAACACGCAATGAATAGATGCTGTCGTCAGGAGTTTCAGCACATCTGGCTGCCGGCAATAAAATCTCAGAAGTAATAAAAATGGGGACAAGGTATCTTCTCAATGTTGCTACTGGATAAGAGAGGAAGAGAAATTATGCATCTCCCAAACCCTTTTCTCTTTTCTGTGAAATGAATAACTCCAGCAACAGAACATCTCTCTTCAACATGCAAGCTGCTGCAAAGGACCGGAACATTCTAAAAATAAGTGGTACATCCTCCTTTTGATATCATGAAGCAATAAAAGTATGACAGACAATGGACTTTTATCACCTGCATTTATAATGCCATACTTCTAGAGTGAAGTGCATTGGAAAACATGTACTTGGTCATCTTAAATTTCTTATTTAATTTTAAAATGTCTTCATTTAATTATTTTTAAAGAAATGTGAATAATGTTGGGTCTGGTCCCTTTTATAGGCCATAAATAGTTACTACATGGTTGGTCATATAAATATGGGAAAAAAAAGTTATGCCTATCTATTAAAATTCACCTAAGCAGCACACATTAAATAAAAACTTTCCCGCAGGTCCAAACAAAACATGACCATGGCCAAAGGACACTATCAACTATCATTAATTATTTCAATAATGGCAGTAATAACATTTTTTAGAATGGACTATTTTCTGATGGTTCCAATAGTCTCAGAATACCCCCATATTATCACACATGCTTTGTGAAAAATTGTGTTTCAAATAAAATCTTAGGTTATTCTGTATCCAAGGGCAACCATCTTTCTGTAAAGATTTTTAAAAGCAGCATGTAAACCAAATTTTAAATATCAAGTCATTTGTGGAGACACTTAATATTTTTACTGATATTTATTTGTTTCTGACCCTTGATGTTTGTTTGTTTGTTTGATTGTTTGTTTGGGTGTTTTTTTGGTTTTGGTTTTACTTTGTTTTGTTGATTTTTGGTACCGAGAATTGAACCCAGAGGTGCTTAATCACTGAGCCAAATCCCCAACCTTTTTTATTTTTTATTTTGAGACAAGGTGTCATTAAGTTGCTTAGAGCCTCACTAAATTGCTGAGGTGGCTTTGAATTGTGATCCTCCGGCCTCAGCCTTCCATAATGCTGGGATTACAGTTGTGCACCACCACCCTGGGCTCCTTAGTGTTTCTTTAACAGATCAAGCCCTCTTGGTTCTTCATTACCTCAACTCTTAGCCCTAAGCCCATCTCTTTCCATATACATATCACTTTGAACATACAAGCACTTAAATATACTGTTTTAAAATAGTGGTAAGTTATTTGGGGGAATGAATAAACATATAATAAACTATAATAACATAAAATTTTAAACAACTATTTTATTTCTTTTTAAACTAAGATATTCAATTATGAATTTGACCTAAACTAAGAGTGACCCAATATTTATTAGTTGTGATGTTTTTATAGGTGCACACCAATTTATTGTTCAAACACTCACACAAATCATAAAGTATTTCTTAGTTTATAAAGCAATTCTAAATTCATTTTTAATGTTTAGAAAATATTATACATATTAATTCTTCCATAGGTTTAAAGATGAAAACATTCAAGCTTTTATGGATTAAAGATTATACAGTTCATAAAAGAGTATTTGGAATGGAAGTCTTTGTTTTGGACACTGTTTCCTATGCTCCTTCCCTGACATTTTGTTTTGTACATATAAGTACATGTTCATTTGCATTCATATTCACCCAACCACACAGACAAATGCACACCTATTGTAAAGAGGCCCATCTCTGTAGATGAATAAGAAAATCATCTGCCCCTGACTAATCAAGAATATTTCAGTGAGAATATCTCAAGTTTTTTAATTCACAAGAAAATTTTAGTGGGTTTCTTGCATTTACCTCAAACAGAAGCAACCTAATATGATTTAAATTTTTAAGTCTCTGATCATAAGTAGATATTTCATACCCATAAAATAACAACATCTACAAAAAATATACATTCTTAAAATTGTTATTTTTAAATTAATACACTATCAGTGATGAAAAAACATATTTATTCTCTGTGGGTAGATTTAATATTATAAATAATCAAAAGCTCTTTTGAAGCAAGTCTACTAATTAAGGTAATTATACTATAAAACACTCTTTGTTGTTAAAAAATGTTTCTTTTGTGTTTCAAACCTTGATTTGAAGGCAAGGTCACAGTGCTCAAAGATGGTCTAAACGCTGGAAATATCACTAGAATGAATCTTAAAATTGGCTCCTTTAAAAGAACCAACAATACTGCACGTGTCTTCCTCAGCAACTCATTTTCCAGTTCTTTCTATAGAATACTGGTATCATTGACCAGCTTTCTCTTAATTCCCCCAATATCCAAAAGTGGTTTCTTCCACCTTCTCTATCACCTCTTCCCTTCTTTTAACCTAGGAAGATTTCCTCTGACCTAGATTAGATTCCCTATTATGCACTCTCATTATACCCTGCGGTTATTCTTCATAATGCTTAAATATAACCATATATTCACTTGAAAAAATGCTTCATGTGTTTCATCCTTGATTCCATGAGATTAAGTCCTGCATTCTGTTTTACTCACCTAGCTTAGTGCCTAGCACAGAGTCAGTGTTCAGTAAAAATTTCTTGAATAAATGGATGACTAACTTTTATCAAAAAGTTCATTATCATTTAGTCATATCCACAGAGAGGACAGAAACCACATAAAGGCCTCATTTTGTTCTTTGTTCCTATGTTGATTTGGTTTTAGCCTGCCATGTTATATCATAAGGTTCAGAAATACAAGAGTCACCAATATTTGTAATAAAAAACATTGTGCTTTAAGGGACTTTATAATTTGTTACAAATGTCCTGAGGATTACAAAGAAAGTTTATAGGTAATATTTCCTTTACATTTTCTATATAATGCAGGTTAACAAACAACAAATATCAGAGACTTCTATGAAAACAGAAAGAAAATAGTACCTGGAGTCAAATGGCCTGGGTTAAACACTTATTCTAACACCAACTACCCATAATACCTTAGGATGTTCCCTTTATATACCCAAGTTATGATTTTTTTCAAATGTACAACTATCTATGTCACCTTTGTACTATTCTTGTTCCATTAAATATCTGAAGCTTCTAACTGATGGAAAAAAAAAATCTAAGGTTATAAGAAAGATGGTCCAGAGAGCAAATATTTTGAAAAATGCTCTCTTCATGATTCTCAAATTAGTATCTTCTGTTGGAAATATTTCCTTGAAGCAAGGATCATCAAACTGTTCACCTCAGGGATAACAAATAAGCAAAGAAATAAAAGGCACATGATAGAATTCCTAAGAAAAGGAGGAAAGAGGAGGCATTCAAGAAAGGTAATTTGGTCTATGCTTCAATTTAGGGTGAATCATGCAGTATTTTCAGGGATGAAAGAAAGAACATACCAGACCTAAACAAGCATGCTACAAATCTAAAGATAACTAGTACATTACTACACACAAATTTTCAGATAAAAATCAAAAAACAGTTCAAAACACAACAATTTGTATAGTAAGTTTTTAAAAACGTATTAATGTCCAATGGCTTTCTGGTATTAAAAAAAGTTTTAAAAGTGATTATAGTAATTCTCAGGGGTTGAACTCTATATCTGTTCCTAATTCTAGTCATTGCTAAAGAGACCAATAACCCAACCCACTCCATCATCTAACTCAGAAAGGAAAGGGGAGACATAGTAAAAGCTACCACAAATGTATTTTGAGGCAAGGATCTTAGAATTCCTAAGAAAAGGAGGAAAGGCACACTATCATGTGTCTTTTATTTCTTTGCTTATTTGTTATCCCTGAGGTGAACAGTTTGATGACCAGAATTAGTAACAGATATAGAGTTCAATCCCTGAGAATTACTATAATCTCTTTTAAAACTTTTTTTAATACCAAAAATACTATTTTACTTTGGTTGTGGAAGTATTCTGAAAGATACTACAGAAATGCTTCAACAATCTAGTGCCAGAGCAGTCCATATACTTCAAAAGCTGACAACAGTGGAAATATCTTTGTCAGTAAATACAAGAGTCAGGCTATACAGGACCACACCTATATTTAAGCTCTAGAATGAGAATGTGCTAAGTGATACCCAGGGATTCTATCAATTAGAAAAAAAGAAAGAAAGAAGGAAAGAAAAAGAAAAAATGAAGATCTCAAAAAAAATTGTCAAATCTCCCTAGTGTTAAGATTGCTAACTCTAAGAATATATTCCCTTTATAACTATCAAGAGAACCACTAGAAGTAACACTACTATTGCAGGGAGATATATCAACATGAATAAGACCCAACTCTATCCCTAATAATTACAGTCACCAGGAGCCACAATAAAAGAGATGTTTATTGTCTTGAAATACAGTCAAGGACTCACATCTTAGCTCACTGTCTCCACAAGGCACCTCTGCCAACTAGTAAGTTCTAAGTGCAACTAGATTCTTCCAGAAATAATACTAACTTTACTTTGCTATTGTATTAAAATATTAGAAATAATAATTATTGGCACAACTATAAACAGGTTTCAGCAAAATATGGGAACAAATGAAATGCTGTGTAATAATACTGGCTTCCAATAGTTCTCATATGTAATTTTTTCCTTTCATACAACTCTACTCATTACTTTATTTAAAAAAAAAAAGTGGGGAGCATAGGGAAGGTCTTTTCTCCCAAAGGCTACACACCTTATTCTATAAATACAAAATTTGTTTCAGCTTTGACATCAAATGTCAGAAATAAGTATTTGCTTGATATTACTAAACTTTTCACTATATACATATATATACATATATATAATCAAAATTTCATGTTGTAGACCTTAAATATATGCAACAAAAGTTTTTTATTTAGTTAGTTTTTTATGCAGTGCTAAGGATAGAACCCAGTGCCTCACACATGCTAGGCAAGTGCTCTGCCACTGAGCTACAACCCCAGCCCCAACAAATGTTTTTTTTTAAATAACACCAATTGTAATTCTTCTGTGCTGAAGAAAAAGTTATCTGCATAAAAGTTTAGCAATAAAGCCTAAAGTACTTTGTTTTCACTATAATTTACACATTACAGAACACTTAACATAGGTTATAATATATTCTATTCTTGCAAGCTATATATACATCCAATTAAATATGTAGTGAATAATAACCAGTCACTTATCATTAGCTGAGAATAAATAGGAAACAGTGAGTTGGAACTTTCTTGTTTGACTATTTCCATAGTGTACCTTCTCCTTTGTCTCTTTTTATCTTTCCCAGCCCACTCTCTTGGCCTGTCAACATAGTCCAGGAGGCCACTATAGAACTATAATAACTGTCTCTAGGGAGGCTCAGGTTAAAGGTAATATTAAAGGTGATTCCAATGGCCTTTTCCCTCCATTTCAACAAAGGCAAAAGTCTCTGGAGAGCTACTGAAGAGTGAACTTGTTACAATTAGTCTTATGGAGGTTTAAGCAACTGCTACAAACCCTACCTTGTTTCCTTAAAAGTATTCAAGCAGAGGACATTAGGGACTTGTGTAACAGAAGATTGAATTATCCAGAAGAAAATATTAGTTGGTTTATAGTTTATTCAAAAGTTTACACTGAATTCAAACATTCCTTTTCCATCAGGCTACAGTTACAAAAGGGAATGAATTAGATTAATATCTCAACTTTCTCTGGATCTTTGCCAACTTCCTACCAAATCACCTCCTGTATTTATTGAAGTACCCAGGCATATCATATACACACAATCCTCTAATTCTTGTATGCCTACTTCCTCTTCAGTAGTATGTGCTGATTATAAAGCCACTTGAAAATGGGGAGTCACCACTTTCTGATACCCTCACTCTGAATTTCAATTCTCCATCAAAGGTAATAAATCTCAAGGTTACAACAATTCAAGGTTCTTTGTCTTGTGTAAATATTAAGAGAACAAGTCTCAATCCTCAGCACCACACACACACACACACACACACACACACAGAATAAATCTCTTCTCAAAATTCATTCATTCATTCATTCATTCATCAACAAGAATTTGTTGTCTCATAGACACTTTTCTAACTGCTAAAAAAGCCTACAGAAAACAAAGAAAAAAGGGGTAGAAAGGAGGGAGAAAAATCAGAAAGGAGGCAAGATGGAAGAGAGGGAAGCAAAGAAGATAGGAGAGTAATATACCAGTCCTCATAGGAGTTTTGGTCTGAAGTCTGGTGGAGAATATAGATACTAAATAAGTGATTATATGTGTTATTGGGAATTAAGATTAGTGACGTGATGTGATGAGAGCTTGTTAACAATAACCCCGAAATAGTCTTGGAGTTCAGAAGTTCAGAGGGAGCTCTAGAGAAACTATCATTTAAGATGAGAACCATGAAATAATAAGTATGAGCCTAACCAAGGGCAAAACAAAGGAGTATTATACAGAGTATTGCATATACAAATGTCGATTAAATAAAACCAGAACAGAGCAATACTGAGAGAAATCAAGTAGCTGGAGAAAAAAACATTTGCAAATCCTACAGAGCATTGAAAACTGTTGAATATTTTGATTTTTTAATGAAGTCCGTGAATAATTCTGTGTTTTCCTACTTTGAGTCAACAGATAAATCAAGTCCCAGTGGTCATAATGGAGAAGACTCAGGCATTCACAAAAAACACATTGAAGGAAATACAACCATAAATACACCAAAATATTATCTCACTATATGTGGATATAGGGATATCAGTTAGAAAGCTAATGCAATAGTTCCAGTAAGATATTATTTTTTTTCAGTGTTTTTTTTTACTCAAAGATTTTTATTCTCGCTCTTCATTGTACATTCAAATGAAATTATAATGCTATTAATGTAGAATACATCAAGTAAATATATTTAAAGCTCTCAGAAAAAAATCGTCTTCAGTATTCATATATTGTTAATGTTTTTTTTATTGGTTGTTCAAAACATTACAAAGCTCTTGACATATCATATTTCATACATTAGAATCAAGTTGGTTATGAACTCCCAATTTTACCCCAAATACAGATTGCAGAATCACATCGGTTACACATACACATTTTTACATAATGCCCTATTAGTAACTGTTGTATTCTGCTACCTTTCCTATCCTCTACTATCCCCCCTCCCCTCCCCAAGTGATCAAAGTAAAATGAAGAAAAAGGAACAGACCAAAAAAGACAGATGTTGAATCAACAGGAAATAGTGATTGGCTACAGGAGTTCAGAAGTGATATATGAATGTCAATAGAGGATTCAAAAATTACTCTCAGATTTCTCTCTTAAGTAACCGAGCACATAGTCTTAAAATCCACTGCAACAGGTTGAGGGAGAAGAAAGAGAGAGATGATAAGTTGTTGAATTTGAAACATACACAAAATAGCTTTAAAAAAACAGATAATCAATTATATATGTCACTCTAGAGTTAGAAACCTAGGTTGAAAATGAAAAAAACATTTAGGAAGCATCAGCATGTTAGTAATGATTTCAAACAAGCAAGTGATTGAGATCACCAAAGAGAAAAATTCAAACTCCATCATGTTGGCTTAGGAACCAAATTATTCAACAAAACTCCTAAAGTAAAAGAAGTAAAATTAAGAGTCAATAAATGGGATTTTATCAAACTATAAAGCTTCTTCACAGCCAAGGAAACAATCAAGAGTGTGAAGACAGAGCCTACAGAATGGGGGGAAATACTTACCAACTGCACCTCACATAGAGCATTAATCTCCAAGATATATTTTTTAAAAACTTAACATCAAATAATAGTAATAATAACCCAATCAATAAATGGGCAAAGGAACTGAACAGGCACTTCACAGAAGAAGAAATACGAATGGTCAACAACTATATAAAAATATGTTCAACATCTCTAGCAATTAGAGAAATGCAAATTAAAACTACACTGAAATTTCATATAACTCAGTCAGAATGCCAATTATCAAGAATACAAGTGACGATGAATGGTGGCGAGAATATTGGGGAAAAGGTTCATTTATACATTGCTGATGGGACTGCAAATTGGCGCAACTATTCTGGAAAGAAATACGTAGATTCCTCAGAAAACTTGGAATAGAACCACCATTTGACCCAGCTATTCCACCCCTCACCATATACCCAAAGGACTTAAAATCAGCATACTACAATGATGAAACCACATCAATGTTTACAGCACCTCAACTCACAATAGCAAAGCTATGGAACCAACCTAGGTGCCCTTCAACAGATGAACAGATGAAGAAAATGTGATACATACACATAATGGAGTATTATTCAGCCATAAAGAATGACTTTATGACATTTGCCAGCCAATGGATGATCTGGAGACTATCAAGCTAAGTGAAATAAGTCAATCCCCAAAACCCAACGGTCAAATGTTCTGATAGGTGGATGTTAACACACAATACTGGGGGAGGGAATAGAAGGTCAGAGGATTAGACAAAAGGGGAATAAAGGGAAGTTAGGAGGTAGGACTAAGAAAGACAGTGGGATGAATCTCACAAAATTTTCCTATATAAGTATATAAATACACCACAATACATCTTCACATCATGTATAAGCACAAGACTGGGATCCTAATTAGAATAAGATATACTCAGTTTGTATAAATATGTCGAAATATACTGTACTGTATGTAATGTATAACTAAATTTAAAACAAAAAAAGAATAATTCAAAATGATAAAAAGAAAAAAATCCAAGATAAAACACCAAAAATTAAGTTCCATGCTAAGTCAGCAGGAAAGAAAAAGCCAGTGAAAGAGACTGAACTGCAGCCACAAAAATAGGAGGAAAATTAGGAAAGTGTGATGGCCTAGAAGCCAATAAGAGACAGTATTTTTAAAGGACAATTATGGAGCTGGGGATGTAGTTTAGCAGTAGATCACTTGTCTGGCATGTGTGAGGCCCTGGGTTCAATTCCCAACATCAGTAATAATAATAATAATGACAATAATAATAATAATAATGGAATGTGATGAACAACTCTGTTATATATTCTGTCATAAATTTGAAGAAATACTGGATTTGTAACTCTTTATATCAAAAAAACTCTCTTGAAAATACCTCTTTTGACCTGAATTCATTCATTCCATAAGAGCCAGACCCAGACTTTGAAAAGTCTGAGAGCATATTTTTAGCTTTTTTACTTTTATTCCTTTTCCTTCCTTGGTGAAAGGAGAGCAAACCAAATTTTTAGTCTTTGTTCAGGCAAAACTGAAGATCTTATGCAAATAAACTTACAAAAATCTCTAAAAAAAAACTAAATCCAATACTATCAACATAAAAAATGTAATTTGCCTGGCCCTTAGTAATGAACAGAGATCAGGATTAATTAGAGATCCCAGCTACTTATGAGTGATCAAGATTAAGCACAAAATTTGAAAATAAAAAACAAACTATAATGTAATAAACACCTATTATATTAATTTCCCATCTAGCTTACTCTTTTTCTTATATACCTAGTTTAATTTATCATTAATTTTACTTTAGAATTTATTTCTAATGATACTTATAATGATAAATTAATAATTTAAGTGTGAATCAACTTACCAGTGATTTTATGACTATGCTATTTCCTATTGTAAAAGAATCTCCCTGAAACTCACATTCCCTTCCAGGTATTATCCCATCTTTCTGCTCCTTTTCACAGTAAATTTCTTGAAAAAGTTGTATGTAGAGACTATGTCCACTTTTTTAATTTCACATTCCACCTCTCAAGTCATACTAACCAAGTTTCTGTCTTTATTGCTTTACTTAGCTATCTCTCAACAATGGCAATTTTGTGTTGCTTTCTTAACATGACTTCCCTGTAGGATTTGACATTAATGCTATACTCTTGATGACATCTAACACATTTTTATTTTTAATTCCTGAAACATACTCTAATAATTTTCCTCTTGCTTAGTGACAATTTTTTCCTATGCCTTTGGCTGGCTCTTATTCTTCTCCTAGATCTCTAAATGTTGCAGAGGGTAGTGGGAGAGCACACCTGTTCTGCCTATCATGTGGATCCCTTCTGTTATTTTATCTAAATACTTTCCCTAAGCAACTTAGGTTCCATGGCCATCAATATCTTTATTTTACATCTTTGCTTTTATCTTCCCCTAAGATTCATGACTCATTTAAGCATTTGTCAATTTGGTATCCCAAAATGGAATCAAGAGACATCTCAAACATAACATGGCCAATGTCCAAAGAGAATTCCTGATTTCCTCACCCAAACCCGTTCTTCCCTTTTTTTTTTTTTTTTCTATCTTAGAACAACAACAAGATTTATCCAGGAGTTATCCTTGATATTCCTTTCTTTTACATTTCAACACACATATCCCAACAATCAATAGGTACTACCATCTCTACCTTCAAAACAAAACAGTATTTTCCATCTCACTAAAATTTTAATTTAAGCCACAAACTTATCATGAACTACTAAAATATTTTCCAAAGCTCTCTCTACACCAATCTTGGTCCCTACAACTTGTTCTCCATAAAACAGAAAGGCCATAACAAAAATAAATAGGTGATAATAATAATGATGGTTTTTTTATGCTTAAACCCTATAATGATATAATATCACATTTAAAATAGACTCTAAACTCTCTCCCATTTTTCAGAAAAGTGAGAAGCTTCATTCAATTCTTTTTTTTTTTTTTTTTTTTTGGCCAAATGATTGGTGTCAAAGATAAAATTAGCATCCCAATCTCCTGACTCACAGTCTAGAACTTCTTACATGGTACTACTATGTCTCTCTTATTCAACAACTTCCTACAGATAAATTCTCTCATTTAAAATATAAGTTAATGTTACAGTCTTTATCCCCCAGAATTTAAAAAGTAATAAATACAATAAAAATACAGTTTATTAAAAGGCTAACAATCCTTTGACATAAACAACTCCCAAATTTATATTTTTTGAGAGAATACAACATTAAAGCACAGAACATATTTAAACAGAAAGGGGAAATATTTGAAGGATAAAAATCAAATTCTCATAATCTCCCCCATTCTCATGACTCTAACACTTCACAAAGTAAACCAGAAGAAAGTTTTGTTACCAAACAGGGATCTTAAATAATACCTCAAAACTTTCAACTGTGTCAAACAAGTTGTATAAGTGAGTTTCAGATTATTACCACATAAGTGAAAAAAATATTTTGTATCACACAATTTTGATTACCCATACCCTGTAGTCTTGACATCTTGGCTGTATGAAAAATGTAATAAACTTTATCTGAGATGTAATTACAATTTGTTAATCCTGCTCCATCAATACAAATCACGTCTTATGCATAGGAAAGGAAAACTGAAGTGGCAACTGAATGAATAAATAGAAAATTCAATAAGAATCTGAAAATACTAATGAAAAAATAAGCTGAAAACTAGCATTTAAGAAATAAATTTTAAAATGACTAGGTGGAAATATGTTGAAAGAAATAATGAAAAAGGGAAAAAATGGAAATAAGTTCGTCAATAGGAAGGGGAAGACCACTCTAAAGTTTAATTTTCCGGTTCAAGCACTGTGTAATTAAGTAAACACAGTGAGAACTATTCTACCAAAAAAAAAAAAAAAATCTTCAAACCAACCTTGAAAGTCCTTCTTTCCAAACAAAAAGTTCCAAATAATACCTTAAAACTTACAACTGTGTCAAATAATATATACAAGTAACTTTCAGGTATAAATGACAGAAATAAAAATAGTTAATTATAGATAACAACAATATTGGTTCTTGGTTTGAAAACAAACTAGATTAGTCATGAATTACTAAAAAAGAAATCCACATGATTTCGTGTTAATGTTTTAAACAATAAACTGCATCACAAATCTTAGGATAAGAGCAATTTATCACATATTGACCTATCTTGGGATCCATGACTAATTAGTTCGCCTGGATTCCTACAGTTAAAAGTCACCACAAAATTAATACAAAAACACTTAAGAAAAATAAGCACTAGTACCATATTAAATATTGTGTATTCATAAACATATATACATAAAAATGACTAATTTTTAATGAGACAATTTTTATTTAAAAAATACAGTTTAGGGACTGGGGTTATGGTTCAGCAGTAGAGTGATCGCCTCGCACATGCAAGGGCCCTGATTTGATCTTCAGCAACATATAAAAATAAATAAATAAAATAAAGTTATTAAAAAAATAGTTTAAAATCTCCTCCTGAATTTTAATCTCTCAATGGCCACTGCACAATTTCAGGTAAATGCTAAAGACAAACATGCACAGATCCTTTCAAGGAAAATTCTGTACCAATTTCCTTCATATTAAACATTGTCCTTCCTATGCCTCCTTGAAACAAGAGTCAGAAAAGATCTTTTGCATTTGCTTACCATGAGGAGCACAGTAAATCACATAAACAAACACAAGGGCAAAAGCAGAAATCAAATGAAAAACAGGCAAAGAAATAGAGTTCTATATAATTTAAGTTACTTAATAAACTCTGGGCCATATACAACTAAATGGTCTATTTTTAGCAGAGAAGGAAACTACTAAAACTTTAATCTCAAATCTAGTGGTTCTCAAAAGTGTAATACAGTGACCTCAGAAGGGTCTCAAGAGGATCTGCAGGGTCAAACCTATGTTCAAAATACTAAAATGTTATCTCATTTCTTTTTTTTTTTAACTTTTATTCTCACATGAGTATACAATGCAGCTTTCCAGAGACTAAATTGTGAATAATAGTTCAAGACACTAAACGAAAAAGGTATCTTTTCCTAAATCAGACATTAAAAGAATTTCCCAAAGTGTAAAATAATTTTTTCTTTCCTCGGCTTTTTAAAAAAATATGCTATATTAGTTTTTCACTGCTGCAAAGCAAAAACAAATAATCCCAATTTTAGTAGCTTCTAAAAATATATATTTATTATTTTATAGTTTCTGTAAGTCAAAAGTCTAGGCATGGCATGATTTAAATGGTTTCTCTGTACTGGGTCTTGCAAGTTGGGACCGACAAGGTATCAGCTAGATTATGTTTCATTCTAGAACTCAGCATCTTAATTCAAGTTAATGTGATTGTGGGCAGAATTCAGCTCCTTGTGGCTGTAGGAGTTGAGTTCCCTGCTTTTTGCTATCAGCCAGTGTTTCGAGGGGTCTCCTACAGATCCCAGTTGCATGTTCTCTAATAACCTTTTTGCAGCAGGTAGTTTTTAATTCTTCAAATTCTACAGAAGAATCTCTTGCTCCAATCTAAGACATACTCTTACATAATATAATCACATAATTGAATATTCCTATCATCTTTCCCAAACTCTACAAGCTAAAGCAAGTCACAGATTCTAAACATTATCAAAGGAATGCTAACTGTAGGTTAACATAGGATTCTATCTACTAGATATGGTTCATTAACATGCTGTGGGTTCATCGTTATTTTAAAATTAACAAGTATAAATATGGTTTTCTTGTTTTTATTTCTAATATAGTACATATTAATGAATATAATCACATTTTAAAAGTTCTTTGAAGTCCTCATTTTTAAGCTTGTGAAGAGTTCCCAAGACCAAAATTTAAGAACCACCACTGTAAGCTTCCAGTTACATTTGACACATGCAAAAAGATAATTTATTTTCTCTAAATAATGCTATTATTTTAAAACAAACAAGAAAAAGTTAAGACCCTTATATGAAAAGAAATTTTAAATCATGGAAATTATTAGTTTTATTCTGCTTTTCATATATTTTACCTTGAAATTTTGAGCTGATAATTATTTTTCCAAATGTTTACATGTTTCCTCCCAATTCCACATCTTAATTACTTTAAAGAATTGTAGGAGCTACTTCCTTGAGTATATAAAATAAGTAGTTGTACATATAGAAAGTATTATTATCCACAGTATAAATAAGTATGAAAATATTCAAAAAAGTATTAAATAAGTAAAAAATATTTAAAGGCTCCACCATGATACTGAATTCATGCTATGAACTGATAAACTCAAATGCCTAAATCCTTGAAAAGACTGTTCTTGCTCCTTATATTTTAGTACTAGATAAGACAAATCTAGTGGCTAGCTCCTTAGTCTCATACTTTCTCTCCTTTGATCTACTCCAACTTGTTTATCCCAAACCTGTCATAATATATTAGCTATAAGAAAGGAAATTATACAGTGAAGAAAATGGGAGAAGGAATCTACCCCAAATCAGTTTCATTTATTACCACTTTATTTGTTTTACTAAAAGATCTAAATAAATACTTCTTTACTCTCCAGTTCCTACCTTCACTTCACCTCAGTAAGTCAGCCTAATCTTGTGACCTTTACCCATTATATCAGAACTGCTTCACTGGTGTATGCTGGGAAAGCCAAAGTATAGAGGGGAAAAGTGGATGAGATCCCCTAGAAGTTAGTATATAAAATCAATATTACCATAAAGCTGAACTAGAAGCAATACACTTGTGTATTTTACAGTGCAAATGCATCCCTATTACTGATACATCAACACTTCTACTGTCAGCATATGTGTAAATTATCTGTAGCAAAGGATTATATGAGTATATTTGTAAATATAAGTTCATAATACATTACAACTTGTTAACTTTTATACTTTTAATGAATTAGAGACTTTAGTAATGCAAGACACATTAGTGTTGGAACAAGTTATTCTCAAAAATGGCCATTTTGGTATTAATCTACAATTTTCTCAGCAATAGTTTTTAAAAAGAGCTTCTGTTAACACAGTCACCACTGTTTGTTAACCATTTACCCCCATTTTAATGTCCTTCTAGTTTTTCTTTCCTTTACTTCTACTTTTACTACTAAAGTATTTTTCTTGATACGTTAATATGAAAAGTGAATAAGCAGCATTCAAAAAAACTCATTAAAATGAGTTTACAGACACCATCAAGAAACAGCAAGTAAAAAGCAATTAAATGTTGCTAATTCAGAAAATGGATATTGTTTTATGGATCATAACTGAAGAGCAACTACTTCAAGAGTGAACAATCTGATCAAGTCATATTCTAAAGGAAGTAGATAACAACTTCTTAGACTTTCAATAAGTGGTACTGTCCCAGGATAGATAGAAAAATAGAACAGATTAGAGTACATAGTAGCGTATATGAACAGAGGTAGTAAAAAACCAAAGGTAGACAGCAAACTAAAAAGGCAGAACTTCTATAAGTCAAAGGAAAATAATTGAATGAATGTCTCTGAGTGAAAAGTAAAAAGTAACCAACTCCAGAGAGAGATATAGAGGAATAATCACTGAAATTATAACAAACGCACTGGTAGATATAAAGGTCGATTGAAATTAGAATGAAACAGGTCTAAAATATATGGAATAAGGAAAAGAGTAGTCTATCAAAACATCTTATTCTATCTTCAGCATGCTAAAGAACAAAGAATGATTTTCAAATGATTAGTGAGACATCACCAGGATGAATATAGCTACTATGTCTTATAAAACCAGATTATAAAAAATGTTCATAAGCTCAAAAATAAATAAAAACCTGAACAGCTCTACATCCATTGAAGAAATTAATTTACAGCTTAAAAAAATACACATCTAACTAAAAGAAAACTCCAGGCCCAAAAATCATCAGAGAAAACTCTTGCAAATATTTAAAGTAGGAATACGAAACAATTGCTTCCTAAGTCATCTTGTAAAGCCAAAATTCCTCTGAAAACAAAACCAAGGAAGTTACAAGATAGGAAACTCCATACCACTATCTCTTATGAACATAAATTATAAAAATTATGAAAATAAATTTTAAAACTTCTCTAACAAAATATTATAGACATATTGTAAAGCAAATACAGCAATATGTAAAAGAATAATACCCTCATAATTGAGAGGGGTATTCCAGGACTGAAAGGTAGTATAACATCTGAAAACAATCAGTGTTACTCACCATATAAAACAAACTAAAGAAAAAAACATGGAGATGTTATCAATAGAGGCAAAAAAAATGACAAAATCCCACATCCATTCATGATTAAAATTGTCAGCAAATTAGTAGCAGAATTCCCTCAAACTGACATGAAAAAATCTATAGTTAACATCACATTTTATTGAGAAAGATTCAAAGCTTTACCCTAAAATTTGAAATAAGGTAGATGTTACTCTCACCGTTTCTATTTTACGTTGTAGTGGAGACCCTTGACAGTAAATTAAGATAAGAAAAGGAAATTAAAGGCTTACAAATTGAAAAGTAATAAATAAGGCTATTATGGTGACATAGTCATGTATGCAAAAATTTTGAAAAAAATCAAGAAAAAAGAAAAAAATCAAGAGAAACCTCAATGTGGTACTGCCCCAGGGTAGCTAGAAAAATAGAACAGATTAGAGTACATAGTAGCGTATATGAACAGAGGTAGTACAAAACCAATGACTTGAGAAAGGGTTGTTTAGTAGCTGCTGCTCACAACAGTAGCTTACTATAATAGAAAAAATAAACTTTCTATAATGGGAAAAATAAAGTATCATACTTTGCCATATCTACAAGCAAACTCTACTACTAGTAATAAACTAGTAAAAACTACTAGTAATAAATACAAAAGAGCATTTCTAGAAATTTTGAGAGAGAACTGACTTATTAATCATAACTAAAATATCACAAACTATCAAGTTTAAAAAGTAATGACTTTTACTAGGTGAGAATGTCTGCCCAACAAAGTAACAGTGATAAAAATGATAGAAAGCCATTATTTTTCAATTGGGCAAAGGGTATAGGTCATAAAGAGACATGAATAAGGACATTAATTAATTTGCTATAATAATGAGGATTTTTGACAAAACGTAGATTATCCATCACTAGTGGATTGTCAAATACAACTCTATAGATACATAGTAAGAAATCTGCATTAATTTTCTATTGTCATTGTAACTGCCACAAATGTTAAAGTTTAAAAACACCAGTTTGTTGTGTTACACTTCTGATGGTCAGAAGTCTGATGACGTTTCATGGAATTTAATCAAAGCATCAGTTAAGTTCCTTTTAAAAGGCTTTAGGGAGAATTTATTTTTTGATCATTTAAGTTGTTGGCAGAATTCAATTCGTTGTGATTGTAGGGCCAAGATCCCTATTTTCTTTCAAGCTTTAAACTGAAGTTGGCTCCTGTCTTCTACAGATTGCTTGTTTCTTTGACTCATATCCCTTTCCTCCATCTTCAAACTTCCAGTGGCCGGTCACATCTCTTTTCTGCTTTGAATTTCTCCTCCTCCCATCTAATCTCTTTCATCAAACCAGAAAAGATTCTCCAGTTTTAAATTCATGTGATTCGACTGGGCCCACATAGATAATCCAAGATAATCTCCCTATCTCAAGATCCATAATCTTAATCACATGTACAAAGTCTCTTTTGCTGTAAAAAGTAACAGGTTCCAAGGATTAGGATTAGGAGGTAGAAGCCATTATGCTACCACAGAGAATAATGCAGAAGTCCAGAGGGGGGAAAAAAAAAAGACATTTCTACATGAATACATTTTTTAAAATGTGAGACCTAAAGCACTTTCCCATTTATATAATGTAAAATACATACAAACACATTATGTATTATACAAAGATATGTATTTAGATGGGGGAAAAAAACACAAAAGTGAAGTCCTAAATGTGATTAACAAAACTCACTGCCCCTGAGGAACAAAGTAAAATAAAATGAGAGTGGTAGAAGATAATAATTTGGGAGCTCTTACACTCCACAGACTTGCTTTCTACTGTTTTGACAGCCAGGCTGAATAATCTGTCTCCAAAATTCCTTCATTCAAATTTTGTTGAAGTTTTAACAAATCTACAAAACCTCCCCTAACGTATCCTGTTTGGTTCCATCATTTAAATTAGTTCGTTTAATTCTCTGTCTTGTTATATACTTCTAAGTTATTTTAGTTACCTTAATTTTACCAGTTTTAAATATTCATTTTTACATAATATCATTAATCCTGACTTCCTAGATTATAAATTTGTGGCACAAAGCATCTTCTATGTTTGTATTTCTCCATATAAACTTGTGTTATAAATAAAGTATGTACTCAATAAAAATTGCAGACTAAGTAACTGAAATAATATTTCTGTAATACAGTCCTATTGAGAACTTTCAATAAGTCTGAGTAGTGTGCAGCATTTTTCTTTAGGTAACACTAGAAAGCCTCTAAGGAAACTAAGGAGACTGTGTAATATATTGCCCACATAAAGATAATTTTGAGAGTGAAAGGTGCTCTTAATAATTATGATGGGACAATATGTACAAGACAGGACTAGCCATGACAAACTGGAACACAAATCACTCTACCCGAAAATACGTAGAAGAACATGGAAAATAGAAGATAATCAAGCAAATTTTTTAAATGATGCTAAATTATGGCAACTGAGAGCAAAAAGGCATAAGAATTTCTATAAAAATATGTTAAAATACTTTAAAAATCTCATTATCACTGAAAGTTTCTAAGAAACAAGAATACTAGAGATCATATAATACACTAAACGTAGTTTAATATGTGTTTTTATGCAAGTTAACATGTATTTATAAAAACATCAGGGTAAAAAATGAGACTAAGAGGCAGAAAAAATTACTGGATTTCTTAAATAAATTCAATTTTTGTAAACACAGGATAATTGTAATACATAAAAAATATTGAAAAGATAACTGATTATCTACTAGTCTTTTCAGTGATTCAATTTATTTCAATTCAATTAATATTCTATGAATGCCTATTAATACAAACTCAAGGGTGTAAAAAATAGTGTGCCCTCAAGTTGCTCAACACTCAGAGAGAAAGAAACACTAACAAATATACCCAAGGTCAGATAGTGGTAAGTGCTTTAACAAGGTATCCTCTACAAGCAAAAATATAATTCATGTTGGATAAGATACAGGAAGGGTATATGTAAGTAGGGACATTTGAGCTGGGCTTTAAAAAAAAAAAAATAAGATTTAGGCAGACATTCCAAGGCACATCATTACTTAAGAATTTTGGCAGTGTTATTTCTCCAACTAGAGTGCCCTTCCTCAGATATCCACATGGCTTACTTTCTCACCAACTTCAAGTCTTAATGTTAATCGAGGCCTTCTTCAACTCCCTACTTAAAATTAACTGCCCCCTCCCCTGTTGCTGGGGGAGACACTTCCTTTCCTCCCCAATCTTATTTTCCTTCTAATAGTTATCACCAGGATCTCAGAGGTGAGACACTCCAAGCTATACTACTCCCATTCATTTAAATGAATTTCGATCTGAACAGTCTGTGCAGCTAACTATATATGAAGTTACACTAACACATTAGCTATTTCTTATTTATTTGTCTTACCCAAGTAAAAAGTAATCTCCATTAGGAATTTTGTCTATTTTTTCACTACTATACTCTCAGTATCTAGAAATCTAACACACAATCAACACTCAATAAATATTTACTGACTTAATATATTCCGAGCTAGAACAGAATCCTAGACAGGAAGAATAGCTTAAGTAAATACTAGGAGGGAGAGGAGGAGAAGGAGGAGGAGGGGGAGAATTATCATCCAGGTACAGTGGTACAAGCCTGTAATTTCAGCTTCTGGGAAGGCTGAGACAGAATCACAAGTTTGAGGCCAGCCTCTATAACTTATAGAGAACCTCAACAACTTAGCAAGATCCTTTCTGAAAATAAAAAATAAAAACGACTGGGAGTGTAGCTCAGTAAAGCACCCCTGGGATCAATCTCCAGTACCAATAAAAGAAAAGAATGAATGATAATCCCCTATGGTTAGATGATTGATTATAGGGCCAAAGAAGCAAGGAAAAGTTGTAAGGTTTAAGATGAAAAGACACAAAACAGCCTCAAAACATGTAATGACAGGCTTTTGAGTCAGTCAGAAAAAGGAAAGAAAAAAAAAACCTGTTTCAACTGACACTCCTTCCTCTAATTTTGGAATCTTGAGAAATTATTTCAACATAAAAAGGGTATCTTAAATATCATCTTATAATACTTTTTCTCATAAAGCCTAAAACATTGAAAGTACTCGCTAAATGTTTGATTTTCTTAAAAAGCTAACAACTATTGTCATGTATGTAAGAAATAAATTTTTTTTTTAAAAAAGCTAACAACTTAAATTCTAATTACAAAATGGGGAGGCACCAAAAGTGACCAGATCAGTGACTTCATCATAAGTATAGACTGGATTTTAAAATTATGATTCTGAAAACAAAGTAGAATATAGAGAGAAGAAAGATAAAGTTAATGCATAAAGCATAGTGACAATACCCTTAATGGAAACAAAGGGTTGACTATAAGAAAATGTACAGATGGAACAGATTAAAAACAAATGAAGATAATATGAAAGTCAAGAGAGAGTGGATTAGAAAATGACACTTAAGTATCTTTACCAGGGATTGAACTCAGGGGTACTGGACCACTGAGCCACATCCCCAGCCTTATTTTGTATTTTATTTAGAGACAGGGTCTCACTGAGTTGCTAGCGCCTTGCAGTTGCTGAGGCTGACTTATGAACTCTTGATTCCCCTGTCTCAGCCTCCCAAGGCACTAGGATTTCAGGCGTGTGCCACCGAGCCTGGTGATACTTAAGTATCTAGATTTGAGCAGCGTTGATGGTTGATGGTGCGATCAGCTGGGCTGAGGAATGATAAGGAAGATGCTACGGTGGAAGAAAGCATACATTTTAAGTTCTGAACATTTTAATTTTGAAGTGTTTGTGGAATAAAAGGTAAGATTATAAAACTTGCATTTGTTGAATACAAATCTGGTTAAGTGAAAATCTCAAAACTGAGATAAACATTTGGAAATAAATATCATATCTTAATATAAAAAGATGAGGATATATAAGAAGTCCTGTTTTCCACAATCTTAAATGTATACTTAATCTACTTACCAATCTAAACCATCTCTGCAACTAGTTCAGATGGAACAAAGTATAAATTGTTTGCTTTCAATATGCAACTTCGCCATCTGGTGGCAAAAATAATAAATACAGGCTTATTATTATTCCAAAGCTGAAATGATTCCTTATCTGTCACCCTACTTATTATTGCCACTTCCATCAATATATTATAGGGAGAGGCTCTCTTATTCTTCAATTCTATTATAACTGCTATTTCTCTTCACTTTTTACTGTGGCTACTAGTATATTCAAATTATATTACTGGTAAAAGTATTATTGCTAAGTATTATATTGCTAAAAGTGTAAACTTCCCACTCACTCCTGGGAAGTTCTCCCTTCATAATCCATCATTACATAATCCAATTACACTCCAAGAAAGTTAGCTAAATATCTAAAAATTTAAATATATTACTAAAGTTCTTTTGCCAAGTTTATTGCTTTCAACAACTAATGTTTCAAATTGCTTGTTTTTTAAAGCTAATTTCATTCTTTGGACAGATTGGTCCATGGAACAGAACAAGACATCTATAAATATACACTAGCATATAATAATCAATGTATAAACATGACATCTAAAATCAGTGGGAAGAAAATATTGATCACTAAATAAAAAGTGTAGAACAAAGCATTATCATATAGAAGGCAAGGTTGAACCTGCACTAATGCCATATTCTTATAAACATGAGATAGATCATTGTTTTACAATGCAAACTAAAATCATAACAATATTTATAAGTAATGGAAATTTTCTTAAATTTTGGTGGAAGAGAGGGCCTTTTAAAAATAATCCCAACAAAGCATTTGACTAGAAATTTCTCCAAAGAAGATATATAATAGCCAATAAGAAAGCATGTTCAACATCATTAGAGAAATGCAAATCAAAATCATTTCACACTCACTGAGAGGACTATTTTAAATATATAAATAAGAGAAATGAAAACATGTGCCCACACAAAAATTTACAAACATGCACAGCAGCATTATTCACAATTGCCCCCCCAAAAAAAAAATGGCTATTACAACCCAACTCCAAAACCCATCAACTGATGAATGGATAAACCGAATAGCATATGTCCGTATAATGAAAAGCCATGAAAATAAATGAGTTATTGATTCATACCATGAATGGATGAACTTTGAAAAAAGTATGTTAAGAGCCAAAAACAATGGCAGTGAACACCAGGTTGCCTCTAATGGCTGAGGACTTACCATACAACCACAAGGAAATAAATTTAGGCAATAACTAGCGAGCCTGGAAGAGTACCCTGAGCATCAGATGAGACTCCAACCCCAGAATGGAGACATCCTAAGCAGAGGATCTAGTTTACCTGTACCCTGATCTTGACCCAAGCAACTACAAGATAATAAATTGATGCTATCTTAAGCCACTGAGTTTGTGGTCATTTGTTTCACAACAATAGAAAAGCAACACAAAATCCATTCCACAAAAGGTTATTTTCCGAAATATAAGCATAGGTGTTAAATAAAGTTCAATAACTCAATGGAAAAAAAATATGAACAAAAGATTTGAAAGGAAAAAAGTTCTTACATACACAGAAATGTTCAACATGACTCAATTATAATATAAAAAGGATTATAGCTAAAATGCAATATCATATTTTGCAAATCAAATTTGTAAAGATCAAAAGATTTATAACATTGTGTTGATAGAGAGTATAGAGTATAAACCCTAATAATTATTGATAGAAGTATTTTGGTATATCTTCTACCAGTAAGCAATTTGGCAAAGCCTACAAAAACTTAAAATCGCATGTTTCTATTCTTTAATCAAGTGATTGCATTTCTGGGAATTTTATTTATCATATAGATTTACTCTTCCTAAAGATTATATGTATATATTTGTGAGATTATTTATTAAAACAATATTTGGAATAGAAAAAAATGATAGACGATGCATATCAAAAAACTCATATGTAAGAAATTTTTAAAAACTCAAGTAATTATGAAAAGGACTTTAAAACCATTTTTTAAAATCAATATAATAATTTTATCACATCCATCTCTACAGCAATAATATTAAGTCATTTTAAACAAAATAACTTACTGGCAAAAAAATGTTATTGAACTTTTCTAAACGTGTACTTTTCATATATTACTTCATTTTTTTAGTTTCTAACCTACAAAGAAAATCAACAATTTTTAAAATATCAAAGTCGTGGTAAGGTTAATAGCAGAAATTAAGACTAATGTAGAATTATAAACTATGAATTCAGAAGTTGTTACTCTCATCTCTCTGTACCTAGTTTAAAAGAGGCATGAAACATAAAACTCAATTAATATTCCTTGTAGACCAGGGTGGCAAGATCAGTTTTTGCCATTCAGTGTCAGACCAACATGTATACAGTCCATTCCAAAATACTTTTGTATGTAAATCATATGTAATTAAGTGGTGAAAATTGATAAATTTTCAATGACTGAGTTCATACTTATGCTCTAACTCAACAGTGATAGTATAAGACCCACTGCAATTATGTATTATCTTGGATCTTAACTATATTTCCATACAAGTTTTGTTTCTTGACTATCAAATCTCTCTAAATAGCTTTTTTTCAAGTTACTTATTAACTCCCAAATGGGATGAATAATGTTCTGATTTTCAATATGAAGACTACTATAAAATTTCTTTCTTTCATTTACTAGACAAATTTCTAATAATGTTTATTTTTCCTACCATGTAAAACAGCTGAACATGGAAAATAATTTTAGAAAAGATACACTGAAAAAAGAGACAAAACACTGAGACAGTGTTATAGTATTTGAAGATATAACTCCAACTGTTCTTGAGATCTATTAGTCTCTTCCCAGCATTCTATCAGACACTCCAACATCCTTATATTTCATGCCTTTTTTTCTTAAGTATTTTACTTATCCATTCAGTTGGTTTTTCAACAACTATTCAAGGAGCACCACTAAATATCAATTACTGTGCAAGGTACTAGGAATATAATGATAAAGAAGATACAACAGAGGCTTACATCATGAAATCTATTTAATGCATTCAATTCCTCTTATAGAGAAAAATTTCAATGTCTTAGTGTTGGAAAGCACTTGTTTTAAAATGCCTTTCAAAATTTCAACACTTATGGCTTACTGGAAACAATAATTCACTTTTTATGATTACAAAACACCTGGAATTAAAACTGACTAAAATCAATTTTAAAAAACAGCCACCTAATCCAAAGTCATTGTTTTAATCAGCTTTTTCACTACCATGACCAAAAGACCTGATAAGAACAATCAGACAAGGAAAAGTTTATCTGAGGGCTCATGGTTTTAAGGTCTTAGTCTGCAGATGCCCAACTCCATTTTTTGGAGCCCTGGGAGAGGCAGAACATCATAGAAGTGTGTGGTAGAGGAAAGCAGCTCAGGACATCACTTCACAAAAAAGAGAGAGCAAGCTCTGCTCAACAAGGACAAAATATACACCCCAAAGGCACACCTCCAGGGATCAACCTCCTCCAGCAACATGCAGTCTATAGTTACCACCCTGTTAATCCCAATCAGGAGATTAATGCACTGATTCAGTTAAGGTCTCATAATCCAATCATTTCACCTCTAAACTTTCTTGCTTTATCTTTTAGGGGACATTTCATATCTAAACCATAACAGTCATGCTTCACAGAGTAACATGTAAAACACATCTTCTGTGTCCGTATTTCTTTGTCATCTAGGGGCTTTCTTAAAATGATTCTAATAATTCTTGAAAGAGATGATGATGCTTCTTCACCAGATTTTTTTTTCTTCTTTTTGCATGCATGTGTTCAGTGACTGTGAGCCCTCTAGTGGACAGCAAATATCATTAAAAATCTGTACAAGTTACACAATAATCAATAAAAGTGTACACGTATCCAGCACAATTTTTCATATCTCTGGTTGTATATAAAGTACATTGATACAAATTCATGTCTTTATACATGTACTTTGGACACAAAAGTACATGTATAACTTACCAAATAATAAAACATAAATAGTTATAAATTTACACTATCTATAAATAAATGATAAAACACTGCCAAAAACCATTTGTCATTCTACAACATTCTATACATTCTATGACAGGATTTTTCAGCCTCTATTTCTCATGCATATTTCATATATGATTAATCTATAATTCCATATTTCAGAAACCTGGCTCCTGCATCTCAAATTCTAAAGAATGAGCTATGACTAAAGTGGTCAATACACTAAATTGCAAATAGAGCAGCAGTGTCAAACACTTTTGGCACCACCAACACAGACCTTCCTGTTGTACTTTGCTTTATCAGAGGACACCTTGCCTTTTGTTCTAAGAGAAATGCTAGCTATCTTGAATCTGAAACATTGAGCAAGGGGAGCAGGAAAGGCTTACTGCTTGTTGTATTTCAGTTGAGAATTATGTTCATTGCAAAAGCATCCCTCATGGAAAGAAATCACGACAGGAGCTCTAAGTAATCTAGAAAGCTGCCAAATGCACACCAGCTAATTTTAATGCAATTCTTAATAAAATACTTAAAATCCAGGACAATGCCAATCCATGCAGGATGCCAGAATAAACTGGGATCATCCTGGGCACACTAGCATATACTGCAACCCTATAGAATCACTTAAATAAAGGAAACTTCAGAATAATTCAAGTTTAATTCAACTGAAAAATCAGAACATTTTAGTGTCCATATAATGACACTAAAAATATTTAAGTTACTTACTTTAAGAAAACAGACTAACTTCTATACAGTCAAAATAATTACTATAATTTATTAAACACCATTTTTAAAAGAGACTTTTTATTTCAGAAATCATATCATATTCTCAAGAAAAAGAAGACTCTTAGCATTGGCTATGTGAGACCATATCAATATTTATCTTCAAACCTATTGATGGATTGTTTTGTCAATAAAAAAAAAAAAACCCTCTCCTCAGACTATACCCAAAAGACTTAAAAACAGCATACTACAGGGACACAGCCACATCAATGTTTATAGCAGCACAATTCACAATAGCTAAACTGTGGCACCAACCTAGATGCCCTTCAGTGGATGAATTGATAAAAAAAAAATGTAGCATATATACACAAAGGAATTTTACTCAGCAATAAAAGAGAACAAAATCTTGGCATTTTCAGGTAAATGGATGGCGTTGGAAAAGATAGTGCTAAGTGAAGTTAGCCAATCCCCAAACAACAAATGCCGAATGTCTTCTCTGATATAAGGAGGCTGACTCATAGTGGGGTATGGAGGGGGAGCATGGAAGGAATACATGAATTCTAGATAGGGCAGAGGAATGGGGGTAAAGGGAGGGGGAAGGGGATTAGCAAGGATGGTGGAATGTGATAGACATCATTATCCAAAGTACATGTATAAAGACACGATGTCAACATACTTTATATACAACCAGAGATATGAAAAATACGTGTAATAAAATTGTAATGCATTCCACTGTCATTTTTTTAAATCAATAAAATTTTTAAAATTAAATTAAATTAAAAAATAAAAAACAAAGATGCTGCAGAAAGTACACCAGTCATATTAAAGTCAGTATTACAGGTTTCATTCATCCACCATAAGCACCAAGTATATTAAATTTGGTAGTACTGAAATTACTACCATATATATAGCTATCTTTAGTGCCCTTCTGTTTCCCTGATAATCTAAAAAGCAAAAGAAGAATTATGAAGGAATTAAGGTTATAAAGACACTTGCTTACAAGTTATTAGGATTTTTTTCTCCTATGGCAATCATCAGTTTTATCTTTTCTCATTTCTTAGTTCTCATAATTTCATACTCATACTTTGATTCCCTCTTAAAAATTATTTCCATTTATACCTTTTTGTTGGAAACCATGAATGAACTATGGGCATGTCTGAGACATTTCTAAGCAGAGGTGAGCCCCTTTGAGTACTCTAGGTATTATCTTCCCTATATGAGACTGCTTTGCTACCTTGGCAAACATCCTGATCAAAGAGAATTCTGTAATACCTCAGAATTTATTGGCTCAGGCAGCCCTAGGTTAAAACGCAACTTTACAGAGGTAGAAAGAGATACCAATGTGCCCAACTAGCCTTGAAGCACCAGCTGCCTGGAGGAAGAAGAAATATTGCACAACTGATAAGTCCCCAATCAGGCCAACTTCCCCACAGCCTCTGACTTTTTGTTTACCTTGAAGAACCCTTCCTCACAATAAATTCCTTTGATGTGTTTCACTATAAATAAAGCATTCGTGGACTTTTTCCCTTTCTTAGGATCAGACCCATAGAGTCTTTTCCACCCCCAAATCCCCTGCTCTCAAATGTATTTCTTGTCCTTTGTTTTTATTTCTTGATATTACTTTTTCAGCCTTTTATTTCCAGCCAGCCCACATGTCCAAACGTTACTTATTCCCTCCCGACACAGGCCACTAGTGAGAACTTTTTATCTTATTTCTCTTATGTTCATGCAATTATTTTCTCACAACACATTTAAGATAACCCTTTTAAACAAGATTCATAAAAATTATGCCATAGTTTCATAGATTAGCTCATGAAAATAGGTTACATAGTCTTTTAACCATATGTAATCCATTAAATAAATTTAAATACAACTTGTTTGGTTCTAGGTACACACTCTCAGCACTCTAAAAATATAGGCATCTCTGTATCTAATAAAAAGAGTCTTGTTGAAAGAAAAATTCATTCTTTTTATCTAATTTCACAATGTTTTAAACATCTAATACCAATAAAATTTCAATGAAACCTGAAATTTTTAAAATGTAGCAAAAAATCACCCTACAAATGATCAGATATTACTCAATTTGAACAACATACCAAACTATCTTTGCAAGAGCTAATGAAGCCATGTAAGAGACCATAGTGCCTTATAAAATATTAAGAAAAAATTTATTGCAGAAGGCAGGAAGGAAAGAGTTGCCCACATCACCCCTCTACCATCTTCAAGCAATGCAGAACAGTTTGGAGAGAGAAATCTCCCACTTGAAGGATAGAGAAGGAATTAAGTCCAGGTCTCAGACTTGAAACCTACTACCAGACCTGCAATGATGAAACCTAATGCTGGGCATGGCCCCATAAATAGGACCCAGACCAGCACCCACAGACTGAGCCTTTGGAACCATGTTAGCTAAGGGACCAAAGGATTGCTTATACCATCTCTCCCCCAACCTCAGGTAGTGCAGCAGGGAACAAGACTATACCTGCTAGGAAGCAACGTACAAAAGTTAACATAAGATTTTTGCCTTGAAGCCCAGGGTCAGGTCAACCACAGTGAGACCAAGGCCCAGTAAAAAGCAAAGGTCCTAACTATACCCAGATCATGTTTAGACAGAGCCTCTAGACCTATCCCTGCAATAAGCAAAGACTTGTTCCTCGTGGGATAGACATGAGTCTATGGTTTGCATCACTGCCAGCAGCAGTATAGGCCTAGGTATAACTGAGACTGTACAGGTACTTGCACCTATCAGAATCAGGTGCATCCCAACTTTCCCTTATCCTGAGTGGCTAAAGGACTGCCTTCACTAACACTACCTCAACCTTAGGAACAATATTCTATCCACTAAAGATTAGATATGAGACTAAGCAAAGGATTTTGCTCTGGAAGTAAGTGCCAGGCTGGTGAAACCTAACATCAGGCAGACTCTAACAGACCCATCCCCAGGCCAGTGCCAAGAATGGAGCCTCTAAAATAGCTCCAATAGCCAGGTGATAAATAGAACCAGTCTATCAGACTTCTATTCTAGTCAATATCACCTGTTACTGGTTGATATGATCTTAGGTCAATAGTTCACCTCAGAAGTGGGCAGCTCATAGTACTATGAGTCCTACTTTGGTGTTGCACTGGTCTTGGTGGGCTTTGAGCTCAGGGCATGATACAGCATTGTGGCATTTCTGGCTAGAGAACTGTCCACCATTTCTCCCACAGACACAAGCAGCACAACACAGAGAGAATAGGTGTCTGCTTAGGGGAGGAAACCAAAGAGGAGCACTATAATGACATAAGAGCGTGGAGTTAATCCCTCCATAGTGCCTGACCAGAGGCTAATGACTGTAGACAAAATCTCTGGACCTCCCCCAGCCCCTGGGAGAGGCTTTTAGGGACAAAGTCCCCCAGTTCATGTTGAACACAACAGCATGGATTTGGAACAAAATTGGGCTTGAATCACCCTCTAGTGCTGAAAAAGTGACAGCATGCCAAAAACAGGCTCGTGGCAAATCTAGACAGGGCATATCTAGTGCCAAAACAGCAGAAGTGACAACAGGCCTAGAGAAAATAAGCACCCTGTTTAGAATTTCTGAAAATATAGGCACAAATATTTCAAAGACTGCAATAAATACCTAATCTTTCCATGCATAGATGATGTCACATACCCAGAAATATCAAAAACTTTCAGGACCCATGGCCTTACCTAACAGCCAAAATATTATGCCATACACTGTTAGAGTCTGTAAACAAGTCAAAATAACACCTGGCATTTAGCCAGGGGAATGTTAGAGTTCGTAAACAAGTCTGGATGGTGCCTGGCAAAATGCCAGAGGGAGTGGTTTGAGAAGTAACAAAAGCGAGCCATTAAGTGTGGAGATTCCTTATTGGTTGACTGATGTATCTAGTTTATGCTAATTAGATAAGCTGTGTGGAATGTATAAATACGCTCCTGTCCTGCAATAAACGGCTCCTACTCCTGCTGTATCAATCAACACAAGTCGTTCGTCACCCCCCTGATTATTTTGCTGCAGCCGGCCTTCTACAGATGGTGGCCCGTTACGGGGAGCCCCGGGACACTCGGGGGTAAGTGACGAAAAAAGCTGCCCGTCCATAGATAGGACGGGAGCAAATCTGCTCGTCCCTAGGCAGATAGGGCGAGAGGAAAAATGGTCATTTCAAGAAAATGGAGAAGATTGATACAGTATGTTTGTGTCTTGTTTTGTCTTGAAATGTTGTATTGTCTTTGTGATGAAAATATGGAAGGGGTGAGAAGTAAATTTCTAAGGGAAGAAGGCACTCCAGTGGAATCAAGAATAGTTAGGGCATATGTTGATAGAAGCCCAGGAACTCTAGTCAGAAAGAAACAGAAAGTTCAGAAGAAGAAAGATTATCAGAGGAGGAAGGATTATCAGGAAAAAAGTTGCAGCAAAAGGCTATTACTGAATACTTTTCGTTACTGGAGGGTGCATGAAGCAGAGAGG